>NC_132780.1:173069829-173702329 GCF_048418805.1 Vulpes vulpes
AATGTTCTAGTCCTGTGACTGTATTGGTAGCCACTGGGAAAACACTTTTGCTGATGTTTACGCTTTAATATGGAAATCAAGGTCCAACTTCAAGAAAATAGCCCTGTTGGCATGCCTACCGAGCATGGCCCTCCAAGGAGATGGATGAAGAGCCTTTATTCTCTGCACAGGTATCTTCCCAGTTTGAAGGTGGTGGAGAGAGTTGCTTGACCTGTCTTTAAGAAGGACACAGTGTGCCAAGGAGTGGTGTAGGAAGCTGGATTGGAGGAAGAAAGATGGGGTAACTGGGAGGAATGAGAGTGTTGGAAATGTGTACGGGAGAAGGGGTGATGCTTACAAGGCCTTGAGAGCTGTCTGGGGGCTGCTAGCCATGCTTTCTCAGTTTGGGTTTGAGATCTTCCTCCCTCCTCCAGGTCTATATAAATTGGCCTAAACTACCACATGTGCACCTGGAATAAGTAAGCTTCCTTCTCAGGTGTGGCTTAAAGGCTCAGTTATAATTTTTCACTATTGTTGTTGGCAGGAGTGTTTGCAGCTGCTTGGTCTCTCGGCTGCTGGGCTGCTCTAGGAAGCTTGCTTAGGATGCATTTCCTCTGGAAGAAGTTGTTTTTCATGATGCTAATATTATGAAGAAATCTGACATTAAGGACATCTGGGGAGGGTGTGCTCAGGAGCAGCAGAGGCATAGAAGGCAGCCTCATCGCTGAGCCCTGCATATCCTGTTTGCTGTGTTCTGGAGAGAGCAGCTGTTTGCTTTCAGCACCCCGGTGAGCAAGCCTTGGCGCCAGGCTGCCTCTCCCACACTGGGTGTTGTGGCCCAGATATTTTCACTGTAGTGGAAATATCAGACTCTGAGGGCCACAGTCCAGAGGTGCTGGCACTTCAGATGGTGAGACAGTGCCAGCCTCTGTTTCTGCAAAACTCCAACAGGCAACTCTGAGCTTCAGAAATGGGCAGTGTACAAAATCCTGCCAGACTACAGTCTTCTGTTTGTTTCATGCCCTTGTATGTTTGATGGCCCAAGCCAATGAATTTGAGACTTGGATGAAAAATGTTGTCCCATGGGCTTTCTCAAGGGTGCTAGGTGACTGCTTGAGGGGGTAGGGGCAGAGATGCTGTCCTCCAAACCCAACTTTGGGATTCAAGAACCTAGATGAAATAGCTGGTGACAGCAAAAGCCTCCTCCTGCTCCACCCCACCCCCTGTTATCTAAAGGCTACCAAAGTGATGGCCACTCTGGGAGAGGCTGTCTAGCATTTCATTCTTCTTCCCTGGAGAACCTGTGATAAGACTGGCTCTGTTCTTCACTCCTCTCATCTCCAGGCATTTGTCAGCACTTTGCTTCTCTCTTAAAGGATGGACTTTCCACTTTCAGGATCTTTGCACATGTGCCTTTCATTACCCTTTGATCTGTAGCCATCCCTAAATAGTTCATTTAGGTCAACAGGAATGGTGTAAGGGAGAGTAAAAGAAGGAATGACAAAACCCTTTCTCTGTGGTGAATGAAGCATTGAGATTTCTGGATATCTGATGTTTTGTACAGACATAGTCTATTTGCTAGTTCCTGGCCAGCCCTGTGAGGGTGGCTGGAATGCTTCTTTCTAACTTGAGAGAGTAGCAGGGAGGCCTGCTGGGCACATCGGCCTGGGCAGGCACAGGGGTCACTGCTAGGTACAGATGTGGAGAACAGCTTATACAGAGAATGGAAAACCCTCCCCTCTTTATTTCCTTCATTGTTTTATGTACTTTTTGCTATTTTTCCATTATCTATTTCAATACTAGATGAAGTCTAGTGCCTCCCTCTGCTCTGCTTATTACACTGCCTGTAATACCTGACTTCCAATAAACCAGACTTCATATTACTTTCCTTAAAAACCAGGAGAGATTATTACCATATTTTTGACTTGTTGGAACAGCAGGAATCCCATGATGGACATATTTCTCATTAAAACTTTTAAAGCATCTAAATGAATGCCTTTTGAGTTATTTTTTATTATAATTTTATTCATTTTCAATGAACCACATGGTGAATTTAATACGAATTGGCTGACAGGGAAGTTGGTGATGCTTGAAGAAGAAGACTAGGCTTTTCTGTGTCAGACTAGCATTTAATAATAGTGCTGGCTGCTATGTGTTGACCTTAACTGGGTGCTGACTACCCATACTTCACGTAATATCACATTTAATCTTTACAGTAACTCCATGAAATGGGTAGTTATCATCATCATTTTCCTGATGAGAAAATTGAAGCTTAGATTTTTTACCCCCATTGTTCTAGAGGAGGGCTGGCAAACTTTTTCTGTAAAATAACAGAAAGTAAATGTTTTGAGCTTTTTGGACCATACTATCTCTGTTGCCACTACACAGCTCTGCTGTTATAATACTAGAGAAACCATAAAAAACTACAAAAACAAGGGTAGCTGTGTTCCAATAAAACTTTATTTATGGACTCCAATATTTGAATTTCGTAAAAATTTTTTATGTCACAAAATATTATTTAAAAATTGTTTTCCAGGAGTGCCTGGGTAGCTCAGTCAGTTAAGCATCCAACTCTTGATTTCAGCTCAGGTCATGATCTCAGGGTTGTAAGATCGAGCCCAACATTAGGCTCTGCACTGAGCGTGGAGCCTGTTTAAGATTCTCTCTCTCCCTCTGCCCCTTCCCCCATGCTCACATATGAGCTCTCTAAAAAAAGTTATTTTCCAATCATGAAAAATTATAAAAAAACATTCTTCACTTGGAGGTTGTACAAAAATAGGTGGTGGGCCAGATTTGTAGATAAGAATAAGCAGGCAAGGAGGAATGGGATAGGATGGGCTGGTAAAGGCACACTCTTACCAGAGGGAAGAGCATGTGAGCAGGGAACACAGAGCATGACGTCTCTGAGGAACTGCAGGGAATGTGAGCACAGTTTGGTAGCATATGAGGCAAGATAAGAGGAGACAGCAAGACCCAAGTCATGACCTTGTAGGACCTTTCAAAGATTTTGGACTTTGTCCTTAGAGCAATGGGAAGCCATTGAAAAATATTAACCAAAGAAGTGACAAAGGCAATTTTTTTTCTTTTTTCTTTTTTTATTTTTATTTTTATTTTTATTATTTTTTTTAAATTTTTATTTATTTATGATAGTCACAGAGAGAGAGAGAGGCAGAGACACAGGCAGAGGGAGAAGCAGGCTCCATGCACCGGGAGCCCGATGTGGGATTCGATCCCGGGTCTCCAGGATCGCGCCCTGGGCCAAAGGCAAGCGCCAAACCACTGTGCCACCCTGTGCCCCCCCCCCCCCCCCCCGGGCCCCTATCTCTCTCTCTCTCTCTCTCTCTCCCTCCCTCCCTCCCTCCCTCTCCCACTCTCCCCCCTCTCCCTCCCTCCCTCATGAATGAATGAATGAATGAATAAATAAATAAAATCTAATGACTAACTAACTGGCTGATAGGTGAAGAGTGGATCACAATTGGTCAGTAAGAACAGAAGCAGAAAAACCAGTTAGGCAGCTGGAGAAGGGGGATGATGATGGTGTCTACTAGTAATGGTAGCCAGAACCATTTCCTAGCAACACATCAAATGGCGGTAGAACACATATGAAAACTCTGGTCCTCTGTCTTCAAATCTCATGTCTTCCCTGCATGGCGTGAAATTCTTAACAGTCTCAAATGGACATTATGTATATCTGAATCTACCATTTATCTCTGAATCCTAAAACTGAAGAGCTACTCTTCCCTGACGCACAATTCTCCTCTTCTGGAGGAAGTGCTCATAAATGAGGATAATGTTTCTTGGGTTTGAGTTATTAATTTTCATTTCCTGAGGAAATTTATTTCATCAAGGGAAATAATCCCTTGTTCAAATAATAAAAAGACCAAAGACAATACTGTGGTAATGATTTTATGTTATTTTTGTGCTGATGTTAGAAAGGTTACTGAATACTTCGTTGAAGGTCAGCTTTTCTTAAAATTTGTGTACCTTTCTTTTCCAAAATAGAAGTGGTACATTCTCTTTTACTTTTGCAGGAATTATTTGTCTGGTTGGGCACTCACAGTGACATTCCGGTTTTGATACTAGCATATATCTCTGGATCAGAGCACACTATCCTTTGAACAATATGATGCTGAGGGGTTGGAGTTTGTTTCTGTGGAGTCCAGGACTGGGGATTAAGGAAGAAAGGAAAAAGGAAAGATGAGACACAGGCCTTTGGGCGGAGGAGTGATAGTGATTTTGCCTCAACTTCTCTATAGGTTGTGACCCAGAGGTAGTAGTGGGTGATACTGACCCAAGGTAGGTGGAAGAAAGGGAACTTCAGAAAGTTATTAGGGATGAGAACCAGTGGTTATGACTTCTCAGTGAATGTTGGTTTGGGCTGATTTTTCATTTCAAATTTTCCCTTATATTACTGCTATTTGTTACTTTGTATTCTTTCCTCCAATATAAAGCAAGATCTGTGGAGTCCGTGTCTGTATTTTAAGCATCTTCTCCCATTCCATAATCTACAGTGTTTTACACACAGTGGATGCTCAATATTGAACATTGGCTCTGTTGATTTGTCACCTTTGTCATTCATGCTGCACAGTGCAATCTCTTGTCTCAAGGGCATCAGAGTTTTTAAATCTAAAATCATCACAAAGGAGACACTCAGCATATCCTGAAAGTAGGACAAATTTTGGGAATAAGCAGTAGGCAAGATTCAGGCTTCCACCGAGGATCTTCTCCTATTATGGGACTTTTGTTGACCATGTCTCTTTTTTTTCTACTTCATTTAATTAGCCTTTGATTACTTGTCTTTTTTTAAAGATTTTATTTATTTATTCATGAGAGAGACAGAGAGAAAGAAAGGCAGAGGGAGAAGCAGGCTCCATGCAGGTAGCCTGACATGGGACTCGATCCCGGGTCTCCAGGATCATGCCCTGGGTTGAAGGCGATGCTAAACTGCTGAGCCACCAGGGCTGCCCTGATTACTTGTCTTTATTTTTGCATAGCAGGTGCTCAATATACCAGAAGTTCACTTCTGGTATTGATTTTATTTATTTTCTCTAGACTCTTTGCATACTCATGCAGGTGTACATGGTGGGGCTGAAGTTATAAGATCAGAGATTTTGATATACTCTCTCCCTTCTTCCTTTCCTTTTTTAAAAATCAGTTATTGAAAGTTGGTTATGTGCCAGGCACTGGGTTAAGTTCTGGGGGACAGCAACAAAAGACATGGGGTCTGATTTCAAAAACATTCCAGTCTAGTGGAGACGTTAAAAAAAAAAAAAACTATGGCCATTTGGTGTGAAATAATAGGCAGCCAGTGAAGACCTCTCCCTGCCCTAGTGGATGGGACTTCTCTGATGACTTTGCCTTCTGAACTTCTAAATGTGGTCAAGAGCAGTTAGAGTATCTGTGCAGTTGAGGATGAATTAACAGGTTCTATATTTGCCTTTCTCCATTTGTGCAGGGTGGAGATGTCTGCCCAAAGATTAATTTCTAACAGAACGTCCCAGCCATCTGCACCTAATTCTGATTACACCTGGGAATATGAATATTATGAAATTGGACCAGTGTCCTTTGAAGGACTGAAGGCTCATAAATGTAAGTCTTATACAATTCCCCATTGTAAACATAATGTATTTGTCTTAACCTGTGAAATCTCCAGTGATTAATTTTCCTGAACATTCTTTTTATACAACTCTGTTCTGTATCCCCCAAGTCACAGAAAACACCCCTTCCAAACATAGGCGTATTGCTCAGGGATGCTATTACATGAGTCATAAAGAACTTGAAAGATTTCCTTAATGGGAGAACTTGGTCTCAAATTGAGATTTGTTTTAAAGTATTAATGATTCCACCTCTCCCAAACCGTGTGGACATTTGGTCCAACATTTGGACCAAGAATATGAACAAAAGAAAAGTCTGGAACTATTATTTGAAGAACTTTCTTTTTGTAATACATGGTTAGTGGCATCCTTTCAGCCCTCCTGGTTTTCTGGGACTGTAGAAAGCAGTCTATCTGTGTGTGTTCACAATGATGGACTGGAACATTCTGCAACCATTCCTAACTGTGTGATAGGCATGAATTGTGCTTCATGATATTGGAGTGATTAATAATCTAGCACAGAGTGAGGAAATACAGTTCTGTGCAAAGTTATTGTTCAACTCCAGTCATAACTGCATGCTGACTGGCCAACTCAAAGTATCTGTTTTCCAGGAGCTACTCCCAGGTGGGGAGTGGTTACCCCGTAAATATTCCAGAAATGTTTGGTTGTTTCAGAATGAATATCCATAGCACCATAAACACTTTAGGCTCTTAACAGCTTCAGCTTAATGGGACGCATTACGAACTCTAAGAAAGATTAGAAATGGAGATGCAAATATGGCAAAGGAAATGCTTTTGCACTCTTAGTATTTCCTGGATGCTGCCACTCTGACCTGTCTTGGTGTTCATGATGCCTCACATTCACTTGCTGCTCCCTTGAAAGGAAGACTTTCTAATTTTTTTCAGCTTTCTTGAGATATAATTGACAAAATTGTAATACATTTAAAGGGTACAAAGTGATGATTTAATATATGGATACATTGTGAAAAGATTCCCTCCATGGAGTTAATGGACACACTCATCACCTCAGATATTTTTCTTTCTTTACTTTCTGGTGAGAACATTTAAGTTCTACTGTCTTGCAAATTTCAATTATACAATGCACATTGTCAACTATACTAACCATGTTTTATGTTAGATCCTCAGACCATATTCTTCTTATAACTGAAAGTTTGTACCCTTTTACCAACTTCTCCCTGTTTCCCCCAGCCCCTGGCAACCACTTTTGTACTACCTCTTTCCATGAGTTTGAGGGTATTTTTTTTTTTTTTTGGTTCCACATATAAGTGTTACCATGCAGTATTTGCCTGCTCTATTTGCCTTATTTCACATAGCATAATGCCCTCCAGGGTTAATCCATGTTGTCATAAATGACAAGAGACTTCCTTCTTTTTAAAAGCTGACTAATATTTGTGTGTGTGCGCATCTATGTAAGTGGTGCTTCCGTGCCTTAGTTATTGTGAATACTGCAGTGAACGTGGGAGTATAGATATCTCCTCAAGATAATGGTTTTGTTTCCTTTGGATATCTAGCTAGAAGTGAGAATCCTGGATCGTAGGTAGTTCTATTTTTACTTTTTTGAGGAACCTTCAGACTATTTATTATAGTGGCTGTACCAGCTTACACTTCCACCAGCAGTGCACTTATAGTTTCTTTCTTTTCTTCACATCCTCGCCAGCACTTTTTATCTCTTGTCTTTTTTGATAATAGATGTCCAAATAGGGATGTAGTATCTCGTTGAGGTTTTGGTTTGCATTTCCCTCATGATTAGTGATGTTGAGCACCTTTTCATGTACCTGTTGGCAATTTGGATGTCTTTGGAAAATATCTATTTGGGTCCTTCTCCCATTTTTTAATTGGATTGCTTTTAGATATTGAATTGTATGAGTTCCTTATTATATTTAGATATTAACCCCTTATCAGATATGTGGTTTGCAAATATTTTCTCCCATTCCAGAGGTTCCCTTTTCCTTTCGTTGGTGCTTTCTTTTGCTGTGCAGAGGCTTTTGAGTTTGATATAGTCCCACTTATTTATTTTGTTGCATTTGCCTTTGCTTTTGGTATCAAATCAAAAAAATCATTGTTAAGACCAATGTCAAGGAGCTTGCTTGCTATGTTTATGACCATTATTTCGAACTCTCAGGCAAATCACTTATTTCCATTTCATTAGGATCTGTTTTTGGAGATTTATCTTGTTTTTCAATTTGAAACATAGTCCTCTATTTCTACATTTTCCTTGACTCTCTGTGCTAGTTTCCTTGCATTAGAGAAAACAGCTGCCTCTCCCAGTTTTGTGTGGTCTTGTGTAAGAGATCAGCCTTGTCATTTAGCCTAGCCTGGCATCCTAGTCGCCTCTTGAATTTTTATGATTGTCAAAGCAAACTTCTTTGTTCTCTGTGGTTCTCAGTAGTTCAGGCATGTCAAGACTTGTCTGTGTCCCCAAGGGGAAGACTGTGGTGAGCTCCTAGACGCAGCCTGATTAGAACCCAGATCCTTAGGCAGTAGCTGGGAAAGTATGCAATTAAACCCCTCCCAGGGAGAAACTAGGAGATGGAAGTTTTGTAGCAGGGGTGCAGGGGTGCAAGAGCACCCAGCTCTGGGGTTCCTAAACATATCAGGTTTGGCCACTTGCAGCTGACAGAATCCAAAGGCAGAAAGATGAGTGCTGGTGGAACAAGAAAGGAATTTGTTTCAGTGAATTTGTTTCATCAAGAAGACAGCAGACTAGTGTCTCAGACTGTCTCCAAAGTGATACAGATACTTCCAGGTTTATTTAAGGAAAATTTGAGACAAAGGTGGGCAGTAAAAGTCAGATTGATCATTGTCTTAGAGTCAGTCATGGGCAGGGTCTTGCTGGCTCAGGGTAGTCTTTTATTGCTGGATAGGGTAGTTTCAGTTCCCATCAAGGGATGCTTTGCCCAGGAATCTTTTTCCTGAGTTAAGAGATAAGCTGGAAAGAAGTACTTAATTAGAAAGTTTGAGGTTTAAATGGAGGTAGTAGAGTTCTTTCAATTTTTGCCTGAGTCCTCTCTTCTAGGTCAAGTAGATAGCTGTGAAAGTGCTCCTATGCTTGTTTAGAACTGCTTCTTTGTTTGCTATAGTCCTATTGGACTCTCAAATGTAAGCACTATTGGTATCAGAGCCAGCAGACTGGGAGCCCATCCTTTGGGTTGTATCCACAAGAACTAGGGTGTCAGACTTGTATATAAGCTCTTTACAGGGAAATACTGGTGACTCAACCAAGTCTCCCAGTTTTTATTGGAACAGACTGGAGGGAGAAGACAGGGTTGGTTGCCAGCTTCTCCGCACTCTGGGAAAGATTGCAGGCAGCCACTAGATGTGTGCTAAATTAGAAGCCTGGCTTTAAGGCAGCATCCTTTAAAGTATGCAGGTAAACCCCTTTCAGGCAAAGAATGGGAAATGAGTGTTTTGGCCTGCTTCCTCTGCATTGAGCCTTGGTGGGATAGCTGTGGTGAAGCCTTGCATGCCCTTGAATTACTACTTTTTTGTTTGCTATAGTCTTTGGGTTCTCATGGCCCCAGCGCTTGTGGCTTTCAGAGCTAGCTATTTTAGGGGCTCATCTCTGTGCAGGAGTCTTAAAAGTGGAGCTCTAGATGTGCTGTCCAAACCCTTCCCTTCTTACAGAGAAGCTGGAAGTTGGAGGTTTCCATCCAACCGTATGTTGCTCTGCTGGGGGTGGGGGTTTGTCAAGAGTGTGTCTCAGCTCTTCTTCATTTGCTAGAGGTATAGGAGTGACTTAGCTAGTTTCTGGATATCTTTCAGAGGAAATTCCTTCATACATAGCTGTGGACTCAGTGTGTTTGTGGAAAGAGGGGAGCTCAGGAGCCTCCTAAGTCTCCATCCTGGTCAACTGCCCATTCAAGCTAATTAAGTGATCTAGCCTTTGTCCCCATTTCTCTGTTGCAGAAAGGACTGCAAGATCCCAGGCTTCATTTGTGGGTCTTTGAGACCTGGAAGCCACTGTTGATTGGTGGCAGTGGTAGAGCCTCTAGTGGGGCAATTGGAGGGCAGCGATACTGTTAGAAGTTAGTTGGACAGTTAAGTAGTCAGGGTCAGGATCCCCAACAAGAAAGGAATCAGGACAGCTAAACCAAAACCCTAACATCCTGTTTTGCAGCTTAGAGAGGACTATATTAGCATTCTGCTTTGCAGCCTTTGCAGAAATGACTTCTGCAAAACATCCTAAAATAAGGCAAATAACCACCAAGCATTTGTCAGTATTACACGCAAGGGACAATTAAGACCTAAGGCCCTAGATGTCAACCAAAAAAAAAAAAGAGCATCAGCACATTGACATTAACCTAGACTTTAACCTAGGTATGTGACCAAAGCCCTGATTAGCATGACTCAGCACACTCTGATTGTTTAAGATAGTTCCACAAAGAGCTCATAAAACCCCTAAACTTCCTCGGACACCCCCTCCCTCTCTCAGAGTTTTATATTATTGCTTAATAAACATTGCTTTGCTGCCACCACTCTTCATCTGGTCTACCTCTTCATTCTTTGAAGTGATGTGACCAAGAACTGTGGGCACTAAAGGCAGAGAAAATCCTGTAACAATATTCTGGCTGGTTCCACATCCTGGTATCCACTAGTGGGACTGCAAAGGGCTTCAGTTACTCATTTATTGGATCAAGGACTTACTATATTTTTCCCTTAAGAAGTCATTAATTAAACCATATATCCTTTATCCCTGAAGTGAATAGTAATAGTTAGATGCTTTCACTCCTTCCTTTATTGATGTTTTCTCAGTATTTCTTTGTGGGGATTTTAAAAAGCACATGCATTTCATTAGGATATGCTGTCATTGATTATCCAATGGAAGGCTGCTACTGTCAAGGTGTGAAATCATCCTCCTTCATTTACTTTAATTCTTTAACCTGTTGTTTTTCTGAGGGCAATCTTTAGGTAAGAACACTTGCTTGTTAAGAATTTTACTGGAGGAACGCCTGGGTGGCTCAGCAGTTGAGCATCTGCGTTTTACTCAGGTCATGATCTCGGGGTCTAGGATTGAGTCCTGCATGGGGCTCCCTGTGAGGAGCCTCCTTCTCCCTCTGCCTGTGTCTCGGTCTCTCTGTGTGTGTCTCTCATGAATAAATAAATAAATCTAAAAGAATTTTAGTGGAAAGCAAAATGACTGGGAAAATTGCCATATATTTCCCAACAATATGCACTTTAACAGCATAGTACACAAGTTTTATTTTTCTGTCAGTTTTCTCTTATCACTTTTCCTTAGTTTAAGGGACAAAGAAGACAGGCCTGCTGCTATTATTTTGGTTGGTACATTTCTAGAGACAATTGAAAATCTTTTTTAGCATATTATATTCTAGAAATGATTATAGCTGGCAAGAATTCCTGCAAAATGTAGGCAGACGGGTGACACATTGAATACTAACTTTACCTACTATACTATGAATAAGTGCCTCTGTTAGTTTTAGCATTCACGTCAGAAAAAAACAAAATGCCTAGGTGAATCCTTACTGTTCTGATTTAAGAAATCTGATCAAAGTAGAGGTCCTTCGTTTCAGGAACCAGACAATATATAGACATATAGAAAAGAATGATAAGTGTAAAACACAGACATACAGGAAAATAGAAAAGATTAAGTCAACTATTGTACAGTGTATTTTGGTTTAGTCTCTTCCATCTTAAAATGCTGTGATTCTGACCTTCAAGTGTGTCTTCTTGTATTGCATAGCAGTATTCAAAGCCAGTTAGGTGCAGGTTCAGAAAAATAGAAGTAAGACATCTCAAAGGAAAGCATTTCTTGAAGATAACAGTTACCTTCATTTTCTTTACCTATAACAGATCATACTTGCTCCATCTTCAGTTAGATCAGATTCTTCTGCTTGTTGAAATAAAGACTCCTAACCTTTAAAAGGTTTTTCGTCTGAGAAACAATCTCTGATGGTAATTGCGAATTTTCCTGTTGGTCTCAGTTTTGCATCTGGTATTAAACCTTATAATATATCAGAACTGGACATATATCTAGTATATATATTTGGTGCCAGCAGAATGGACACACACTCATTCACTCTTTTTTTCAGCATATATTTACTGACCACAGGTTATGTAAGCACTGTTTTAGGTACTGGAGATACAATAGTGAACAGAAAAGACAAAAATATGTCATCTTATAGATCTTGCCTTCTAGTAGAAGAGATAAACAATAACTAAGTTAAATAAACAAACCCATGCATTATGGTGATAGAAAAAGAAGAATAAATTAGGGAAAGGGGATGTGGAATTCGGAGGTAAAATTATACAGAGTGAACATGAAAGGCCATACTGAGAAGGAGAAATTTGAGAAGTGACCAGAAAGAAGTGAGAGATTGAATTGTAAGATATCTGGGGATGAGCATTTTAGAAAATGCTCCATGGCAAGAATGAAATGGAACATGCAAGGAAAAACAAGGAGACCAGCATGATGCCAGAGGAATGGATGAAGCAGGGTGGCAAAAGGAGTCAGGGAATAGAAAAGAGGAAAGAGGTATTAAAGCCTTTGAGGTCATGCTAAGGACTTTGACTTTTTCTCTGAGATGTCATTTTGAGAAGAGGAATAGCATCTGGCTTAAATTTCAATAAGACCTCCTGGGGTGGGGGTCAGGAGATGAGATTGGAAGTAGAAAGCCAGTCTAGGGGTCTATTGCAATAGTTCAGGCAGCTGATGATGGTGGCTTGGCCATGGTGAGGACAGTGGAGTGGTGAATGGTGCATAAATTCTGGATATTTCTTAACAATAGATCTGATAGGATTTGTCAGTAGATTGGTCATGGGGCATAATAGAAAGTGAAGAGCCAAACATGATTTGAAGGTTTGTGATCTAATTGACAGGATGAATTGCCATGAACTGAGAAGACTATGGGAGAAGCAGGAATATCAGGAGCTCAGCTTTAGACTTGTAAACCGAGACCTGTCAGACATCCAATAGGACATGGCAGGAGAGGTATGCTGTGAACATGTGAATTTAAGCATCACAGCATATAAATAATATTCAATGTTATGAGGCTGGATGAATGAGAATAGAAAACTGAAGAGGTACAAAAACTGAGCCCTGGCACATACTAGCATTTAGAAGTTGAGGGTGTTGGGAGGAAAATAGCAAAGGAGCCTAAATGAAATGTACAGAAAGGTAGGAATAAAACAGGGCACTTGTGTTTCCTGGAAGCCAAATAAAGAACCTGAAGGATGAGACAGTGGTCTGTGTCAAATGCTGCTATTAGGTCAAGTAAGTTGAGGATTGTGACTTGACGGTTGGATTTACAGTGTAGAAGTTATTGGAAATGATTTGAAAATAGTCTTTGTGGAGTGAGTGGGAGTAAAAGGCTGATGGAATTGGTGCAAGAAAAAAGAACTGGAAACCAGACAGATCTCTCAAGAATTTTGCTATAAAGGGAAAGAGAAATAGGACATTTAAGAAGACCCTGGCTACATGAGACAAGATGTTCTTAGAGAAGCAGAAGCAAAGCCCATGGGTCAATGTGTGGCCACTTCTACATTTTAGCAGGGCCATTTGAGATGTTGTGTTGAGGAAAGACTGAAGGAACATTCTCTTATTCCGAGCCACCAGTGAAGGCCATATCTCATGCCTTTTTTCATATGCCAGCTTGTAGAAAATCCCAGCCACACACATGGATGAGTTAGCAAGAAGCCAGGTCATCATGAGAAGCAGAGCTAGAGCTGGTGAAGGCTTAGAGTAAGATATATCGTTGGGAGCATAGTAAAAGCAAGTTCTGGAACAACCTTTTTGGCTCCTTGCCAGGAATTCATACCACAAAATTGTCCCTAATGCATTAGAAACCAGAAGTGGTATGAGGACAGTTCTGGCTCTCATATCCTGAACCCTCTTTCAGTTAAGCATTAATCTTTGTTTTTCATACAACCACAAGATGGAAAGGTCATCATTTATTCTTAGGAGGTGTAAGGGAGGAGACTGGGATGGGATAGTTGCTCTAATGCTACCCTAGAGTGGAAAAGATAATCATGGAGAAAAACAGGATCACACCAGTGAAAGCCATGCTGTCATCAGCTTTTGACTCTGTTTCATTCCATTCATTAATGGTCAGGTTGAGGGAAAGTGATTTTATTATGACACATTCCATTTGGAATTCCCCTTGGCAATTTGCTCTACCTCTGTGCTGTAATGATCCCTACATAGGCAGGACAGAAACGGCTGTTGGGCTCTGTTAGAAACAGTTTTAGAAGGCTTCTCTTGGCCTTCATGACCAGCTGGCCTCATTGGAGCTTCAGTTTATGTAAACCTTTGAATCCTTCTCAGGAAAGGGCCAGGGGCTTTGCTTTCCATGTTTTACTGCCACACCCATGTCCATGAAACTTGGTATATAAATAAAACTGCAAGAGAGTTTGGATATGTTCGGAGTGAGATGGAGATCTCTGATAATCTCTGAAAGGGGCTCAGGGTAAAAAAGTACTCTAGGCCAATGTGGTAGAGGATGAGGTAGAGGAAAATTAGCGGAAATAGTCACCGGAACCAAAATTCCGTTTGAAGAGGAATATGAATAATCAGAGCCACTTAATGCATATTGTGATAGGAAATGTAGATGCCATGTTGTCAAGAAAGTGCTTGGAAATGCTGTTGGATCCCTGGGGATTTTCAAATCCTAACCACAGCCCTGCTTCCTAGTCTGCTCCCCCGTGACTTCAAGGAAGGGCTATGACCTTCTCATGCCCCATATTATTGCTGCTTTTTGATCAGCTCCCTGGGGCACTAGGAAGGCAGAGAGAAGAAACTAGGCTGGGTAAAGGTAACCCTCCTCCATATTATCCCACCCTGAGCTAGAGAAGTGAAGGACTGATGGGGATCCAGCCATTGTTTGGAAAACAATGTGTGAAAGTTGCCTAATGCAAACATCTTCCAATATGAATCAACATGACTAGGCCAAATTCTCAACTGAGAACTTCAATATAAGTCTTGCCTATACTTTTAGAATTTGCTTTTGTTATGCAGGCAGTTGATAAAGTGCAGGATGCTGAACTGTCATTGTCTGTACAGTGGTGCTTCATAGGCTCTGCCCCCACAATTAGACGTTATTGTTGCATATTGGTTGCACTTGTGTACATGTATTTTTTGGTATTTGTCCTTTTAGGCTTCATTTCCACTGTATTATAAGGCAAAGTCAGTAATTTCTATTTCTTTGGCACTCTTGATCCAAGGAAAGATATATTAGTTTTATTTTTTTTTATTTATTTTTTATTTTTTTTATATAATTAGTTTTATATGCAGAGCACTGAATAAACCTTGTCGAATAATAGTTAAATGACTCATGCCAGAAGTTTCTGGGCAATCCTGTATGTAGAATGAAATACGAATTATTCAGAATAAATTGCTAATCTGATTTCTTCATTTTAGTAAAAGGGCAATACATAATTTAATTAGAATGATGCTTTGCATTTAAACACATTTAATGTATAAGCACCAATTCTTTTTTTAAAAAAATTTCTAAGCATCCTTTCTTTGAATAGATCAGAAAATGTAAAATATTTTTAGCCATTCTGACTAATACAAGGTGGCATCTCATTTGTGAGGATGCGGAGAAAGGGGAACCCTCTTACAGTGCTCATGAGAATGCAAGCTGGTACAGCCATTGTAGAAAAACAGTGTGGAGGTTCCTCAAAAAGTTAAAAATAGACCTACCCTACAACTCAGCAATTGCACTACTTGCTATCTACCCAAAGGATACAAATATAGTGATCTAAAGGGGCACTTGCACCCCAGTGTTTATAGCAGCAATGTCCACAATAGCCAAAATATGGAAAGAACCCAAATGTCTATTGACAGATGACTGGATGAAGAAGATGTGATATATATATATATATAAATATATATATATATATATATATATATATGAAATAAATACATAATATAAATATAAATATATATAATGGGATATTACTCACCCATCAAAAAAAAAGAAATCTTACCATTTGCAATGACCTGGATGGAACTAGAGGATATTATATTAAGCAAAATTACTCATTCAGAGAACGATAAAATAGCATATGATTTCACTCATATGTGGAATTTAAGAAACATAATAGAGGATCACAGAGGAAGAGAGGGAAAAATAAAGTAAGATGAAATCAGAGTTGGAGACAAAGAATAAGAGACTCATAGGAAACAAAAGGGGTTGCGGAGGGGGAGGTGGGTGGGAGAGTGGGGTAACTGGGTGAATGGGGTAACTGGCATTAAGGAGGGCACTTGAGGTAATGAGCACTGGGTGTTATATGCAACTGATAAATTACTAAACTCTACCTCTGAAGCTAATAATACCGTATACATTAATTAGCTGAATTTAAATTTTAAAAAGACTTTAAAAAAGAAAATGTAAAATAATTCAACTTTGGTGCTTCCCCCAGATTTGAGACCCTATAATGTATGTGCCAGTTTGTGTAGACTGGCACATCTCTGTCCGTCTCATCTCTGTCGCAAGGGATATCTTGGGGTGACTATTACCCAAGATGGGATCAAGGAAGGCCCCATGTAGAGAAGTAGAGAAGCATAAACATGTCATGGGGCTCAAAGGAGGGAGAAAACACATCAGTTAGGGAAGTTAGTCCAGGCTTTGTGAAGGAGATGGTGTAAGGAATGGGTTTTGAAGGATGGATAGGTTTTCATTAGCTCTGTGTTGGGGAAAGTTGTCCCAGCCAGGTGAAAGTAAAAGCCCCTGAGAAAGTATTGATCTTAGGAAGTTATGGCTAAGAGTTAAGGTAAATATGGGGACACAGTGTTCCTTTGTCTAATTGGAAACATGGGTTTTAAAGTATGGGTAAACTGGGAGAAATTGATGATAATTTTAACCATAATAGCTGGCAAATATTTTCTCAGTTGCCAGACACCATAGGAAGTGCTTTACATGAGGAATCTCTTTTAATTTGGGAAAGACAAGTCTGTTTTTGCTGAAGAGTTGTTTGTTTTGTTTTTGTTTTGCTGAAGAGATTTTTTTTTTTTTATAAAGGAGCAATATTAACAGAGTTGTCATAAAGTAGGTTCATAGAGGCATAGGGAAAGGTAGAAGACAGGGAGAGTACTCAGGAGGTGATTCATATGTTCTCAAGAAGTAATGAGACTTGAGTTATTCCAGCATGAATATAAGTGAAAATACAAAATTGGGATGGTTTGAATCAGAATTCACTTTTTTTAATTAATCAGGCTCCATGCCCAATATGGGGCTTGAACTTATGACCTTGACATCAAAGTTCGTATGCTCTAAGCCAGCTAGGGACTCCCAGAATTTATTTTAAATTTTATATTGCAGTCTCTGCAAAAAAGGGTATTTTCTAGCTCAGGATACTTTAGTGGAATCTTAAGGATCTTGATGGTCTACCTTCTGTCCTGGATTCCTTCAAGATATGGAAACCAAGAATCAATAAGGCTAAAGTCGCTCAGTGTTATCTGAGACAGAAACCCAGAGGCATGCAGACTCTTCCATCTCCCTCATTCCCTACATCCTCTCTGTCCCTTGTTGACTATGGGGTCAAGAATGTTAGATTGATGATTTTCTTCTCTTCTTGTAACAAAAAGCCCAGATTCCTTGGATGTTGAAGTTTTAAGCTGCCATGAAGTACTAATCCCAGTATTAACTGTTTACAGATTCCATTGTGATTGGATTTTGGGTTGGTCTCGCTGTCTTTGTGATTTTCATGTTTTTTGTGCTGACTTTGCTGACCAAGACGGGAGCTCCACACCAAGAGTAAGTTTGGGTCTTTCCTAAATTACCTATTCAGCCCCATGGGGAACTAAGTAAACAGACATACTATCCAGGTCTGGGGTTGCTTTCAATGGTGGAAAAAAGGGGGTGGTTATGGATTTACTGCCTGGATCCAGTTGCTTTGGGTGGGATCCACCTTCCTCCTGGTACTTTGCCTCTTGCCCTTTGGGCTTATTTTCAGGTAGACCCTTGTGAACCTAGGTTTCATGGTCCTTTATGATTGTCTTAATTCTGATCCAGGCCTGATTTTTATTTTGAAATGTTTATTAATTAGGATGTATTTTCTCCTTACTCCCAAAAGAATTTAGATGACTCACCAGACCAAAAACAGTGGCAGGTGTAGGGGGGAGGCTCTAGCAAAATGGGACGAAAACCAGTTTTAAGAAACATTTCAAGGAACAGAGAAGTAGTTATAACTGGGTACTTAGTTGAATTATTGACAATAAACAGTGGGTTCAACACTGAGCTTTCTTGAAACTAGGATAAAAAAAGAAACACCAAGGATTATGTAATTCTCATGGCAGGATAAAGGACATTTGTGTTGGGCTTTGGATTTATGGAGGAAATTATTACAGGGCGCTTGACGTACATTGAATAACATCAGAAGGTTATCTGTTCAGTTATGGATCTCAAAAAACTCAGAAATGTTATAGAGGAGTTTTATTATCCCAACACTTCAAACAAAGAGAAAAATAACATGTTGAATACCTTTTTAGTCAGTCCCAGCTAGCAGAGATAGTGCACTCAAATTAGGCTAATTAGAAGAGCTTTTGTTGAAGGGACTATCCACAAGTTGTGGCCAGATGGCAGGATAACCCCATGAAATAGCACAGGACCCCTGATTGGCAACACTGAGGGGCAGTTACCACCCTAGACCTGAAGTGGACCCAGGAATCCTGTGGAAAGTGTGGCAGAAAGGAGCCGTGACTTTGGGTTGAGTGACACAGCTAGTCAGAGGCAACCTCTCAGGGAGGGACCTCAAAATAAATACCAAGACCTTTTTTTCCTCCCCTCCTTCCATCTCTCAATTGCTTGCCATTGGCTGACCACAGTGGCACCGCCTGCAGCCAGTCTCCAGCCGAGGTCAGTTTCCTAGGGCACAGAGCACACAGCAGCACGCAGAATGATGGAGAGCCACCCGGGAGAGTAAATGGAAGAAATTTAGCACAAATCCTACCACTTTATGTCTGGTAGCTCACTTACTCCTCAGAGCCTGGCAGTAGGATTCTCGTTGTTGGATCTCATCACACACTCTCCAGCATCTGCTGTTCAATCTTCAGCCTGTACTTGCACTCTAACAAGTGCCTGGATAGAGGGAGCAGTTCTGCTCTTCACTCAGCTATTTTCAGACATTAAGGTGTAGAAAAAAAAGTTAATACATTTTAAATGAAAGGAAAATAACCATTTTATTGAAGCATATGCAGACATCTTGTCGAGAATCTCTTTACAGCCACTAAAGCCACTAAGGAGACGGGGACCTTTCTTTTCTTCTGTGTCCTCATAAAAACCTGTACATGCCTCTCTTCTATTATACTAGTCCAGGGAATTCTAAGATATTGTGTGGGTTGCAACAGTAGTCAGAAGAGCTGAGGACAAACTCAGATTAGGGAACATCTCATAGAGTGGCCAGGGAACAACAACACTGTTATCTTCCTTTTCTTCAAAGGGTCAGATGGGTTTTTGCAGGACTGTTGGGATATATTTGCTTGCTATAGGATGCAAGTGATCTTTATGGTTGAGAACACCCTACCCCAAAATAAAACATGACTTCATGTAATGATTAATTTTATGCATCAACTAGTCTAGGCCATGATACCCAGATATTTGATCAACTATTACTCTGTTTCTGTGTTTATTTTTTTTTAACGAGGTAAGAGTTAAATCAGTAGACTCTGAGTAGAGCAGATCATCTTCCATAACGTGAGTGGGTTTCATCCAATCACTGGAAGGCCTTCCTTGAAAGAGAATGATGTCTCAAGCAAAAAGGAATTCTGATAGAAGGCTGCCTGCAGTCTCACACTGCAACTCTTCCCTGGGGTTTGGACTTGCTAGCCTCTACAATCACATGAACCAATTGCTTAAAGTAAATCTCTCCCTTCCTCTCAGTAGTTAGACACAAACAAACACACATACACATACACACACACACACACACACACACACTCACTCACACTCCTGTTTTTGTTTCTCTGGAGCCTTGACCGATACATTTCCTTAATATGTCATGGTGACCCTAGGTAGCTGAGAGTTGCATTTCTAATCTTTCAATTGGCAGTTCAGTCCTACTGTTAGATGGTTTTTCTTTTGATAGTGGTTCTGAATAATCTTATTCAAGGAACACGGGTTATTGTAACTCTGCTTTAATGAGGTTAAGGAGAAAGTGTAACCTTTTTTTTTTTCCTTTAATAAAATAATGGATAGCTCTCAGGGCCACATTTTAAATGCTTCTTTGAGTCTGAGGCAGTATAAGATATGGCATTTGGTTGTACTATATCATAATAGAAAACTGAAAGAAACAGACATGAGGCAAAATCCCTAAGTGGATCAGTTAAAAAGGCTTTTAGATCTTAGTAAAGTTGACATTTATTTGGCAGATATTTTCTCTAAAGGAGACATTATTTTTTCCACTCAGTCAACTTTAATATAAAACAACCAATTTAAGCTTCCTTGTGTGATAATTAGACGTGGAGGAAGGAATGATAAATCATTGAGAATAAGAGCTTTTTTTTTTTTTAATGTTTACCATATGCTAGGGGCTACTAATCACTTTCTATGTATCTCACTAAGTCCTTCACAGGAAGACAACGTAAATCCTGTAAGAGTTCCAACTTTACAGATGAGAAAAAATGGATTCATTTTTCTGAGGGTTCACAGGTAAAAACAACTATTGGTCCAGGCCTCAAACCAAAGCCTCTTTGACTCTGAAGCCCCTGTTATTAACCACTACGTGAAGTGATCTCATATTGGTAATTTTTAATCTCTTCCTTCTACTGAACTAAAGATACTAACAATCAATCAGATTCATTTTCTTATATCACATCCTGGACCATGCATGGGCTCTGGAGTCAAGAATTTCCAGATTTGCTTGCCTGAGACTTTGGGTTGGATTCTTAACCTCTCTTTGCTTGAGTTTCCTCATTTGTAAAAATAAGATAGTATCTGCCTCCTAGGATAATTGTAAAGATTCAATGAGCCAATGCTTGTGGAATTGCTGACAAAGGTGTATTTACAGTGGTCCTCAATGAAGGTTGGTCATCCCTGGGCTGCTGGTGGAAGGCCTGCTGAGGGCTGGGGATCTAGGAAAGCAGGAAGGAGAAGAAAAACCCATCCTCCCATGGGACAACCAGGCCCTAAGCATTCATATTTGATCTGCACTCGCCAGTGCTTTACCCCATCCTCACCCTGGGTGTGTCGTTTAGGCAAATGGTGGGATGACTTTAGAGAGGATGCTAAGTGATGGGTCAGATCAGAAGGACTGACACGTCTGAATTCTGACTGCTTTAGCTGTCTGGCTCCCTGGGTGGTTTGTCCCAAAGAACAGTTACTTCCTCAAGTAGGATATCAGGTAACATCCGTTTGGAATATGACTCCGACATTCCGGTTAAGATACCTGATCAAGTCTTCAAGTTCAGAATGAACTAGTGCTGAGTCTACTGCTTAATTCTATCTCTTTCTCCATGGAGGTATTTCAAGGCAGGACGTGCATCTCTTTGAAAGCAGTAGGACACAAGGATGGCAGATACCACAACCCGCGACTCGACTCCTTGTGCCCATGCCCACAACAGACATCACTAGTCGACTGTGCTATCTACCTGCATTGCTGGGATTTGGCCTCACAATTGTTTTCAAAGCATCACTTTGGGGCACCTGGGTGGTTCAGTCAGTTAAGCGTCTGACTCTTAATTTTGGCTCAGATCAAGGTCTCAGGGTTGTGAGATGGAGCTCTGAGGGGAGCTTTGCGCTAAGCAGGGAATCTGCTAGAGATTCTTTCTCTCCCTCTGCCTCACCCCAACTGCACTCATGCATGCATTCTTTCTCTCCCTTGCTATCAAAATAAGCAAATAAATCTTAAAAAAAAAAAAAACCAAAATACCACTTTGGGCAGCTTTGAGGAATCAATCACAGTTTTCACCCAAGAGAGAATATGTATTTGCCAACCCTGGCTGAACCTTCATTTAACAATGTTGGTTGGTAGGAGTTGAGATCCATTTGCTACACAGAGCCAATGACATTACAATATAATGGGCAAGTTTTTTCTCTGGAGTTTTCAAATTGGATCATATTAGCATAAAAACTTCAATTCTGGAATCACTGACTTCTCAATGGCTTTTGTGAAGAGAGAGAATGTGTAATAATCAGTTTAGATTATGAGACAGTAACAAACTCCTCAAATCTCAGTATGACACAAACAGGTTTATTTCTCACTCAAGCTAACCTGTTTGGTTAGCAAATAGGTGGACAGAAGCTTCTCCACTGTCTCCAACTCTCAGCCTCCTGGGTTACACTAATAGGGAAGGGCATCTGCGGAGACCTCACACCTGCCCTTCTGTTCTTCAGCCAGGAAGTGGTGCAAATCATCTTCCTCTCACAGTTCATTGGCCAGAACTAGCCACACCCACTGCCTGCCCAGGCTGAGAAGGGTAATCAGTAGGCCCAGAAGAAGAGAACCAGGTTCTGGTGAGCACTAGAGAAGTATACCGCAGAGGAAAAAAGACTATTATAAAGCTGACATCACCTTTCTTAAAAGCTTTTAGGCCCAAGAAACAGCTTTAATGGGGATTATTTCTCTTATGGAATATTTGCAGTTGTGTGCAGGGGATGGTGGGGTGGGGGGAACCCTCTTACCTGAATCCTTTATGGACAATGAAGATAAAAGAACCATTTTCTCCTGCTTTCTCAGCGAAAGAGGCATTCACTCTGTGCTGTCTTGTTAAAGCATTATAGCACCATTATCATAAATCTGCCAGGGAGAGAGTAACGGAAAAGGCTTGGATCACATTTTTATGTTGAATACTTCGGACTTCTAAAAAAACTACCCAACTCCAGATATCATATGCCTCAAATACCCTCCTTTTACAGCCTTTGTTTAGTGCGCCTTGTCCAAGTGGGGATGTTCTTCATTTAGGAGTAAGTGCAGAATTGCTTGTGACCTTATAAAAATGGAAATTACGTTTTACTTTGAATTGCAATTTACCCAAATATGGCACTTGCTAAAAAATGGGTACAGTGCACCTAAAAGCTAATAGCAAGAAAATGTCAGTGCTTGATGTTTTTGATAATGACCAAGGCCACAGGAGCTAGCTGGCAGCGTGCAGACATGGTGCATATTCCTGAGGAAGTCCTGACATTTTGAGAGGTCTCCCACCATCAACAGGTCAAAAATCTGACTATTTTATGTATCAGATTCAATTTATACACGCTTTTGCAAGAGTTATTTTTAATTTCCCATCAACTGAATGTTGTTTTCTGAGTGCACAGCTGTGGTTTGCCCAGGACTGTGCTGAGGGTCGTTCTAATGTAGTGAGTGCTTTCTTGCTCCAGAGAGCCTGACCTCTTCCTAGTAAGTGAGAACTAGCAACTAGAGTTACCAAATGGCACTTCCACACCCAGGCAGAGGGTTGGGTCGGCACTTCTAGGGTTTGTTACATGAAATAAAGCTTTCAGCACAGGCTACAGCCCCATAAATATCAGTGGTTACTCTTGCTTTCTCATTAGTTGTTAATCACAAAGATTTCACTCTTAGCAGATCTCTGTTTAACTTAACACATCCCTAAAAGCCCACTGGAAATGACTTCTGGAAGTACAGGTGCCCACAGGCTGGACTGCCTACCACTCTTCATGAGCAAGGCAAACCCACAGGCAGTCATGGGTATACCAAGACTCAGCACAGCAGCAGACACTTCACTTGTAAAAAATTGTAATCTGAAAAATCCCTAGAGGAATAACCCGGAGCATTGCAGGTGTTTTCCTTCTCCAGATGAAGGTAAGAGAGGTCTGTCCTCTTGACCTGATTTCACTTTCAGATCGCAGAGGAAGGAGCACTGTGCTTAGCACTGGGGGTGGCTGTGCCTTTCATGGGAATCAGGGCTTTGGACCACTGGGCAGATACAGCTGTGCAGTATACTCATTGAGGGTCTAATGACTGCAAGGCCCTTTGGGAGATGCAAAGATGAACAAATACAGCCCAGCAGTGTAGAGGGGGGAAAGGGCTGTACAAAAATAGCTCTGATATGAGGCAGGAACAGATGTGTCTTGTAAGAGAAGGTCAGTGAGGTATAGCAGGAGCTCAGAGAAGGGACAGATTCCTTCCCACTGGGAGTTCAGAGAGTCTCCTTAGAGACAGTGACATTTGCATTGGACAGTGAAGAAGGTATTTGACAGATAGGGGTAGATGGGCCCATCAGGCAAGAGGAACAGCACAAGCAAAGCACAGAGAGGGACAATCCTGGGAACATCTGAGGATGGTCAGGTGCCATGTGGCTGGACCATAGAGTTAGCAAGGGGGCTGGTGGGAGAGCATATCAGGTGATGCAAGGGTGGGGAGCCTGAGCTATCAGGCAGAGAGTTTGGGGGAGTCAGGGAAAGATTGTGAGCAGGGAATATCATAGGAGTAATGCCAATCAGTGCAGGTGCCAGAGGACTGGATGTTAGAGGCTCTCTGTTCAGAAGCAAAAAAAATTCCACAGGGACAGAGAATATATGACACAACCCATGGGGAGAAGAGGGGAAAATCTAAGAATCAGAATAGTCTGAACAGTCTTTTTATTCTGGCTGGTGGAGTTCAGCAATGTTGCAACAAATAGGTTAAGTCCCAGCTGCATTTCTTAGAACAAGATGAAAATGAGGAATAACAAAATCTTTTTTTAAAAAGATTTTATTTATTTATTCATGAGAATACACAGAGAGGAGAGAGAGGGGCAGAGACACAGGCAGAGGGAGAAGCAGGCTCCATGCAGGGAGCCCGACGTGGGACTCGATCCCAGGACCCCAGGACCACGCCCTGGGCCGAAGGTGGTGCTAAACCGCCGAGCCACCCAGGCTGCCCTAGGAATAACAAAATCTTAAATAAAAGGACATGATTTCGAGGGATTCCTGGGCAGCTCAGCAGTTGAGCATCTGCCTTCGGCTCAGAGCATGATCCTCGTCTGAGGATTGAGTCCCGCATCGGGCTCCCTCTGAAGAGCCTGCTTCTCCCTCTGTCTTTGTCTCTGCCTCTCTGTCTTTCATGAATAAATAAATAAAATCTTTTTTAAAAAACATGATTTCAAGGTTCAGTGTCCTATGAAAATGAACTATTGTAATTTTTAAAAAGTTCAGATGAAACAGGAGAACTTCTCTTGAACCTACTAGCTATATCATCAATTTCATGATGACAAGATCTAGAATAGGTAGGAATGTAATAAAAACAATTAAAAATGCTAAAATTATTAGCAATTTTAAATTTTCTGACAAATTGCCTTAGTTTGTGCAGGCTGCTATAGTAGAGTAGCATGGACTAGAAGGCTTATAAGTAACAAATCTATTTCTGACAGTATTGGGGGGCTGGGAAGATCAAGATCAAGGTGCTGGCATGTTTGGTATTTGATTCATAGATGGCTGTGTCCTCACAGTGGGGAAGGAGTAAGGGATCTTCCTGAGGCCTCTTTATAAGGGCACTAATTCGGTTCACTAAGGTTAAATCTCCTTTTCCAAAGGTCTCACCTCCTAATACCATCACACAGGGAAGTAGATTTGAACATGTTAATTTTGGAAGGACACAGATGTTCAGCATATAGCGCAAATATTCTTCAGTAGTCTCTTTTCCTTGCGATAACTTATCACATGGTATTGATTACTAGTCTAGTAAGCACCTTAAAGTTTCTCATTCCTTCAGTGTTTCAGTTTTTGAAGATTTTTGCTTTTTTTTTTTTAAGGTTTTATTTATTCATAAAAGACACAGAGAGAAAGGCAGAAACATAGGCAGAGGGAAAAGCAGGCTCCCTGCAAGGACTTGATCCCAGACCCTGGGATCATGCCCTGAGGCGAAAGCAGACGCTTAACCACTGAGCCACCCAGGCATCCCTGGCTTCTGGCTTTAACCGTAATTTTAATCAAGGTGGAATTTAAGGTGTTTGACACCTCAGTTTTTAATTTTCCCAGGTATAACCAAAGCCATAGGAGAACAAGTTGACTTTCAACTCTTAACTGATCTAATAGGTGCCATAGAGCATTGTTTTTCACTATGCCAGCTGAGTTTGAGAGATGAGAAAGTTGGAATTAGCTCTGTTCTCTTTATCATAGGAGCCTAACAACCCACAGAGTAGTCCCCAGACCAACTACAGGCTGGAAAGGCATCCTTAATAGCATGGCACATGTTTCTTTCCTAAAAACTGAATTGAGACAACATCCAGCTGCAAATCCCCCCCTGCCTAATAGTGAGAATCCTCTGATATTCACTGCATTACATATATAAGAATATTTTTGGATGTGACTCAGGAGAGCTAGGCTGCTCCAAAAAAAAAATGGGTAACCACTGAGGGGCAGTATTTTCACTGGCTTTCCTTGAAGCCGTTCTTACCAATAAGTGGCAGGAAGCCTTCCCCATGGAACTTGAGCCCCTGCAGTCTCCAGGCCCAGCCAGCTGTAGTGAGTGCAAGATGCCCCTTGTTAGTGTCTCTATGGTATATGAGTTCCAAAGACCTGTGTGGGAAGGCCCCATGGAAGACTGTGGACCAGAAGTTGAGGATGTGGGGAGTGCTGTTAGGGGCAGAGACAGGGTATCTCCCTTCAGCAAAAGTAGGCGAAGGGCAGACATGGATGTGACTACTTTGTGGGACCTCTTGCATCTCTCAGTCTAGAGTCCACACTCAGGATCTATTAAAAAGCCATCTCTTATTAAGGCTTACCTGCTCTTACTTAGCTGGGTATACTGCCCTTGAATTAATTTTTGGCCCTATAAGAATTATAGAAGAGGCCTCCTTCCAAGGCCAAGATCTCTTCATCATTCATTCATTTGAGAGCAATTTATTAAGCAGCTATAATATGCCTAGAACTGTGCTAAATACTGGGAACATAGGCAAGAAACACACGATACCTGCCCTCAAGAGATCATAATCTTAATGAGGGTGCCAGACAAGAGATCAGTATACTACAGAGTGAGAAGACAGATGGAGAGAAACTCCCAGTCCTTGAGGGGAAATATTCTAATTCAGACTGGAGGAGTCTGGGAAGACTTCTAGCAGGAGGTGACACCATACATAACTCATGAAGGACCAAGAGGTGTTGGGTAGGTAGGTGGATTCCAGTTCCAGTAATGGCAGAGTAGCTTGCTTTAAAT
Organism: Vulpes vulpes; assembly: GCF_048418805.1. Lineage (NCBI taxonomy): Eukaryota > Metazoa > Chordata > Mammalia > Carnivora > Canidae > Vulpes > Vulpes vulpes. Next base: position 173,096,468 of record NC_132780.1, read on the forward strand.
TACCTTGCAGATAACCATTATAAAATTTAGACAAGATGTAAAGAATGACTATTGGAAGGCATTGGAGACTAAACATTGGCAGACAAAAACAGAAAGACTTTTGGCCCTTGAAAGGAGAAAACTTCATTAATTTATGTCTATGGCTTTATGGATTTCCACCTGAAATCTTCAATTACAAGCATGGTGGGATGCTTGCGTGGCTCAGCGGTTGAGTGTCTGCCTTCGGCTCAGGGCATGAACAGGGGTCCTGGGATCAAGTCCTACATCAGGCTTCTTGTGGGGAGCCTGCTTCTCCCTCTGTGTATGTCTCTGCCTCTCTCTCTCTGGGTCTCTCATGAATAAATAAATAAAATCTTAAAAAAATTACAACCATGGTTTATTTTTCCATATTACTAAGGTCTTCCTTAATACCATTGGCAGTGTCTTAAAATTTTCAGTGTATAGGTCTTGTACATCCTTTGTTAATTTTTTTGCTAAGTACAGTCATACCTTGTAGATGTTACAGGTATTAGACCACCGCAATAAAGCAAATACTGTAATAAAGTGAGTCAGATGAGTTCTTGGTTTCACAGAGCATATAAAAAGTATATTTACATTATACTATATTAAGTCATAATAGCATTATGTCCAAAAATTAAATGTACATACTTTAAAAGTACTTTATTGCCAAAAAAAATACTGTCATCTGAGCTTTTAACAAGTAATCTTTTGCAGGTAGAAGGTCTTGCTTCAGTGTTGATGGCTGCTGACTGATCAGAATGGTGGTTGCTGAAAGTGGGGGTGGTTGTGGCAATTTCTTAAAGTAAACATGAAGTTTGCTGCATTGATTGACTCTTTCACAAATGACTTATCTGTAGCATTGATGCTGTTTGATAGCATTTTATGCACAGTAGAACTTCTCTCAGACTTGGAGTCAGTCCTCTCTGACCCTGCTGCTGATTTATCAGCTAAGTTTATGTAATATTCTAAATCATTTGCTGTCATGTCAACAATCTTCAGAGCATCTTTACCAGGAGTAGACACCATCTCAAGAATCTACTTTCTTCACTCATCCATAAGAAGCAGCACCTCCTCCTTTCAAGTTTGGATCATGAGGGATGCCTGGGTGCCTCAGTTGTTGAGCATCCGCCTTCAGCTCAGGTCATGATCCCGGGGTCCCCTCAGGGAGCCTGCTCCTCCCTCTGCCTATGTCTTTGCCTCTCTCTCTGGGTCTCTCATGAATAAATAAATAAATAAAATAATTTTTAAAAAAGTTTGGATCGGGCAGCCCCAGTGGCTTAGTGGTTTAGCGCTGCCTTCTGCCCAGGGTGTGATCCTGGAGACAGGATCAAGTCCCACATCAGGCTCCCTGCATGGAACCTGTTTCCCTCTCTCTCTCTCTCTCTAATAAATAAATATAAAATCTTTAAAAAAAAGTTTGAGTCATGAGATTGAAGTAATTCAGTCTCATCTTTAGGCTCCACTTCTATTCTGGTCCTCTTGCTGTTTGCACCACATCTGCACTTACTTCCTCCACTGAAATCTTGAACCCCTCCAAGTCCAAGTCATGCATGAGGATTGGAATCAACTTCTTCCAAATTCCTGTTTATGTTTTTTTTTTTAACCTCTTTTCATAAATAGTGAATGCTGTTAGTGGTTTTTAAAATGTGAGTCCTTTCCAGGAGGTTTTTACATGTCTTTGCCTAGATCCACCAGAGGAGTCACTGTCTGTCACACCAACAGCTTTAAGAAATGTATTTCTTAAATAGTAAGACTCAAAAGTCAGAATTACTCCTGATTCATGGACCACAGAACGGATTTCATGTTAGTGGGCATGAAGACAACATGAATCTTATTTTTGTACATCTCCATCAGAGCTCTTGAGTGACCAAGTACATTGTCAATGAGCATTATGTTTGGAAAGGAGTCTTTATCTTGAGCAGTAGATCTTAACAGTGAGCTTAAGATATTCAGTAAGCCATGTTGTAAACAGATCTGCTATCATCTAGGCTTTGCTGTTCCATTTAGAGAGCACAGGCAGGGTAGATTTGGCATAATTCTTTAGCACTGTGGGGGTTTTAGAATGCTGCATGACCACTGACTTCAATTTAAAGTCACCAGCTGCATTAGCCCCTAACAAGAGAATCAACCTGTTCTTTGAAGCTTTGAAGGCGGGCATTGGTTTCTCTTCTCCAGCTCTGAGAGTCCTAGTTGGCATCTTCTTCCAATAGAAGGCTGTTTTGTCTACACCAAAAATCTTTTGCTTATTGTACCTGCCTGCATTAATTATTTTAGCTAGCTCTTTGGGATAACTTGCTGTAGCTTCTCCATCAGCACCTGCTGCTTCACATTGCTCTTTGATGTTACAGAGATGGCTTCTTTTCCTTATGCATCATAAACCAAGCAACTTCTGCTAGCTTCAGACTTTCTGCAGCTTTGTCACCTCTCTCAGCCTTCATAAATTTGATGAGAGTTAGGGCCTTGCTCTGGATTGGGCTTTGGTTGAAGGACACGTTGTGGCTGGTTTGATCTTCTATCTAGGCCGCTAAAACTTTCTCCATATCCGCAATAAGGCTGTTTCACTTTCTTATCATTTATGAGTTTACTGACAAGAACTTCTAATTTCCTTCAAGAACTTATCATTTGTGAGTTTACTGACAAGAACTTCTAATTTCCTTCAAGAACTTTTCCTTTGCATTCACAACTTGGTTAACTATTTGACACAAAAGGAGTAGCTTTTGGTCTATCTCGGTTTTTGAGATACCTTCCTCAGTATGCATAATTATTTTTAGCTTTTGCAAAAGTGAGAGATGTGTAACTCTTTCACTTAAACACTTAGGGCCATTGTAGGGTTATTAATTGGCATAATTTCAACATTGTTGTGTCTTGGGAAATAGGGAGGCCCAAGTAGAGGGAGAGAGATGGGGAGGCTGGTTAGTGGAGCAGTCAGAAGATTTATCACTTGAGTTTTTCATTCTGTGTGGGCACAGTTCATGGTACCCCCAAAACAATTAGGAGGGTAACATTAAAGGTCACTGATCGCAGATCACATAATAAATATAATAATAATTAAAATGTTTGAACCACTTTGAGGATGACTGAAATGTGACACAGAAACACAAAGTGAGCAAATGGTGTTGAAAAAATGGTGCCAATAGACTTGCCAGACGCAGGGTTACCACAAATCTTCAGTTTGTAAAAACCATGATTTCAGCAGGTGAACAAGCTGGTGTGTAAGCAGTCTTTTCTTTTCCTTCTCTTTACAGCAATGCAGAATCTTCAGAGAAGAGATTTAGAATGAATAGCTTTGTGTCAGACTTTGGAAGACCACTGGAGCCAGATAAGGTGTTTTCTCGACAGGGCAATGATGAATCCCGGTCTCTCTTTCATTGCTACATCAATGAAGTGGAACACTTGGATAGGGCTAAAGTTTGTCATCAGACCACCGTCCTTGACAGCAGTGTTCAACTCCAGGAAGCTATTAGAAGCAATGGGCGTCGAGAGGAGGAGCTGAATAGGCTTATGAAGTTTGATATCCCTAACTTTGTGAATACAGACCAGAACTCCTCCTTTGGGGAGGATGATCTTCTAATTTCGGAACCACCTATTGTTCTAGAAAATAAGCCAGTTTCCCAGACCTCACACAAAGACCTGGATTGAGAAACTACTCTGTAAAGTGTCTTCTTGAAGATGTTGGGTCTGCCTTTGTAAAGCAAGAAATCTCCATTCACCAAGATTGTGTGTATGTGTGTGTGGGGGGTAGCTAAGTGGGGGTGTTACAAGAGATAGAAACAGAAAGAAGAGAGCCCCCTCAAAAATGAGCCGAATAAGCTGAGTTTCTATGCCTTTAAACACAGTTCAGGCTTTTGGGGGAATAAGGTACTTATATGGTTTCATCCTCTTTGTTGTTGAAAAATTTGGCCGCATACTCAGTGTCACCGTTCTTGAATGGGGGTTAGCATACTGTGTTCCAGTCTGGCCCTGCCAATTCCATGCTCTACCTTTAGCAAGTTGCTTTACCTCTCTGGGCTGCCACATTGTTAACCGTAACGTGAGGAGTCTGGAGTAGATTACTCATCCTAGCTCTAATATTTTGTGAACTTGTGACTTTGCATCGAGAAGAGGCTGGGATGTACGTAAATCAATATAAACTATGGCACTGCCTCCTATCTCTTGTAGGATCCCCCATGTCAGTACCCTCCACTCAACCTTAACTGAGCCCAGCTTTTGTCAGGGGTCCAAGCATCTAGAGGATGTCAGACAACTCATCTCACAGTCACCGTGGCCAACATTTCTGTTGGTTGTATGAAAATAGCCCTTCTGAGAACCTCCAGCCACCCATGGTAAAATGTAGGGACAGCCATGCCCCTCCTCTTCTAGAATGAGTACCAATCCATGATACATTGCATGGCACTCCTATCCCCAGAAATGTAGGGAAGGTTGTCAGCTGAGTGATGACAGGTGCCTTTTGTGTCTCTGTTGGTGTACATGTGTCTGGTCACATTTCTGTGTGGTTGGCTACTGAACAAGAAAAGTGCTATTTGCCATGCTCTTTACTTGGTGTAGGTGATGGTCAGTGGCTCGTGTGTGGGCTTTGAGCTGAGGTGGTGAATGGATTGTAAATTCCCCACCAACAGATGTGCAGGATGGCCTGGTGCAACACAGTTAATTTCACGAAGGAATCTAGTCCTGGTATTGGGAAAAACTTGGTCTTGCATACACAGTTGCATGTGCAGCCAGCTGCTAATCTCTGGGTGGCATTTTCATTATGAATTTGTTCACCATCTGTCTTGCTTAAGCAAAAAAATAAATGCATTTGATTGCACAGGAATTTTCTCTGGTTCTTTGTTTTCACACATCCAAATTTTTCATTTCCTTTAGAAATTATTCCATGTTTCTAATGCTTCCTAATTTTTATCTCTAGGAGCCCAGTGCTCTGAATTATGCACCAGATTTCATTTAGGAGTTATTCTGTCCAAAGAAATCCCTTTCCCATAATATCTTTTGAGGAAAATATTATTAAGACTCCAACACTGAACAGTGGAACAAAGCATGGGGTATTTCTTGTAATTAACACACTCTTACAAATAAATACTTGATATCATTAAAGAATGCTGATTTCGTTAACTTTTACAAATATGAATATTCATAATTTAAACAGCCAAATATAAACTATGGGCTATTTCTTATTAAGTTTCAAAGCTATTTAAGTGGTATCTTATTTTGAAGTAGATTTACTAATCAGAAGGCTGAAGAATATTACTAGAAGTTGGAAAAATGCCCATGACCATATTAGCATTTTTATTAACTGAATGTCAAGAACTGTGAAGGGTCTAAGATCTTACCCCTCCTGCAAGCTATTGAGTTAGCTGGCCTGGTTTTGTGGATGCTGGCTAAAGACACGAGATTCCTGGCTCAGAGACAAAGAACTTCATCACAGCACAGCAGGCAACATGGGCTTCATGTTCATGTTAGTTCCTAAATGTATTTCCTACTGGGACTCCAGCAAAGTACCACAAACTTAGTGGCTTGAGCAACACCAACTTATACTCTTGTAGTCCTAGAGCCCAGAAGTCCAAAATCAGTGTCAGTGGGCTTAAATCAGGGGGTCATCAGGGCTGTGTTCCACCTCAAGGCTTTAGGGAAAAATCCACTTCCTTGTCTTTTCCAGCTTCTAGAGGCTGCTCACACTCTGACTTATGACCTTATATCACTGCATCCTCTGCTTCTACTTTACACCTCTCTCTGACCGTATGCTTCTCTCCTATAAGGATCCTTATGATATCATTGGATTATCCTTGATAATCTCTCATCACAAGATTCTTAATCATATCTGCAAAATCCCTTTTGTCATATAAGGTAGTAAGTATATTCACAAGTTCAAGGATTAGGATGTGGACATGTTTAGGGGACCATTGGCCTACCCCATGGGATCTTCCATTTGGCCCCAAAGATTCATGTGCATCTCACATGCAAAATACATTCACTTCATCCCAATGCCTCCAAAATCTCAATTATTACAGCATTGACTCAAAGTCCAACATATAGTCTAAATCTTATTAGCTCAAAATTCCCAATCTCGTAATCTTTTTTTAAAGATTTGTTTTTATGTATTTATTTTAGAGAGCACGGATGGGAGGAGCAGAGGGAGATGGAGAGAGAATCTCAAGCAGGCTCTACTGAATGTGCATGGAGCCCAATGCAGGGCTCCATCTTATGACCCTGAGATCATGACCCAAGCTGAAACCAAGAGGTGGATGATTAACCGACTGTACCACCCGGGTGCCCCCTCAGTCTCATCATCTTTATTATCTAAGTCAGGTATGGGTGAGACTCTGGGTATAATCCATCTTGGGGAAAAATTCTTTTTCTGTGGACCTGTAAAACTAGAGAACAAGTAATTTGTTCCCAAAATGTAATGGTGTGACAAGCACAGCATAATAGACATTTCTTCTCCTATAGAAGGTGACACTGGATAGAAAAAAAAAGGAGTCAGTAGTCCTAAGCAATTTTGAAATTCCACTGGGCTAACTCCATTCAGTTGCAAGTCCTGGAAATAATTCTCTGTGGCTTGTGGCTTCGCCCTCTGGGCCTGTAGTTCTGCCCTTACAATTATACCTCTTTTGCCATGAATGTATTTGTAACCTGTTTCCTGCATGTAGAATTTTGCGGGCCTGATGGCCACTTTTCATCTTGTCCTCTCCCTTTCCCTTAAAGCCCAATTTGGCAGTGTTTCTGCAGGTGTGGTATTCTCAGGAACATGATGAGTCACCTCAACACGTCACATGTATTCGTTCCATTAGATAGGAGGTACAAAGTGCCCCACAGGATCATTCTCTCTTGAGGCAGGGACATGACCTTTTGTAACTCTAAGCTGGTCAGGGAAAGGTGACTTTTACCTTCACCAAGGGCAATTCCCTAGAGAAGGGAGCACTTAGGGGGCCCATATCCCCAGCAGCTGGGACTGACACGCAGGCTAGTAAAGGAATCTGTCTGAGACACTACCATTGCCCTTAGGAACCATAATGGATGACTTTTATTGGGCACTAAGCAGGCTCTGTGCTAACTTAATTTTTGTAACCCTACTCTGAGAACTCTCCACACAGAGGCTTAAATGATCCTTTTAAGTATGTTAAGTCAGGTTACTTGTTGCTCAAAATGCTGCAATGACTGCCAGTTGCAGTCAGCAAAGAAGCAAGAGTCCTTATGGTGACTTCAAAGCTGTCCTCCCTCATGCACCAGCTGATCTCTCATCTACTGTTCTTCCCCTGGCTCACCCCGCTCTGGCCACACTGGCCTCCCTGCTGTCCCTTGGAAACAGCAGACATTCACCTACACTAGGGCTGTTGCACTGACCAGTCTCTCTATCTGGAACATTTTCCCTCTAGGTATCCCCTTAACCCACTCCCTCATCTCTTGCAAGTTTTTCCTCCAATGCCCCCTGTTATGGGTCAGATTGCATCCCCTCCCAACCTGCCAAATTTACATGTTGAAATCCTAACCCTCAAAACCTGAGGAGGTGACCTTATTTGGAAGCAGGGGTGTTCATTTGGAAGCAGCTGTAATTCATTAAGATGAGGTCATGAGGGTGGGCCCCCATCTGGTATGACTTGTGTCCTTATGAAAAGAGAATATTTGGAAAGAGACATGCATAAGAGGAAGACAACATGAAGAGAAATTGGGAGAATACAAGTCAAGGAGACAGGCCTGGAACAGACCCCTCTGACAGCCTTCAGAAGGAAGCAACCCCACTCACACCAGACCTCAGACTTCCAGCCTCAGGACTGAGAGACTACAAATCTCTGGGGTGGAAGTCACAGGGTTGTGGTGCTTTGTTGGAGCCCTAGCAACAAATAGCCCCCTCCTCAACTCTCTGAATGAAGCCCACACTGGCCATCCGTTCAGACCCAGTACTGCGTTCCCCTAATTCCTGTCTAGCACCCCCATTACCTTGATCTCACTCTGTGTTTCTTCCTCTACAGTACTTCTCACCTATGTACTATGCAGTTTACATATTATCATGTCTGTGGTTTCCTTTGTACTCCTCCTGCTAGAACGTAAGCTCTGCAAGGGCTAACTCAGTGCCTGAAACACAGTAGGCAGTCCAAGAAGATTGGGGGGAGGGGGGGAAGGACTGTTCCTTTGACTTGCTCTAGGCGGGAGAACTGAGGCTCTGGGAGATCCAGTATATAATATAGCTCAAGTGCACAGCTGCCATGAGGTGGCCCCAACTGAGTTCTGAGAGATCGAGAAGATGCAGAAGGTTTGAATGGTACCCTCTCTGTTGGTTAGTATTTATCTGACTTTTTTTCTGTCTCTAACTTTTGACCTCTTTATGTGTTCTTTTTAACTTTCCATCTGGTTTAAATTTTAATTTTAAAATTAAATGTGTAAATGTATCTTTAAACTTGCACAATTATTGTATGTATTGTGATTACTGATGATGTTTTATTTAACATCTTATTTTGTGATTTCTATTTACTTGGCTCTGCTTTTCTCCTTTCCTGCTTTGTATCATGCTGTGGTCAAGAGCATAAGGTCTAGAAATAGTCTATTTGGGCTTGGTTCCATTATATGCTAACTGCAGTCTTAACCAGCATACCTAACCCCTTTGAGACTGTTTCCACATATACAAAAAGGGACAACCGCCACCTAAAAGTTTGTGAATGTTAAGTGATAACACATATAAAGCACTTAAAATAGTGACTGGCCTATTCTACATGCTCCATTGCTGCTCATTCGCTTTTATTCTCTCTTTTCTAAATTTTAACTCTAGTGTAGTTACTTTTATTCTCTTTTAAAACAACTATTTAGTTATTTATTTATTCATTCATTTGTATGTTTATTTAAATCAGTATTTTGGCGATTACTCTTGAATTTTAATGAACATACTTGACACTGAAAGTTGAAGTCTGTTTACTCACTGAAATGAATTTATGTATCAAATGTTATATATATTTTGTTCCCATAGTTCTCTTTGGCTCTTTCAAAAAAATTGATCTGTTCTTTTCTCATGAGCTCCTGATTTTTTCATTCTATTTGCTATGATATATATATATGTACACGTATATAGATTATATATATCTATATATACACATATATGTATTTATATACATGTGTATACATATATAAAATATATTTTTTTATTTTAATAATTTGGCCATACTCATTTTATGCTCTCTTTTAGATTGTTTCATAATTTTGGGCTCTGGAATACTAATTATCCTGGGGTTTTTTGGGCTTGCTACTTCTTTACAGCCAATGGATTCCAACTGTTTGTGTGTGTGTGTGTGTGTGTGTGTGTGTGTGTGTAGTTGCCTGAGCTTCCTTTCAGTGAGTATTATTTTTTGCCTATGATTATCCTACGAACCCTGGTTTTATAAAAATTTCCCTAGAGAACAAGTTTGTGTTGCTTATCCTTAAGCCCCAAGCGATTTGCTCAATCTGAAATTGTTAGTTTAAAATTTTTGCTTGGGGATTCCTGCCTCTTACATGGAGTATGAATTTGGATGGCACCCCCACATAAAGCATAAGCTTGGGGTTTATGGCAGCCTTTGTTTTTCTTAAGAGACCTTGGTAGAACCAGTTTCCTCATCTCTTTCCTGTGTCCGTGTATGGGGTTCTTGTCTCCCTCTCACTGAAGAGTCTCAGTAAAGCAGGGGAGTCTCTACATCTGGTATGAACCCCTTTTTTTCTGAATGGATATTGTAACCCACTTCAAGATGCAGATTAAAACTCTGTCCCCTGGGGTGCTGTGGTATTAGCTCACAAACTTCCCATTCCAGCTTTACATTGCCTGTTTATTTGTGTCATCTGAAAACTTCTCTTTTCTTCATGGTTAGTCCTATATTATTTTTGTTGTTGTATTTTACCCAGTATTACCAAAATTTTAACTTTTAAAAAGGATCCAAATTAACTGAGCTCACCATGATTCCAGAGTCAAAAGCCCTAGTTCTCAAATATCAGTTTAATTCTTTTAAAAAATGCATTTCAGTGTATTTCTCTGGTGCAAATCTTTATCCTTTATCTAAATCTTTATTCTTTATCCTTTCATCTGTTCTGTCCATTACTTCCTCTAGTTTATCAAACATATAATTATTTTACAGGCTCCATTTGCTAACCCTGATACCTGGACCATCTGTGTGTTTGCATGCTAATATTTCCTATTTTCATATTACCAATCATGTAGCCGTGGCATTTTGCATGTTTAGAAATTGTTTACTATTTGGCATACATTGTGAATGAAAAATCTATTGATGCTACAAATGATGTTATCCTCTGTGAGAGAAGCTTCCTGTCTTCCTGTTAAGGCAGGTAGGGTGAGAGGCTGATCATCATGCTCCTGTCAGGCATCAAGGTGGGTCAGGACTCAATTGCTTTTTCAAAAACAACTTTGAGGTATACCTGACAAAATTATTTTTACATATTTAAAGTGTGCTACTTAATACATTCGGACACCCAGGGAACCAAGATAATGACTCTATCACTCCCAGAAGTTTTCTCATACCCTCTTGTAATCCCTTCATCATCATCCTTTCCCTGGAAACAGTTGATCTGCTGTCTGCCACTATATATTGGTTTTTATTTTCAAGATATTTATATGAATGTAATCATGTCATTTCCATTCTGTTTTGTCTGGCTTCTTCCATAATTATTTTGAGATTCATCTGTGTTGTCGTATTTGTCTACCCATTTACTTGTTGGGAGGATATTTGGGTTATTTACACATTTGTCTATTCATAAAACTATGACTATTTGTTTATGAGTCTTTGTACAAGCATGTGCTTTTTTTTTTTTAAGAAAAATTATTTATTCCTGAAAGAGAGAGAGAGAGAGGTAGAGACACAGGCAGAGGGGGAAGCAGGCTCCATGCAGGGAGCCTGATGTGGGACTTGATCCCGGATCTTGGGATCATGCCTTGAGCCAAAGGCAGACGCTCAACTACTGAGCCACCCAGGTGTCCCATGTGCTTTTATTTTCTTAAGCATGTAGAAGGGGAATGTCTGGGTCATACTGCAGATAGATGTTTCTTTTTAAGAAACTGCTGGACAGTTTTCCAGAATGGTTGTATTATTTTAAATTCCTCACAGTGTGTGAATTCTGGTTGCTTTGCTTCTTTACCAATACTTTGTAACATCTGTCTTTTAAAATTTTATCCATATTTGTGTTTAGTGGTATCTCATGATGGTTTTCAATTGCATTTCACTAATAATGATATTCATTGATTATTTCATATGCGGATTTTTCATTTGGGTATCTTTGGTAACATGTCTTCATATTTTTGGTTCATTGTCTTATTGGGCGTGTTTATTATTGATTTTTTGAGAGTTCTTCATTATGTATATAAATCCTTCATCTGATATATGACCTGCAAATAGTTTCTTTATTTCCTATAAGATTTATAGTTTTAGGTTTTATATATAAGATTTATGATCCATTTTGAGTTAATCTTGGTATATGTTGTGAGGTATGGATCAAAGTTTATTTTTACTTTGTGTTTTAAGGTATCTAATTGTTTCAGCACTGTTTATCGAAGAGACCTTTCTTATTGAGTTGCCTTTGCACCTTTACTGAAAATAGGTTATCAGTGTACACATACTGGATTATTTCTGGATATTCTATTCTGTTTCATTGTTCTATTTGCCTATTTTATGCCAAATCATACTTCTTGATTACTGTAGCTTTATAATTTGTGTTGAAATCGGTTAGTGTAAGGCCATTAACTTTGTTCTTGCTTGAAGTTGTAGCTAATTGAGGTCCTTTGCATTTCTATACGAACTTTGGAATCAGTTTTTGGAATTTCCTTTCTTACGTTCTGTTCTGCCAAAATTCCACCCATTCCTTAAGATCCATCTGTGAAGCCATATTTTCCAAGAAAGCCTTCTGGATCCCAAGTGTAAGGAATTTCTTTTTCTTCCATGCTCCATTCACACGTCATAACACTCTAATTGCATTTGTTCATATTTGGCTATGTGTACTTGTCTGATCTTTCCTGCCATACAGTAAAACCTTACCAGGTCAGGAATCTTGATTTGTTCCCTCTCTCTGCTGATAAAGCTAGTTTTAGACTTCGCAGGTGTGAGCCCTGCATTAAGCGAGATCTGTAGAAGATATCTAGCTCATCTCCTGCATATTGTTAAGGAGTTCAACAGATTTAGAATGGTTTATTTTATATATCTCCTAGTTCTCTCAGGCTTCATTATTCCTATTCCTAGTTCTGCACATTCAAAGAATAATGGAATATTGTCCAAATAGCAAAGCATATTCTAGTTGACTTGTGAAAATTATGCAGTTATGTCTTAATCTATTGTTCACATACTCCCTCATCATTGAACTTTTGGGAGAATGTCATAGTTTTAAGGCTATCAATGATATCTTTGGCTCCTTAGGGCAGTGGTACCTCACCTCAGACCTACCATATTTCCACCGGTCCCCTCTGGTTCTACTCTAGCTCTCCACTGGGGGGAACTTGCAGTGATGCCCTTACCCTCTAAAAGCCTGTTCTCCTCAGGAAAAATTTTTCTGGGAGTATAATCATGTCTTTCTTAGGAGGGAAATTTAGCCCAGTGATCTGCCAGTATATTTAGTCTGATTTTGTAGAATCTAAACCGTTTCCTACTTATTAGGAACAAATACAACGAGGAAACTGTTTTAGCACCTAAGAAATTAGCAGCATAATTATATGAGTAAGGAAATCAGCTTTCTCATCACACTCAGGCATTATGTTGATGTGATACTCATCTTGGATAACGGTTTCTCCTGTGAAAAATTCTGAGGTACAAATTCACACTTATGAATGGCTTTTTGGTTTTCTCCATAGTCTTTCCATATTCATTACACCTGGTGAGATTATATAAATCCTGTTTGTGGCACAGGACTAATGCTGCTTAAAGCATCATATGTTTATTTTTAAAAAATATTTTATTTATTCATGAGACACACACACACAGAGAGAGAGAGAGAGAGAGAGAGAGAGAGAGGCGGAGACACAAGCAGGCTCCATGCAGGGAGTCTGATGTGGGACTCAATCCCAGATCTCCAGGATCATGCCCTGAGCCACCCAGGGATTCCCATGCATCATGTTTAAAAGGCGAGTAGACAATTTGTTAGAAGATAGATATCCCCTTAATTCTCTTTTTCCTAAAGTAGAATCTTTGTTCACAGATAAAGAAAATTCACATTAAAATCTGAAATACAGTGATATAAAATTAAAAAGAATTAACTATTAGATGCCATAAACACTAGAGCAGTTATTTACTTCTAAGCCTATTTCCATGACAGCTTCAGCTTTGCAATGATTTCTTTTTTAACAAAATCCTTGAGAGGCCTGTGTCACAGCTATCATTATCATCATTATCATCATGGAACTGATTCCTCTAAAAGATTCTAGGAAAACAAAGAGATGAACAGGGGAGGTGTGTATGTGAGTGTATGTGTGTGTATACAATGAGAAATATAATCAGGCATCAGGCATTGGATGCAGAATATATGTTCGATTTAGAGAAGAATGTGATTTTGAAAACCTGGTGTGGTGAACAAAAGGATGTGGTGGGGGCGAGATGGTCAAATGGAAAGGAGGACGGAAGCCAAGATGTTAGCCTAGATGTCATGCTTGGATTAGGAGATGGGTTTGAGTAAGAAGATTGTGGTAAGAATCCTGCTCTCTGCTAACAACCCCCAAGGTGACTCCTCCCACCTATGAAAATGTGCTGTACATGCCAAAAGGGACTTTGCAGATGTCGCTAAGGATCCTGAAATGGAGAGATGGGAAGGGCAGCCTAGATTGTCCCAGTGGGACCAATTTAATCATGGGTCCTTAAAAATGGAGAACCTCTCCCAGCTGAGTTTGGAGTCAGAGGTATGGAAGGATGCTCAGAGAGATGCACGGTCACTATGAGGATGAAGGGAAGGGGGGCAAAGCTAAGGAATAGAGGTGGAAACCAAGGAGTGGCTGGAAAAATCGAGGAAATGTTTTCTCCCAGAGTCTCCAGAAGGAATGCAGCCCTGCCGATACCTTGATTTTAGCCCAGTGGAAACAGTGTTGCTCTGATCCACAGAACCGTAAGATGATGAATCTGGGCCGTGTTAAGCCATTACGGTTGTGGTCATTTGTTACAGGAGCAATAGGAAGCTGGCATAGGGAGTACTTGTGTAAGAGATTAGAGGTCTGGAATGGAGTGTGGAGAGGAAAGCTAGCTCAGACCGAGTAGTGCCTTGATGGCTTAAGGTAAGGGTTCTAACACCTAAAAACCAGCTGCGTCAAGTGGGAAGCTGGTATGCATCAAGCAGAGCCTTAGGAAAAACTGATCATGTTGTTTTGCAGGCTATTTGGAGGGGGGAGAGCACTGGGGAAGAGGCATCAATCCTCTTCGAGAAAAGTAAGGAGTTAAGATGGTGACGGGTTTTAGTGGGTAAGATGGAATGGAAAGGGACAGGTAGATAGAAACATTATTTTGAAGAAATTGGCTACAGATTTGATGGCCACATGTCGAGGACAGTTCATCGATGTGGACTGTGTCCCCTCAAAATGTGTACATTGAACCCCAATCCCTCAATGTGATGGTAGTAGGAGGTGGGGCCTTTGGGAGGTCATTAGGATTAGATGAGGTGGTAAGGGTGGTGCCATCATGAATGAGATTAGTGCCCTTATAGACGTCCCAGGAGAGCTTGCTTTGTTTTCAGCTCTGCGAGGATTCAACAAGCAGACAGACCCCTTCAAGCCAGGAAGCAAACTGTCACCCACACATCTTGATCTTGGACTTCTCAGCCCCCAGAACTGTGAGAAATGAATGCTTGTTTAACCCACCCAGTCTACGGCAATTCGTTACAGCATTCCAAATTGACTGACAGCTGGGAACGCCTCAAGGTTTAGAACTGTCCAGAGAATGTTGAAACCCAGGGGAACAGGCAGCTGGTTTCAAACATGTTGACTTTTTTTGAGAACAGTGGGTAATTCCAGCAAGAACTGGGAAGAGGGGCTGGCACTCAGGAGAGAGAAAAGGTAGAGAGGCAGGCCCAACCTTATCCTGTTGGTAGAGTGTAGACTTAGTCTAGGTATTGGAGGGAGGAGAGGGTCATATTTGCAGATGAAGGGCAAGAGACCAAAGAAGGGAACTAATTATTAAGCCCTGACTGTGTATTAGGGACCGTGCTGTGAAGGCTCTGATCCCAAGCCAGAATGTGCACCGTTATTGGTGTTATGGCTGTTATTGGGGCTCCTTGCATGTGGCCATGATAATGAGCTTAACAGGTAAGACGTGGGCATGCAAATATGTGATGATTTACACTTACTGCCCAGGACTGATGTGAGTTAAATCCCCCCCACCCCCCATGCTTCTTTCTACTCAGTCTTTTCCAATAAGCAGTCTCAATTTAACCCTTTTATATTCTTTCCCTCCTGACTTCACTTTTGGCTACCTCACAAATTCTTCTCCAAAATCCCTTCCAGGCTTTCCCCAAGGACTTAAAAAAACAAACAAACAAAAAAACCCCCACAGGCCATGTATAGTTTATCATCTGTCCCCTGCATTAGGATTTTCTAATTGTCCTATCAGCACCCTGAGGTAGGGACCACTGGCAGGCTACCATTAAGGGTTCAAGTACAGGGGAGGCTTAATGAGAGTAGCTCCAGTGGGTCAGCCGCCTGCTGTGTTCTTGCCCCTTCACTTTTATGCTCCAGGGATGCTTACCTGGTACAATTGCACTAATTGTGTGTGTGTGTGTGTGTGTGTGTGTGTGTGTGTGTGAGCTTCTCCACAAAGTCTAGTCCATTTCTCTGGTTCCTGAATTTACTAACAATCCATTTTGTTCTGATCAAGCTCAATGCTTACCTTCCTCCTAGAGAACAGATTTCCCCCTCTGATACAGCCCTTCAAACATTTCTTATAACAATCCTACAAAGCGAGTGTGGGTAGGAAAAATGTTTCCTCTTAGTTATACTATTTAGGTGGTTGTGACTGAAGCTTTCAGCAAACCTGGAGACAAATGGACCTACTACTAGCAGGGAGTAAATAGGCTAATTAGGGCTGGACAGGTGCTGAGAAGGAACACATGTGCTTTTCATTTTACTTTTCTACAGAAACTGGATAGGAAGGCTCTAATTCATGGTTTCAAATACCAAAATAGAATTATATAGTAACTTGGGAGGTTTGGAAAATTTTCAAACTTCACTCTTCTCACCATTCACAGCTAAGGAGCTTTATAAAGAAGGATGGCGTGAATAGCCACATTAACTATAAAGTCTTTTTTTTTTTTTTTTTAAGATTTTATGTATTTGTGAGAGACAGAGAGAGAGAGATAGAGACAGAGATAGAGAAAGGCAGAGACACAGGCAGAGGGAGAAGCAGGCTCCATGCAGGGAGCCCGACGTGGGACTTGATCCCAGGTCTCCAGGATCACGCCCCAGGCTGAAGGCGGCGCTAAACCACTGAGCCACCCGGCTCATAAAGTGTCTTATTCTGAGTAAGATTACCTCTGATAACGTGCCTGTGGACCTGACCTAATTAGAGTCCTTAGTCATATGAATGACAAAGAGAAATGTTTTCACTTTCTTGGCATTTAGTCACAAATATAGGATATTTCTAATATGGAATGGGACCCTAATACCAAAGCCTGGATTCCCCAAAGTTGATGGGTTGATACTATAGAATTCTATTTGCCCAAAGTAATAGATTAAATCAGAAATCTCTATACAGGGGATCCCTGGGTGGCTCAGCAGTTTAGCACCTGCCTTTGGCCCAGGGCGCGATCCTGGAGTCCCAGGATCGAGTCCTGCATCGGGCCCCGGCGTGGAGCCTGCTTCTCCCTCCTCCTGTGTCTCTGCCTCTCTCTATCATAAATAAATAAATCTTAAAAAAAAAAAAAAAAAAGAAATCTCTGCACAAAAGCTGTGGTGGTAGCAGCAAGCCATATATCCTGGTAAGGTTCCCACCCTGTAGAAGCAGGTACCTTATAGCATTGTGAGGGCGGATGGAATTGGTAGGAGGGACTGATAATTTCTGGAGCTTCTTTCTTTTTAAAAGCCTTCCTATTCAAGGGGCACCTGGGTGGCTCAGTCAGTTATGCATTTGTCTTCAGCACAGGCCATGATCTCAGGGTCTCGGGATGGAGCCCTACTTTGGGCTCCCTGTTCAGCAGGGTGTTTGCTTCTATCTTTCCCTCTCGTCCCTGCTTGTGTGCACCCGTGTGCTCTCTTTCATAAGTAAATAAACAACAAACTCTTTTGAATAGGAAGACCTTTTTTTTTTTTTTTTTTTTTTTTTTTTTTTTTAAGATAGCCAAAGTGATATCTTCTGTGTTATCATCTTAGACCCTTAGGTCAATGACTAAGGAATGGAGTATGGTTCCTGAGGTTTTTAAACTAATAATTCTGATAGTACTTAGGGATCTTTAATCTGTAAATAGAATTGAAAACCTGCTGTGTGCACAGCTTATTCTAAAAGTGAATACAGAATCCTCATCAAAATAGGATGTAAGGATGTAATAGGATCACTTTCTTCTGTAAGTAATAATTTATTTGATGTTTATTTCAGAATCAACCAGGTTTGTGCTTGGGTGCTTGGAATGAATGGCTAATGGATAGAATCATTAGGGATGGGTGTAATAGCTAGAATTTAATAGGTTTGCAGATAGAAAATACACACAAGTACACTCAATTAATAACCAAAATAGTTTATATTATAACTTAAAACTCTTTCACATAAAAAAATAGCTACTTTTAATTAATGCTTTTTCTATTCTCTTAAAGGACATAAAAAACGTTGAACGTTAAGACATTAATTGCATTCCTTATACTTAATTTCCACATTTCACATTTGCTACCCATAATTTCACCAAGATCAAGTACACCTGTCTTTTTACCAAGTATTTTACTTTTTAATTATTCAGAATTGCACTTATTGGTATATGGTAATTGAGCACTTGGAATATGGCTAGTCCAAATTGAGTTGTGCTGTAAATGTAAAACACACCAGATGTGAGAGACTCGTATGGAAAAAAAAGTAAAAATTCAATTTTTATACTGACATTTTAGATTTTTATAAATGAACCAAGTTAGTTTCATTTGCTTCTTATCTTTTTAAATGTGGCTATAAGAAAATTGAAAACTACATGTGCCTTATATTACGTTTCTATACGATAGCACAGGGCCAGAACACTTGAAAACAAGGTGGCTACAGCTTTAACTTACCAGTATTTTATATACTATCTGCTAATGGAAATGGGCATTGTGAAAAATAACAATCTGGCTATTTTTATGTATGCTTTTAATTTTTTCTAGTGAACATGTTACTTTTTAAATAAATATATACTCTATAATCTTAGACTTATAAAAAAGGACTAGAATTTAGGACTTGGAGCATAAAAGAATAAAAGAAAGAATAAATCAAATTCCCTTATTATGTGTGAACTATCCTTTGCACTCTATATCACAGGTAAAAACTGAGGCACTCAGAAGTAGAAGCGGAAATCTGAGAGAACACAAGAGATCACTGTTTGCTGGTACAAAGTTGTAATTCTTGTCAAAATTACTGTGGAAGTTTTACTACTTGAGTGACTGATGATCTGACTGTCCAAACCACCATGCTCTCATTCTTCTCCATGTTTTCATGAGAAAGCAGAGCTGTTTTTCTAGCAATGAGGATTAAGAATACACAGTCAAAAATGGCTGAGTATGAGCAATTTTTTTTCTTTCCACGTCAAGAATGTAAGTCAAGACCTTTTACAGCTAATTTCACTAGTTTTAATGATCTGACACAAAGGGACCCGTCCATAAATTACTTAAAATGTGACTGTGAATGATTTTCAGTAAAATACAGCATAATGTTTTTCTTACTGCTTTAGGGCAATTTATTTTGAAATGTTGCTTCTGTATTGTTTGCTTTCAGACAACATACTGGAACACTTGTTTTCAAGAGCCGCCTTCTGACAGTGGCACAATCCTCCATCTCCAGGCCTTTCTGTGAGCTCCTAGGAAATGCCAGTTTCTAGTAATATTCTGGTGCATCCACTTCATCTGCAAAAGCAACTGGCACAACCACTCCCTGCCGGTGCAGCTCTCGAAGAACATCTAATATCGAGTCTAATTCTGTGCGGAACTTGTCCAATTCACGATTCTTCAACTGTGCAAGTCTTTTCCATTTCTCGATTTCTTTGTTCTGCTCAGTTTCTACTACTTGGTGTGTCTGCTGTATTATCTGAAAAAAAAATCACATTACTGTTACAGTTCATAGTGGGGGAAGATTTAACAACCTCAAAGAGCTTAAGTGGGACAATGCTGACAGCAGTAGAGAGGACGGAGTGGTGGTGGGGAGCCTTACCTAATGGGCTTCATTGTGTCTGTCAACAGGCTTGTGGGTGAAGAAGGTAAGAAGTGGGAATTCAAATTCTGATAGGGAGGTTAGGGAGCTTTAATCTTGTTGTCTTTATTCTTTTACTCAAAACTTAAATATAGCATTTAGAGCATCAGAAATTTCTAGTATCATGGTATGAATCCAAACACAGCCCCTGCTCCCCCAGATGTTGTTCATCTTAAGAATAGCACTTGAGGGGCACCTGGGTGGCTCAGTCAGTTAAGCGTCTTTTGCTCGGGTCGTGATCCCAGAGTCCTGAAACGGAGCCCCAACATCTGGCTCCCTGCTCAGCCAGCAATCTGCTTCTCCCTTTCCCTCTGCTTGTGCTCTCACACTGTCTCTCAAATGGATAAAATCTTTAAAAAAAAGGCACTTGAGATGCAATCAAAAACAGTTCCAATATATAACATATGTCCTTAATAGACATTATAGCAGGGGAAATGATAAAAGCACACCTATGTAGCATCTATTATGTGCCAGGCTTGATTTAGACATTTTACACACGTTAACTCATTTAGTCCTGCCAACCCACTAGGAGGTGAATTCTATATATATTTATCCCCATTTACTCGGTAGGGAAATTGGGGCACAGATGAGTAAAAAATAATTTGCCCAAGATTCATATAGAACTGGTTAGAGGCAGAGTCAGAGTTTATACCCCAGCAGCCTGGCCTCAGAGTTCCCTCTTAACTACCAGTAGACTAGACCATTTTGCTCATGGGGATAAATTCTTTCAACTGTGAAATAAGGGTACCCTGTCCAGTAACTTATAATATAGTTCTTATAATTTCAAAATACCTTGCCATAGGGGAATCATTAGTCCTAAGTATTACCACAAAAAGCTGGACATATGAAAACAGCTACCTAGGGGCAACAAAAGCAAGAATAGCTCATCTCTGAATATTAAATCTGTTGTACTTCAGCAATATAATTTTTATCTATAATTCTGTCTGGCTATAGAATAACTTCATAATCTAAAATAGAAAGCATTGGGGAAATATTGTATAAACAGGTATTTGAGTTATGGGGAACACAAAATGCTGTATGAGTTTTCAATTCTAAGTTTTAAACATACTTTGAAAATTTTTGATGTCTATCGAAATTTGGCATTTAACCAATTTTTTTCCAGTTATATTGTTATAATTGACATATAACATTGTGTAAGTTTAAGCTGTACAATGTCATGACTTGATACATGTGTACACTGTGAAATGATTACCACAATAAATATCTCACTTCATAGTTTTAAAATTTTGTTGTCATAATGAAAACTTAAGATTTACTTAGTAACTTTCAAACATACAACAGACATATATAGATCAATGGAACAGTTTAGAGCCCAGAAATAAACTCATGCCTTTATTATGCTAAGGTATTCCTTCTTTATCTAACTTGAGAATTTTTTTTTTTTTTATCACGGATACTGTATTTTGTCACATGCTCTTTCTGTATCTATTTAAATGATCACAGGATTTATATCTTTCAATTAATGTGATGCATCACATTTATTCACTTGCATATGCTGAACCATCCTTACACGCCAGAGATGACTCCCACTCTATCATACCATATGGTCTTTTTAATGTACTCTTGAACTTGGTTTGATAATATATATATTTTTAAATATTTATTTTTATTTATTATTTATGATAGACATAGAGAGAGAGAGAGGCAGAGACACAGGAGGAGGGAGAAGCAGGCTCCATGCCAGGAGCCTGACGTGGGACTTGATCCCAGGACTCCAGGATCGCGCCCTGGGCCAAAGGCAGGCGCTAAACCACTGAGCCACCCAGGGATCCCCGATAATATTTTTTTTGAAAAATTTTGCATCTGTATTTATCAGGGGTTGGCTATGGTTTTTCTTTTCTTGCAGAGTCCTTATCTGGCTTTTTTTTTTTTTTTTTTAAGATTTATATTTATTTGAGAGACAGCAAAAGCAACTGGACACAAATGAATGGGGGAAGAGGCAGGGGGAGAGGGAGAAGCAGGCTCCCTGCTGACAGGGCTCAATCCCAGGACCCTGAGATCTTGACCTGAGCTGAAGGTTGTTGTTTAAGCCACCCAGGTGCCTCCTTATCTGGGTTTCTTAACAGGGTAATGCTGGCTTTGTGAAAACAAGCTTGGAAGTGTTCCCTCCTTTTCCACTTTTTGGGAGAGTTTGGGAGAGTTTGAGAAGACTTCTTTTTGTGGCCTACCATATTACCTATTCTGGAATATTTTTCTTGTGTGACTGAGAAGAATGTATATATTTTTTCTGTTGTTGCAGGAACTTTACTGTGTATGTCTGTTAGATCCATTTTATCTATAGCATTGTTTAAATCCCACTCTTTTCTTATCCTTTGGATGATCTACCCATTGATAGGAGTGACGTATTAAAGTCCCCTACTATCATTATATTGTTGTTTATTTTTCCTTTTAGTTACTGTCTTATATATTTAGGTGCTCTGTTATTGGATGCATATATTTTACAACTGATACATCTTATTGATGGACTGACCCTTTTATCCTTATATAATTAGTTCTGTCTCTTTTGGAGATTTTTAGCTTAAAACCTATTTTTTTCCTGATATAACTATACCTATTCCTGATTTCTATAAGTTACCATTTGATTGAAATACCTTTTTCTATCCCTTTACCCAGTCTACGCTGCTTTTAGAGCTAAAGTCTCTTTTAGGTAGTATATTTCTTGGATCTATATTTCACCCATTCTGTGGTTTGAATGAAGAATTTAATCCATTTACATTTAAAGGAATTACTGATAGATAAGGAATTACTATTGTCATTTTGTTGCTTTCTGAGTGTTTTGTAACTCATATGTTCCTTGCTTATTATAACTTGCAGTCATATTTTATGATGTGATGACTTTTTGTAGTGGTATGCTTTGACTCCTTCATCATAATCTTTTTTGTAATTAGTATGCTTTTTCCTTGGTGGTTACCGTGAAGCTTACATAAAATGTGATATATTTGTAACAACCTAATAATTTAAGTTGATAACTTTGTTTTTGTTTTTTAATTTTTGCTTTTTTTTTTTTTTTTTTTTTTTAGATTTTACTTATTTATTTATTTATGGTAGACAGAGAGAGAGAGAGAGAGGCAGAGACACAGGAGGAGGGAGAAACAGGCTCCATGCCGGGAGCCCGATGTGGGACTCGATCCAGAACTACAGGATCACACCCTGGGCCAAAGGCAGGCGCTAAACCCCTGAGCCACCCAGGGATCCCCCTAAGTTGATAACTTTGATAGCATACCTAAACCCTACATTTTTATTCCAACCCTACCCCCAACTTTAAGTTATTGATGTTAATTTTAACATCTTTTACATTGTGTATCCAATAACAAATTAGCGTAGTTATGGTTATTTTTAATGTTTGGTTTTGTAAATGAATTAGGAAGCACCATTTCAGTATTAGTGAATCTGACTCTGACAATTTATTTACCACTGAGTTTTATACCTAACGTTCATAATGTTTTTATGATGTTAATGGTTTCATTCTTCTACTTGACAAATTCCCTTTAGCATTTATTTTAAGGCTGGTCTAGTGGTGATAAACTTAATTAGCTTTTTATGTTTTATTAGAAGTGTTTCATCAGATGTCAGGGATTCATCAGGCTCATATAACACCCAGTGCTCATTACATCACATGCTCTCCTTAATGTCCATCACCCAATTACTCCATCCCTCAACCCACCCCCCTCCAGCACCCCTCAGTGTCCTATGATTAAGAGTCTCTATGGTTTGTCTCCCTCTCTGCTTTCCCTATGATTCTGTTTTGCTTCTTAAATTCCACATATAAGTGAGATCATACTAGAGGGTATTATGCTAAGTGAAATAAGTCAATCAGAGAAAGACATTTTAATTTTAGTTTTATTTCTCTTTTCTTGGGTTAGTCTAGCTAAAGGCTTGTTAATTTTATCTTTACAAAGAACCAACTCCTAATCTCTTTGACCTTTTTAGTCTTTATTTCATTTATTTCTGCTCTGATTTTTATTTCCTCCCTTCTGCCAACTTTGGGCTTCATTTACTCTTCGCTTTCTAGTTCCTAGAGGTATAAAGTTGTCTATTTGAAATCTTTTTGTTTCTTGAGACACTTAATGATATGAATCCCTCTATTTTTGCTCTATCCCCTAAGTTTTGGTATATTGTTTTTCCATCTTCAACTGTCTCAAAATATTTTTAAATTTCCTGACTTGTTTTTTTATCTACTGGTTGCTTAAGAGCATGTGGTTTCATTACACACATTTGTGAATTTTCCTTTTTTTTTCTTGAAATTAGTTTCAGGTCATTGTGTTTGGGGAAGTTGCCCTGACCTTTCAATCTTAATTTATTAAGACTTGTTTCATGGCTACTATAAGATCTAACCTGGAAAATGTTCCATGTGAGCTTAAAAATGTGTATTGTTACTTTTGGATGGAATGTTCTATTTATGTTAATTCCATCTCATCTAATGTATTGTTTCAGGCCAGTGTTTCCTTGAAGTTTTCTGTCTTTAGGCACATGATCTTCTGATGTAAGTGGGGTATTAAAGTTCCTTACTTCCTTGATGAGCACTGGGTGTAAGTGTTGAATCACTAAACTGTATACCTGAAACTAATACACTGTAATGTTAACTAATGAATTTAAATAAACTAAAAAAAGAGTTCCCTATTATTGTATTACTATTTCTTCCTTTTGGTTTGCCAGAATTTGCTTTATGTATTTAAGTACATTTATCTTGCATTCATAAGTATTTGTTAATGTTATATATTCTTACTGGATCACTCCTTTATCACTATGTAATGACCTTTGTTTCTTATTACCAGTTTTGTCTCATATAGCTAGCCACGCTTTTTATTGATTCTCATTTGTATGAAATACCTTTTATCATTCCTATACTTTCAGTCTGTTTCCTTATATCTGAAGGGAGTCTTCAGTAGGCAGCATATAGATGGGGTTTTTTAATCCATTCATCACTTTTGATGGGAGAATTTAGTCCATTTCCATTCAATTATTGATAGGTATATATGTATTTGCATTCTGTCAATTATTTTCTGAGTGTTCTGTAGTTCTTCTATTCCTTATGGTCTTCCTTTGTGATGTGATGTTTTCTTAGTGGTATGCTTAGACTAATTTATTTACTTTTTATTTTTACTTTGTAGTTGACTAACATACAGTATTAGTTTCAGGTATACAACATAGTGGTTTAATAGTTATTTACATTCCAAAATGCAAACCAACCTTATGTCACCATACAAAGTTATCACAGTATTATGGACTATATTCCCTTTGCTATACTTTAAATATCTATGATTTAGTTATTTTGTAATTGGCAGTTTGTATCTCTTAATCCCCTTCACCTATTTCCCCAACTCTTTCCCCTCTGGCAATCAGCAGTATGCTCTCTTTGAGTCTGTTTTTAGATTCCATATGTAAGTGAAATCATACAATATCTGTCTTTCTCTGACTTACTTCACTCAGAATAACCTCTAGGCCTATCCATATTGTAGCAAATCGGAACATTCCATTCTTTATTGCTGAATAATATTCCACTGTGTATGTATGTATATGTGTGTATACAAACACAAATACATGTGCACACATAGCACATCTTTAGCTACTCATCTATTGATGGACTCCTAGATTGTTTCCATATCTTGGCTATTGCAAATAATGATGCAAGAAACATAAGGGCGTATATATATTTTTGAATGTTTTCATTTTGTTTATGTAAATACTAGAAGTGACACTTTTATACTGTATGATATTTCTATTTTTAAGTTTTTGAGGAACCACCATACGGTTTTCCATAGTGGAAGGAACAACATACATTCCCAGCAATAGTGCATGAAGGTTGTGCTCAATTTAATTTTAGACTTCCAGCCCCTAGAACTGAGAACATTAATTTTTTAAAAATTTGTATTCCAAGCCCAATTTCTGATATTTTGTTGTGGCAGCTCAAACAGAGCAATATACTGTTCAAGCAAAGCTAATTATCAGCAGAGAGGCTAATGCCTAAAATCGTCATGCCCTTACTTCTGCCATATTTAATTTCTATTTCTTTACCTGTTTGTAGTATAGTAATTGTGATGCTACTAGTGCTGGGCATATATTTTAAATGATTACATTTTAATATAATTCTACTTCTTACAAACATTTATGAAATGAATATGGAATATGGCTTCCAAAGACCCATTCCCACAGTAAAATGCCTAACTTTTCAGGCAACCATCTAAGAACATGAAAGGTGCCTGGGTAGCTCAGTTGCTTAAGCATCTGGCTTTAGGTTTTGGCTCAGTTTGTGATCTCTGGGTCTTGAGATCAAGCCATGCATCAGGTTCCATGCTGGGCTCTGAGCCTGCAGGAGATTCTTTCCCCTCATCCCTCTCCCTCCCCTGCTTGTGTGTACACTTGCTGTCTAAAAGAAATCTTAAAAAAAAGAAAACCCATGATACAAGTTGTTTATTATTCCAGAGATATGATAAATTGATCTTTAGGTATTTGAAGTATAAAGTCTTTTTTTTAATAAAGATTTTATTTATTTACTTATTCATGAGAGACACACAGAGGCAGAGACATAGGCAGAGGGAAAAGCAGGCTCCTCACAGGGAACCTGATGTGGGACTCAATCCTGGAATCCCGGTATCATGCCCTAGCCAAAGGCAGATGCTCAAAAACTGAGCCACCCAGGCATCCTGAAGTTTAAAGTCTTATATGTTCTTAAAAGCTATACCTTTATTCCTAGTATCAATATACAATGAAACAATTTAAGAAGTGTTGCTAGAGATAGCAAAACTATAGTAAACTGGAGGTACTTCAAAGTAAAGAACTATACAAATCTGTAAATATAATTTGTTACTCGACCTGTTGAAGTTCTTGCTCTCTTTGCTGATGTCTCATTTCCATCTGTTTAATTTTCTTTTCTAAGCCCATGAAATGTTTCATCTCTGGTGTATGGTTTTCTCTGGCTTCTCTTAATTCTTCTAGAAGTTTTGTAATCTAAAATTGAGGTATAAAGTAAATGAAAAACTGGTAACAAGAAAAATTTTTTACCAGGTAGTCTTAAGAATGTTCACTATATTTTCTTTGTATAAAATTTCTCTCAAGAGGCTTAAGAAAGATATCTGGAGTTGTTAGAATAATGAATAGCTTGTATTTTTTATGTCTAGAAAGAGAAGGCTCATCCTTGGTCTGAAATGACCTCATATTCCAAAAGGTTCCAGATGATTGGACCACCACCTCCCATGTTGCCAGTCTGATTAAAGCATTCAAAATGAAGGAAAGCACTGTCATTGGTATATTCAGCTTTACTAACACAGTGTCAATGTATTTAACATGGTTGATTGATCTCAGGATTGAATAATATTTTTAAAGCACCCTACACAGTACAGCACCTACACAGAAAGAGTTCAGTAAATATGGATCCTCCTTTTGTCAGTTCCCTATAATTCTCTTCTGGCTCTTATCATTTTATAATTTATAATAATTCCATAAGTAAATTTATGCTTATAAAAAAAGGCAATATGTTGAAATATTTCTGTGCTGGCTGTTGTCTTAGGTCCTGAAGATATAGAGATGAAAAACCTAGTCCATCCTCATGGAGGTTATGGTCTAGTGTGGTACCTCTTTTTTCATATTACGGTCCACAGAGAAGATGATAATATTTTCATGGTGTCAGTATGTAAAATAGGGGGGAATCTAAGCAATCTTTATTTTATTTTATTTTTTTTTCTAAGCAATCTTTAAATTGGGCTTGGTAAAACAAATGCATTTTTTTATAACATAGAATTATAATTTGCTAATTGTTAGTATCAAAAGACAATAATTAACAAGCAAGTGAAAATGGCTAAAATTAACAAATTCAATCATGTTTCCCATGGAAACAGTACCTAGCAAGAACACTGATAATACTACAATAAATCCAAAAAACAAAACTCAAAAACAAAACAAAACATACTCTTCCTAAGTTAGTTTTAAAAATGTGAAAATACAAGCAAATTAAATCAGGTGCAAATATAAGTAAATCTAAGTATTTAGATATGGGATATCCCTGATGATATCATCAGTGACCAAAGAAATTTGCAGACTTTAATTGGGATGCCTTGCAGAAAGGTCAAGGAGAGAGGCTCTATAGAACATGCTGTAGTGATGAGTACTAGGCATAAAACCTTATCCATCAAAAACAATGATTGCTAAAAATTATAAAACAAAAACTAATGATTGCTGAACTAAGAAAGTTGTAAGAGGCACTTCAACTTCTATAAACTTTTTAATGACTGAAAAATGATTTTGAGTTTGTAGTAAGACAACCTTTCCAGTCATCGCTATCTTATGATCCACAAATAATCCATTCCTGATATAACAGCTGGGAAATTCTGGTTTAGTCAAAGAAGTAGTCAGGTGAATGAGAATTCTAATACGATATGTTGTAATGGAGAGATAACCAAGTAGCAGTGAGGTGATAAGTAGGGAATACCTAACTGGAAGTGGAGTTAAGTTGTAGATTCTTATTTGACGCAGCTGTGGTTGAATAAAGTCTTAAAGGACAAGTAGTAGAGTCATAAATGATCATGTGCTAGCTGCTATACTAAGTACTTTACAGATATTGCCTCAGTTTGAGCCTTACACTTGTTTACATTTCTGATTCCCCAAATAAAATGTAAGCTCCATAAGGCCAGGGATTTGTCTATTTTGTTCTCAGTATTCCTAGTACATATATAGATGTGCATAGCAGAGATAAATGTTTAACAATTATTCATGAATTAATTAATGAACTCACCAATGATTAAACATTAGTTTATAAATTATGTAAATTCAGAAATGTGTACTTAGACAAAAAGTAGGAAAAATTTCCCTTCATCTATGCCTACTTAAAAGTACCTTTAAGAGTACACTTGAAGTGAATGTATATATTTTTAAATCCTTGTATTTTAGTGAATTTATCCTATGGAAGTAAGTGGATACATAAGCAAAAGTGAATGATCAAAAATTATTCCTGCTTTTTGAATGCTATTAAAAAAACTGGTAACTACCTGAATGTCCAAAAATAGGGCATTGGTAAAATAGTAATTAAGAGCCTGGAACCTAGAGTGAGGTTTTGGGTTCTAATGCTGGTACTTTTTACATGTTGCTTGAGAACCTCTGACAAGTTACTTCGTTTTTCTTAGCATCGGTTTCTTCATCTAAAATGGGGACAATAGTACCTGTCCTTTTGGGCTATGGTGAAAACCACACAGAGCACTTGTCAGTGCTTAGTTCATACTTAAAATGATGTTTAGTACATACTAAACTAAATATTGATGGTTATCATTTATTTTGACTATTATGGAGATATATACAGACAGGAAGAGTGATGTCACCAAGGTGGTGACATAAGTAGTTCTTGAGGCTGTTCTTCCTTAAGAACTAATAACTATTTATGGATTAGATACAACTGAGAGAATCTTATGAGGGTGAGGCTGAAGCAACCCCCTGCATCACAGAGACCAAGACAGATGACATTAGAAGGCTAAGAGGAATGGCCACCTACTGGCCCCTCCCTAATGGCCCCTCCCTCAGGCCCAGGCAGCACAACATGGAGAGGGCTCCCTCTGAACCTACCATTTCTCCATGGGAAAAGAAAGCCTAGGTTGGCATCCAGCTCCCCCAGTGTTGTAGGTCACTTCTTGGGAGGCCCAAGGGCCTCACCCTGAGGAGACTGATGCCTTGGAATTTGATTATGATGGACATGTGGGGAAGGGCTTGTAACAACTGGCACTTAGATCTTGGCAGACTGAGTTCCTACTTGTAGTGCCCAAGTAGTGATCCCAACTAGCAGCTTTGGTCATCTATAGATCCAAGTTTGTGGTGAAATCTGACCAGGGAACTCAGTGGATCTGGTCAGATCTGTGTGACTGAGGTCCTCAAACAAAAAGATCTGCCAGCCCCGAAGCTGCGACTGCACCCACTCAGGCAGAAAAGCTAAGTCATACTTTGGCCTACTGCTGAGTGAATACTGCAATGCCGCCTGACTAGAAAGCCAAAGTAGAACACCTGAAAAGCTGGGTAGCCCAGCAACACTAGAGCAGAGTCCAGCAGTTAAAGTTGATTAGACTGAAATGCCAATGGTATATTCAGCCAGGGAACTTGGAGTGCTATCCTAGAGCCTTGCTTAGAGCAGGCAACCAAGCCAAAATTTTTATTCAACTATATTCAACCAGTGGTATCTACTTTACCCCTGACCTCAGACCTTGGGCAGTAGCCTTGGCCATAAACAGACCCTAAGAGCAAGCGCCACCTGCCCAAGGACATCACCACTAGACACATCCAGAAACCCAAACTGAACTGACTGGTGAAAGCTGTTCCTACCAAAGTGAACCTATAAAGTCTGGAAGAGGAGACCATTTAGTCAAATATATCAATACCAATCAAAGGAATCAAGGATGAGAACAATCTGGTAAACATGATATCACCAAAGAAAACTAAGAAACAGATATCTATGAAATCTATGACCAAAGAATTCAGAATAATCCTCTTTGATAACTTGTCTGTGTTCTTGTAGTTCTCTAAACAAAATTAAGAAAACATAGAAATAAAAACCATAAAAAACTCCACAAACTCCTAAAACAGAAATCTCAGAGCTGAAAAATACAAGGACTATACTGAAGAATTCAACAGAGAGTGTCAATAGCAGACTCAACTATGCAGAAGAAAACCAGTGATTCAGAAGACTGGTCCTTTAAAATTAAACAGAAGAACAAAAAAAGAATGAAAAAGCCTACAAGACTTATGAGACACATCAAAACAAACAATATCTGCATTGGGGTAATTCCATAACAAGAGAAGGGGACAGAATATATTTAAAGCAATAATGGCTGAAACTTCCTCAACTTGAGAAAGATGGAAACAAAGATCCATGAGGCCCAGGGCATCCCAAATAAGTTGAACCAGAATAATGCTATACCAAGACACATTATAATGGTCAAAAGTCAAAACAAGGAATTTTGAAAGCAGCAAGAGAAAAGAAATTACATACAAAGGAATGTATGTCCTTAAGATCACTGGAGGAATTTCTTGACCAAAACATTTCAAAACAGCAGAGAAAAAGATAGATTTTTCAATATTTTGAATATGCCATCAGCCAAGAATTCTAAACTATCAAAACTGTTCTTCAGAAATGAAGATTTTAAATCACTTTTTTTTTCTATAGAGACTGAATAACAACAAACAAGCAGTCAAAAAAACAAAACAGAATTTGCTACTCTTAAAAAATATGTATTATGCTTTTTCTTGTGGTCAGAAAGGGACAGGGATTTACCCTCCTTTCTTAAACAGAAAAACCAGATGACATCTGAAACAACTGTTTCCAAACTGTAGCTAACAGCACTGCAGGACTGCGATTCCTGAGGGTAGGGGGAACATGCAGCCTGAACTCCATGACTGACTACCTGGCTGCCCAGAGGCGGTTTTGAAGCCAGTGGAAATGGCAGCCTAAACAACTCCAGGAGCTCCCACAGGGCTGGGAAAATGAACTATTCCCACCAACCTGAGAGAAAATCCCTTTGAGGGCTCTCAGGTTATCAGTAGTGGGAATAAATAAGCCCTCTTAAAACAACTATTATAAATGTACTGTACATTAAAAGGCAGATGGCAATTATTTTATTCAAAAAATGGAGTTTTACTCAGTTTTCCAGTAAACAGGCTTGAAAATCATGTGTTGCAGCTTTTCTAATTTGAAAACAGTTTAGCTATTCTTAACCTAAGAACACTGTAACTTGACTAAAACTGACCTTTATCAGAACATATTTCCTTTTATTGCTTCTCCCCCAAATTTTACTTCAGGTCTGTGAAGTTCTGTTAACTTACTACTTATAGAACAAAGTTTATGTTATCTTAACCACTGAAAAGAATGCAAATATGCTGCGCTATAAGCCCTTCAATTATTGAAACAAGACGTTTTAAATTGATAGTTACATAATTGTGGAGTGTTTTTACATTAATCTTTTTTGTAATGCAATTAATTGTATGTTCTGCTTGTACGGTTTAATAAATTCTTGAATAATAAAAAATGGTGTGCATGCTTCAAAGAATAGAATGTACAGGTTTTTTTTTTACACTTTCTAGAATCAAAAGGATCTTAGAGTAATAAAAAATGGTGAGTTTCCAGAAAGATCTGTTTCCTCAACATCAAATATATAAGAAACTTAATATCTGAGAGTTCCACCTGGGGAAAGCAGACTTACAATAAACAAGTTATTAATATTTGTTTGACATGTGATAGATATTTTCAGGTTCTTTCTACTTGTAAATTTGTTAAAATATTTATATAAAAATAAGAATATGATTGAAATGGCTAAGAAAAGCTTATGTTCAGTATTTTTATTTCTTACCTCTTTCTGTAGGATTTCTTCTCGAACTTGAGAAACTACAAGAGACTCCTGTTTACCCTGTAGTTCATCAACTTGATTTTGGAAATGTTTTAGAAGTACCTAGGAAATTATGTTAGAAGTCAAGAGACTTCGCTGAGTCAAGAGAGCTCTTCCTTAAACATTACTTGAAAAATATGAGAAAACCAACTAATGACTTTTGTTTGCAAAAAGAAAAATTCCTAATATTTTAAAATTACCAAAGTTTAACATAGAAATAAATTGCCACAGGAAGTAAGTTCATTGGATTAATTAAGCTCATTGAATACATACAGCATCACACATATTACAAATTAATGGCTATATAACTAGTGGCTTCTTTATCTCTAGTACTTTTCTCCTGAAGGCCTGAAAAGCACCTTTTAAAATAAACCTTTATTATAAAGTCTGAGTATTTTGAAGAAAGTAGCTAATATGTCTTTATTACTTTGTGATTAAGTAGGATAATAGTTTTTATTAAAGAGCTGACAAAGACAGCATAAGCCTATCAATAAGCATGAAATAAATATCACACATTTTTGGCAAACTGAAAGACATCAATACTTCATCATCAAGCAACTGAAAACTTAGGAAAAATGTGTAGCTCTTATCTCTAATGCTTTATTTTTATTGTTTCTCCCACCAGACTACGCTGACTTCCATTTAACTCATAATTTACAATATTACATTTAGAACACTGGGAAAGTAACCTTTATGGCACTATGGCACAAGGAGGACACTACTTTTCTCACCTCTCCCAACTATGTAATAACTTGATATAATGTTTATACTGCCCATGACACCCTACTCCTATGGGGGGGAAAAGCCAGAAAAGTTATCAACTGCTGTACCAGGATTACTTTTGAAAAGCACACTAAATCTTTCTCACTGATATATTAAAATAGGCAAATTTTTTTGTTCCTGAGCTACCTGAATTTAAATCACAGAACTCATACTTTACCCTTAAATACCCCAAATACTTCAGCATGCATCTCCTTATAAGGGCATCTTCTCACAAAACCATAATAGCACTTTATACCTGAAATAATTTACAATAATTTCATAATAACCATTATCTGGCCAATACTAAAAAAAAAAACAAAAAACAAAAAACAACAAAAAAACCCAAAGCCAAAAAAAAAAACCCAAATCGCTCAATGGGGAAGTTTAAGAGGGCTCGATGCTGGGCCGGGGCCAAAATAATGTGATGCCCAAACTCAGGACACGAGAGCAATACCTGAGGGGAGATCAAGAGTTGGACACTTAACCAAATGAGCCATCTAGGCGCCCCTGAGTGGTTAGTTTTTAATCAAGAGGCCATTAAATAATGGCCAATTTAAATAAATAATTATTGATGGGAGAGGTGGTGGCAAGATAAATACTTCTTGGTTTCTGCCCCCTCAGCTTGTTTTTCAAAATTAAAATCTAGAGAAAAGAGCACAACGAACATTTATATATTCTTCAATTTGATTTATCAACTGCTAACATTTTTGCCATATTTGCTTTCTTTTTCTTTTGGGAGGGGATACAGATACAAATTCTATCTTAATGCTGTTTTTTCTATTTGCTATCACCACAGAAGA
The DNA here is from genome assembly GCF_048418805.1 of Vulpes vulpes. NCBI lineage: Eukaryota > Metazoa > Chordata > Mammalia > Carnivora > Canidae > Vulpes > Vulpes vulpes. The sequence continues at coordinate 173,129,738 of NC_132780.1, forward strand.
TGGGCCACATTAGTTGATATTCATAAATATTCCATGTAGATTTATATATACAAACCAAGAAGGAAGATACACTTTTTTGAAGAAATGTTGATGTGCTTTCAGCATACTCAGTCATATTTCTAAGAAGACTACGCTTCATAATGGCTATAGTTGCATACATCTCTCTGTTCATTATTTTATCCCCAGGGCCTGATTGTCTATAGACCCTGAAATCATTATTTAATGAATGAAAGGTAACTGGGCAAGAATAACTAGGATAATTGCTAGTCAGCTGGGACTTGGGGAGAGGGAGATGGTTCAACATTCAAGTTCAAATACTCAGGTTTCAATCACATAATGTGATTCCACCACCACTTAAGACTGTCTTAGGAGAACAATTTGAGGAATGTAGGGACAAAATGGTGAAACCGTTTATTTAGAGAGAATAATTTTAAAGCAGAATAGTTAAACACATGGTAATGGCATCCTCGCCTATAAAAAAAAAATACTCAAGTCAGTAATTTCTCATTCCTATCAAAAACTGAAGTGTTTCTAAATTTCTAAATTAAAGTGAAGTTATAGTATTTCTAGTACTCTGTTAACAGTCCTGAGAAAAATAATTTTAAAGCCAAAGAAAGTTTGTTAAAGTCATTTACCTCTTGAGTTGCTACTTTACGATTTAGTTCAGCTACTCTGGAAGAAGAATTTTCTACTGCATTTTGGCAAAGGAGCTTCTCTACTTCCCTCTGATGAGATGCTTTGAGAGATGTGATATGTGCTGCAGTATCTTCCTTGACCCTGTAGGGCAAATCAAAGAAAATAACACATTAAAAACAGCTCTTTAATTCAGTTAGCACAAAAGTAATGTAAGAAGCCTGGAAATCAAAGTAACAAAGGCAGAGAGAGCATCAATTCTTACTGCACTCTGTCAGGTGCTTTATACATTATCACCTATGAGATCTTACAAGCATGCCAGGAGCTATTATTCACTGAATTTTATAAGGGCAAATTGGAGTTTAGGAAGGAGTGATGTCTCTAGAGTTCACTTTAGTAAACTGCAGAGCTGCGGTTCAAACCCAGCAGAGTAGGAGCTCAAAGTCTGGGCCTCCCACTTGACCCCCAGCCTGGAGGTTACTTTCTGAGAGAATGAAAGGTTCTAAATGGTCTACCCGGATTTAAAGCAAGGGCCTCATATTTTACCTTTTAAGATAAACTCAGGTATTTCCCCAGATTATTTTTTTTTTCAGATTCTTATTTTAATAATCACAATTCCTTTTAGAATCTCCAATGCTGGGTGCCTGGATGGCTCAGTCAGCTAAGCGTCTGCCTTCAGTTCAGGTCATGGTCCTGGAGTTCCAAGATCGAGCCCCCATCAGGCTTCCTGCTTGGCGGGGAATTTGCTTCTCTCTCTGCTCTTTACCCTGCCCGTGCTCTTTCCCTATCTCTCAATCTCTTGCTTCAAATAAATAAAATCTTAAAAAGAAAAAAAAAAAAAAGGAGAATCTTCAATGCTCTGTCTTTAGGCAACATTCACCAGTTCTTGGTCCATGCATATGACCTCCAAGGCTAGCTGACACGTTATAAAAATAAAATAATCTTTACGGTAATTCTTTAGGACCCAGTGTAATCTGCACGTAATCTGTTTGGACTGTTAAGTGTGACAGATAACTGATTTGTCTCTGTGACAAAATTTCTACATTCAGAGGCAGTTTAATAAGTGGCAAAGTTCTGATAAAGCTTGATACATTTCTTACAAATAAACATATTCTCTCTTACTGGAAAGTTATTAAAAATTGACAGGATTTTACTCAAAGCAAACGGAGTAAATCACTGTTGATACATGTTAAATGGCAATTCTCAAACTATAAACAAATTTATCAGTTGCTTATTTGACTATATGAATATTTCTTTACAGAAATTATATAATTAGCATCCTTGGAAAAGTATAAAAATCTAAAGCACTTATGACATAACTGAACTAAAGTAAAAAACAAAAACCCAAAACAGCCTAAATCTGGGATTAGGAAAGGTGACTTCTCACTTCTCAGGCCCAGAGCTATTTGGAAAACAGATTAACAATGCTAAAAAATTACAGATTATGTATAGAAAAATTTATAGGAAAAATTTCAATTTTAAATTATTTCCAGAAAAGAATGGGATTCTTCCCAAACAGCTTCATTTCTAGTATTACATTTAGGACTCAAGAAATTTCAATTTAGAAGCATTAGGATTGCCAGGATGACTCAATCAGATATAGCTGCCAATCAATCAGTAAGCATTTGTCTAGATGCTTGCTATGCTCATTCTGCTCCTATGGCCAGCCAGGTTGCAAAAGAATTATTATTACATCAGCTCTCAAGGAGTTATAAGGCACTGTCTGACTCGTGCTTTCTTGGTACTTAATAATGGTACCTGGGTACGTAAGTTATAGAGGAGCTAGATGTTGGGAGCAGGAAATTTCCTGGAAGGCTCTAGGAAATATTTTGTGGAAGACCTAGTACTTGAACATGGATGAGCAAAAGTCAGCAGACATTCAGCAAGTCAGGCCCACGGAGAGGTCTTGTAATGGTGATGGCACTTGGGAAGCCGTATAGAGTAATTTAGTCTTGATACCTCAGGAAGCAGGGAGTCAGTGGAAGGCAGAGTAACTCAGAGACAGAAATATTTAAAGAATATTAATGATTTTTAAGCAAAATTTTGAAGGCGACAGAAACTAAAATCTGGGAGATTAGGGTGGGGAAACTACTAAACCAGGTAAGGCAGAAAGCAAAAGGAGACGTTATTTATAAGGAAGCACCCCATTAACTGTGAACCTAAGAAATAAAGGAGGTAAAGTTGGATTTGGAGACGAAAAAAATATGGTCATAGAGACAGTAAAGTTGTGAGGGGGCAGTTTATAGGTATAAATGGAATAACATTTGAGATACTACTGATTCTGAGAGGAACAATCCAGAAAATGGCAGATTTAGCATCTGAGCCAGGGAATAAAATAAGCCTTGAAAACTAAATTGGAGTCATGGTTCATAGAAGCCTTAAGAATGGATGAACTGAGCAATGGAGAAAGAAGAGAGAACAAATAGCCGAAAATGAACCCTGGTAGAAGTCTGATTTTTGAGGAAAGAAGATGAAGAGGAGTCATTGTTAGTTAAAAGGAATGGAAGAGGAGTGTTAGTCAGAGGTGTCAGTCATAGAAACTGTGGGAGGAAACCCTTATTTCAGGAAGGTCAACAATGTCAAGGAAAATGAGAATGGAGAAACTACCACTGGACCAAGAAAGGTCACTACTTAGAAATGAGATTTAAAAAAGTGAGGATGAGAGCCCCAGTTAAGAGGAAGTGAGGTGCAAATAAGAAGCTACTTGTGAAAAAAAAAAAAAAGAAGAAGCTACTTGTGGAAAACTGGTACTGACAGAGGACAAAGACTGGGTTTGAGGACAGTGAAAAAGGTCTGAGAATGTTAGAAGGCTCAGAGGAAAGAGTAGATAGTACCTGGTGATTCTGAGAAGGAAAGGGATAGGCAAAAAAATTCTTTGAGGCATGAATGGGTATGAGCACTAGATTAATTTGAAGAGTTATTTTGGAAAAGAGGATCTTTTTCTCTTAGAATGTCAATTAGTTTTTTTTTTTTTTTTTCCTTTGAAAGACATTTATGGGCAGCCCGGGTGGTTCAGCGGTTTAGTGCCGCCTTCTGCCCAGGGCATGATCCTAGAGACTCGGGATCCAATCCCACATCAGGCTCCCTGCATGGAGGCTGCTTCTCCCTCTGCCTGTGTCTCTGTCTCTGTCTGTCTCTCTCTCTCTGTGTCTCTCATGAATAAATATATAAAATCTTAAAAAAAAAAAAAAAGAAAGACATTTATTTTATAGAGAGAGCACACATGAGCAGGGGGGAGGGGAGAGGCACAGAGGGAGAGGAACTCAAGCAGATTCCCTGCTGTGGGGCCGAATCCCTCGACACATGAGATTATGACCTGAGCCAAGACCAAGAGTTGGATGCCCAACTGAATGAGCCACCCAGGCACCCCAGAGAGAGAATCTTTCTTAAACAGGCTACATGCTCAGTGCGGACATGGGGCTTGATCTCATGACCCTGAAATCACGATCTGAGCCAAAATCAAGTCAGATGCTTGATTTGAATCTGAGTCACCCAGGTGCCCCTGTTCAACTACTTTTAGTGACAGCTATTTTCTATCTGCCTGTGGCAGTTATCAATGATGATATTTATTTCCAATGGGTCAACTTATTAACACTATCTGATAAATGTGGATAGACAAGATTAGTAAGCCTAAGGACATGATTTGGGCTGACATAGAGATTTAGGTTTACCAGAGCCTGGGCTTCTGACAAGTAGAGGATCCTACTCTGGAAGAGATCTATGCTGAGCGATGTAATACAATTTCTCAAAATTTGGTGATGAATTCAGTTCAAGGAAAACTAGTTATCCAGAGGAAATACACCTTATAATTTTGATGTTTTTATCGTTTATGTCTCCATATATTTACAAATTCACATTTTACCTTTTCATGGAATTTTCAAATTGGTTCACTGCTGCTTCAGATTTCATCTTCAGCTCATCTCTCTCCACAATTAATTTCTCCAGTTCATTTTTTAATCTGCAGTTTTCTTGTAAAACCTCTGAAACATGGCAATCAGTAAAGGTATGTGGTTGGTAAAGTTTGCCATCCAGGGTTCCAGGGAATGAGTGAGCATTTCCTTTACCTGAAAGCAAACCATCTTTCTTCACTCTTTTTGCAGTCACTTCTTCTCTACCCTTAGAGTTCTGATTAGACAGCATCACCCTTCTCTCCTTTTGAAGCCTCTCCACAGTTTTTGAAAGATCTTGTATTTCTCTTCCCTTTGCAGCCAGCTCCTCATTGAGTCTCACCAGTTTAGCTTTAGCATGAGCTTGTTCTACCTGGAATTCTATAGACTGGAAATCTTTATCATCTTTATCATTTTTCTTGCATTCCAATTCAGCATTTTGATGTTTAAGAATGTCTATTTCTGCCTCAAGATTTCTTACAGTGATTTGATGGGCTTCCTTGATGTCGTTGAGCTCCTTCTCTAGTGCTTCAACCCTGGAGGAGTTATCAGGGTGGTTCTGGGGTACTTCCTTTAATTTGCAGGCAAGTAGCTGCTCCTGCTCTTCCAGTCTCTGTTCATACTGAATCTGAAGAAAAGAATGATGTGATGTCAAAACCACTGCTAAATATGTCATTCGCTTCTGCAGCCCTGCATCTTACTAGGGCCTGCCTAGTCCTTCATTAAGGCATTCATTCCATTTTCTGATGCTTCCAACTCTGAGTTCGAGGAGTCAGTAAAATGTTCTGAAGTCCCAATCTTTAAAGGGCTTAAATTATGCATATATATAATAAATACATATATTCTTAAAATATATATGTTCATTATATATTCTCAGGATATTATATAATTTCATAATGAATGTGTTGCTTCCTAAACATTAAATAACACATTTCTGTACACTCCAAAACATAATTAAGTATCACAATCGAACCTATTATTGTGTACCCTTCTTTATGCAAACTGACAAACTATACTCCTGCAGGATAAATAGGGAAAGCAATTGGGGACACTGAAATCTTTAATCGTGCATTTTCAACTTTCGAATATTAATTTAGGAATCTCACAGGGAGTAAAGCAGCTTGGATTTGTTACACTGGAGCTTTAATATTACAAAAAAATAACCTAATAGGTTACTCTATGATAGAAGGCACTATGATGTTTATTCATTCATTCAATGAATATTTATTGAGATACTGCTGTGTGCCAGGCACTATGCCAGACTCTAGAGATAAAGAAGTGCAGTTTATGCCTTCAAACAGTTCACAGCCTGGTCAGGAGAGCAACATGGCAAGTTTCAATGTCCTATGATAACTGTGATAATGGGCCTATGAATATGTGAAACGGAAATGAGGCACCCTAGTGCCTCTCACCAGTGACTGGACAGATGATGCGGAATGACCTAAAATGTCTGTGAAAGCATCTAGCATGAATTACTGCAGAAACTGTGTGTTCAACAAAATATTAAAAGTAAGTGAAATATCACATCTTTCACATTTGGTCATCCTAGTGCTTGCATTTTCTAATTCATTCCTCATGAAGGATCAGAAAACTCACAAAGCAAGGCATTTTCAACAGATATTGCTCTGCCTCCTGCTGTACCTCCCAAGACATGCTGTGTCTTATTCCCTTTTTCCCTTGTCTAAGGAAACTTCAAAAAAGTATTTTCAACCATGGTATTTAAAAAACAATCTTATTGAATATACATCAGAGGTGTTTTGTTCTGCCGTTTCATGACTTAATTTCCACTAATTCTATTATCACTGAGAGAGGCCCTGTGCTTGATTTTCCATGCCTGACAAAAAGAAGTTGCTGAAGGAGAACAAAAAAGATAGGTTTCTTTTGCATCTGTTGACATTCAATTTTATGGGCTAGGACGTTTAGTGATTTGTTAAAATGAGACCTGAGAAGTGCCCAGCCCCCACGGTACTGACACCTTGGGGTCTGAGACCCATGTCCATGGCGAGCTGGCACTTACCTTCATTTTCTGGAACTGTTGCTCCATGGTACGAAGGCTTTTCTTTGCTTCTTCATCTCTGCCCTCCAAATCAGCCTCTAGTTTTTTTATCCTTTTTTCCATAAAGTCCACTGTATTTCTATTCACTGTATCACCAGCTGCTGATGCAGCCAGTATTAGAGCAGGTAAAGAATTGGGGTATCTTCTCTTTAGAATTCCTTCCATTTCCTTAACCTTTTAAAAATATTTTTGCATATATGTAAGGTCACAAATATATTAAAATTAAGTAGTTTTACGCATAAATTTAGATTAGGCTCTATCAATTCATGCCTAGATTTCAAAGAGATGTTTTTATCACATCTTAAGACTGAATCAAATGCACAAAAACACAGATTAACTTCGAATTTTATATCCCTAGGTTACCTGATCTTAAAATCCTATAGTGTAATGTCTAGTTTAGTACTGGTTAATTTACAGAAATCCTCTTACATTTATTTGCAGTAGATCTTTGGATTTTCTATTGTACTAGTGATAACCAATCTTTCTGAGGACAATGTTCTTTCCTTTTTTTTCCCCACAGAGTCCTTTGGATAATCATGTTTATGCTATCTACTGACTGAAAAATGACCTGTATGCATATGAATACACAGAATTTTTGTGGTAAACACCTGGCTTCCTAAGTATTTGCCCCTACTTGTAACAATCTCCATCCTAGCTCATCCCTCCTAGAAATGTCCCCTTCCAAATGAAGTTTGATCTATTTTGAAGTTACTTCTTTCAATTAAAAAGCAAGGAAGATTAGATAATATTTAATGAAGTCTTTACAAAAGACTACTTTTCATTTTGTCCGTTAAACAACATATTTTATGGTCTTTCTGTAAGAACTGTGCCAGGGCCCACAGAAATTAGAGCATATGTGCATGTGTGTATACCTGTTTTTGTTAAAGGTATTATAGTTAAGATATCTCAGAAAAACATATTAAAACACTAAATTCTTTGTTGAGCAGTTTTCTACCCTCTGAGCATAATAAAATAAAATAGCAAAAAAAAAAAAAAAAAAAAAAAAAAGCATCTAAGAGGCAGTCCAGTCCAGTGGTTGGAGTATGTTTGGAGTTGAGACTGTGCCACCAGCTTTATGACCTATGTCAACTCTTCAATCTAAATCTCTTTTGTCTCAGTGGTAAAGTGGGAATGACGACAAAACCAATTTCATTGCACGGATACATCTAGGTGAGGATCAAAGGACATTTATCTTGGTAAAGTGCTTAGCAGCAGAATGCCCAGCATACAGTGAAGCCTTGCTAATGCTGGCTTTTATTGTGATCTGGTCTTAAAAACTACCTTTCCTAAGGCAAGATGGGTTGCTGGTGCTCAAAATCCTATTTATAGATTGAATATTGTTCATGTTAAGTATTTAAGGATCTCATCATCTGCAGTTAACAGCAAATATTTCCATTCATGGAAACTGCTTGCACATTCATATATGTACCATAAATTGAAATACATCCAGATACAAATATTGATAATTTTATCTGCAACATTTTCAAAGCTTTGCTTTCTCTGGTATTAAAAATCTAGTTATCTGGAGTAGATCTAAGCATATAAAGTATACACACAGACATTACACACCGTATATATTGAAGAGAAGATTTCGATTTTAAAAATGAAAGTTTTAACATTATTTATAATTAATGCTTTAAAATTTTAAGAAATGTTTCAATTTAATTATGATTTCTTTTTTCTTTTAAGATTTTATTTATTTATTCATGAGAGACACAGAGAGAGAGAGGCAAAGACACAGGCAGAGAGAGAAGCAGGCTCTATGCAATGAGCCTGATATAGGACTCGATCCCGGGACTCCAGGATCATGTCCTGAGCTGAAGGTAGGTGCTCAACTACTGAGCCATCCAGGCATCCTGTCTTTTTTCTTTTCTTTTTTTTTTTTTTTAAGATTTTATTTATTCATGAGAGACACATAGAGAAAGGCAGAGACATAGGAAGAGAGAACCCGATGTGGGACTCAATCCCAGACCCCAGGATCATTCCCTGAGCCGAAGGCAGATGCTCAACCGCTGAGCTACCCAAGCATTCCTAATTATGATTTAACGTTTTATTACATTTTTGGAGGAAAATCAGATTTTATTTGTAGTTTCTTTAATTTTGCTTTGTAACATTATTCTTTGGTCACAATACCAATAGGGCTATCATACAAAGTAAATATTTAAAAAAAATTCTCACTGGGAATTAAACCATGGAATATTCCATTAAATAAACGAATGAATAAAAAACTGTGCATAATCTGAAATTTTCTTTTTTTTTTTAAGATTTTATTATTCATGAGAGACACACACACACAGAGAGAGAGAGAGAGAGAGAGAGAGAGACAGCCAGAGACACAGACAGAAGGAGAAGTAGGCTCCATGCAGGAAGCCTGATGTAGGACTCGATTCCAAGTCTCCAGGATCAGGCCCTGGGCTGAAGGTGGCACTAAACCACTGAGCCACCCGGGCTGCCCCTGAAATTTTCTTTTGTTTTTGAAATTTTCATTATAACTAGCCCCATTTTTTACTTATATGACTATTTAGAAAAGGAGATATTTTATTCTATAATTTATTTATTTCAGAATATGGCTCCAAAATGATTCTAAATATGCTGATATACTTGAACTTAAAATACATGTTAAGGTTTAAAATCATTAGGATAGAAATGTTCATGGAAAGAGAATAAGATCTGAAATGCACATGTAGTAAACTATAAAAATACTATTAATGAGCAGTATTTTAGAAAGATACAGTTTAAAATGGTAAACTAATAAATTTTTAACAAAACCACTAGTAAAAGAGAAAAGTAATTGTATAAAGTGTTGTATTTCTAGTCAATATGGATCATCATTTCAAGTCTTAATTTTGCTTTTAAGCATGCTACATTTTTTCACTCTGATACATTTAGTTCTACATTAATTCTCTTAAAGTCATCAAGTTTCTTTGGTCCTTTCTCTCTCTAAATTCTGGATGGCTTCATCTACATTAGCTAATTTAAATCTTAAGCACTAACAGCCAAGCAATCCTGGATATAGTTATTTCAGAATATTTCTAGTTCTTCAAAACATCTGTCCTTTTCCTTCCTTTCCTGGCTACTAAGCCCAAGTACCAAACCATACCTTTTAATAGAAGAACAGGTCTTGTAAAAGTAACAAAGTTAATTTTTTGCTTAGTTTTTCTTCTTTTATAAAACCGGGCTAATATTCAGCCCAGTGATGACCTCACAATTTTGGGTTTGTGATGGAATAATGGCCATACATTGAAATGTCATTATTTGATTACAGGTTCATGCTCCCTATGAACATGGCTGGAAATTCTTATATTGTTTTTATATTGAGTTGTAAATACAAATGAAACAACGTTACAGAGTTTCAAAAACAGAAGGAGGAAGTTAATATTTCACTCCTGAAAACAACTACTTCATTTTTTTTCTTCATGATTCTTTGCATTGTTTTTTTTTTTTTTTTTTTTTTTTTTTGCTTGTTGTTTTATTTATTTTTTGTATATTTTTTTACTGGAGTCCGATTTGCCAACATATAACACCCGAAAACAACTACTTCAATGAAAAAAAACTTTACCCTAATAAGCATCACTATATGATTTTTGAAATGGTCTCCCAGCTACACTGACCATGAAATGAATATTTCTAAGCTTGACAGTGCTTAGAAAGAGCAAGAACTCAAAATTAAGCTTTTTTGGGGGCTAAACGTCCCAAGTACTTCTAACATGTTCCAAACTCAAGGATCTCCTTTACTGTACTTCTTTCTCATGGACTTTCATCAGGAGAAGGAATCCTAACTCTATACCTAGAGTTTTAAAATGCTGCTTCCTTTTTTCTAGATGCCTAATAGAGCTGGAATGCAAAATAACCTTTCATCCACAGTTCTACCATCCAATGAGGCACAAGAGCCTACAAATTCTTTATGCAGAAAGCCACAGACTATATAAAATGATTTTATTACTTTTATTACTATCACCTTAAATATTATATATCAAGTATGTTTCAAGGGCAATTCTATATTAAAATAAATGAATACAACCAAGAATTTTCAGGTTGATTATATTTTGAAGGAACTGTATATAAAATAAAATGCACTGCATATAAAATATCTTAATAAAAATTTATCCTGAACACATACTTGTCGCTCTAGATCCTGAATTTTTTTGGCATCAGCTGCTTTCTCTTTTAAACGTATCTTCTGCTGAACAGATGGATTTCCAGACTCAGCTTTCAGCTTCTCAACCTATCAATAAGTAAAGAAAATGTTAAGAAGCATATTTAAAACACACCATAGAAACACTAGGAGATACACATAATGTATTCAGTCATTCATTTATTAATTTTCAGGGTGCTGTGCTGGAGATATGGAGAGCAAACAAGATAAGCCAGATCCCTATTTTCATAGTGCTTATACTCTTTCTGGTGGACGAGACACATGATAAGCTAATGACATAAATCAACAAGTAAATAAAATAACTTTGGAGTTTGACAAGTTCTATGAAGAAAATAAAACAGTGACAGAATGGGAAGAAAGGTCAGAAGGGGGGAGGACTGGTAGCTTCATTAGAGGAGGAGATCGGAAAAGGTCTTTCTGGGGAGTAGAAATTGGAATTGAGACTTGAATGAATGAGACATGGAAGAAACTAGACCAGAGTAATCAAGACCAAGGGAACCTGTGGCACAAGTGTGGCATGATCAAGAATCAAAGGGAGGTTTGGTGTGGCTGGAGAGTGACACAGATGAGGCTGGAGAGAGACCTGACAGGTTCTAATAAGGAGCTTAGATTTATTCTCAGTCCAATCCAAAATAGACTACACATCTAAGAGCAAATGAAACCCGAAACCAACTATTCACACTAACAGAGTTTATGGTATTGATTCCATTACACTTACAAGGCTAAGAAGAACTAATTGTTGAATACAGTTCATCACAGAAGTACATACTGAAATGATCTTACTACCTCAAGTCTGAGCTTCTCAATTTCTTCATTTGCTTCTTTAAGCCGAATTGCATCCTTATCCAGAAGTTCCTGATTTTCAGCATACCATTGTAATCTTTTTTGCAGGCGACTTACTTCTTGTTTATGTGTTTCTTCTAAAATTTTTATTTGATATAATTTTTCACCTGTAAAATTTTTATTTCACATAATTTTTCACCTGAAAGGTCCCCTTTTCCCCTGTGTCTTATGGATGTTTTCTGATCATCCCATTCCTGGCTGGTGCCTCTCACAGGAGGGGGACGGTGGGTCTGAGGGCCCAGGAGGCTGAGGACATGTCCCTGTCCAGCGTCCAGGGGCCTGGAGAGACCCGTGCCCCTCCTCCCCCAAGGAGTGCAAGGTCACTGGGACCTGGTTGCAGCCACTGAGCTGTGGCATCGTGAGGGGGGAGGGGGAGGGGCTCCCAGGGACTCGTGCTTTCAGGTGACCACCCCCCCAACCCCCCCACCCCCCAGGCCTGGCCTCTTCCTTGTATTTAATTAAACCCTTTTTTAATCCGAAAAAAAAAATGGAACTCCTGAACTTGATTGTAATTTTCCAAAATAAGGAAATAAACTAAATTATATGAAAACCAATGCCTATCTAGTGAAGGCATTATGAAAAAATAAGTGAAAAAAAGATGATATTTGCAATGTAGTATCCAGTTTACTTTATTAGTAAAGAGAGATGAATATTGTGTTCACAGTCCAAATCCTCAAATTCACAGCAAAATTGGCTGTGTAAATTTGATAAATCCATTGCTGTCCCACTGACTTTCATTATAAAAGCAAAGTTGTTTTCATGGGACAATAAATGTTGGATTCAAGAGATAATAAACACGAAGAATTTCTATAATAAAAAATTACCATGGGAAACATTAGAGAATGCTTACCATGCATGATTTCATTTAACACAAAACATACAATGGGTACTATTATTATTATTCTATTTTACAGATGAAGAAAGCAAATGTAATTTTCTTATAAACAGGTAAGTGGATTTTATTGTATGTATCTTACAATGAAGATCAGAATATAACAGTAGAAAGACCCTCATAAGGGCTTCTCTAATCTACTTTTCTAGCCCTATGTTCTGTCAACCTAAGCTCCAATCACAGCCACACCCAATAACATGCTCATCCAGCAACCTTCCTCCATCCCTTCACTTCTGTGTCTTTCAATCTGTCAGGGCCCAGCTCAAATGCCACTCTTCCCTGACAGCCTTATTTAGTACCATAGTACTGATGGGGAAACAGGACTAGTTGAGGACAAAATACAAGTATGGGGCAGCACATACAAGTCCTTGAAACAGGCAAAGGGACATTCCCCTACAGACTCAACTGCCTTGATGTTAATACTTTGCTGAGGGCAAAAGGCAGTCTTAGCCCAATCCCCAGAAGCCTGTAAGTCTACTTTAACATATAAAAATTACTTTAGAAATGTCCTTTATCTTTAAGCCCCCACAATAAGTGTTGGCAATCATTCTCCAAGCACATGGCCCACCGATATACATCTGAAGGGTCTCATGATTCAGAGACCCTTTTATTATTTTATTAGATGGTAATAAGTGACTTTTCCCAACAACAGCTAGCCCCCTCAAGGTCCTGGAAATCTTGCTTCCAAAATTCCTTAGAGAGTACACTATCCTCAAACCCCTCCCAACTCCCATGTATATAATTAGCCACCCCTCACAGGCCCAGGGATCTTCCTGTCCATGGGTCCTGACCCCATGCTTTAATAAAACCACCATTTTGCACCAAAGACGTCTCAAGAATTCTTCCTTGGTCATCAGCTCCAGGCCTCACTTATACTCCAAAACTTTATCATTAACACAACTCATGTTTATTTATATAATTTTTAATATTAAACTTTTCTTCATTCTTCTTTCTTTGGTTTTCCCTGATGGGAAATGTCACATTTATCCTTGTGTTTTCTATAAACACAGTGCAGTGTTATTTGTTCATTTGGTAAATACTTGAGAGCCTAGGTTTCAGATCCAGGGAAAAAAAGGCATACCATGCCCTCAGGAAGGTCACAATCCAGCTAGGGTGACAGACATGAACATGAATAAATATAAGATGCCACAAATTAAAAATAACCTTAATTTTTTCTTATCCTGCAATTATTCCTGCTAAAACCAACAGCATGAATTTTAATTTTAAATTTTTTTCTAAAATTTAATTTTAAATTTTTTTCTAAAATTACAATATAATTCAAGGAATAGCATTTTGATTCCTTAAGTAGTAACAGCAATTGCTATTACTTAAATTCAAGATTAGAATACTTATGAGTGTAAAGGTAAGCTGTTTCAGCTCAGCATTTTACCTGTGGCATAAGCAATCTGATCTTTGGCTTGGTCTCTCTCTCTCTTCATTTTTTCCAAGTCTACTTCAAGAGCTTGTTTATCTTGCTTCAGTCTTTTGATGTCTTCCAATAAACTGTTTTTTTCTTTCTTGATAGTCATACAATTACAAAAGCAAATTATTTCTGACCACAAAAAGTGTGATATAGGCTCTTTTTTTTACCCCATCCATCATAAATTCTACATATGCACTTTTTATAAATACATAATTATTTGTCCTAAATTTAGTTCTGGTGCCATTACTACCCACCCTACCAAATTATTAATAACTCCTCACAGCCTACAAGAATCAATTTTATTCACCTAACTCAACATAGCCTAGAGACCTTCCAATGAACCGTTCTAACTTCTCCTTGATTACTGCGATAACTTCCTAACCAGTATGCCTCTTCTACTTTCAGCAGCTGGTCTATTCTCATAGTAGCCAAAGAAATTTTAATTTTAAAACAACTTTTAATTAAAGTATAACTGACAATAAATATCCTATTAGTTTAGGAATACATCATAGTGGCTTGAAATTTTTATGTATTATGAAATGATCCCCATAAGTCTAGTCATGATCTGTCATCACACAAAGTTATTACCTTATTGCCTAGATTCCCTATTGTATATATTACATCCCTGTGTCTTATTTTATAACTGGTAGTTTATATTTTACCTATTTCACCTGCCCTCCAACCCCCTCAGCAGCCCCACACCACTTCTGGTAATCAAACACTTTGTTTCCTGCACCTATGAGCCTGTTTTGTTTGCTCGTTTATTTCACATATAAGTGAAATCATATGGTATTTGTTTTCCTCTGACTTATGACTTAGCATAATACCCTCTAGATCCACCCATGTTGCTACAAATAGCATAAGATCTCATCATTTTGCATGGTTTAGAAGTATTTGGTGTTCATTTATAAGTGGATGTTTTTGTTGCTTCCATATGCTGCCTAGTGTAAATAATGCTATAAGGAACATAATGCATGTATCTCTTCAGATTGGTGTTTCCCTTTTCTTTGGATTAATAACCAGAAGTCAAATTGCTGAATCATATAGTAGTTCTATTTTTGATTTTTTTTGAGGATCCTTCATTCTGTTTTCCACATTGGTTGAACCAATTTACATTCCCACCAACAGTGTAAGAGGGTTCCCTTTTTTCTACAACCTCGCCAACAATTGTTATTTATTTTTTTGCCTTTTTGACCATAGTGAATCTGACAGGTGTAAGGTGATACCTCATTATGGCTTTGACTTGTATTTCCCTGATGATTAGAGATATTGAGAATACATTCATGTATCTGTTGGCCATTTGTCTATCTTCTTTGAAAAAATGTCTACTTATGTCCTTTGGCTGTTTTTTAATCATGTGTTTTTGACATCAAGTTGTATAAATTCTGCATATACTTTGGATATTAACCCCTTATCAGATATATATCATTTATAAATTATATTTTCATTTAGTAGACTACCTTTTTATTTTGTTGATGCTTCCTTCACTGTGCAAAAGCTTTTAAGTTTGATAAAATCCCATTTGTTCATCTTAGATTTTGCTGCCTTTGCCTGAGGAGACTGGTCTAAAAAAAAAAAAATGCTAAGACCAATGTCCAAGAGCTTACTGCCTACGGTTTCTTCTGGAAGTTTTGTGGTTTCAGGTTTTACATTCAAGTCTTTAATCCACTTTGAATTTTTTTTTTTTTTTTTTTGAGAGAGTGTGCATTTGCATGAGTTGGGGGAGGGGCAGAGGAAGATAAAGAATCCCAAGCATCCTCCATACCCAGCATGGAGCTCAATGTGGGGTTCAATCTCATGACCCTAAGATCATGACCTGAGCTGAAATCAAGAGTTGGACACTTAATCCACTGAGCCACCCAGGTCTCCCTTTATTTTTATATTTGGTGTAAGATAGTCCAGTTTCATTCTTTGGTATGTATCTGTCCAGTTTTCCCAACACTATGTATTGAACAGACTGTCTTTTCCCTGTTGTATATTCTTGTGTTTATCATAGATCAATTGACCACATATGTATGGGTTTTTTCATGAGCTCTCTCTTCTAGAATGTTTTAAAGAGTCAGAAAGTTTTGCCCCTTTGTCTAAAATTCTCTGGTGGCTCCCATCCTTCTCAGGGTAAATCCAAAATCCTTACCATGACCATCAGTATCCCATAACTCAGCCCTGCCCATGCTTCTGACCATATCTACCCTAAATTTTTCCCTTCCCACTTCATTCCAGCATCAGAGACTTCGCACTGTTTTTTGACTAGAACCAGCACAATCCCACCCCAAGGTGTTTGCACTTACTGTTTCCTCTGCCTTCGGTACTCTGCCACCAGATAGCCAGGTGGCTCACTCTTTCACTTCATCAAGATTTCTGCTCAAATGAAACCCCAGGAAGATCTTTCCTGATCACGCTTTGTAAAACAGCAACCCTCATCCTGACTTCTAGGTATGTTGTTTTATTTTCTTGTCACAACACTCATCACCACCTGACATATGTTTACTGGAAAGCAGAGTTTTATTTTACTAACCTTTGTATGAAAAATGCATAAAAAATGCTTGGCACATAAAAAAAGTTGAATGCTCAAATGCCCTACTTCAGTACTACTCTCAATTGCCCCCAATTCCTCTACTTGACAAAATCATACTTATCCTTCAAAGCTTTGTTCAAATTAGGGTATTCCTGATAATCCCCTCCTCTGTGCTCCAGTAGACGTTCACTGTACCTCCAGCATAGTATTATTTTCTATGTCATATGATATTGATTTGTGTACATGCCTCTATCAGGTTGAGAACTCTATGGGGACTAAGACTAATTTATTACTAATACTTGTATACTTTATGACACTAAACACACAGCTAGTACTCAATAAGTGCCCACTGATCTGAACTCATAACTGCTGAAGAAACTCTTGGAGTCACAGCAGTACGCTCAGTATAGTTAAGTTTTAAAATAAACTTCTTAAAATTCTCTATCACTCTATCTCATAATCCCAAATCCAGTCTTGTGAAGAAAATAAATCCATTCATTAAAACACTATAATTGTGGTTTCTAACTGCATCATAGATTTAATTGTGTCATTTAACTCTTTACTCTTCTGTGTGACCTTTTGTAGATGTCTTGTCAAGAGAGCACTGAGTTTCACGTTTTTGAATGCTCAGGATCTTTCTACAACAACCTTTCGTTTAATTAGTTCAATCAATTTAGAAATGCTCTCTAGTAGAGTCTACTTCATAAAATTACAAAGTTTTAGAACTCAAAGGAATTGTAAACATCTTGAGTCCAGTCGTGCAATTGACACTTAAATGGATGTTCACTCTATGTTTGCATGTTTCCACCTTGAAGAAGGCTAGTAATGTCCCAGGTCAATCCTGTGGGGACAGGGTTGGGGCTGACAAGTACTTGCACTCCCTTATAAATTACTATGCAGACATTCGGAGAGGGTCTCCTCTCTGCCTCTCTGAACTTGTGTTTACTCACCTACTTCTGCCTCAGACGTGCTACTTCTAGAAAGTAACAAGGCCCTTCCTGAATATGGGCTTATGTTTTTCTCCTGGCTGGTAGGCTCAATCTTTGCATAGTTGGCTGCTGCTTCTCTTTAGCTCTCAGCTCTTGACAACTTCCTCAGAGTGTCTCCTAAAGCACACTGTTGACTACTGCCTTACCCTCTCTTTCCCACCCACCCTTATTCTCTATTTTTATATTCTTCAAAGCACATCTTTTTATTTGCAATTATTTCATTTATTTATTTATGGTCTTCCCTATTAGAATACATGTTCCTAGTGAGCAAGTTTATGCCTGTCTTGTATAATTCCTGTATTGCTCATGCCAGGATGAGTGCTTGGCATGTGGTAGGTGCTTCAATAAAGGCTGACTGAATGAAAGCAGTGGTCAGCCTCATTCTTTTTCCTACCCCGAAATACTAAAAAGAGCTCAGAACCTTTGCTTTTGCTGTGTTTCTATCTATGCTTTACAGAGAAACAACTCATATTATTACTATTCCTTTTCCCAGGACACTGGGATCATGACCTGAACTGATGGCAGATGCTTAACCGACTAAGCCACTCAGGTGCACCCTAACTTGTATTTTAATACTACACTAATTGGTATTAATTCTTAAGGTACAAGTTAGATTGCACACAAATATACTCTCTCTCTCTATATATATATATTAGAGACTTTTCCCAGTATGAATTTTTGCTCTAAACCCAACTAAACTCAGAATACCAAAGTAAATGAAAATTAAGAGTGTTTTACATTCCACCTTACAGAATTTGCAGAAATAAACAAATCTCCAAATAAGTTTTGCTATTATCTTAAACTAACACTTTTTAAAAAAATGTCTTTTTAGGTTTTTCTTGCCTTTGGTAGTTTTACCATTGGGGGCCTAAATGTAGATTTTTATTTTTTCTTCAGCTGGGCTCACTGGGTTTCTTAAATTTGAGATTCATTTCTTCTATCATTTCTAAGAAATTCTCAGCCATTATTTTTTAAAAATATATATTTTAGCATTTCATGTATCTGATAGTTATAATTTTTAGTCTATTTATAGTATAGTCTATCCAATAATTTTATTGAAGTTCTAATGCTGCTGTTTATTAAATCATCCCATGCCTGCTCTCATGGTTTCTTTGGGTTTTATAATTTTGTGTTGTAAGCATATTGTTAGTGGGTTTTTATCTGCAGGAATACTGTGTGAGCTCAGCTAAGGGTGTATACTTCTAAGCGCTGTTTTGCATTCGTTTCTTCTAGATTCACTAGAGGTGATCATTGACTCAAGACCACAGTATACATTATTTTTTTCAGTTTGAGCATAATCAACTCTTGCAGGTAGTGTTAATTCGAATACTAAAACACAAACGAAGGCAGGAGGGATGACATTTATATTGAACAATCAGGAAAAACGTGGGCACTCAGCAGGAGACTTTCTGCCCCTCCCTAACTAGAGATCAAGTTAAGATAGAGAAGCTTCTTGACATTTCAGCCCCTTGTGAAGGTGGGTGGATTTTTTTCCCTAGTCCGCTCTTGTACTGAAGGATATGGTCCTTTGAACTCAAGTGTCCTGTCTCCACTTTGCTCTTTAAGCTCAGACCCGGGGCTACTGAACCACTGGTCTAGGAACAGATGTTTACTATTAGGTTTTTATCCCTCATTTCGGATCCCTAGAGAGTTCTCTTACTTTCCTGAGAGCTTTTACATCATGTATTTACAAGATGTTTATTATATTTTATCCAGTATTTTCTCATGCTTTTGTGGCAGTTTTAGTTTCCTATCTGTCAGAAAAATACTTTCAAAATAGCCTTTTAAAAGGTCACTAATTAATAGAGTCTGAATAAAGCTAATATAATGCTTGAAACCTTATTGCGGTTTTCCAAGCCTTCATAAAACACAGCAATATTAATTTCTCTTTTAACTATTGAATTTTTGAGGCCTATTGATAAGGAAGTTAGGAGGAGTCCAACCATTCACTTTCTTCTAACCTATCTGCCTATCTACCCATTTAACCATGCTATGTATGCCCATGAAGAAAGTTGCCTAACAGATTCACATTTGAAGCTGCATTTTATATACACTACAAAAACCTGTTAAACATGTTATTGAAGTAGGGTGTGTTTGGATTTCTGTATAACAAAACTTTATACAAAAAAAGTAGTGTGTATTGGAATTTTTCTAATTCATATAGTCATGCAAATAGATTAAAAGGGCTTTTTAGTTTCATGCCATGGTTCTTAATGGGAGGGAGTGGGGAGAACTAACTACCCTTCCACAAGGGACAAGTTTTGAAATGTGGCAGTGCTTTTGATTCTTATAATCACTGGTGAGTGCCATGAGCACATATTTCCTGGAGACAGGGATGATAAAAATCACGCAATACATGGAATTGTTCTACCTAAAGGAGAATTAACTTGCCCGCAAATCCCAGAACTTCTCCCACTGATAAATACTTCTTTAGAAAATTCTAAGCCATATCCTTTATAATATGATCCGATAAAAATAAAGAAAAAAGTTACGGAGCAGCTATTCTATTTCATATTGGTGTTAGGTACACATGATGCAAATATTTGTAAATACAGTCTCTGCCTTCTAGTAGTGCACAGTCTGGGATCCCTGGGTGGCTCAGCAGTTTGGTACCTGCCTTTGGCCCCAGGGTGTGGTCCTGGAGTCCTGGGGTCAAGTCCCACATCGGGCTCCCTGCATGGAGCCTGCTTCTCCCTCTACCTGTGTCTCTGCCACCCCCCACCATGAATACATTAAAAAATATATAGAAGTGCACAGTCTATTGAAGACAGGTAGAAAGCTAACTAACGTTTTAAGGTGAACAATCATCTTCAAAGTGTTTTCCTATTTTAGCTTACATTTCCAATAAGGAATTTAAAATAAGGTATACATGTTCTAAGTAAGGTTATGCCTCCAATATGGCTCTGATGATAGCTAGATGAGAAGCTAGATTATAAAGAGGATGCCATTTAAAACCAATATTATGTCATTTTCTCTACTAAGGTCACATGTATATTAAATGCTTTTTTTTTTTTTAAGATTTTATTTACTTATTCACGAGAGACACAGAGAGAGGGAGAGAGGGAGAGAAGCAGAGACACAGGCAGAGGGAGAAGCAGGCTCCCTGCAGGGAGCCTGATGTGGGACTCAATCCCGGGTCTCCAGGGTCATGCCCTTGGCCGAAGGCGGCGCTAAACTGCTGAGCCACCCGGTCTGCCCTAAATGCTAATTTTTAATGTGTAAAATTTATAAGCAGATTTTCTTACACATACAGAAATTTTTATAATAATCTTTACTATCACTAGTAGTTAAAATCCTTGTCCAACTTACCTGTGCCACCCGTAGTTCTGCTAACAGATCTGTAAAATTCTGGTTTTTGGTGGGCTCTGAATCTTCAACTACTTGAGACAGAAAACGATTTTTGTGCATCTGTTCTCTGATTTATTTTGAAAACAAAAAGATTGTTTTTAGCAAAGTACTCTTAAATACAAAATATACAATTCTTAAAATTAAAGAATCTAATGGACATTGCAACTATTTGAGCCACTGAAGAAAAAGGTTATTTATTCTAAAGATTAAAATATTAAAAAGCTAAAATAACTACATTTTAAAGGAGGTGTTTGTTCAATTTAAAAGAATTGAAGCCTTAACATCTTGATTTATAATAAAATATTTTCTTCTAATTCTCAGAGAAAAAAAACCTCAATCTCCCAGAAAGATGTGCTGCATTTTTCCTATGGTGTTACATCCTCCCTGCCACATCACTCTAGGCTCCTTTCTAAGAAACACAAACCACCAAACATGGTAACTGACAAGCCAGACATAGTCTATTACTTGAAGTCAGAATCAATTTTTCTGGTTTTCTAGAAACATTATACAAGGAGTTTAGGAATCCATATAAGATCATCTAATCGGGATCCCTGGGTGGCGCAGCGGTTTGGCGCCTGCCTTTGGCCCAGGGCGCGATCCTGGAGACCCGGGATCGAATCCCATGTCGGGCTCCCGGTGCATGGAGCCTGCTTCTCCCTCTGCCTTTGTCTCTGCCTTGTCTCTGCCTCTCTCTATATATATGACTATCATAAATAAATAATAAAAAAAAAAAATTAAGATCATCTAATCCTAATGTAGTAAGGAAACCATCTATTTCATTAAAAAGTAAAAGTTCATTAAAGCTAGTTCGGGATCCAGCAATAGATCTCTTTTAATACACAGGTAATACAAGATGTGGTATTTTAAAATACTTCACCGAGGCATACTTGATCTGAAAGGAATCAGATATAAATGCTTTCATGCATCAGACCTATGCAGATTATCACAATTGGCTTGGGTCATACATTAAAGGTCAAATAAGCTTCTTCTAATAGCAGTCCTACCTGAATGATTAGGTGTCTATGTGAAGTGGGGTCAAAACTGGGGAGCCATTTCCTAAAAGATGATAGTATCCTAACTTGCCCATGTTTATGAGTTCAGCTATTTTCATTTAGTATGTTCAAGTTGGATGTAATAATATCCAAAGATCTTATAGTCTGAAATAGGATTCCTAAGCAGGTGTTGGTCCTCCATGAGCCTGCTGTGCTGAGTGCTGGTTAGTACATCTCATAAATTATTCTCTGGAGAAATGCCCTCAGCCAAACAGCAGTCTCTGCCCCCAGGCTTACAGGCCCCCACTCCCTTCCTTAGGCATATCTCAGCCAGTGACTGACTAGTTTGGGGTTTAAAGGCTGCTCCACTTGCCTCAAGCAGGACCAACACTGTGGTGCAATTTGTTTTCCTGAGCTTTCTGGTGAGAATAGAATAAAGTCAGTCCCCAGCTAAGACTGAATTCTTACTTACCTTCCTTCCCCTCATCCCATCTTGCTTCTCTTATTCCCCTTCTCCTAAAAGTTATCCTCCAAGAAATCATCTCCATAAGGCTCCTTACCTCAGGCTCTATTTTCACAGAACCTGATACTGTATGACATATATATTTTTAGTATTATTATCATATGGTTCCTTAGGAAATGATTAAGCAACTCAGGCTTAATGACTGACCAAGAGGAATACTATATATTCAATTTCCTAAAAGTGATGTCAAACTCAAATATGAGTATGCAGAAAATACTAAAATATGTACTACTGGTCATCTAACACTAAAATACATTGAATATTAATCTATAAAACTTACAAACTATAATCAGTGTAAGCATTTTTCAGTTCTAAGTAAAAATAAATATATTATTAATATAACAATAAAATGCTTAGAAATAGTCTAAGTGTCTTTGATTTTAAGAATTCAAAAAGGACTTACTTTAAGGAAGCTAACTCACTGAATAAACTCTGGTTTTCCTTGAACATTCGCTCCTCATTCTTCTTATTTTGTTCTTGGAGATCTTTCACTTGATTATACAGTCTTTCATTTTCCTTTTTATAAACAGAAAATTACATTGTAAATGTCATTAGTACTTATATAGCATAAGTATATATGCTCACAACAGACACATCTTTTAAAAATTTTCATAGTCTTTTAAATTTACTCAGTTTTTGAGTAAGCAAAATCTTTTAAAAACTCTTTATATATCATCTCGGAAGAAAACTTGTTATCTGAAAACAATTTTCTCCAAAATGCTTACTTGAAAAAAAGTTGCAAAATTTCCTATAGCCAAAGATCCTAATGTCAGTACAAGGCACTGTATTTCACAAGAATGAGAAGGTGAGTGCTTGCAGGAATAACCACATCCCAACTCTATGGATCAGGGTCAGGAAGGACCGCTGGGATTGTCTGCATCCTCTGTTTTCTGATTCTAGCCTGGCTTCCTGCAATGAAGTCACTGGATAGAGATAGCCATGATGGGCTTCCAGGGTTGTTTCTGGAATTCCCTCTGAGCAGGGAGTTAGAGACCAGGTATTTCTGAAAGTGTAAGGACAAGGCAGATCAGAGACTAGGCCCACTTCTCCACCAGCCTTTGACTAAACAGTGACTCAAACAATGAGATCAAAGGGAGAAAGTACCAATCTATGCTTAGATGGTATGGCTTATTAACCTTTTTAAAATTAAGAATCTGATGAACCTTTGAGAATCTAATAAAAATCATGGACTGTTCTACCATGTGCTTGGTGAGATGGTCTGTCCTCAAACACCTGCAATTTAATGACTAAAGATATGCAAGTTTTGTGCTTTGTGAGAAAAGGTGGTTGGCATCCTTATGGGTCTGTGAAAACTCCTTAAAAACACATGCTCTCAGGCCCCTGGTTATCACAAATGGTTAAGCAACCAACTCTTGGATTTGGCTTAGGTCATCATCTTGGGGTCCTGGGATCAAAACCACTCCAGGTTCCATATTCAGAGTAAAGTCTGCTTGGGAATCTCTCCCCATCTCCCCTGCAACCCCCTCTGGCCTCTCGCATCCCCCCCACTACCCACTGTACTCTCGCTCTCTTGAGAAATAAATCTTTAAAAAACCAAACAAACTAAAATGTGTGCTCTCTACAGCAAGATCAGAATGGTAGGCAAAGGATTAGAAGGTTCTCACTAAGTCTAGGGCAGTGTGCCCTACAAAATCAGTACTATTTCATTTACAGGAAAGTTGTGAATCACTGATATGACAATGTTTCCTCTGGATATCCTTGGATGACAATGCTTTATTATTAGCAGATCTGATGCCTTATGGTCAAAAGAAAAAAAGGTAATGACGGAAGAAGAGAAGGAGAGGGAAATAAGAGAAAAAAAGAAAAAATTGAGATGAACTTTCATGCTGGAGATCACTAAACCTGTTCTGGCTGGCAGCTAGTCAACATCACCAAGAATCCACCACACATGGCAAATACCTGCCTTCTTTTTTTAAAATTAAAAAAAAATTTTACCTGCCTTCTTTTTAAAAAAAATTTTTTTTAATTTAAATTAAATTTGCCAACATATAGATAACACTCAGTGCTCATCCCATCAAGTGCCCTCCTTAGTGCCCGTCACCCAGTCAAATATCTGACTTCTATAGGACACACAGATTTTCTCTCATTTAATTGAATTTTTTTCACTCTCAACACATTGGCAATTAATTTCAGATTTGTATTACTGAATATAATATGAAAACTAGTCCATATAATCTACTGAAAAGCATTACAGAAAACTAAAGAAAAATAAGGCAGCTTCTAAGGAATATATAGCTATTAAAAATGATAACAGGCTACATGAACTAATTGGTTACTGTGTGCCAGGTACTAAGAGGCTAGTTTGTGCTTTCTTATTTACTTATTTTTTTGCATTTTCTTATTTTAATTTCACAATCATCATATGAGGCAGCTACTATTATTACCATCCCCACTCACAGATAGGGAAATTGACCTAGAGAGGTGAAGTGATTTGTCCAAAGCTGCACAGAAGGTGGAAAGAAGGCTAACACCAGATTCTTTGAACTCAGAACCCATGCTCTTAATCACTTTACTTATATACCCATGAAAAATGTTCAGGCTAGTCCAATTATTACTTACTCATATTTGCCAGAATTCCTATTACCTGATACAGAAATATTTTAATATGCCTTATTTTTTTTTTTACAATCAAAGGATCTCAAGAACAAATTCACAAAGTGCAGAAAAATCACCATACCTGCTGATATCCTTGAAGAAGTGTCTCTTGTTCTTGTATTTCTTTTTGAATTTGCTTCAATTTTTCTTCAGTGACAGGATCAGCTGTTTCTCCAAAATGTAACCATCTTTGCTTTTTGTTTGTTTCTTCAAAGCTACTTAACTTAAAGAAAATACAGACATTATTTTACTTAGGAAAGGAAATGATGAAGTGAGAAATGAGGAAGAATAATAGAAAATTCAAGGTACATAGATCTAAAACAATAAAATTAACAACTACAGCTAAATCATAAAATATGATGTTTTGTGCTGATCGTTCTGGTGATGAGAGTAACTCAGAAATGTTACACAGTGTCATTCTCTGAATCTAGGCCTGCTATAGCAGTTTTTTTCTGAAATCACCTTCTTGGAAGGTCATAGTGAACTAAGGGATTAGTTTTCAAAAAAGACTGCTAACAGAAGAAAGTTATCAAAATGAGCCAATTTAAATTTTCATTTTTTTTCTGAGTGGGTTTGATTTAAGCTCTGCTGTGAGGAGGCAGTCTTGGGAACCAGGTTCAGATTTTATACAGCAAATACATCAAGTCAAACAGCCCCAGGAACAAAGGATAACAATGCATTTGGCAGGAAGTACAAGTATTTTTTAATCAATAAAAAGAAATAGGAGAAATAGGACAATGTGTCTAGTACCTTGGCTTGAAGAATGTAATTGTCTTGGTTCAGTTTGAAGAGTTCCTTTTCCTGTTGTCTCTTTAGTTCTTCCATCTTATTTTCCAGCTCTCTCTCTTTTTCTGAGAATGTAACTTTAATTTGCTCAATTAGGGCTTGTGCACCCCTCCATTTTTCCTCTGCTTCCTGAACTCTTTTAAACATAATTAACTCTGTCTCCTTACTCTCACCACAGTATCCTGAAAAATCCTTTTAGGGAGAAGAATTACTTCATTATAGTATATTTACATATTAGATTTATCTGAACATAGGTGGTTAGGAAAAAAAAAAACCAGATTGAATAAAAATGGTAACAATGTTCTACTAAATAAGGAAATCAGTAAATGTTCAGTAAGATTAGAACATCATGCTTGATGCAGAAGAAATTTCATATGTTTCATTATTTATTATTTAATTTTAGTATTATAAAACAAGAAAATTATGAATATGATTTTGAAATTCAATACCTACATTCTGAAACTGAACACAGTAATCAGTTTCTGTAGAATCTCCAGCCTTCTTAGGAGTAGCCAGGCAACCTTCAGTTTTGGAAGCTGGTTTACCCAGAGCTTCAGGCTTGATGACTTTTGTTCCAGATAAGATTTCTAAATATTGCAAACAATGGACAGAAGCACCACAAATGCAAACATAGTTGAATGTGTATTCAGTAATTATGTAACAATAGTACTAATACAATGGGAACACTAAGATAGATGAGTATCTCCAAATAGGCTGAGGTGTAACAATGAAACACAGCTGTTTCACTGCACTCAGAACTGCTGCCCATAATCAACATTTTACCCAATCTGACAGAGAAGGATAACTGACCCAAAATTCATGTCAAATGATAAATGGAGCTAAAAAAAAAAAGTGAGAATGTGGATGGGATAATTTCAGGCCTTACTAATTTTAAATAAACTATTTATTTGGTTTTATTTATTTATTCATGACACACACACACACACACACACACACACAGAGGCAGAGACACAGGCAGAGGGAGAAGCAGGCTCCATGCAGGGAGCCTGATGTGGGACTCGATCCCAGGACTCCGGATCACACCCCAGGCCAAAGGTGGTGCTAAACTTTTGAGCCACCTGGGCTGCCCTAAACTATTCTTTTAAATATTCACAGCAATAACAAATAAGAATATCTAAACGATAAATCAAAGAGCAGCTGATTAATTTTATGAAGCACTTTTGTTCAGATTAAATGTGATTTCAAAGCTTTTTGAAAACCACTCAAAGATTGCCAGAATCATGCTGCTTTTAACTGCATTTTCAATTTTATACATTATCAGTTTTCCCTTCTATGAAATATAAGGTAGTAAGACTTTTACATAAATACTGTATATCAAGATATAGTATTAATGGAATAGTATAAATTGCATAGAAATTTTATAACAGCTAGTCTAAATTTGACTTAAAAATCAATTATAATACTGCTATAAAATCCTGGTAATATATATTAGAAAAAATGTGATTAATGTATATCCTGGTCAAATTTTCAGCTTTTAAGGTACCTTGTAACTCCCCAAACAGTAAGAATAATTCTAAGGCCAATAAATTATTCAGTTAACAATAAAAAAAATGTTTATGAGAAATACCTGGAAGAGATCTTGAGGTCCATAGTCAAATACTACAGGTTCTGAGCTGAACAGTCAGCAAACATTTATTTATCTGCCTTAGAGGTAAATGAATAATTTGAATTTTAGATTTTTAAATATAATTTCTTCAAGATGCTAGCTTTTTGAGTGTAAAGTTTACTTTTTCATTTAAAGAAAAAAATAACATGGTTATTAAAGATTTGGAAAATACAGAAAAATCAAAAAAAGAAACAAGTTACCAGTAGTATTTCACCCAAAGATTTTTTTCTAACCTTTTCTCAGGCATGCAGAAGTTTTCCTTACAGAGTAGTAGTCATATTTAACTGGACTGTTCCATGTAGAAGGTTTTCTGGAGAAATTTCTTATATGAGAGTTTCTCATAAAGAAACTGAGTCACTATGAAAGCCAGCATTCATCCTTCCAAGTCACTGGAGATCCAATAATGTGGCCAATGAATGGGGTGTGATCTGCTAGCACTGTCTAGGAAGTGGCAGCTAAGAGTGGCAGGTGGTTCTTATTCAAGTTGTAGTCAGCTAGTGCTTTCATACCAGAATTCTCTTTTCCTGAATTATTAATTTTGATTTCTCTAAGTAGTCATTTTTGTAATGGTACACACACATTATCTTTTTCCTTTATACATGACAGAAAATTGCCTAGATATAAAACTTAAACATGAAAACATCGCAGATTGTGGACCTCATGAACCCTTCTTGAAATAAACAATGCATCAAGGAAATTTATTCAATAAGAAACAAACCAAAATAATTCCAGAATGGAGAAGCTATGGCTAAGCGACTTATGAAAAACATTCCATCTCTTTAATAACCAGAACCAAGACCTAAATTCAAAAGCTGAGGGGAATTAAGGTTGAAGTAGAGAATATAATAAATAAATTTGAACAAGTAAAAATGAAATCAACCAAAATGAATAAAAGGTATGTGAGTGGGGGATGTATTGAAAATGCAGTTAAAAGCAGCATGATTCTGGCAATCTTTGAGTGGTTTTCAAAATCTATTTTCTTAAAGGGATCTTTTGGAATATAATATTTCTTAGGATGAAGTTTATTTTTCTTTTTACAGATTTAAGAAAAACTAAATCTAGTATTTTAAAAAACTTGCAGGAGAATCTGGACGGCTCATTTGGTTGAGCATGGGCTTAAGACCCGAGTTGGGCTCCATGCTCAATGGGGAGTACACTTGGGAGTGTCTCCCTCTCTTACCCTCTGCCCCTCTCATACACTTGTGTGTGTGTGTGCATGCGCTCTCTCTCAAAAATAAATAAATAAATCTAAAAAAAGGAACTTGTAAAGAGTGATCCTATTCTTACAAAATGTTTTGTCCATTTAGCCATATATCTGCCTGTCTCCTTCCTTCCATCCATTCATCTATGCTTCCTTTTATCTGTATAAGAACAAGAATATACACATGAGAAGCACAAAATGATGCTCACTTGGTGTGACACCCAATGCTTTTTGCTAAGTGTTTGTTTTCTTTTTACTTTTCTGTATTTTTTAATTTAAATAATGAGCAACTATTCCTTCTGTGACAAGAAACTTATTAGTCTAAAAAAAAACATAACTTAATAGCCAAAGAAAATTAATTTAGAATAAAAAGGAAGACAAGCACACAGGAGGTGCTGATAATTGCCAATCTCCTCCTCCTCTGTATTAACAGAAACTTTCGTATGAATTTTACCCTGGGCAGCAATGTTCCCAGTTGAAAGTACTCATTTCCCTGGACTCCAGGCAACTGAGGGTGACCACAAGATCAAAATTCAGGCTGATAAGATGAAAGCAAAAGTCTTATATGGGGTGTCCAGAAAATCACTACTTTCCCGATGAAGAATTTGATGATTTAACTAACACAGACCTTTTTACCTCTCCTGCCGATCTGGCCTGGAGGCTAAGTAGCCATCTTGTGATAATGAAGACAAAACTCACAGATGAAGGATTTTTTGCAGCATGAAACAAGAAGGGATATGGTTCCTTGCACAGTGGCACCAGCTCTGAACTGCCTATCCCTGCCTTCTTATTACATTAAAAAGAGAAACTCTGAGTAAGCCCCAGCAAATGGCTTATTTTTCATCTTAACCAATGCTGATTACATGTGTGTTCTCTAGACTTTCTGTATACTAATCTCTCAGAGTCTAGTTGGAGAACCCAACCTGCAAAAAGTAACAACCATCCCAAAGGAATTAAAATTCTTCTTAATAAAACTAAAATTGCTCTGGGGGAATTTTATAATAAAAGGATTTTTAAATATCACACTTAATAGTCTAATGAAAAAAAGTAACTCAGTATAAACATGGACAGTCAAGTTTATCATTATACTTTAATTTTTTTTTTTTTTTTTATTTATGATAGTCACACACACAGAGAGAGAGAGAGAGGTAGAGACACAGGCAGAGGGAGAAGCAGGCTCCATGCACCGGGAGCCCGACGTGGGACTCGATCCCGGGTCTCCAGGATCGCGCCCTGGGCCAAAGGCAGGCGCCAAACCGCTGCGCCACCCAGGGATCCCCTCATTATACTTTAATGTCAATTTTTCTGTTTTTATTTTGGTAGTCACAAATATTATAAAATTTTGAAAATATGAAAAAATACTCATAAAAATATTGTTGCTTTCATCCACTGACTTCTAAATCATGCCCCTCATTTCTTTTCCAGCAAATGTGATATTACTTCTGTCTTCATTCTTAGTAATTTCAATATACTCATAGGTGATCCTTTCAACCCTTGGCTTTTGGATCCTTATACTTAAAACTGCTCCACCTCAGCTACTTAATTCCATTGGTATACTCTAGGCCTTTGTTTACCAGTAACACAATCACTCCTAATCTCAGTCTTAGGCATTTACTCTCTATCAATCCTATCTTTCACTTTACGCTCTCTGGTACCTGAATTCCATCAATCCTTTAACAGCAGTGGCACTCACAGATGATTGTTCCTACCTGTTTCACACTGTATTACACCCCTTGATGTCCTGTCTTCCTTCCTTACTCAACTTGAATTCCATATACACCATTAGCTCCCTTGCTCCTCTCTCAGTTCACTGCACTCATTTGGCAAAATGGTAAATCCAACTATACAGCTACTCAACACCTCCAATCATGTAGCAAATGTTGATATGCACACACAAATACATTACCTAGTATCAATTTAAATGTATAATCACCAACTTTAAGAAGACTCCTCTGCAGGCAGTCTAGTTCTCCAGGATGGCTATATCACATCTTTTCTTCTATCCTCCAACACTCCTAACTCCACCCACAATGCCACCTAATGATGTTTTATATCTTAGAGAAAATGGAAGCAATCAGAAGAAATCATCTACATTCTTTTACCATTTCTACCCAACCACCAACTATCTATACCTATGTCTTCCCCCTTCCCATCTGCTTCTATAGATAAGCTATCCATGCCTCTATCTAGAGCCAACCCTTCCAGTTAACACTAGATTCCATTATACCTCCTCTACTCAAGGCCATTGCTCTAGCAGTTCTTCCCCTCTTACCATCACAAATCTATTGAATCTTTCCAAAAAGCATAAACATACTATTAGGCATACTATTATTTCTACCATTAACAACAACAACAAAAAAGGCAAAACAAAAAGCTTTTTCTTGACTTTACTTCCCATGTCAGCTACTACCACACTTTTTCCTGCCTTTTACACTCGTTCCTCCTGGTCAATAAAGTAAGTATCCCTCCTATTCTCATTTAGCCTGCCTTTTACAGCCGCATAACCATGGAAACTGTCCAGTTTACTGATGAACTCCTCCATGCTAAACCCAAAGGTCAATTCCTAGTTCCTATTTTCCTTTCTCTCTCAGCAGCAAATGATAGATAAATCAATCCTCCTTTCTTCACTTGGCTTTCAGGATCCCACACATTCAGGTTTCCTCTGACATTATTCTCTTTGAAGGTTACTCCTCTTCTTCCTGACCTCCTAAGGTTAGCATGCCCAGGGCTCAGGCCTTGGTTTGCTTTTCTTCTATTGCAATGTTCACTCTCTCGATAACCTTTGTTAAGTCTTATGGCTTAAAAACCATCTATATTAGTTTTAACAATAACTCCTAAATCATATCTTGCAGTCCATACCTCCCTCTTGAACTCTAGAGTTTTCTATTTAATTGGCTCCTTGTCATCTTCACTTGCACATAGAATAGTCATTTCAAAAATAAGAGAAAACAAGAAAATTCAAAGACTTTGTAGGGGAAGGAATGAGAGGCCTACAGGTTAAGAACAAGAGGAAAGGATGCCTGAATTAATCCTATAGAATCATATTCCTGTCTCTCCAAAATAACCACCTCCTGCTTCTGTTCTCCTCTACTCTAACATAAATCAGCCTTGGCCTTCCTTTCCATCTTAGACGCACAGGTTGCAGCAACAAGTACACACACACAAAGGCAGGAGAATCTCTAATGCCTAAAGAATTTAAAATACAGTTAAATAGGTCCTGGACTTAATTTCAAGCTAGAAATGAATTTTCCAATGAAGACAATTCGCCTCATGACAAATATCACCATATAATAATGGTGAAATTGATCAGCTATTAAATTTAATCACAAAGGTAAAGATAAAATGCTTCTGGCTCTATTGCTCTCTCTCACTGGAATTTAAAGGC
The DNA here is from genome assembly GCF_048418805.1 of Vulpes vulpes. Classification (NCBI taxonomy): domain Eukaryota; kingdom Metazoa; phylum Chordata; class Mammalia; order Carnivora; family Canidae; genus Vulpes; species Vulpes vulpes. The sequence continues at coordinate 173,161,610 of NC_132780.1, forward strand.
AGCAGGAATGTTGGTCTGATCTGAACCCTTCTATTTCTTTTAATAGCTGTATGGGCTTCTAAGTTGAAAATTACCATTCCTACTGTCAATATCAATGACTACATTAGGAAATAACTAACAGAAGCACTGCAATATATAAAAATATGCATTATGTGACATATAAGACATCCAGTCTGTCTCAGTCTATATTGAACCAATATCCAAATAATCTCTATATCAACCTTCATTTGCAGGTTGCTATTTGCATTCTGAATTTGTAGTTCTTCTCTGGTAAACATTGGATATTCCAAAGTCAACCAGATGAGCATGAGTTTGACTCTCCAATTCATTTCCCATACTTTATGAGTTTCACTCAGGAAAGCCTAAAGCTAATGACCAAAAACCTCCTGTCAACAGAAGCTTCCAAAATGGAATGTCCTATCTTAAGATTAATTCTTTCCTATGAAAAGAAAAGTCCATACAAGGAGAGAAAGAAATACGGTAAGTAGAGAACGTGGAAAGTAAAGTAATATGCTAAATGCACAGAACTCTATTACGAAAAGAGTATAAAATTACCTTTTTTCCTAGCTTGATTAGAAGTAGGAATGGATTTCAAGTTTTTGCTTTTCATAATGTCCTTTGAAGTTTTCTTTTCAAGAGTAGAAAAAGTCTTGAATGGCGAACTGGGTTTGCCATAGCCTGAGCTCCTAACTGATGCATATAATCCACTCTGGGGTTTTCTTTTAAGTAAGGGAGGTGCACTTCTGGCCTTCTTGTATGGTACCTGTTTGCCAGGTATAGCCCCTTCTTCTCCAGAACTGAGTTGAGATCTAAAAGTCTGCACACAACAAGTAGCAGCTTTTTAGGACTTAAATAAACTTCAATTCCAGTTGTAAATGAAAATTTAACAGATGGCAAAACCATAGTGATTTCTAAATAATAGTTTGCAGAAGGCAAATCACTATACATTAAAGTTCTTAAACTCTAATTCATCGGAATTTTAGTATTTTGAAGCACATCTTCAAAGTCAGGAGTAAAACAAAGCAATAATAAAACAAGATAAGCTTGCCAGAAAGCAAGATGTATAATTACTAGATTAAGATGGAGGATAGCAGGAAAGAACTATTTTGAAATGACATAAAATTGTATCTTTTTTCCTCCAGAATTCAGATAAAAATTTATTAATATCCTGCCTTATTCCACAAATATTGGAGACAGTTTATGGTAAACATGTAATTCAAAACCATAAAATCAAACTAGAATATTGAGATCAAAGAAACTGTAAATCAGAATAGATCAAGAACAGAGGAAAAAGGAACAGCAAAATATAACACTCTCAAAGCTGCTAATAGCATTTATATAAAATGTTAACTTACCTACTTTTGCAGAACATACTTTACTGGGAAGATTAAATAAAAAGCACTACAATGATGAGTAAACTTTATTTTCTTATGCTATTCAAATTCTGGACTATGCATATCAAAGACAAATGAAGAATGTAAAGAACGGCTTCCAAAAGAAAGCTAATGCTATAATGGTATTTTAAAATTTGAGGACTTACAGGATGTTGGAATAAATAAACTGCTCACAGATATCCAGGATCTATGTGGAGGTTAATATGTAATCAATCCCACTACCTGTGAAGTACCTACTTCTTAACAGTATTTACGTAACTTCATTTATCAATATTTCAAATCAACTTAGATTATAAACACTTACTTTATTTATTTTGTCCTCCTGAGGCAATACTGAAGAACCAACAGATATTTTTTTCCTCAAAATATCAAGGTACATTTTATCTATATGTTCTTCTGTAGTATTTACTCCTGGATAGCTATTTTCTATATCTTTATTTGTTGTCTTTTGTAAAACCACATTCTCTTCATTTTTGCCAAAAAATTGGTTCCCATTTCGTGGCTCCTGAGATATAATATTTGGATTCATCCTAAGGGGTAAAGGGCTAACAAATTCAATTTCTTTTCTATCAGTCAGTTTCTTATAGCTATAAAACAAAACAGAGAATGAACCCTAGGTGATCCTCAATATCAGTTATATATATATACACACACACACACACATACACACACATATATATCACATATATACATAACACATGTACTTGCACACACAAAATATAAAAATATTTATATTTAATATATATAATATTTACATATATATTAAATACAATTAATATTTGTAACTATTCAAATTAGGTCATCAATGTAAAATACATTATTTTCTGGTTAGCAGAGTATACTCACATAGTGTTATATAACTGTTTTAAATTTCAGATAATAAAATTTTAATGCAGAATATAAGGGATTACATGGTTGACTCTCAGACTTACTTCAAAGGAAAGACAAACCAAGCAGGACGGAGATTGTTTTTGTGTAAGAAAAAATAAAAAATGAATTTCTAATGAACTTTGTGTAATTAATCTTTTAAATATTATAATATTGTAAAGTCAACATGCATTTGAGGCAGGAAAAACATTTTACACATTTTTAGAAGAAACTAAAGAAGTAAGCATAATTTATGTCAGTGAAAAACAGTATAAATATTAAAAAGCATAAATTTCATAACAGTATAGGAAAAATTTTAAGGTAAAATAGAAAAATCACTAGTATTCTGAAATAAAATCATTTCTGTTATTTCAAACAGTAAAATCCAATAAAATATTTCAAACTACTCAATTTTTTAAAATAGAGAAAATATCCCTTAAGGAAATGTTCTAAATGTGGTTAAATATCAGTATAGGGGCTCCAAAATATAAATATTGTTATTTTCAAACTATGTAATCATGGTCTGTTAGGTCATTTAATCTTATAAAGTAAGATAATGTCATTTATAAAACAAAGTTTAAGAGGCTACTATTTTCATATAAGATAGACTTCTTCTCAGCAACTGTTAGAACTTTCTAAAGTAGTTAGAATCATTAGAAAATGTAACAGTTCTTTGCTTCTTCACAGTAGCAGGATCTGGCTAGAAGCACATCAAAACTGATTCCTGGTCTTCCTGCGTAATAACTAAACTACGTTTCCTCGCCTCCCTGAATCTAGTTGGATGCAATTACTAGGCTCTTGCCTTTAGGATGTGAATGCTATGATCACAAGAACCAAGAGTATGTGTCATTGGCTCAGTGGCTGGGTTTTGGGAGGCAAGGAAACTGATACTAGAAACTGGAGAAGTGGCTATGTTCTACAGTGACAAACCATTTGCCAAATGGTCATCTACAATAGTTTATAAGGCAGATCACATGGCTCTTGAGTATGGGATACTAAGAAAAATGGCAGGAGAATTTCTACTAGCTAGCTACTATTGGCTACTTTTGACAAGGTATTATAAGAAAGACATGAGCTCAAGATAAAAATGTGCCAGTTTGTAAGAAGAAATCAAAGGGAACAGAGAGAGGTCTAGAAACTTAGTGCCTCTTAAGATTCAGCATTGAAAAATGCTATGACAAAGAAGGATTTCATGAGACTTCTCAGTTGAAAAGAGTGACTCAGTCCTTTGACAAAGATCATATTAAAGGAGTCATCTTCACACTTAAGGTTACTGTTCTCAGTAATATCCAGACAGCTGCAACTGAAGAGAGAGAGAGAGAGAGAAAGAGAGAGAGAGAAAGCAGACTTAAAGCAGATTTAAAACCTGTCTACCACTGAGCCACCCAGGGGTCCTGGGATAGAGTCCATATCAGGCTCACCGCAGGGAGTCTGCTTCTCCCTCTGCCTAGGTCTCTGCCTCTCTCTCTGTGCCTCTCATGAATAAATAAATAAAATCTTTTAAAAAACAAAACAAAACAAAAACCTCTGTCTAGGGGTGCCTGGGTGGCTCAGTTGGTTAAGATCTTGTGGGACCCAGGAAATTTAACAAAAATCCCCTACCCCTGGACAAGCAGAGCAGGACTGATTCCATTTTGTGCTACACCCGCCACCTCCTGTGTGACCCCCACGTAACCTGCTTATTGCTTAAGGCGCTGCCCCACCCTAGTGAAGCCGCTGGGCACACCCTAATTGGAAATTGGCTCATAACAATGTAACCCTGCTTTGTGCCCACCAAAACTGCGCCAATTCTGACCAAAGTAACAGGTCAGCTCAAATGGATACTATAGGGTAAGGTGTAATTCAATTGGCCACCTGCATGTGGACCGACATGACTGTGCAACTTTCTGTGTATCCCATGGGCCACTGGCCCCTATAAAGCTGCTACACCTCTTAGTCTCGGGGTCCAAGTCCCTGCTCCGCTATGTCGGGCACACTTGGACCCAAGCTCGAGCTTGTAAATAAACCTTCGTGTGTTTGCATTGGTGTCAGCTCCTTGGTGGTTTCTCGGATTCGCAATCTTGGGCACAAGAGATCTGCTTTCAGCTCAGGTCATGATCTCAGGGTCTTGGGATTGAGCCCTGCATCTCACTGCATCGCACAACATCATACCCCATCCTGCTCCCTGCTCAGCGGGGAGCCTGCTTCTCCCTCTTTCTCTGCCTCTCCCCCTGCTTATGCTGTCTCTCTCTCTCAAATGAATAAATAAATCTGAAAAAAAAAAAAAAAAAAAACTCTGTCTAGCAGATTAATTTTAAGTGTAGTTACTGGCACATGTAACTGACTGGAACCAAACCAATCAAAAGCCTACTAAACTTTTTGAATAAACTATAATGACAAAGAAACTGCAATCACATTTAAAAAATAAACAAATAAAAGCCAGTGACTTGTTTGAGAGCCTTAAAACAACCTGCAAGCAGGAAATAGATTAAGAAACGAATGCTTTCTCCAAGATGGGAAAAAGAATGACTTTCATATCTCATATTTGAGCCTCCCTCAAAACTCACTTCATCTGTGGCCAAGAGTATAAATATTGTTATAAGAGGATTTCAAGGTTACATTACTGATTGCTGTATTTTCTTCATATTTTTACCTCTGAATGGGAGCATTTGTTACAGTTTTACTATCATATACTGGGTGAAGGTGAAGAAGTATAGAACCTGTGTTTTTAATTCATTGACAGTGAAGAGCCATATTCAAACCTGGTGAAGACTGTGCTTCACCTGAAAATCCTGGCCTTTTAGGCAGATGTGGTCCTGAATGGGATTTTGGGCTATTTGCTTTGGGGAAGAGATAGCAAGTCTTTGTATGAAAAAGAGTAAAATGGATTATTTGTCTATTAGAAGGGTAGATTCTGGTAGAGACTAACTAGATGCTATCAAATTCATTTATTTACTTTTCTTTCTGAGCATACAAACAAATCCTATTTCCCAGTCCTCTTGGACCTTGTTAGCTAGATGTGTTAGTTCTTACTAAGAGAACATGAATTAAAGTGATGTAACACTTCTCTGTTGAGGCAGTTGAAAGGAATTATGCTAAATTACCTTTTTTCTTTCTTTATCAATTAGTTGGATGATGCTATGATAACCTTAAAACCACGTATTGATTACAAAGTAGCCTCGGTTCTTCAATGACTATGTGGAGAAGAGTCCCATCCCAGCTCCACTGACAAACATGGGATTATGATGTGAGCAAAAAATAAATTTTTGATGATGTTTAGCTATCAAAATTTTAATAATCCCAGTAACTAGGATTATTTACTCTAGTTTACTAAAGAGTTTTCAGATATGTACACTAAAGTTTATACTATTGATATTTCTGTAATTATTGTTACGCTTTTAATGTAAGTACAATTGTTTTTAGACTTTAAACATAAATGAAAAAAATCTCTATTTAGAATTCACATTAAGTAAAATGATTCCACCTATGCCAACAAAGACACAAGATATATAAGCAAATCTCTTCATTAACACTAACATAGCCCCCAAGTAGCAGTAAGTGAGAATAATCTGCTCTTTAAAACATACTAACTAGTGCTGCAGATCAGTGGAAGAGTACTAGACTTAGAATTCAAGTAAATGGGCTTTAGTGTAAGCTTCATTGCCTTGTTTTCTCTCAACTAGCACAAACAGAGAAACAGGATGAGAAATCCCTACAAGTGGATTTAGACAATGAGGATGTATGTAGTACAAGGGGGGGTTCAAACTTTGTTGAAAACACGAATGAATGAATACATGAATGGATGACAGGCTTCTCACAGAAATATTTCATGGAGATCGAAGATCTGACAATATAAGTGGTTAAGCACATGGACTTGTTGTTTTCCTCAATATGATCTTGAGCAATTTCTTTCATTTCTTTTTTTTTTGGGGGGGGGGGAGGAGGAACAGAAGGAGAGAGAGAGAATCTCAAGCAGATTCCACACCCAGCATAGAGTCTGACAGGGGGCTCAATCTCACAACCGAGACCATAACCTGAGGCAAAATCAAGAGTTGGTCACTTAATTGACTGAGCCATGCAGATGCTTCTATTTAACTTCCTTAAGCCTCAGTTTTCTTACCTATGAAATGAAGATATTACAATATACCTCATAGAGTTACTGTAAGATTAAATGAAATCTAATATGTAAAGAACTCTACACAGTACCTGGCCCACAGTAAGTATGTGATAAAAATGTTAGCTGTTAATCACCACCACCTCCACCGTTATCATCATCTGATTCTTGTGAAAGCTCCACTAAATTGGTTTATCTGTTTCATCACTTGAATAATGCAGATATAGATGCCTGACCTATTTGTTATGAGGATCATATGAGATGATGGATGTGACACTCTAAAGAATGTAACACAAATGTAAGGTTACTGTGACATGCTTCTCTGTGTTGGAGAATCACAGTGAGGTTCCACAAGCTTCCACTAAAATGTACTGTGGCAGTCCATTTTCATGAACCCTGCTCCTCTTGTGACCATAAAACTTACGCTGTAAGACAATGGCTGGTCTGTAACTAAGTGCAAAACAAACTGGTTTATAAAGAAGCAAATCTATATGTGTACAGAATAAAATTCATGGTCCCTCTCACTGTTCAAATCAACTGCCCTGAGCTATTTAAAGGTGAAAGGAGGGACACCTAGGTGGTTCAGCAGTTGAGCATCTGCCTTTGGCTCAGGGCGTGATCCCGGATTCCCCAGATCCAGTCCTACATCAGGCTCCTTGCATGGAGCCTGCTTCTCCTCCCTCTGCCTGTCTCTCATGAATAAATAAAAAAAAATCTTTTTTTAAATTTATTTTTTATTTTTATTTATTCATGAGAGAGAGAGAGAGAGAGAGAGAGAGAGAGAGAGGCAGAGACACAGGCAGAGGGAGAAGCAGGCTCCATGCAGGAAGCCTGACGTGGGACTTGATCCCAGGTTTCCAGGATCAGGCCCTGGGCTGAAGGCAGTGTTAAACCACTGAGCCACCCGGGCTGCCCAATAAATAAAATCTTGAAAAAAAAAAAAGTTGAAAGGATTTTAGCTTTCAGTAAAAAGCCTTCAGGTTACTTAAAAAATGGCAGGCTTTTTTTTTTTTTTTTTTTTAGTGGCATCTATTTAAATTTTTTTTTTTTAATTTTAGCACTAGAAGGATTTTGATAAAGTAAGAACTAAATAAGAAGAGAGCAGTGACTCACAGACTCAGATAAGCTACTCATTAATCATTCACTAGGAATGAGTATGTAAAAGAAATAACTCTAAAAGTTTCCAGTAACAAAACAATAAACGAATAAATAATCTGCACAATCCATTCCAAAAAATTCTCATACCTGACAGGTTGCAAATCAAAACCACTGACACCAAAGGCATCTATTCTAATAGGTTTCATCAGCTCCTCTACTGTGGGCAGATCTAAGAGGAAAAAAAGTTAAAATAGCAACCCAAAAAATTATGTTAATTGCTTAGTGTTTCAGTCTCACTATGATTACATTTTTTCTGACAGAGTCAACAAAATGACATATACAATAAATCCAGTTTCCCTCTATAAACTTACTTGTATCAAGAAAATCTCTTTTGATTTACATTTTAAATATGTATATATATATTTGATGTGCCTAACTATATCAATATTAAATATATGTGTATGGGTGTGCCAATACATGTACAAATGTTTGTTACATATGTATTTAGTTGATCCCAAAATAATGTTCTTTATTGAAAGAATAACTTTAGAATATGCATGAGGAAAAGCATAAAAAATGTGAAAATGTTTAAGTGATTTCCTAATTTGATCGAGGCACACTAAAGGAGAAATTGACATTTTACCCATGTTCAGCTCTAACTTTATAGCTAAACCACTGATTCCCAAATTCCATTTTAACAAACCCTTTAAATTCAGAGACTGAGAAACAATCATTAAAGCCAACTACATTTAAATTATACTAGAAACTGTTCAGAGAAGGTCTCAAATGAACTTTTACCAGATTCCGTAGTAGAGACGTTTTTAGAGGACATTTCACTTTCCTGACGATAATCTTTCACTGAGTTCTTGATATTTTCCACTGCATTACTCTCAGTTCTTTGTTCGTCCACCTCTCCCAAAGAATGGGCTATATGACAATATGCCTGATGTAGAGCTTCAATATCACTATTGCTTTGTCCATAAGAAACACCTGTTGAAATAAATGTAATTTCCAGTATAATCACATGAATACATGAGATACAAAACACTAATATCATTCTTTAATGTGTTTGGAATGGTGAACAAGGCTGGAAGGACAACAGCAACATTACAAAGACAGAGTCAAATACACACCTTGGTAATATGTACCTCAGCTATTACCCATATGATTCTGACACCCAAATCTATGTCTTTTGTCCTTACTTGTTTTCTAAATATTAAATTTTCTAACAGACATTTACACTATTCTATAATAAGTAAATCAAATGTAACATATCCCCAACTGAATTTATTATATTCTCCAACAAAACTTGTTCTACTACCAGTATCGTAGCTAATGGCATCACTATTCATCTAGTCATCCAAAACAGAAAACCTGATTTCATTGTTTGCTCTACCTTCCCTATTAACCTCCTCCTCCTCCCACCAACTAATAAATATGTTCTGGAAAAAAGAATTTGAAGATTCTAATGACAAAGATGATCTAAGATTTTGTAAGTATTTTTCTTACTCATTTTGTGCCTTTCATTCCTAACACTGGAATTTTCAAAATTAGAGAAAAAAATAAAAGAATAGAAAAGTGGGGAAAAAAGAAGAGAAATAAGGTAAGTAGTCTCCTCTTCTGTTACTATTCATGATCAATTAATCAACACTTAAAAATAAAACAGCCGAGATAGCCTTAACTGGAAAGGGCTGACTTCTCTGCCTTTTATGCTAAAAAAAGAGGATTCTATGTGGTTATTTAATATATTATTACAAGTCAAAAGCTCCCTAATTTTTCTATTTTAGGGAGTTGAGAAGTGTCAAATCCTACATTGCAGAGGCAAGGATCTAGTTGTGAAGCAGTACTGCCATCCTGTAAATGCTCCACACAGGTGGCCATAGCACAAAATGGTACCTCCCCAGGGGACAAATGAAAATAAGCAGAAGGCTGGATCTGGCCCCCATTTTTAACAGTTGCCAACCTTTCTAATACAATAAAGTGCAAAGAATTTCAAAAGTGATACCTTTTTAAAAAAATGATCTTTGACAATGTATCACTTAAACTGAGGTTGCTTAATACTTAAACATTATGAAGAAGAAAACAAAACAACCATCTGATGTTTCAGTTCTTAAATCAAGTTCAGATGCTCATTTGAAGATTTTCTAGTGTATTTTTGAAATAGTAAGTAAACTCAATACCGCGCAGTCCATGAGTATTTATACTGTATGCCCTCAAGTTTTTTTAATAATTTCTACCATCAACAGAGGGTTGGTATAACTAATAGTGATAAGAACCATATAGTACTACTGCTTATTGAATCTTTAACAATAAACAAGGCGTTATACATTATCTGAGTTGACCAACACAAGAACTCATTTTAAAGATGCGGAAACAGGCTTAGAGATATTAATTGTCCAGTGTCACACAGCTCATAATTGGCAAGGCTGGGAATATGAGTCTAAGGCGATGTGACAAAATGTTCATACTTACTATCTTCCAGTAATAACAATCAAATTATCTCAGAGTCAAAAGCATTTAAGAAATAATACCAGAAAATTAAAGCTTTCTATAATTGCTTAAATTATCTTAATAAGAGTTTTTTCATTTAGCAATACCTTCTTTTTCTTATAAAACTACAGCGGTAGTTTTCATATTGTATTTTACAAAATCACAGTTTCGCAGAAAATCATGGGTTCTACCAATGCATGATTGAAATTTCATTTTAAATTGTGCTTTAAAATGTAAAAACAGAAATTAATCTGCACATTCAACTGTGCCGTCTATATAACCATATTATTTTGAAAACCATCAGCATGGTAACTTTTGCCTCCTGCTTAATTTTCACGCACATCTTATAAATGAATTTCCTATAATGCATCACTGATTAGAAAAGCTGTAACTCTATATTGGTCTTTTATAAGATTTTGTGTCAGCTTACTAAAAACTGTACATGTGGGTTGACTATCATAGCACATACGTGATATGGACTCAAATAGCAGTAAGACTGAAGAACATGTGTTCAGCACATGCTTTCATTATGGCGAATATTAAACTGGGTAATAACTAAATGAATAACAGGACTTGGGAAAATTCTGTTGAAATTTTTTTTACTTTCATAATTATATTTTTAAATGGCAGTAGATGAAACAAGATAGTGGTGACTTTTGGAACAGCAGTGACTAGAAATAAGATCTTGCGTGGACTTTGTGGTTTTGGTCATGCTTTGTTTTTTTGATCTGGTTGTTGGTTACATGGGTGTGTTCAATATATGAAAATTCATCAGGTTGCACTATTATTATACACAAACTTTTCTGTGGGTATATTATGCTTCAATAAAAAAAGTAAGAAGAAATAAAAAATAAAATAAAAATAAAATGCAAGCAGATGTTTAGAGTTGGCTAGTGATTTATCATTTCTATTGCTCTTCTGTTTCAAGTCTGGATTAGTTAATTGACTATACTGGTCAATTGAGACCTGCAAAGCTAGTTGATTAAAAAGTTCTCATTTGCAACTATTTATGCAATAAACCAAGAATATTTTAATGTTATACAACAAAATAAAATATACAAACATAACCGAAATCTGATGGTGATGTAAGAATATAACAAATGCCTAAAACTTCTGATTTTAAAAATTTCAAAAGACCATGCTTGTTCTCATCAACTTTGTAAGTAAATATAACAAATATAAACATTTATATTTATACTGATAAAATAACATACTTCTCTACACAGAGAGTACCATACTGAATTTCATTTGGAAGTAAGCATTCCACTGCCTTAATAATTTGAAAAGGCACTGTCTTGAAGATCTTTATAACCTTTAGAAAAGTCTAGATGGTCCAAGGCATTTTGGAATTTTGGAATGTGCTTTAGCTTTCTCTCACACAGAAGGAACAATGGAAAAGCAAAGTAAGACTGAAATCTCATTTCTCCTACATGTTCCAAATTTAACAGAACATGCTTTGGATGAACACAGAAAATTAATTCATATTCACCTATAGTGTTGTACTTTGTATAACAGCATTCATTAATTTATTAATAACTTTTTATTAAAAATACACTTTATTTGGCCTAACATTGTCACCATTGGCAAATTTAGATTATTTAAGTTGTTAATAATGGTAAAAAAAAAAAAAGTGGGATTTAAAATTTGATTGTTGAGGTACCAACAATTGGCTCAGTTGGTTAAACATCTGACTCTTGATTTCAGCTCAGGTCATGATCTCAGGGTCATGAGATTGAGCCCTGCATTGAGCTCTGTGCTGGTTATAGAGCCTGCTTAAGATTCTCTCTCTCCCTCTCCCTCTCCACCCTCCCTTAATTTTTTTTATTGTTGATATAGTTATTATATATTATATATTTATTTCTCTGGAAATAAAGTCAACTAGTCTTAAACTTACATATTTAGAGAATAGTTTTTCACTTTTACCTGTTCCTGTCATTTCATTATCTGCCATTTCTGGTAGGGCTTCCGGCTTAGTTGCTCTATCCTGTTCATCAAGCTTGACCTCTCCAACAGAGTCTAAAGAATCAAGCAGCACCACTTAAAAAAAAAAAAAATAGAGGAATATAGAAAAGTTTGTATGGTTCCTTCAATTTAATATTTTAATCATGTACAAGCTATATAAAAACAAAGATAAATATTCACATATAAAAAGCATATAATCATGTATCTGTAATAAGCATGATTGTATTAACATGCATAACTACGCTTATATACATGCGGAATGCAAAGGGTCTGTGAAAAATAACAAAAAAGAAATATTCTCCCCCTCCAATTTACTGAGGTATAGTTGACAACTGGAAGTTATATATGCAAGATGTACAATTTCATGTTTTCATATATGTACATACTGTGAAATACTGACCACAACCAAACTAATTAACATATCCATTACCTTACCTTTCGGTTAGGTACCTTTTATATATGCATGTGGTGAGAATACTTAAGATTTTCCCTTTTATCAAATTTCAAGTATACAATATTGTTATCTATGACCATATTGTTGTATATTAGATCTCCAGAACTTGTATAACTGAAACTCTGTAGTCCTTAACTAACATCTTCCCAAATCCCCCTCACCTAGTTCCTGGTAACCATCATTCTACTCTCTTGTTTCTACAAGTTTAACATTTTTAGATTCCACATGTGAGATCATGCATGTGTGAATATGACTAACGCTATCTTGGACATACCTGCCATGACAACTATTTTGTGACTTGAAATCTTCTTGAGCACAGCTGCCATCCAACATTCTCTGCTTTTCCTTAACCACATCTGTTAAGTACACCCTCGAGCATAGCATCTGTAACCTGCCCTGGAGCTAGGACTATGATCTACATCTACTCTTAAACATTCTCCTCTTCATTGGTCCCTCAGCATGTACTACCAGCCTCTAGAGCTCTACAGGCAGGTCCTAAGGAGGTGGGGTTGTAGAGATCTATTCATCTTGCGGTGCACAGAACATGCTTCCACCTGTAAGTTCCCTTAATAAACCATTTCTTGTCAAGCTGGACTTGTTAGCCTTATCCTGCGGACTTAGGACTCCTTTGGCCTTTGAAATTTGATTTGCATATGCCTCCCTTTCACAGAACAAAGTACTATCTGTCTTTCTGCATCTGGCTTATTTCACTTAGCATGATGTCCTCCACAGTGTCCTCCTACAAGTACATTTTCTTTATCATTCATCTGTTGATGGCATTTATGTTGTATTCATATTTTGGCTATTGTAAATAATACTGCAGTGAATGTGGGAGTACAGATATCTCTTCAAAAAATATATCCAGAAGAGGAATTACTAAATCATAAGGCAGTTCCATATTAAATTCTTTTCAGGAATTTCCATATGGTTTTCCATAGTGGCTGCACCCATTTACATTCCATCTACAGTGTAGAAAAAGTTTCCTTCTCTCCATATCCTCATCAACATGGTATTTTTTCTTTTTGATAAATAGCCAATCTGACAGGTAGGAAGGGGATATCTCATTTGACTTGCATTTTCCCGATTAGTGAAGTTAAGCATCTTTACCTGTGTTTGTTGGTCATTAGTGTGTCTTCTTTTGAAAAATGTCGAGGTCTTATGATCACTTTTAACTGAGTTATCCAGTTTTTTTTGCTATTGAGTTGCATGAATTCCTTATATATTTTAGATATTAACTTATCAGAAATATGGCTTACAAATATTTTCTCCCATTTTATAGGTTGCCTTTTCACCCTGTTATTTCCTTTGCTAGACAGCATTTTAGTTTGATGCAATCCCATTTGTTTAATTTTGCTTTTGTTGCCTGTGTTTTGGGGTCACATCTAAAAAATTATTCCCTAGTGCAATGCCAAGTTTTTTCCCCTACTTTTCCTTCTAGTTATTTTACAGTTTCAGGTTTATTATTTAAGCCTTTGATCCATCTTGAGTTGACTTTCATATGTGAGGTGAGATAGGGTCTAATTTCATTCCTCTGCATGTGAATATCTAGTTTTTAAATATCATATACAGGCATAACTCAGAGATACTGCAAAGTTCAATTCCAGACCACTGCAATAAAGCAAAAATTGCAATAAAGCCAGATTAATTTGTTTGGTTTCTCAGTGCATATAAAAGTTATATTTACACTATACTGTATTCTATTAAGTGTGCAATAGCATTACATCTATAATTATGTACATATCTCAGTTTAAAAATACTTTATCGCTAAAAAATACCAACCATCACCTGAACTTTCAGCAAGTTGTAATCTCTTTGCTAGTGGAGTCTTGCCTCAATGTTGATATCTGCTAATTGATTAAGGTGGTGGCTGCTGAAGGTGGGTGGGGGTGGCTGTATGAGTTTCTTAAAGTAAGACAATGAAGTTTGCTACATCAACTGACTCTTCCTTTCACAAATGATTTATTTCTATGCAGCATACAATTCTGATAGCATTTTACCCACAGAACTTTCTCAAAGTTGGAATTGATCCTCTCAAACCCTGTCACTTGCTTTATCAACTAAGCTTATGTAATATCCTAGATTCTCTGTTGTCATTTCAACAATCTTCATGGTGTCTTCACCAGGAGGAGATACCATCTCAAAAAACCACTTTCTGTGGTTATCCATAAGAGGCAGCTCCTCATCCTTTTAAGTGTGACCATAAGGTTGCAGCTATTCAGTCCTGTCTTCAGGCTCCCCTTCTAGTTCTCTTGCTATTTCTACCACATCTGCACTTACTTCCTCCACTGAAATCCTGAACCTCTCCAAGTCATCCGTGAGGGTTGGAATCAACTCCTTCTAAACTCTTGATATTTTAACCTCTTCCTGTAATCACGAGTGTTCTTAATGACATCCAAAATGGTGAATCCTTTACAGACGGTTTCAATTTACTTTACCCAGATCCATCAGAATCACCATCTAGCACAATTATAGCCATATAAAATGTATTTCTTAAATAGTAAGACTTGAAAGTCAAAATTACTCTGATCCATGGCCTGCAGAATGATACTGTGTTACAAAACATAGGCAAGAAAACCACATGAATCTCAACATACACTTCTATCAGAACTCTTGGGTGATCAGGTGTATTATGGCCTATCTCAGTTTTCAACATGCCTTTCTCACTAAGTTTAATTATTTCCAGCTTCTGATTTAAAGTGAAAGACATGTGACTCTTCCTATTACTCAAACACTTAGAGCCACTATTAGGTTTTTAACTGGCCTAATTTCAATATTGTTGTACCTTGAGTAATAGGGAGGCCTGAGGAGAGGGAGAAAGATGGGGTAACAGCTTGTCAGTGGAACAGTCAGAACACAACATTTATCAATTAAGTTTGCCATCTTACATGGGCACGGTGCCCCAAAACAGTTACAAGAGTAAAATCAAAGATCACTAATCACAGATCACTATAACAAATATGATGAAAAATTTTGAAAAATCACAGAATTACCAAATATAACACAGATACATGAAGTGAGCAGTGCTGTTGGAAAAATGCACTGATAGGCCTGATCAATGCAAGACTGCCACAAACTTTAAATTTGTAAAAAACCCAGTGTCTGTGAAACACAATAAAGCAAAGCACAATAAAACAAGGTATGCTATATTAAGGAGACTATACTTTCTTCATTGTATATTTTTGGCTCCCTTGTTGAAGATCAGTTGACCATAGATGTGTAAATTTATTTCTAGGCTATTCTATAGTTTCAATGGTTTTATATGTCTGTTTTTATGCCAATACCATACTGTTCTGATTACTATAGCTTTGTAATATATTTTCAAATCAGGAGAGTGATGCCTCCAGTATTGCTCTTTCTCAAGTTTGTTTGGCTAATAGAGTCTTTGGTAATTCCCCATAAATTTTAAAATTGAATGCCATTGGGACTTTGATGGGGATTATCTTGTAGACTTGTAGACCACTTTAGGTAGTACAGACATTTTAACAGTATTAATTCTTCCAATCCATAAGCACAGGATGTCTTTCCATTTATCTGTGTTTTCTTCAATAGTTTTCTAATTTTCACTGTAAAAGTCTTTCAACCTGTAAATTACACTTTCTACTACCAATTATCTTTGTCTTTTCTTTTTTAGCTTCACTGAGGTATAACTAACAAATAAAATTTTAATATATTTAACGTGGACATGATGATTTACGTATACATTGTGAAGCGATTCCTACAACTGAGTTAATTAATGCATGTATCACCTCACTTTTTTTTTTATGAAAACACTTAAGTTCTACTGTCTCAGTAAGTTTCAATTATATAATAGTCACAACTGTATTCATCATGTTATATAAATTCTCAGACTTTATTTATAACTGAAAGTCTATATCTTTTTACCAACCTCTTCTGATTTTCCCCACCCTTCAGCTTTTGGCAACCATCATTCTATTCTGTTTCTGAGTTCAACTTTTGTTTTTAGATTTTACCTATAAGTGATACTATGCAATATTCATCTTTGTCTTGCTATTTCACGTAGCCAAGTTCATGTATATTGTTGAAAGTATTTCCTTTATTAAAGAGTAATATTCCTCATTATATATGAATATTCCATTAGTATATGTCACATTTTCATTCATCCATTGACAGACATTAGGTTGTTTCCATGCCTAGGCTATTATGAATAATGCTGCAATGAAAATGGAAATACAGATATCTGAGATAATGACTGTTTTCTATATATTTCTAATATTATATATGTATATATGTGTATATATATGTATCTCTAAAGATGGCACTGTTGGATCATGTAATAGTTCTATTTTTAATTTCTTGAGGAGTCTTCATACTGTTTCCCATTGTGGCTATACCAGTCTATAATGCCACCAATAGCAGACAAGAGTTCCCTTTACCTCCTCACCAGCATTTATCTCTTATCATTTTGATAACAGCTGCCTAGCAGGTATGAGGTGATATTTCACAGTGGTTTTTTGTTTTTTTTGTTTTTGTTGTTTTTTGTTTTTTTTTAAAGATTTCATTTATTTATTCATGAGAGACACACAGAGAGAGACACAGGCAGAGGGAGAAGCAGGCTCCATGCAGGGAGTCTGATGCGGGACTTGATCCCGGGACCCCAGGATCAGGCCCTGAGCTGAAGGCAGGTGCTAAACTGCTGAGCCACCCAGGGATCCCCTCACAGTGGTTTTTAATGTCACTTTCCTGACGATTAGTAAAGTTAAGCATCTTTTTATGTGCCTACTGGTCATTCTTGGCTATTAATTTGTAGGAGTTCCTTGTATGTTTTGGATATTAATCAAGTATCGGATATGTAGTTTGCAAATAATTTCTTTTATTCCACAGAATGCTTCTTAATTTTGCACAGCCCATGCTGTGCAGAAGCTTTTTAGTTTGATGCATTCCCACTTGTTTATTTTTGCTTTTGTTGTCTTGGCTTTTGGTGTGAACTCTAAAAAACTGTCACCAAAGACCAGTATAAAAGAGCTTACCCCATGTTTTCTTCTATGGGTTTAATAGTTTTAGGTCTCATATACAAGTAATTAATCCATTTTGAGTTATTTTGTGTTTGGGGCCAGATAGGGGTCCAGTTCCATCTTTTGCATATGGCTATCCAGTTTTTCAAATACGACTGAAAAAACTATTCCTTTCCTCACTGTGAGCTCTCTGTGCCACTATCAATAACTAATTGGCTATAAATGCAGAGGTTTATTTCTGGATTCTCCACTGATCTTTTTTAAATGCCAATACCATGCTATTTTGGTTACTGTTCCACCGATCTATGTAGGTTTTTTTAATGCTAATACCATACTATTTTGATTACTGTAGCTTTGTAATATATTTGAAATCAAGATGTGTGATGCCTCCAGCTTTGTTCTTTTTTTCTCAAGACTGCTTTGGCTATTTAGGGTCTTTTGTGGTTCCATCTGAATTTTACAATTGCTTTTTCTACATCTGTGAAAAATGCCTTTTGAATTTGATATGGATTGCACTGGTAGATCACTTTAGGTAGTACAGACATTTTAACATTAATTCTTCCAATCAATCAGCACAAAGGATCTTTTTTCCTGATTTATGTGTTCTTCAATTTCTTTCATCAATATTTTATAGTGTTAAGTGTACATCTCTTTCACTTCCTTAATTTATTCCTAAATATTTTATTCTTTTTCATGCTACTGGAAATGGGATTGCTTTCTTATGGTTTTCTTTCTTGAGGTGTCTGTCCGGTTTGGGTATCAAGGGTAATGCTGGCCTCACAGAATGAATTTGGAAGAATTCCCTCTTCTATTTTTTGGAAGATTTTAAGGACTGGTATGAATTCATCTTTGAATGTCTAGTAGAATTTACCATAATGCCATCTGGTTCTAGTCTTTTAAAAAGGAAATATTTTTACATATGACAGGAAGGATTCAAGACATGCATAAGATACATATTGCTGAGAAAATCTGTGGACTTTAATTTATTCAAGATATTTAAAAACAAAGGGAGATAGAAACTTTTTCAGAATTATTTAGATACAATGCTAAACAGATCATTTTTTTGCCATCTAAAATATATGAATACATGTAATATTTACCATTAGCCAGCATGCCAGTTTTCTCTTCCTAAATTAAAAAGAAGATAATCATATGATTTGAAACCAAAATTATATAAAATACCCACAATGCAAATAGTAGCAAAATTTGAAAACCAGTGTTTTACTCCATTATGAAAAGTCAAGAAATGTGTTTTCTAAGTTTCTTTCATCACTCTCATTCACTAATAATTCTATATGACTGGAGAACATAGCTATAAGAGAACTTTCAGAAGTCTCTTTAGAATAACAATTACCAATCCATTTAGGCCTTTAAAGTATCTAGATGCCATCTGCTCATCCACCTTGCTCAGAAATTCTACTTTTTGAACTCTAAGATAACATGGATACTTTATATAAGATTCTTGCTATTATAACATCAATCATTTTTCTTTTATTGTTCAAAATTAATGATCAAATATAACTTGTACTCTGTTTGAGCTACATTTTTGAAAGACAAAAATTTCAAAGAGGCAGTCCACCAAATCAGCAAGATAGTTGAAATTTGTCAAAATGATATGTTCCCTAAAAACAATTATCAATTCTCTTAGAGTAAGTTTTATATAGTGTCACCCATATTCTCCACTTAGACAGGCAATGTGTATGTTTACACTGACACATTTTTATGTAGGCTGTATTTTCTTAATATATCAAACTTCTGTGCCTTCTACTAACCTGTTTTTCATAAAACATCTAAACTGTCATATTCTAAGTATAAAGCCCATTAAGTTACTAAGGATAACCAGCAGATCACATTAATCTTCATGTATTTCTAAAGGTTTTATTCTCCCCCTCCAAATGGAGTGATGTAGAGACACCCAGTGACAAAGCACCAGGTATATTTAAAAATAAGTATTTATTAATACCTGGTATTTCTTGCTTCTATTTAACTATTCTATTTAACTTTGCTTCTATGAAACCTATGGTTTCATACATGTTTAAAACATCTAGCCTGAACATGCAGTCCCGAAAGAGACCTCACTTGTACAAATCAAGACCAAAATAACTAACAGTAATTATCCTACTAGTTAGTTATTATTAGGTAGCTTCAAGGATAAGCTCTACAAGGCATGCAATATGCAGTAATACCCTTCACCAGTCTTAGTAAGAACTGAGAAAAAAAAGAATTAGAGTACAACAACTGAATATGAATGGAATAATTTAATTCATGATCTTAGCCAAGTGAGTTTCATATGGTAATGTCACTGCTAGAATAAATACTGAGAAGGGGTATTTATTGTACTTCACAAGGACAAGATCTACCAAAAAAAGTGTAGCTTAATATACCTGTTTAAAAATTAGATTTGAATTTCAATTACAATTTCAATTTCTAAAACTTAAGAAGTTACTTGCCAAAAAGATCCTTGAGAAAATCAATGGCCGTATTTCATTACGATTTAAACTGACATCATGAATTAAAAAAATGTGAGCGTTAAGAGATGAATAACCTTACAACGATGAGCAAGACAATGAAGAACTCTGTATTTTGAACTCTTCCTATAGTGAAAGTCAGCTAAAATGGTGACAGAAGTTTCAAAACTGTCAAGTATATAACTGATGTATACCTGTTTGGGTACATGTTGTTTTTCAGATTGGGGATTTTCTTTGGAATTAGTCTCTTCTTGAGTAGTTAAAGGTGCATCAACATCCTCCTCACCTTCGAAATCATCACTGTAATTTTCTGAAGAAAATAATTTTTTTAAAAATACAAGGATCATACTATCAAAAAGATCATATCCTGGGAAAACATTGTTAATTTCCAAAGGAAGGAGTCTGCATACGAATAATTTATTGAAATATTAACATAAAGATAGCTTTAGAGGACATACTTTATTTTGTGAAGATTCTTTTTTTTTTTTTTTTTAAGATTTTATTTATTTATTCATGAGAGACACAGAGAGAGAGGTAGAGACATAGACAGGGAGAGGCAGGCTCCATACAGAGAGCCCAATGTGGGACTTGATCCCGGCATCCCGGGATCACGCCCTGAGCCAAAGGCAGACACCCAACCGCTAAGCCACACAGGCGTCCCTCTTTTTTTTTTTTTTTGGCAAAAATTTAATGAAAACTCAATTCGTAAGACTTAGGTTTATTTCACTGTCTTATATTTTCAAATAGTTATAAGAGCTTTATATTTTTAATCTTTTATGTTCTTAACTAAAAATTTCTAGAGCTGTCCAAACATTGTATTTTTAAAACAAAGTTTAATGCTTATTTTTAAAAGAATCTCAAAAGCATACTTATAAAAGGCAGCACTTCTGTGAAATCTTGACATTCTTAAAACGTTGGATGGATTGATTGATTGATTGTCTCTGTAAGTATCTCTAATGTAACCCTGAAACAGTACTTATGAAAGATCTATCTCTAATCCTTCCCGCAGGTAAATACTGGCTCTATGTGACCTCTACTATTTCCCAATTCTGGGCACTTCTCAGCTAAAGTCCCAAATTATATCTCAATGAATTTACACCAGAAGAGAAAAGTGTGTCTATGTTAATTAACATGATGCCAATAACACTACTTAGGGGAAGGTAAGGTAGGAGTTACCTGGCCAGGATCTCTAAACCAATTTTTAATGTGTTGTTTATAGCCCTTAAATTGAAGGATTAACCAAGATTTGTGATGTTTTCAGAGTGGAAACCATCATTCCAGAAATAAACATAATCTTAATTGTATTTTGAAAATTAGAGCACTTTCAGAAACAGGATGGCCTGATGAAAGACTGTACGAGTTCCAGAGACTGCTATGGAATGGCTGTCTTTTCTTAGAATGGAGAGGATAACCTGAGTGCAATTAATAATGAAAGTCTGAGAATGAATTTGAGAGGGCTTAGAAGTTAAACAGAGATGTTCCTAGTGACATCTATCTACAGAAACATCTCCATATTAGTTCAAAAGGAAGACAAGGTGAGTACTGGATCTTAGGTAAATAATCTAGCTTAGTTGGTTAACTACATTAATATATTCTGAGGCTGAGAACCTCACCTTTGTGAGCTCATCTTTTCCATATAAGAAATAACACTGGGATTTTCTAAATATCAACAGACATAATTAAATTTGCAAAACAGTTATCAGGGACACCTGGGTAGCTCAGCAATTGAGCGCCTGCCTTCAGCTCAGGGCATGATCCCAGAGTCGCAGGATCAAGTCCCACATCGGGCTCCCTGCATGGGGCCTGCTTCTCTCTGCCTATGTCTCTGCCTCTCTCTCTCTCTCTGTGTCTCTTGTGAATAAGTAAATAAAATCTTTAAAAAAAATTAAAGATCTGAATGATAGATTTTGGAGGCATTTTTCATTCTTTGTTAGAAAATTTAGCTGCAAATTTTAATTTAAGTATGATACAACCTACAGGACTTTCCCCTCTACTATGCTGGATTTCAAAAACTCTGTAAACAATGAGTACATTGAACAAAATATATGAAATAACTATTTACAAACACTGGACAGCTGGCAGCACAAAACTGATTCCTTAAGAAAAAAATAAACAAGTGAAGTGAGTTCTACAGTTACTTGAAGGTACATAAATTCAGGAATGTTAAGCAGGGAGGGGAAGATCAGAACAGTCTCACTATGTTAAGGTTACAGAGATAAACTTTCAGAAAGACTGAGAGGATCAGAAACACCTACGTAGAAGCAGAGCTCCAAAGATCTGTATGGGGTCTCCCTGACTCTTTGCTGAATACTAAGCCATATTTGCATACTTTGAGCAACTGGAAGCCACTGGCTAGGAAATTCACAGACTTCAGGAAGGGAAAGGAGAGTCTGGAGCTCTAACCAGTTTGAGTGGAAAAAATCCTCATTGTTTAGTAGGTCATTCAGTAGAAACCTCAGAAAGGATGTACCTTAGTACTAGTGTCAAACTGTACTACGAAATGCTACAGGAGACCTCCCCTAACAAAGCATAAGAAAAGCCTTGGAAGGATCAAGGTAGCAAGATCAATTATCTGCCAGAACAAAGCTCAACACTATAGGAAGAAAACAAAATTCAGACACTCAACAACATAAAAATCTACAATATCCAACACCCAATAAAAAAAATAACTAGACTTACAAGGAAAAGCAGCAGTCAATAGAAAGAGACCCAGAAATGCACACACATTGGGATCAGCAGAATATGTTTTGTTAAGGACTTAACAAGAAAACAAACAAACAAAAAAGAACATGAGAGAAGATACCATAGAGATTTTAAAAAATACCTAAAAGGAGCTTCTAGATTGAAAGAAAAAAGATTCAATGAATTAACAGAATATCAAAGGAAAGAAGAAAAAAATCAGTAAATCTGAAGACCTAACAATAAAAACTGAAGCACAAAGAGGAAAATAGCTTTAAAAAATGAAAGAGACTTAATGACCTATGGCACAAAATTTAACCATCTAACACAACTGTAATTAGAGTCAGAGGGCAGGGGGTGACAGAAATATCTGAAGAATTAGTGGGCAAAACATTTTTTCATTTTGATGGAAACTATAAATTCACAGATCAAAGATGCTCAATTACCTCCAAGTAGGATAAATACAAGCAAAGCATACCAAAATACACCTACATTAAACTGCCACAAAACCAGGCTAAAAAAAATACTATACAGAAACTCAAAATACCAGATAGCTACCACGGTTGACTCTTGAACAGCATGGGTTTGAACTCTGTTATAGTTCCACTCACATGAGGATTTTTTTCTGATACAGCCCAATACTATAAATGTATTTTCTCTTCCTTATGATTTTTTTAAAAGATTTTATTTATTTATTCATGAGAGACAGAGAGAGAGAGAGACAGAGACAGAGACACAGGCAGAGGGAGAAGCAGGCTCCATGCAGGGAGCCCGACGTGGGATTCGATCCCGGGTCTCCAGGATCACGCCCTGGGCCGAAGGCAGCGCCAAACCACTGAGCCATCGGGGCTGCCCCCTTATGATTTTCTTAATAACATTTTCTTTCCTCCAGCTAACTTTAAGAATATAGTATATAATAATATACATAACATATAAAATATGTGTTTATCAAATCTTTTTGTTATTGTTAAGGCTTCCAATCGATGAGAGGTTATTAGTAATTAAATTTTGGGGGGAGTCAAAAGTTACACACAGATTTTTATGCAGGGGGTGAGCATCCCTAGCTCCTATGCTGGACAGTCAACTATATTTGAAAATTGCTAAAACAGTAGATCTTAAAAGTTATCTCAAGGAAAAAATGTTTTGTTTTGTTTTTTTATACTCGTGATACTGTTAACTAGATTTGTTATGGTGATCATTTCACAGTGTATCAAATCCTTATGTTGTGTGCCTGAAAATAATGTTACATATCAGGTTTACTTCAAATTAAAAATTAATTTTTTAAAATTCATTTTAAATAAGAAGTTAAAAAAGTCCTCAAATCTATACAAAAGAATACAAAAAACTGAGAATGATAAATACACGGAAAATGTTTTTACATAAATATTAATTTTTTATCTCCCTTAAAAAATTTTTTGTTTGTTTATTTATTTGAGACACATAGCGAGAGGCAGAGACACAGACAGAGGGAGAAGCAGGATCCATGCAGGGCGCCTGATGTGGGACTCGATCCCAGCAGCCCAGGATCATGCCCTGAGCCGAAGGCAGACGCTCAACCGTTGAGCTACCCAGGTGTCCTTTCCTTAAAAATGTTTTAAATAGACTATTAAAAGCAATAGTAATAATAATAATAGTGATAATAATACATCATGGAGTTTTAGGATACACAGAAAAAAATATCTGACAAAAATAGCAAAAAGGTTGAGGAGGGGAGTTGCTGTTTTTAAGACTCATATAAAGTGATATAACGTCATCTGAAAGTAGAATCTATTTAATAAGCTAAAGATGCATAGTACGAGTCATAGAGAAACTAAGAAGAAAAATACAACAAAGAGGTATAACTAACAAGCCAAAAGAAGGGATAAAATGGAACACTACAATACTCAATCCAACAGACTGCAGGACAAAAGCAGCACAACAAATGGCAAAAGAATAAATAACCATACCAATGAATATATTTTTATTAAGGGTAGAAACAATTCAATTAAAAGTCAGAGATCGTCAGAGTGGATAAAAAAGCAAAATCCAGCTATACGCTACCCATGAGAAAATCATTTTAAATATAAAAACAGAGCATGTTAAAAGTCAAAGTAGAAAAAGAAATACCTACTGAGCCATGCTTTAGAGATATTGGTCCTGGCTCCAAAGATTCCCCTCGTCCTTTTTTTGTCTTCTGAAATGATCCACCACCCACTTCCAACAAATGATGCAGCAGTGCACTCTCAACCATTTCTTAGTACCTCAGACTGTAACATAGGCAGTTCACTCAACCTGATCTAAGCTCTTTCCAAGATATGACTTTCCTTTTCTTTTTCTATCAATGTCTTTATTAAGTTATATTATCTTTTCAAATGTTGTACATTTTTAAACCAATGAAATTACCTGCCAGTTCTTCATGTTTTGATTCATTCTCATGTTTATCTTCAGTTAGTTCTACATCAATTTGATTACTGAAAAAAAATTACTTAATTCAGAATTAAATGTTAATACATGCCATGCAATCTTTTGTGCATATTTAAAAAAAACTCTAACATTATATTTTTCTTCTCAAGTACTCTTATTCTATCAAAAACTAAGAATTTGGGCACTATAAAGAAAATGTTGTGAAAATAAAGGACCCTCAAAGCTTTATTGTAGCTATCAAATTAATACAAAGAGAAAAATGCCATTAACTTTATACACAAATACACAGTTTTATACATAAGTGTGCATTTACGTGTCTCAGGACCCAGATGTTCTTTCTACACTAAAAATCAGAAATTGACCACAAGCTAGGAGAAACAGTGAAGTCTACGTCAGGCCAGAACCTGACCAGAAAAAAATGTCAGGTTCAGCATTTACATGTTAATAAATAAGCAATTTAATCATGAAATACAGGCTGAATAGGAACCTTAAACTAATAAAAACTCAGAAAGTGACAAAGGCGCTTGAGCAAATTTAATTATATTGGGGTTAGTTCATACACTGCTTTCTTGCAAACTGAGGAATCTGCCCTACTTTTTTCAGTCCATTAACCCTGTCTTTAGTGAGATTATCAGCAAATCCATAAAGATATAAAACTATAATAATAATAATAGCAGCAAACAGTACTGCATAACCAATGGTATTCAGCACTCTGACTAGCCTGTCCAAGAACAGAAATATCAGGAGTTAAGAATACTGCTAAGAAATAAGAAAAAGAGGGCAACCCGGGTGGTTCAGTGGTTTAGTGCCGCCTTCGGCCCAGGGTGTGATTCTGGAGACCCAGGATCGAGTCCCATGTCGGGCTCCCTGCATGGAGCCTGCTTCTCCCTCTGCCTGTGTCTCTACCTCCCCCTCCCCCCACTTTCTCTGTCTTTCCTGAATAAATAAAATCTTTAAAAAAAATAAGGAAAAGTTAAGGAATATTATAAAGGGGCCCAAACTTACAGCTAACAAACCTGTGTATACTTCATCTGTGTTGTTACTATTGGGAGAGGCAATTACCCTGAATGTCCCTACATGTTTTTATGGGGTACACCAGGAACTCAAGGCACAAACTCCTCTTTCCTAGGTTATTTCCCACAATTGTGTTGCTGTGAGCCACCTTGAGAGATGATGCAGTATCTCCTCCCAGAAAAGAAGTAGGCCTGTTTCCTCTTACATAAAAGCAACAGATTCCCCAAGTTCAGTGATCCTCTCCTGTAAGGCAACCCAGTGCCCACGCAGATAGCCTTCATGGACTCTCCGTGGTGCCTCCACAAGCTTTGTGGGGCATGGGGGAAGTGAGGCAAATAAACATGAGACTCAGATAGGCTTTTGTTGTAAGAAATAAGGTCCTTTGTTTCTAACCCAGGAATCCTATGTCTATTGTCAGCATCCATAAAACTGGCAGGGTCACTTGTTAGCTTACAAGTAGGGTAAAAATCTCAAACCCTCCATAATTCATGACAGTCACTGCACCACTTTATTCATAGTCTCTAAGAAACTAAGCCTCCTAAGGAGACCAGGTACTCTAACAACCAGAGGATATGATTCTCCTCACCCTTAATGTAATTATAGTTTGGTGTTCTTAAAATCTTAAAAGTTGTAATCTGGCTTCCATTTATCATTTTAACAAGTCAAAGGTCTACTGTATGTACAGAATACCAGCTCAATTAGTAGGAGTTCCAGGATAAATGAGGTTTCCTGATTATCATCAGGGTCAACCATACAAAGGTAGGACAGAGACAAAACTGGTCTTTACTCCTTGTTCCCCTTTCTTTTCTTTTTTTCTCGGAGTTTATAACAGCTACTTGAACTCTCTTATTTATTTTATCTATGTAAAATCACTTAAGAAGTTACTTGCCTAATAAGGTCTTTTTGCCATGTGCCATTAGTCTCAAAAGCATCTTAGGCTGGACATTTCAGGTATCTGGATGCAGAGTGGGGTCTCAAACACAAATCAACAAATTCCATTCATATATAAGAGAAAGCATGACCAAAATAATGAACAGAGAAAAGAGCTAAAAATAAGATTTAATTTTTGTTTGTTATGTTTACCCATTGAAGTCCATGCATACACCAGTCTTCCAAAAATATAGAAAAACACAGAAAGAAATCATTTAATGATTAGTCAATATTGTACATACATTACCTATGTAAAGCTTTAAATTGCGTGGAGTCATTAGAATCCAGTTCCTTATTTAATCTTGAATAATCAATGGAAGATGTTAAGCCGTCCTCAAGCCTGGCAAAAAATTGCTCTTTTTCTTCTTGTTCTTCTAATGTGTCTAATCCCAATCCAAGGACACTATGATTGAGTTCAGAAACTACTATCTCTAAATGAAAAGCACAAATACATTTTATTAATATGAAGAATTGTGATAAAATTAATTTTAATGATTTATTAATAGAAAAATTTTTAAAATTTAAAACATACTTTATAATCTCTGACCAAGTACAGACTTGTATTCATAACCGGTATGTAAGGTTATAAGGCTTCTCTCAAGATCTAATTCTAAATCTTCTAGGAAGGTATTAATTAAGTGTACATGGTTCAGTAAAGGAGGCTTCAAGATACAAGTTAATTTTTGTAAAAATTTTAATTATGGCATAGTAGAATTATAGCATTTAATCTAATCAAGCATAGTAATTGACCTATCAACTCATATCCCTCACATTTCTTACCATTTGTTTCTAAGCTGTCAATACTTAAGATGGAGGTTCCACTGCTCTGAAGAAACTGAATCCTTTCAGCAGAGTCCTCTTCTATTTCTATAATAGGCTGAGAAGGTTTCTTTGTTTTCAGATAGCTGACATTTGTTCCAAGCAGTCCTAAGATAGGATTTAAGATACAGTTGGATATTTATGTTTAGAAAACTGTTTTGACTACTATTTACTAACCAGTAATAGTGTTGTACTAACATTTTTTGTTAGCTAATTTTATGGACAGTAGTTACAAAATAAATCTGGTGTATTAAATAAAAATCCATCAGACCTAAAGTTCACAAAAGAAGAACTATAATTCTATTTATTTGCAGTATATCTTATTAAATAATCTCAAAAAGTTTACATAATGAGATAAAATGTTTTAAATTACTTTGAAGCACAATTATTTAAGACAGTATATCATACATGTTCTGCCTTATGTAAAGGAAAAGTAGGAAATAACTAGGTGAATTAGAAAAGGAAAACAAATCCAGGTAGGACAGAGACAAGGTACACATGGTCAGCAATGGGAGGGGCAGGCCCACATTGGAGGATGCAAAAAGGCCAGTGAAGTTGGATCTAGAGAATGAGGGTGAGTCCAGGTGGAGATAAGTCCAGAGCAGGAGCTGATGGTCCGACTAGGCCAGTACTCACAGCCAGGAGTTTTGCTCTTTATTCCAAAAACATTAGAAAACACTGAAAAGGCTATACAATATTCAAAATTTCTTTATCATAATAGCATACATTTTTCATAAAAAAGTAAAAAATGGAAAAGTTAAATAATTACATTGTAAGATATAAATATTAAGATTAGAAGAATATCACTTTTGCTTAGAAGGAAGTCTTACCAAGAAGTCACAAAATCTGACTTAATTTTCCTAATTAGTGTCCTCTTAGAAAGGATTTAGAATATTTCTTTTAAAGATTTTATTTATTTATTCATCAGAGAGAGAGAGAGAGAGAGAGAGGCAGAGACACAGGCAGAGGGAGAAGCAGGTTCCATGCAGGGAGCCCAACGTGGGACTCGATCCCAGGTCTTCAGGACCATTCCCTGGGCTGAAGGCAGCACTAAACCACTGAGCCACCCGGGCCACCCTAGAATTTATTTTTTATGGTTTTGTGAGAATAACGGTTTTACAGATCAAATAATAACTTCCATGGCCACAGAAAATCAAGAGATGTTATCTAAAGACATTTCAAATGAAAAACTTAATGCCATGGTTGGGATGCTATTTTGGGGCCTATGGGGGTCTCACATTAGCTCTGAAGTTGGACTCAGGGATGTGACCCACATTGAGTTTATAAGAGACTAATGAACAAAACCAAGACCCAATTTGCTTATTTGTAATGAAGATTATAACCAGTAGAAGGATTAGATTGTTTCATCCTCTAGGCAGAACATTTTATCCTTATGGCAATTGAAAGAGAAAATTATAAGGTTGAAGTAGCTCAATGTTGATGTTTAATGTTGTCTAAGATTAGTAATGCATTTCTCTCTGCAAAAGGGTGTTTACTTCCCCCTCAGAAGCTTCTATGCTCTTGATGGCAGGAATCATATCTTGTCTATACACTAGTGCCTAGTATGCACAACATAACATGAACTCAGAAATGTCTGTGATTGCTATATCTTTGGGTGGAGAAACCCTCTCCTCTGTGTTTGTTTATTTATTTATTTTTAAAGATTTTATTTATTTATTCATGAGAGACAGAGAGAGAGAGAGGCAGAGATACAGGAAGAGGGAGAAGCAGGCTCCCTGTGGGGAGTCCAATGTGGGACTCGATCCTGGAACCACTGAGCCACCCAGGCATCCCCTCTCTTCTGTTTAAATGGATATTGTCAAAGCTTGCTTCTTAAATATAATTCTTTGCATCTTTTACTAATCAAATCCACTTCTGATTGACAAATTCTTTCTTAAAAATTAGTCCCTTTAGTCATGTTACATTCAATTGTTAGTCTAGGACCTAGTTTTTCCCTTTGGGATGAGTACATTTTATCTCTTACACATTACTTTCTGGAAAGAGATGTTAATGCTAATGAAGTCTTAAATCTTTGTGAACAATTCCAATTGTACTTTATCACATATTATTTTCAAGCACCAATGGCAGGGAGATTCTAAAAAAGAATTCTTTACATGCAAACTTTAGCATTGTTACATGGTTGGGGGATTTATGAAAAAATTAGCTGTATTTTTCAATAAGATAACTCTTTATTTATAGTTTTAATAACAGAGAAATGACTTTCACTCTAACATTCATTTATTATTAAATGCATTTAGTATTAAATGCATTTATTACTTATTTACTGTTGGGGGCAGGGGAATACAAACAAAAAAAAAGTGTTTCCTGTCCTCATAAAGCTCCAACCTCAGGAGTAGCCCTACAGGTTATGACTATCAGCACAATATGTAAGTGCTATTGTGGTGTTCTGAAATCAAAACAAAGGAAAAAATAATTACGTTGAGAAGGGAGCTAGAAGAGTTAGGGAAGAAGGATGCAAGCAAAGGCAGTCTAGTGGTGAGAAAGCATGAGCTAATGCACAAAGCTAATGCATAGAGTCAATGATGTTTCCAGGAGATAGGGAATAACAGAGTACGGCTGGGGCACAGGATGCTGGAAAGGAAGGTCCTAGTCAGATGATGTAGAGCCTTAGCGGTCACATTAAGGAATCTGGGCTCAATTTCATGGGGGAAAAACAAAAGCTATGGGGCAAATTTCCCCCTGAGGATATAGAAATCTTCTAAGTTTATAAAATGCTGCTTAGTGATCCATAAATAGTATAAACATAGGTTAACATAGAGTTCCTTATGGATATGCAGTATCATAGACAGCAGGTATACCAAAGCAAATACTCCAGAGAGTAGTTTTCCATTTGTAAAGATGTGACTAAGAACAACTCTGGGAAAGGTATACACATAAATCAAACAGGATCAATAATCAGTTCTTTACCATTATGGCAAAAAAAAATATTTTTTTTTACTACTGTTATTAACAGACTGTGATACCAAAAATCTAAAGATTTGTTAAAATCTTTCTAATGTGATGACATTAATACATGTCAGAATATTTTATTAAATCACTTTAAATCAATTTACCATTTATACAGGGAAATAGAGAAATATACGTGTATCATTCATCATATTAATTTAGATAAACATAAAATTATCCCAATGTAATATAACCTGATAATGCAGGAACATCACAGATTCTCAATTACATAATATATATTAAAGCAAAGTTATATGAAAATTCGAGCTTCAAAAAGTCATGTTACTACTATTATCTTCTTTATAGATGTATAGTCCAACAACAAAATCCCAGAATTGAAAGTCTTGACTGACCCCTTGTGGTCAAATAATTTGGAATAAAAAATGATCAATATTTACCACCATCTTCAAAATCATCTTCAGTTATCCACCATGGCACTGCATCTTTCTTTTTCACTTCTCTCTTAGGTTGTCTAGGTGTTTTGCTTGAATTATCAAAAGAATCATCTGAAAGCTATAGATACAAGTTACTGAATTAAAATTTGAGAATCCCAGATTCATTACTAAAAATGCTTCTCTTAGTTCTTTCACAGTTCAGTTATCACGTACATAAACAAAATTCCCAGCAACAATAAATTTGCATTTTTAAACATATGTAGCTAAAATAACTTAAAAATCAAGCATATATCTCTGAACATCAATTTCATATCCAGAGTTAAATAAGTAAACTAACCAGGGAGAAAACATCAATGATAACAACAAAGAAATGAAAACTTATCAAGAAACTTGATCAAGGGGAAAAAAATGAAGTATATGAAAGTATACCCATTCTCTAGGGTATATGAATAAATAAAAATTGCGCAAAATTACCCAGCATCATTCTCAAAGAGCACAAAATTCTAAGACCAGATGAATTGAGTTTGCCAGAAAAATCATCATTTTGTCACAATGACTAAGAAACTTTAATAAAATTTTAATTATTTTTCTATTCTTCAGGTCCAAATTTTACCACAATCCTAAGAGATCCCCTACTCTAACCCTAACTCCACCCACAGCCACTGCCACCACTCTGTCAGTAACCTGGCCTCTCTCTTCACTGAGAAAAGAAAGCTCTCAGGCAAAAACCAGTCTCCTTTCCCTTATTCCACCATTACACTCATCTGTGAAGACACTGCTTTCCTTTTTCAGAAAAGAAATGGTTTCCACACCAAGGAGAACTTGCAGAGGGGTCAGTCACTTCCCACCGTTCTAGGTTCTCACTTCCTTGCTCATTCCACATCATCTCTATATCTTCACTCCCCCTTCAGACTCCCCTGCCTCCTTCCCTCAGGTTATAAACCTGCCCCTTGCTGTAACCTCAGGGCCTTATACAACTGTGGAATGGAAGAATGAACATTCAAGTGTACTCCACTTTTTTTTTAAAAAAAAGCAAAGTAAAACAAAGCAAACAAGAATAAGTTCCTTATTCCCACCTCCCCTTTATTCTACCTATCACTTTCTTCTACATACCAATTTCTTGAGTTTACTCCTCAACTCTTGAAAAGCTGGTTCCCATCCCAAAACAGCGCTTGCCCAGGTTCCAAAGGCCTCCTGGATGCCACAAATAAAAGACCACTGCCGGTCATCTTCCCTGATTACATCACGGAATTTAATACTGGTGACTGACTCTTCCAAAAACTCTCTATCCTTGATTTCACAACCTCACTTCCTCCAAATGATACTTCACTTCTGGGACTTTTCCCACCTGTCTATTTCAATAGGTCTTGGCTCTTTTGCACATTTATTTACACTAGACTTCCCCAGGACTCTGTCCTTGTCCTTTTTATCCTCACTCTACACGTTTCCTGGAGAAGAAACCAACATTTATTCCATGCCTGCTGTGTATTAGGATCTATCCCCAGATTATCTCAATCTCTAAGCATTCAATCAAGATTTATTGATGGGGGTACGCTCAGAGAAGTTAAGCAACTTGCCCCAGCTGCTACTGTTAGTAAGTATTACAGACCTAGGATTCAAACAGGTCTGATAACACTTGTCCACTTTCCACTGTAGTATGTAGTCCCCCAACTGGGACAATGTCACCAGGATACCCTTTTAAACTTCCAAGATGACTGCACAAATTTCCACCTGCCAACCAAAGAACTCTACTGCAATGACTTAAAATAATCCCGATTTTAAAATGTTCAAAAAGAACATCAGACAGGAAGAGGGGAAGAGGGAAGGAAAAGTATTCTTCCTTTTTTTAAAAAAGTATTTATTTATTCATTCACTCATTCATTCATTTATTTATTTATTTGTTTATTTATTTATTTATGACACACAGAGAGAGGCAGAGACAGAGGCAGAGGGAGAAGCAGGCTTCATGCAGGGAGACCAATGTGGGACCTGATCCCAGGACCCCAGGATCATGCCCTGAGCCAAAGGCACTGCTCAACCACTGAGCCACCCAGTGTCCTGGGAAACTATTCTTTAAATTTTAGTTTCATCACTTTCCACTCAGTCTCTGAACTTGGTCAACACCTTGAAATGTTCCATTTCTCTCTCCTCCCTATATCTCACTGTTCACCAAATTCTGACAATCTGCCTCAGACTCAGTCTGTTTCTCTTTTAAGCCCCATGGCCAAGAGTGTGGAAGGAGTATAGGTTTTGGGGGCCAGACAGATCTGAGTTCGAATTCTAATTTCAATTTGCTGTTGCTTCAGAAAAATTATCCTCTTTTCAGTTTATTCAATCTGTTAAAAAAGTCATAGTACCACTGACCTTGCAAGCTTGTGACAAAGATCAGAAAATGAAATGCAGGGTGCTCACCCTACTATCTAATACATTGTAGGTATTCTCCCTTTTGATAATCGTCCACACTGCTTTCCAGATTCTTACTATTAAAAACAAAACACAAAAGCTGGTGCCCAGAAAATAACTGTGCTGGTGAGCATATGGAGAAACTGGAATCCTAATATACTAATACACAGCTACTTTAGAAAACAGTCTGGCCATTCCTCAAAAGGTTAAACAAAGTTACCATATGACCCACCATACCAACTACCAGGTATACATATAACAGAAATGAAAACATACAACCTCACAAAAACTTGTACATGATTTTTCATAGAAGCATTATTTATAAATGCCAAAAAGTGGAAAGAACTCAAATGTTCATCAACTGATATGTGGATAAACAAAATGTGGTAAACCCATACAATGGAACGTTATTCAGCTAATAAAAAGCAATGAAGTACTGACAGATGCTACCACATGGATGCACCTTGTTTCAGCCACAGTTGAGTGGAAGAAACCAGTCACAAAAGACAACATATTATTTAATTCTATGTCTATGAAATGTCTGTAATCAGAATATATTCAGAGACAGAGAGTAGATTAGTGGCCCCCAAGGCTGGAGAAAGGGGTAACTGGTAATGGGTACATGGTTTCTTTTGTGGATGACAAAAATGTTCTTTTTTTTTTTAAATTTTTTTTTTAATTTTTTTTTTTATTTATGATAGTCACAGAGAGAGAGAGAGAGGCAGAGACACAGGCAGAGGGAGAAGCAGGCTCCATGCACCGGGAGCCCAACGTGGGATTCGATCCCGGGTCTCCAGGATCGCGCCCTGGGCCAAAGGCAGGCGCCAAACCGCTGCGCCACCCAGGGATCCCGACAAAAATGTTCTAAACGTGATTGTGGTAATAGCTTCATTGCCGTGAAAAAACTAAAAACCACTGAATTGTACACTTTGCTTCTTCTTAGTAGGCTCCAAGCTGGGCTTTCCTCCCCAGAGGTATTCCAATATGGGGCTTGAACTCACGAACCTGAGATCAAGATCTGAACTGAGATCAAAACTTGGACACTTAACCAACTAAGCCACCCAGGTACCCTGGAATTGTACACTTTCAACAAGTGAATCGTATGGTATATGACAACTCAAGAGAGCTATTAAAAAAAAAAGGGTGGTCCCACCAATCTCCATAAAAACAAAGATATGTAAGCCATATCATTGAATAAATTCTTTGAACAATAATTTAACAAAATGATTAAAAAAGTTAACATAGCTCTAAAATCATGGTTTTCATTATTAAAAAAACAAAACAAAACAAAAAAACAAGACTCTGCTTACCCAAATCTCTAACATGAGATAAAAGATTTTATGAGTTGAGGCTAAATATGAGAGGAAGAGTGGGAGGGACAGAGGGTGTTGAAGGGGTGGTAAATGAGGGGCAGAAGGAAAAAAATTGGTTTGTACTGCTTTTTATCTTTTACAGTGAAAATACTTCCTATTAAGTTTAATTTTCAAAATAAAATTTCATATTTGAAAGCAAAAAATCAGTTTTCAAATGGGAAGTGAGATTCTTAACCTGAGTGTCTGTTACATTCAGATAATCATTAGATGCTTTTTTAAACCCTTACAACAATCTACAAATAATGCCTACTTTGTAGGCATTACTTTTCCTGTTACTGAAACTGTAGCTCTCTACTACATCATATATCTAGCTCCCTTTATGAACAATTATACAATATTAGTATAATTGCTTAAAATGTGGCTTTCCTGAATGCTCTACAAGGCCTATTTATATAAATACACAGGATATAGTGCAACCCTCTAATTTACTCATTCAGCAAATATATATTTAGCATCTATTAGGTACTTCAGGTATAGCAGTGAACATGTAGCTGTCACATCACAAATCATACATTCTTACAATGGGAGGCAGAAAACAGACACAAGTAAAATCATGAATGGTGCCAAGTGCTACACAGAGAATTAAATATATGACACACAAAGAAATAACTTGCTGGTTACTTTTTTACTGGATAAATAGAAAAAATAAATATAAAAACCTCTCTGTGGTAGTGATATTTAAGATGGGATCTTTAACAACCAGGTAAAGGATACGGAAACAAAATTATTGGCAGAGGGACCAGTTCCTGAAAACCTCCTAATGTGAAAGGATCTTGGCATTTCTAAGGGAGAAAAAAAGCCATCGCAGCATAAGTAGACAAGGGGGAAGAGAGATATAAAGTGAATGAGGACAACATGAGCAAAAATCAGCCAGGGCTTTATAAACCATAGGAAGGAGTTTGAATTTTATTCCATTGGTGACAGGAAGCCAACAGAGTGTTTTACAAAGGAGAGGAACAATCTGATTTATGTTACAGATCACGCTGGTGGCAGTGGGGTGAAGGAATTGGACTGGGGGGGGGGGCAGTATGTGGGAACTGTTATAGTAGCACAAGAGAGAAGACAGTGCTCCAGACTACGTTGGAGGTAGTGAACAGGAAAATAACTAGGAAGGTGACAGGTAGATTCTGGAGGAAAAGCTGACAGAGCTTGGTGATGCACTTGTGAAACTGAAAACAGGAAACTTCACTTAAAATACAGTTGGGGTGGAGGCTTTTGGGTTTTCTATGTAGAGTATCATGTCATCGGCGAAGAGGGAGTGTTTGACTTCTTTGCCAATTTGAATGCCTTTAATGTCTTTTTGTTGTCTGATTGCTGAGGCGAGGACTTCCAGTACTATGTTGAATAGCAGTGGTGAGAGTGGACATCCCTGTCTTGTTCCTGATCTTAGGGGAAAGGCTCCCAGTGCTTCCCCATTGAGAATGATATTTGCTGTGGGCTTTTCGTAGATGGCTTTTAAGATGTTGAGGAAAATTCCCTCTATCCCAACACTCTGAAGGGTTTTGATCAGGAATGGATGCTGTATTTTGTCAAATGCTATCTCTGCATCTAATGAGAGGATCATATGGTTCTTGGTTTTTCTCTTGCTGATATGATGAATCACATTGATGGTTTTACGAGTGTTGAACCAGCCTTGTGTCCCGGGGATAAATCCTACTTGGTCATGGTGAATAATTTTCTTAATGTGTTGTTGGATCCTATTGGCTAGTATCTTGCTGAGAATTTTTGCATCCATGTTCATCAGGGATATTGGTCTATAATTCTCCTTTTTGGTGGGGTCTTTGTCTGGTTTCGGAATTAAGGTGATGCTGGCCTCATAGAACGAATTTGGAAGTACTCCATCTCTTTCTATCTTTCCAAACAGCTTTAGTAGAATAGGTATGATTTCTTCTTTAAATGTTTGATAGAATTCCCCTGGGAAGCCATCTGGCCCTGGACTCTTGTGTCTTGGGAGGTTTTTGATGACTGCTTCAATTTCCTCCCTGGTTATTGGCCTGTTCAGGTTTTCTATTTCTTCCTGCTCCAGTTTTGGTAGTTTGTGGCTTTCCAGGAATGCGTCCATTTCTTCTAGATTTCCTAATTTATTGGCGTACAGTTGTTCATAATATGCTAGAACTCATACAGCAATTTGGTAGCGTGGCAGGATACAAAATCAATGCCCAGAAATCAATGGCATTTCTATACACTAACAATGAGACTGAAGAAAGAGAAATTAAGGAGTTAATCCCATTTACAATTGCACCCAAAAGCATAAGATACCTAGGAATAAACCTAACCAAAGAGGTAAAGGATCTATACCCTAAAAACTATAGAACACTTCTGAAAGAAATTGAGGAAGACACAAAGAGATGGAAAAATATTCCATGCTCATGGATTGGCAGAATTAATATTGTAAAAATGTCAATGTTACCCAGGGCAATTTACACGTTTAATGCAATCCCTATCAAAATACCATGGACTTTCTTCAGAGAGTTAGAACAAATTATTTTAAGATTTGTGTGGAATCAGAAAAGACCCCGGATAGCCAGGGGAATTTTAAAAAAGAAAACCATAGCTGGGGGCATCACAATGCCAGATTTCAGGTTGTACTACAAAGCTGTGGTCATCAAGACAGTGTGGTACTGGCACAAAAACAGACACATAGATCAATGGAACAGAATAGAGAACCCAAAGTGGACCCTGAAATGTATGGTCAACTAATATTCGATAAAGGAGGAAAGATTATCCATTGGAAGAAAGACAGTCTCTTCAATAAATGGTGTTGGGAAAATTGGACATCCACATGCAGAAGAATGAAACTGGACCACTCTCTTTCACCATACACAAAGATAAACTCAAAATGGATGAGAGATCTAAATGTGAGACAAGACTCCATCAAAATCCTAGAGGAGAACACAGGCAACACCCTTTTTGAACTTGGCCACAGTAACTTCTTGCAAGATACATCCACAAAGGCAAAAGAAATAAAAGCAAAAATGAACTATTGGGACTTCATCAAGATAAGAAGCTTTTGCACAGCAAAGGATACAATCAACAAAACTAAAAGACAACCTACAGAATGGGAGAAGATATTTGCAAATGACCTATCAGATAAAGGGCTAGTTTCCAAAATCTATAAAGAACTTATTAAACTCAACACCAAAGAAACAAACAATCCAATCATGAAATGGGCAAAAGACATGAAGAGAAATCTCACAGAGGAAGACATGGACATGGCCAACATGCACATGAGAAAATGCTCTGCATCACTTGCCATCAGGGAAATACAAATCAAAACCACAATGAGATACCACCTCACACCAGTGAGAATGGGGAAAATTAACAAGGCAGGAAACAACAAATGTTGGAGAGGATGCAGGGAAAAGGGAACCCTCTTACACTGTTGGTGGGAATGTGAACTGGTGCAGCCACTCTGGAAAACTGTGTGGAGGTTCCTCAAAGAGTTAAAAATAGACTTGCCCTACGACCCAGCAATTGCACTGTTGGGGATTTACCCCAAAGATTCAGATGCAATGAAACGTCGGGACACCTGCACCCCGATGTTTCTATCAGCAATGGCCACAATAGCCAAACTGTGGAAGGAGCCTCGGTGTCCATCGAAAGATGAATGGATAAAGAAGATGTGGTTTATGTATACAATGGAATATTACTCAGCAATTAGAAACGACAAATACCCACCATTTGCTTCAACGTGGATGGAACTGGAGGGTATTATGCTGAGTGAAATAAGTCAATCGGAGAAGGACAAACAGTGTATGTTCTCATTCATTTGGGGAATATGAATAATAGTGAAAGGGAATATAAAGGAAGGGAAAAGAAATGTTGGGAAATATCAGGAAGGGAGACAGAACATAAAGACTCCTAACTCGGGGAAACGAACTAGGGGTGGTGGAAGGGGAGGAGGGCGGGGGGTGGAGGGGAATGGGTGACGGGCACTGAGGCGGACACTTGACGGGATGAGCACTGGGTGTTTTTCTGTATGTTGGTAAATTGAACACCAATAAAAATTAATTTAAAAAAATAAAATAAAATAAAATAAAATAATAAAATAAAATAAAATAAAATAAAATAAAATAAAATAAAATAAAATAAAATAAAATAAAATAAAATAAAATAAAATACAGTTGGGAGGTCAGAAGGGGGAGCTCTGACACCCTACGGACTTGTCATCAATTACAGACTCCAGATGGCAAGTGATTCGGAGCATGTTTATAAGCAGCAATGTCCACAATAGCCAAACTGTGGAAGGAGCCTTGGTGTCCATAGAAAGATGAATGGATAAAAAAGATGTGGTCTATATACACAATGGAATATTCCTCAGCCATTAGAAACGACAAATACCCATCATTTGCTTCAACGTAGATAGAACTGGAGGGTATTATGCTGAATGAAGTCAATCGGAAAAGGACAAACATTATATGGTCTCATTCATTTGGGGAATATAAAAAAATAGTGAAAGGGAATAAAGAGGAAAGGAGAGAAAAGGAGTGGGAAATATCAGAGAGGGTGACAGAAGATGAGAGACTCCTAACTCTAGGAAACGAACAAGGGGTAGTGGAAGGGGAGGTGGGTGGGGGGATGGGGTGACTGGGTGATGGGCACTGAGGGGGGCACTTAATGGGATGAGCGCTGGGTATTATGCTATATGTTGGCAAATCGAACTCCAATAAAAAAATATACAAAAAAAAATTACAGACTCCAACAAAGTAGTGTTTCTTGCATTTTCCAATAGGAGGAAGCCTACTTTACTACCCCAACAGGAGGAAGGAAAGTTTTTCTTCATGCCCAGCAAAACAGCTCTGTCAATGAGAAGCCATCATCCCCCTGAACTCTTGCTTTCCTCCAATAGACTTTCATTCAAAGCAGCCCCTCCCAACTTCCTCCTTTTCTCTATGAAGTTATGTTCCTCTCCTTTGATCTCAGGTCTTGCCTAGGGTTTTGCCATAGCTTGCAAGTCCGAATTGCAAGTCTTCTGCCATTCCCAAATAAATGGTAAAACAACTGGCTGTTTTATTTTTGAGGTCAACATTACTTGGTGATCAGAAGTGGGATCCAGAGAAGACTCCAACAACTCTGAGGCCAGTGAACAAACAGGTTCAGTGAATTCAGTGAATACATAGCTTTCTCCCAGACCCTGGAGTTTGAGAGTTAGTCTCTCCTGGATCCAAGCTCTGCTCTCTTTGCACTTTGAGCTCTCTGGCTTTACTCAGGATCTGTTTAAAAGCTTTATTATTTCTATTTTTGTTAACACTTTGTCCCTTCTGGTGAGTATTCATGTGTTTTTCTGAACTTCTGGATTGACTAATGGGATCCTAATCCTCAAACTTTCTCAGGACAGCCTTCTTCTTGAGACCCTGATGGACTTTATGTCTAAAAAAACTATGATCCCTCCTCAAGCACACTGCTAATGAAATAGACCAACTTAGCTAAATTTAGAATTTCAATGACTATCATTGGGGACCTTTTGATCTCCTGAAGCTTCCTTCTCTCAAAACCAACCTAGAAGACCATAGCTCTAAAATTAAACAAATTGAATGGAATGCCTGTTTTAATTGGTACCTGGAGGCTTCCAAACATAGTCAGGACTCTAAAACTGTCTCTTTGAAAAATGCCATTTCTAAATTAACTGAAGCTACTAAACAACTGAGAGAAGTCAAAAGGGCTTCTGAGTCCCCTCTCTGTTCCCTTGGAGTCTTCATCTCCACACTCACAGCAGCAGTCAGCATGTGCTCAGGCCACTGCTCTGCTGCCATCTTTCTACTTCCGTGCAGCGCTATCCTCAGCCCCTTCAGACCCTTCCTCATTCTACTCTTCTTTCTGAATTTCTATTTTACTCCGAACCTCTCCCAGCTCTCTTTCTCTGAACCTATCAGAACCCACCCCTTTAAAATCAAGCCCTCTAAGGATCTAACTGCTAAACTAGTTTCTTATGTTCCCTGGACTAACGCTGAACTACAGGCTACAGTCAAAAACTTTCCCAAAGTTACTGAGGATCCTCATAGATTTGTTGAGGAATTTAACACAGGTATTCAAACTTATTGACTAGGTTTCTCAGATTTATATTAATTAGTTCACATGCTGGTTGGGGAGTGCCGGGCTTAACATTGGATGAAACTGGTTTGCTAAAAAATCCTGAAAGAGATTCAGAAAAACAGATCTCTGACTTCTGGCAGGAGGCTGAACATTCACGAGAAGTCTTCACAGAGCAATTACACAAGCTGTACCTAAGCCTGATGATTAGAACATCATTCAGGCTTGCACACAAAAACCTGATGAACCTGGTTATGATTATTACAATTGACCAGATTATTTTTAAGGAAAATTTTAGACGTAGAGTCCACTCAAGTAGCTTTTAATTCTGTGTTCATTAACTGGCTAAACTGGATCTTTCCCTTCAAGTTAAAAGGACCAGGATGGAATGGGCAACTATGTCTGCCCCAGATTTAGTTAATTTAGTGAACCAGCTTGCCTACATCCTAGATGATTTGACTAAAAGTAAGACCACTAAAATCCTTAATTTTCATCTCTAACAAATGGAGGCCCCTAAACAAACCCCAAACTCACCTGATGATCTGTCATTATTGCAAAAAACCAGAACTCTGGAAAAAGGACTGTTACAAACTTAAGCACTCCAAATGCCATCAAGTCCTTCAACTAATCTTTCCAATGTTTTCCTAATCCTCAGTAACTGGGCTCTGAGGAACTACAGGGGCTTGTCACAATTCTTTCTCTCAATTGGTTTAGAGAAACAACCCTCTGTCATGGTCCAAAGGGATGTTGCTTCAAATGATAATCTATAAAATTGACATGAGATGCCCAACAATTGGCCCCAGAGAAAGAAAAACAATATTGGAAATCTAAAAATTGTTGGTTTGATAAAAATAGAGAACTCTAGCTTGAGCCAAATAACAATCCAGTACTGCCAGTCTCAAAAATCTCATTACTAACCACTGCACATGCATTAATTATTGCTCTACTGATAAGACAGCCTTTATGAATTAATTCTGGTAGAGAAATATTAAAAAGCCCATAAAAATTGCCTACTTTGCTTGCCCCACCCGTCCAAAATACAAACCTAAGAAACCCATCCACACCAGGCCCTGGCATTTTTAAATTGCCCCATGGACCAAAGTTTGGCAAATGGATTTTATTCAGCTCCCCCTGTCTCGTGGATATATGTTTTGGTCATGGTCTGTTTTCTCACTGATCTGAAGCTTTCCCCTGCAGATAGGGTATGGCCTCTTCTGTAGCTAAAATCCTATTAGAAAAAAATTATTCCTACCTGAGGAAGGCTTCTCAAGCTTCACAGTGATCAGGGAACGGCCAAGTTCATCAATAAGCCTATGCTGTTTGGCTGGTACTACAGCATTATCCCGGTGCTTACCAACTCCAATCCTCAGGCATTTAAGGCCCAATCAACACATTAATAGCACCATTAAGACTCAATTGGCAAAATCTGTGAAGATACTTCAACTAACCTAGCCAAAAGCACTACAGTTAGGTCCTGCTAGTATATATGCTGCCCAAGCAAGCACATAATAGGATCCTTCCAAATCTGAGATCCACCCCTTTTGTAACTCATTAATTCTCACACCATTTGAGATAGTCACAGGGCACCTGATGCACCTGGCTCCTGCCTTGTCTGACCCATAGCTGATAAAAAGAGATCCACTTCAATATTGTAAAGGCCTAATTGCTTTTGTTGAGAATAATCATGCTTTAGTAGAACTAGTTTCACAGCACATTTTCAGGAGACAAAGGCCTTAAGTGTCACACTGCAACCGAGAAATTTTTGTCTACTGCAAAAGACATCTCAAAAACTTCTCTCTCCAACCTTGTTGGAGGTGCCCTATCGGGTACTATTTACCAACCCTTGTGTCACCAAATTTCAAGAAACGAACTCCTGGATTCACATGTCACATCTAAAGAGAGCACTAAACCCAGACTGGACCTGTAAATCAACTGGTGATCTGAAAGTGAAGTTTCCAGGAATTAAAGCAGACATCTGATAAAGACAACTTTCACAAAATGACTGGACTAGGCTTTATTTTTTGCCTCTCTTCCATGGATAGATAATGCTTACCCACATTTCCCAACTCCAGCAAAAGGGGGAACTTCTCTGATTATGGGATGTGGCACCAGAAACCTCAATCTGCCCACAGCAAGTGATCCCTTAGCTCACCTGCAAGTCATTTTGCTGGAAGCCCAATTGCCACTACATGCCTAAAGTGTTCCCCAGATCCGTTTTATAAAGTTAGAACTTAAATCCATACATACGTATTCCCTGCCTCAATTTAACCCAACCCTAGGCAGGAGAAACAAGATCTCTTGAATACATATGTAAAACACACTGTGGAACAGCCAATATAAGTTAGGCCATTTGTAAGCTGGCTGTCATACCCATACACTCAGGAAAACTTTCATTATGTGATAACATGGTATTTGAGTCTTGGTTGAATAATGCTAATGCCTCTATACTGACAAATGGGTCCATAAATGCTAATACTTATGAGGGAGCCCTATGTGCAGCTAC
Source organism: Vulpes vulpes (assembly GCF_048418805.1). Classification (NCBI taxonomy): domain Eukaryota; kingdom Metazoa; phylum Chordata; class Mammalia; order Carnivora; family Canidae; genus Vulpes; species Vulpes vulpes. Next base: position 173,204,925 of record NC_132780.1, read on the forward strand.
TGGCTACTCTTCTAACTGTGGAGGTTTTGGTAATGGCCCTAGGCTTGGGCAATTCATTGCCTTGACAGCTGATGGATAAAAGGACAATGTGCTCCTGCTGTATTCACTGTTCTATTTTTGGTTCACAACAAATTAGCAGCTTCCTATCGGTCTATGTCACTAAACCTTCGTGGTCATCTGAAATGAGAACTTCCAGGAGGCATGAAATTCCAGGTTTGCCTCCATAGAGAGAACCTTTCTCCCTGCAGAGTAAGTCTAATAGACACAATCAGAAAAATTTCCCTAAAATTAAGAGAGCTGGTCAATTCTGCAGCCAAAACAATAGCAACCCAACGATTATTCAACTCGCTGGCTAAAGTAGTTTTGAACAATCACATAGCTCTGTATTACTTACCTTCTGAGCAAGAAGGCATAAGTGTGATAGCAGACACCACCTACTACACATGGATAAACTCTTCTGGAAAAATAGAAACTCAACTGCACAAAGTTAGGGGATAAGCACATTGACTACTGAATTTGATAAGCACATGACTAATGCTGAATTTCACATGATTCTCACTGGTCTTTTGTTCAGATGGCTTTCTTCAGACCTAGGGTCACGGTTCAGAACCATCATACAATTTGGAATTGTCATGTTCCTTTTAGTTATGTTTTGTATAATAATTTTTAAGTTTTGCATCTGTTGCTTGTCAAACTTTGTAGAAACCATGTACCCAATAAGGTGATGCTAGCTCACCACTTCAAGATGATCTCTTACACATATGACTTCAAAAAGATATAGACTTTGTATGGGAAATGCCTGTTTTCCTTCCTAAGCTTCCTTGTTATTCAAATATGGTCCAAAATGGGTTCTAACTGCTATACACTTTCTGACGTGGGACATGACACCCAGGAAAGGTCCTTTCTGGCACTGAGACATGGATGACCCAACTCTTGGTCACTGATGCTTTTGAGGAAAGATCTGGATCAAAAGGGAATAATGTGAAAGTAAAGAAAGAAAACATTTGAAATACAATCAGGAGGCCAGAAGGGGGAGCTCTCATGTCCTATTAACCCATCATCAATTGCAGAACCCACTGGCAAGAAAGGGACCTTGCATTTTCCAGCAAAGGAAAGAATGAATTTCCCCAAGCAGAGCAACTAGCGCAGCCAGTAAGAAACAGCCACAACTCCACCAGTGAGAAACTGTGACCACCCTGAACTCTCTCTCTCCTACAAGGGACTTTCATTCAAGGAAGCCCTTCCCAACTTTTCTCATTTTCTCTGTAAAGTAATGGTTCCTCTCTTTTGGTCTCAGGACTTGCCTATGGTTTTGCCATAGCCTGCATGTTCTGAATCGTAGTTTCTCTGTCATTCCTAAGTAAACCCACTTTGCTGATAAAATAACTGGCTGCTTTATTTTCAAGGTTGTCAAACTGATTGCATATTAGAAGTGAAAGAGAACTGAAAGATGAATTTCTTGTGACACAAGTTTACAAAGTTCACAATGTAGCTTTTAAAAAGATGAAACTTACCTCTCTCATGAACTGCTCAAACTCTTCATCCAGCTCTTCTTTGGAATAGTGAGCCATAATCAAGAATTTTCACTTCCCAAGGTAAACATTCCAAAGTATTTACAACACTGGAAACACTAAATAACAAGAGATAAGTATGCTCTGAGGAAATTCATATCACATTAAGAGCAACCAGACTTAAACCTCATGCATTTGTCTTATGGTTTAGTATACATGCACAATTATTGACCAATAACCTTGACAAGAGATCCTGAATTCATGAATAAAACTGCTTTGGAAAAGCAGCTCTCACAGTTTGCACTGTACTTAGGGTCCAGAATGACATTTTCATTGTTAACACCCAATTGTTGAAGGGTGGTCTCCGCAACATTTCCTAAACCTATGGTGTGTGTGCGTCTGTGTGTGTTATTTAATATCCCTGAAACAAATCAGGTCCTCTCAAGGAATCTGTCAAAAACTTAAAAATAGCAAGTCCAAAAGGCCATTTCTTTTCTGCAAAGCACAGGACAGAGTTTGTGTCGCCCTATCATTCGGTCTGTTATCAGTGCATATGAATAGTCTTGCAAACCAGACTGTTTCTGGATACAGACAAAATGCAATTCATTAAGATTCAAGGTCTACCTAAAATAGAGTTAGTGGAGTGTACAGATCAAAACGAATTGTGTTCCTTTTGGAGGGAGGGAACGGCAACAAAACTACGCATAACTTGCAACGTAAAGCTCTCGCCACCTGTCTAATGAACCCAATTCATTCGTTTAAAGAACCCCGGCCAGTATCTTTCCCAACCTGCAGAGTATCAACTCCCGGCCTCTAGCATTTCTGATCAGTGCAGGAGGTGTGCAGTTAAGGTCCTGCCCCAAGATCCTGGGCGGAGGGGGAGCCCGGCTCCAGGAAGCGCGGGTTCCAGAGCGGCCGGAAGACAAAGACGCACTTGAATGGAGCGTGGGCGGAGGAGGGGGAGTGGCCCGGGGGCCTAAAGCCCTGAGGAGCGGGTCTGAGGACACTCTCGGGCAGGGTCCACCGAGCGGGAAGCCTCACCTACCTGTCTCTGAGCTCCGCGCCATCCCAGACTTCTGCGGGGAGGGCCCAACAGTTACCAGGGTAACACACTTCAGCCGCCTGAAACCCGAGTCACATGACTCGGGCCGGTCACGTGGCTTGCGGGCCCCACGGGACAGCGGTTACTGTCTTTTCTCCGCTACGAGAAGGTGGCAGTTGCTGCGGCTCAGAATAATTTGGAGGGTAAGAGCCGCCGCTGCTGCACCAACGAGACTCCACAGCTTTTTCTGTGCTCCTTGGAAAAGTGGAGGGCGCGCGGCGGCGGGGAGGGGGGCGGTTCTCGAGAGGCGGAACCCAGGCATGCTGGGTGTTGTAGGCCGAGCGCGTAGCTTCCTGGGAAGTGTAGTTTAGCTCCCTAAGTCCTTGTATCTCCGCACGTCTCGTTTCTTCTAACGTTCCCCACCTTTGTGGTTTCGGTTCCGCTTTCCGAGCGGAAAATTTGAAAAAAAAAAAAAAAAAAAATTATTGGATTCCTCTACGTGCAAACGCGTGAGTAGGCGTTGTGAGAGAAACTCAGATCCGTGAGAAAGAATTTTGTCATGAGGATAGGGGCTCTGTTCCACCATCTAGTGGGCAAAAAATTGAAAATACACATGCACATCCCAACCTGCTGCTCGTCTTGGAGCATCTCTGTGGTTTCCCTCTACCCTTCCCTTACGCCCTCCCACTCTGTAGTGGCATTTTACAATTATTTTTCTTGAATTTTGAATTTTAGTTTTGCCCTTTCTTCCTCTAAAACACACGCAAGTTTCAGTTTCAGAGGACGTCATTTAGGAAGGTGGAAGAAAAGTACCAGTTGAAAGGATTGCCACTGGCAGACACAGGTTAAGGACTTCATTCTCACCAGCCCAAATTTTTCAACCGGCAAGTATTTATTGTGATACAAATGCATACATGCCAGGAGCTGTGCCCTCAGATAAAGATTTGAATAATGAGATTTTTTTTAAAGCTACTATTTATTGAATACATAGGTTGATAGGAGCTTCACATGCATTATTTCACTTAATGCACTTATACTCTTGTATTTCAATCCGAAGGAATCCGTGTAAAAAGATGCACAATGTCTCTATGAAGTTGTCCTCGTTTTATAGATGAGAAAACTGAAGCAGAGAGGTTAATGACTTGCTCAAAGCCATAGTGGCTAAAACCAGAATTCAAGACTTGTTTTCACCTCCTTTCTTATCCAGCTTCTGTTCTATCATCCTTCCAAAAGCGTTTTGCAAATACTTTCAATAGCTTTGCCCCAGTGCCCTTGGAGCATGCCTACCCAATAAAACACCTGCTCTGGAGCCACTGAATACAGCTCAAGAAAATCACCCAAAAGGTTGGACCATAACCAGTTTTCTGAGACATCTCAACTTTTTGGAGTATAAACATAGAGTTATTTTATTTTTAATGATCACTTTTTTAAACAGAGCTGTGTTAAATACTTCTATCACTTTTCTTATCACCTTAGACAAATTTTAGATTCCATAACTTTTTGGTTACTTCTAGATATTAAAACTAGCCAGTACAATTTAAAACAGATCTCTTAACTAGTTCATAGTTGTTTTTGTATTTGGAGAGTTTTGGAATGGACAGTGGGCATGATCCATTTTTTTACACAAATTTTGAAATAAGAATTCGCAGGCTTTTTACACAGTGCTGGATAAGGGGTATGAACTGACATTGGTGTAGGGGAAACTGAAATCCCATAATAGTCTTCCAGTTAGAGTGGTAGCATATGGAGACCAGATGAAAATAAGAGTTCTAGCCCAAGCGTGTTTCACAAAGGTACAGTGGGTCAGTGGCCTTCCCTGTGACTGTATCCCCACCCCCAATGAACAATTGAGATATATAAGATAGCCAAGTAAACTTATAACTGGAAGAACTCGAATTATTGTGTTGGTTCCTGATCTGTGGAGCCATTATGGTAGGAAGAACCAAGTGGAACCCCCTAGATATAGACCCACTCCCATCCAAGTGAGCAAATCAAAACCAATGCCACTTCCTGGGAGGAATGACAGAGATTAGCACCACACTGAAAGACTTTAAGGCTGTTGGGATAGTAAACCCTGCATATCCCTCTTCAATCTTTTTGGATCCTACAGAAAAATAGATGGATTTTGGATGACCATGGACTACAGTAAACTTAAGCAAGTGCCGGCACTAATTTCAGCTGCCGTGTCAGACATATTTGCTTAACTGGAAGATTTCAACACAGTTCACAGCACTTGGCATGCTACCATTACCTAGTAAATATGGTCTTTTAAATTCTCTTCAGTAGAAGCGTGAAAGCAGTTGGCATGCATCTCGGTGGGACAACCATTCACATGCACTGTTTCAAACCCCATTGACTAAACTAACTCTCATTGTACTCTATCAGAATGTAATCTGTAGGAAATTTGTATTGACATTTCACAGAATATCATTATGGTTTATTATATTGATGGCCTTACATTAATTGTAGTTGGTGAGTGGAGGTGGAAATTATTCTAGGTTATCTTCCTTAGGCACATCCAAACCAGAGAGTAGAAGATAAGCCACACAAAACTTTATGGCACTGCCATATTGGTGAAGTTTTAGGTTACCTACTGTTTGGGACATGATGGGACCAAAAAAATAAAGGTAAAGAACAAATTGATACACATTAGAGCTTGCCACTAGGACGCATAGTGCTTGGTAGGTTTATTTTGATTTTAGAGGCAGCATATACTGTACTGTAGAATAATGTACCAACCCATTTATTGGATGTGGATATTAGAGCAGAGAAAGTTCTGCTGCATATATGGTAGTTGTACGAGCTTGCTGGAAGCTTGGGTCATATGATCTGGCAGATCTGATGATGGCTAGAAATACCCGTACTAATGAATAAAAGAGCAAAATATGCTGGGATTATTCACATGTTGGTTAGAGTGGCATATTAGTGGCAACCATGAAAAGACCGTTGTCGTACTACTGCCACACTCAGAGGTATCCTTAAAAGAATATATTGAATGGAAATCCTTTCAGTGGGAAGAGCTCCAAGCAGAACACTTCAATTACTTTATGTTTTGGTAGAAGTGACCTAAGGTATAGATATACATAGACTATTGGATAGTATCAAATGGCTTGGACTTTTGGTCAGAGGCCTTGATAAAGCAAGATCAAAAAACCAGAGATGGGGCACCTGGATGGCTCAGTTGGTTAAGTGTCTGCCTTTGGCTGAGGTCATGATCTCAAGGTCCTGGGATCCAGCTCTGTGTCAGACTCCCTGTTTAGCAGGAAGCTGGCTTCTCCCTCTCCTTCAGCCCCTTTCCCCAGCTTATGTGTTCTCTCTCTCGATTTTGCTCTCTCTCACTCTCTCTCTTTCTAAAATAAGTAAATAAAGTCTTTAAAAAAACAGAGACAAGGAAATCTGGATAAAAGAGGCATATAGCTAGATCTGTGGGAGGGGGACACATAGCTCGAAGATTGTCCTGTTTTGTGTTAATGTCCACAAAGGAGCATTCTCTGAATAGAAAGAGAACAACCAAATAGACAGGTTAGTTTGTTCTGTGAATATCAGCTACACTCTCCCTTCATCTTTAGACCCCCACTCTTTGGACAATTGGTCCATGAAAAAACATGCCATGACTGGGAAGAGGGCAATTTATGGGCATAACAGAATGGGCTTCCTTTCCTAATACTGATCTAGTAGATCAGTATTCTAATTACTACTAGATCAGTTTTCTAAATGCCCAACTTCTCAGCAAAAGAGATTGATACTGAGTCTTTGATGTGATATAGTCCCTAAAGGACACCAACCAGTCACTTAATATCAAAGTAACTTTATCAGATCCCTTCTACCTGGAAATGGCAACAATTCATCTTTGCTGGAATTTAAACCTAGTATGGTAATGAATTCACGTTCTCTGCCAGTAAAGCCTCCACCAGTGCCACCAACTCAGGATTTAGAAAATACCCTTACTCATTGGCATGGCATTCCCCATAATGTTACTTTTGTTCAAGGGATTAATTTTTGACAAAAGTCATGAAACAATGGGTGCATGACCACATATCACCCAGAAACAGATGACTTAATGCAATAGTGGACTAGCCTATTGAAGGCTAAGCTAAAGTTCCAGATTGGAGAAAGGGTAAGACATATGTGCTGTATCAATGCCTGGCATATGGTGCTGTGTCCTTCTAGGAACCGAGGGATAGAAGTACAATTGATCCCTTTCGCCAATACTCCTAGGGGCCCATTTTCAAAGTTTATTCCTTCTGTCCCTGAAACCTTAGGCTCTTCTGGGTAAGAGGTCCTGGTTTCCAAAAAGGGGAACACTTGGGACACCTGGGTGGCTTAGCTGTTGAGCGTCTGTTCGGCTGGGCCTGATCCCAGGATCTGGGATTGAGTCCCACATCGGGCTCCCTGTGGGGAGCCTGCTTCTCCCTCTGCCTATGTCTCTGCCTCTCTGTGTTTCTCATGAATAAATAAATAAAATCTTTTTAAAAAGGAGAACACTTTCACCAGAAGACAAAGTAAAGGAGTCCCACAGAACTTGACTATTACCTTGTCATTTGGGGGTCCTCATTTCTATATTATCAGGTAAAAGGGAATTAATGGCAATGTATTTATAGGATTAATCTACCCTTATTAGCATAAAAAGCCTGGGTTGCTGCTATATAATGGAGGCAGGGGGAGATATCTAAGGACTTGACCGATGCATCACCTGGTGTTTTTGTGCCAGGTGATAATGGTGAATGGACAGTTATAGCAACTATGCCCTTAAACTAAACCTAGAATAAGAAGATCTGGGTCATTCTACCAGGCAAGCAACTTTAGATCAACTGAGATGCTAGCCAAAGATGAGAGAAATTTAAAATCAACTAACGGAGGAGAGAGATGATCATGATGGACAAGACTTTGGAACCATTAGTTCCACAGACCCTCTTGCAGAAATGGTAGCTGGCTAGTACCTTGAAAGATATTTGGTGATGGAGTGGAGTTAATGGAGAGAAAGGGTGGATCTGAGTAGTGCAAAGGTTCTACTGCATCAGTTACCACTTTGTCCCCCACTTAAAATCATCTCAGCCCTACATGTTACAGAAGTCACTGTTTCTACAACCAGTCCTTATCGATCTTGACCAGCTTCCTGCAGGTGCAACTGGAGAGTGCCTCATCTCTGGCTGAGATGTGAGCCTCTCACTTCCTTCCCTGGAAATTTTCTGACATGGAAGTGTGGAATATCCATTGAAATGCCATACATGTGCAACCTACAAGTGGTTATGTAGTGGCCAGTGTCCATGGGGCCATCTCTACCTGTGGGAGATGGAAGCCCATAGAAAAGTCTTTCTCATTTTATTTCATAGATTTCATTAAAGTTATACCTTCATTAGAATGTCTATGGAATCCAGCAGAGGTTGGCCATAGCCATAGCAACCCCTTCCTTCTTTTAGAGAGGGAGAGTGAGAGAGAGAATCTTAAGCAGGCTGCATGCCAAGCTTGGAGCCCAATGTGGGGCTTGATCTCACAACCCTGAGATCATGGACCTGAGCCAAAATCAAGAGTTAGACACTTAACTGATTGAGCCACCCAGGCAACCCTAACCATAGTCATTTTGATAATGCGTCCCTATTTCATCTTTTCCTTCTTCCTGTCTTTACTCCCCTGTTCGTTATTCCTGCTTCTGGGGTCTATTCCCAGATAAATTACCTGTGGGAAAGCCTTTTCAGGAGGAACCTCAGGCCAAGACATTAATCTTATTAGCTAATTTAAGTTAAATACATGCAAATAATTCAGGTCTCAATATACAATTATGCTTCATTATTCATATGTACAGAAATTTAGGAAGAGTGATGATTTTAAAAATTAACATAATTGTTTCAACTTCTCCAAACCTTATTCACTTTATATTTGAGAGCTAGTAGTCACAGTGGTAAGTTACTGTATCATTGAAATGTTCATTCTGCTATATAATGTGCACATATACAGAGATTTACAGACTGTAAGAGAGCTTTTTTTTAATGCTTTAAAGTAGCATGAAATTATCCAACAATCTTTCTATATTGTTGAATAATTGATACTATTACATCCTCAAGGTAAATAAATGTGAAAAGGAAAAGGATCTTCAATAATAAGGTAAATGGATTTTGTGACATTATTTCGGTTGGTATTTGTAATGTCAGTTTACACTTTCACCATCAGAGGTCATGAAAGGACAATGTTGAACAGAAAATTGGAATTTTGTTGAAAATAAACTAAAGTTTGAAATTTGAATTGTAACATCCTTAGAAGGTTTTTTAAAAAGAAAAGTGACAGTCTAAACATCGTTTTTTATTTCATTATGATCTCATATTATTGTTTTATTAAGTTTTTTTTGTTTTAATTCCAGTATAGTTTGTAAGGGAAGAAAAATATTTTTTAAGAATAAAGTGATCTGATGGGTTACAAGAACATTAGGCTATATTTGACTTTGGGACTTTCAATTTTTACCTTAAGAATAAAGTTTTAGGGATCCCTGGGTGGCGCAGCAGTTTGGCGCCTGCCTTTGGCCCAGGGCGCGATCTGGGAGACCCTGGATCGAATCCCACGTGGGGCTCCCGGTGCATGGAGCCTGCTTCTCCCTCTGCCTTTGTCTCTGCCTCTCTCTCTCTCTCTCTCTGTGACTATCATAAATAAATAAAAATTTAAAAAAAAGAATAAAGTTTTAAATGCAAACTGTTGATTACTATTTATCTTGGAAATATATAACATTTAATTTCAAATGGGTTTGTGGGGCCTATAATTGACAAAAGTATTGCACTTATTAACAAGAGAAAATAAATAGAATTAAAATTTAGAAGGGCTTGGGAATGCATTTCTTAATGAACATAGCCTATATACTTCATAAATCATAGTAAAGAGTCAGAAACCTCGGATCTGAGAAACTGGCAATGCAAAATGTTTCAGATATCATATTGACAATAAATTTTTGATATCTGATATTGATCTGTTTTTTTGCTTATCATTGGTAGCATGTGTTGATTTTAAACTTTTCTTGATCTAGTTAAATTATTAGAAATGCAAAAAACCAATAAGTGAAAATAACTTTTGGGGGGTTATAAAAACACACAAGTCATCAGTTGCCATTGCCCCTTTTCGGTAAAAATAACAACAAAACCTCCATATAAAATGATTGTTAATATGTTTGCATTAACAAAGTTTACATGTTTTCAAAAGTGCTGTGGCACATGAAATGAGTGTATTATAAAAACACAAATATTGTGTGATTTTCCATATATGAAGTATCCAGAATCCTTTTCATAGAAAAAGAAAGTAAAATGGTAGGTCTGTGGGTTATTTAATGGGGATAGAGTTTCAGTTTTGCAAGATTTAAAAAGAGTTCTGAAGATTGCGCACCAGTGTGAATGTACTTAACACTATTGAACTCTACACTTAAAAATGGCTAAGTGTTATTATGTGTATTTTACTACAATTAAAAACAATGGGGTTTAAAAAATGCTGTGGCACATGAGTTGACATTGGACAATCAAAATTCTTCCACTGAAGTTGGAATCCAGTGTCACCAGCACCTGCAAGTCGCCTGTGCTGCCTCTCAATGGCTGACTCTGGCCAGCCAAAGAGGCCACCAGTGGGCAGAAGGAACCCCTGCAGGATGGGGAGCTGGTTCAGAGATACTGTATTTGATTTGTACAAGAAATTTGGATTAGAATGTGACACTGTCCTTCCCAAATTACAGGTACAACAGTATATCTACACCATAGTGTTGTGAGGAATAAATGAGTTATAACATATAAAAATTCTGAACTGGGACTTGTATATCACAATGCTTAGTTTATTTTAGCTATTATGTTATTTATGAAGCATGTCATAGTGTAAAATGGTAAGCAATAATTCCGTACCTGTCATCACCACCATTATTACTTGTTCCATTTTTCCAATCTAGTGTCTAAAAAGGCATTTTGTTTTTATTTGTTTATTTGTCTCCTGGAGTGTCAGGCACATCACAGTTATCAAAGAGCCTTTCAAAATAGTAAAGCACAATCTGTGACTAATGCTGAAATCCATCTTCATGGAATATTTGTGTCAACAGCTAAGACTTAGTCTTCACTAGTGTCCATACGATTGTCCCTTCCCTCACTTCTGTCCTTTTTGAGTCAGTTGTATCTTACTGGGTATCTTTTCCAGTCTTCCAGTGGTTTTCAAGTTCTAGAAGCCCTCATGCTGCTAGTATGTGCAGCCTGCTCTTACATGTAAAATCCCTCTCTACATACAATGACCATGATGTGTGGTGGTTGGGGGAGGCTGATGTGTGGTGGTTGGGGGAGGTGGTTGGGGGAGGTTGGAGGATCTGGAGCTTCAGCAATCTTCACAGATTTTATTATTTTAGTCCATGCTCCTTTTTGATGATAATAGCTATTCTAAAGTCATTCTTTGAGTTTTCCAAAAATTACTTTTAGACTTTTTGTTGTTCACACTTGCTTGATTCGTAAGTAACCTCAGGGTCCCTCAGTTTTAACATGAACATAGACTCTGCTCTTCGTGTAATTACTGGTGTATTCTGTTAGTTGAGAAATATCCTACCCTGTTTTTAATTTTGGTTATATAATCAACCTTAAAAGGAAAAATATAAATTAATGGTTGATATGAAATGGGAGAAAATTTTTTTTTCTTAAAGTTCTTTTGTGAAGAACTTTTTTATTCTGAAAGTCAAAACCCACATACCATTTTCTAGTCACCATATAAATCTCATGGATGGAAAACAAGGTTTCTTTGAGAGAAAAAGAAAATATGAAGAGACTGTTTCTACAATTCCACCAAATCTTTCACCAATGCTTCTAACAAGTTCCAAAATGAATTTCATCTCCATATCCTGCCTTGCAGGAGGTTTTAATGAGCAATGAACTGGTTCTCATGGTGAAAGCCAAATGAAGAAAAATTCTGAATAATCCACCACCTGCACTATTCCACATTCAATAATCAAGGATAATGAGAGTGGAGTTAGTTCTATATCACTACTGCCTTATTAAATGATCTACTTGACTTTGGAAAAATTGCATAAGGAGCAAAAGGACATCCAGTTCAGAGTTCTTTCATGCTTGCAGCCAAGCCTTCAGTGACATTCTGACATTCCAAGTTGGAATCAAGTTCTTTTTTGATTATATCTAAAACAGAAATTTTTTAAAAAATTTGATTGATTGATGGAATGTCTACTCTTTCTCTCTCTCCTACCAAATCATAAACACTTTGAGGCTGGGTGCTGCATTATTAATTTTTGTATTATACCAATGTTTTGCACAAGTAGGTGTTCCATGGTTGTTGAAACTACAGACTTTATTTCTTGGTCCTATTTTACTATCTGATGCTTTAAGTTGTAACTTAAAACTTTTCTAAGTTTTAATACTTCCTGAATGGTTGTCACATGCATGGGGCTAGTGCTCTCCTCATCTCCCACACACCACCTTGCAGCTCATCCCTGTGTATTAGAGAAATAGTCCTTTGGCCTGTGCATAGGCAAACACAGTATTTTTATGCAGGAGTAATTACAGTCACAACATAAACATGGTAATCTATTTTTACTTTCTATAATCTCCTTGGTAGCAACAATGACCAAATGTCCAGGAGGACTATACAATGAGATGTGGGAACTGTAGAATGTCCTTTATCAACTCAGCAGTTGCTCAGCATCAATATACAGATGCTCTACTCTCCTAGGGTCTAGTGAATGGACAAATAAGTTGCTTCTTTTAATCTGGACAATTATTCCATCAACCGGAAAATTCTTCCATTTTGTGTCTTAATTCTGAAGGACTCAGAACAAATAAAAAAATCTCAACTAATTATTTACTGTTCAAGAGTAGAGTGCTTCAGAGTTAGAATGAGGCTGACCACTGGTGGTTACCTTCTGGATAAGTTACCCACCCTAATGTCTTTGGGAAGCCTGAAGAAGTTTTGGTATCTGTGCCACATTTTTCTTATAAGTTAATGTAACTTAAAGTAACTCTCTTTTGCAGTTTCATTTCCTTCCTCTTACAACAATAAACACACTTAGGCTGTTTACCTGCTTTGAAAGCTATTTGTAACACATAAGATGCAGGATTTATGCTCCCTTTTTCTCCCCACAGGCCCACCCCAGGAAGAGAGGTGTTAATACTTTGTTTTCCCTAAAAAAGAGAATAAAATCCATGAGATTATAACCTCCATATATCAAGGTTGTTTCAGAGTTCTTGATACTCTTTGAAAGGAGATGAATTTGATTTAGTTTTAATTGTAATTGAGGTTTTTTTTAACTTAAAAATGTCTAACACAGATGCTACAAGAAATAAAAGAAGTAATCACATGTTAACATTATTAATAATAACCCTGGGTTTTTAAAACATAGTTTTTTTTTAATGTGTAAATCTAAAGAAAGGCCATAGGCTGATTCAGGGGAAGGCCTCTCAGGAGAATCTCAGCTATGGTTTTAATTGTGGAGGTGGACCCTTTTATAGAGCTTGGAAATGTCACCTTCACGAATATATTTTGTTTGAAGCAAAACATCTAGTGGGTTTGTTTTGATATCGGGAACATGGCAGACAAATGACCAGAGATGTCTACCATCACAGAGATTAAGTTGGAAGGCCTGAGAAGTCCCAGCCCTCTGTAGCAGAGCCACAGCCCTCTGAATCACACTGGTGGAAGGCAGGGCTGGCAGGACTAGAAGGAAACGGAATAAAAACCAATTAGGGACAGGCTACTGAGAGGGTAACATTTGAACTTTAGAAGAGAACCATATACCTTTGACTCAGATCAGCAATCTTTTAAGATCTGAATAACACAACCAGAATATACTGTTAATCTGAGTTTGTTTTACATTTTTAGTTCTGGCAATTCTTCAAGAACAAAAAGCTGTTTTCTTTCTAAATTTTGAAAAGTTCTTTGGCCTTTTAAGATTGAAATCTTAGTATATGATACACTTTCAAATATCAAATTTAGAATTTGTAATTTGAATTCATTGTTAAATTCTTCTCCAGGAGAGAAAAAATCTGTGTAGGCCATACATGGAAATCAACTGGGCTGGGATCCAGATTTGATGAATTTTCTTTATATTTTATTATATTTTTCTAATTATCTGCATGAGGAGTGTAGTCTTTTTTGAAGTTTGAAAAAAGGGAAAGTGAAAAGTAATATATGAAACATTCAAGTATGCACTACCTTTATTTACATTTTTTAAATTTTGTGTTGGGATTTTTTTGGAGAATAAATAAATGATCCAAGATAAATTAAAGTTCTCTGTTTAATATCTATTTTAAAATACATTTACAATCAGAAAAGGAAATAAAGGCTTTAATTTTCAGAGAAGCGATTGTTAACATGGTTGCATTTCAAGTGTTTATCCCTATTCCATGGGCAGTTCCTAATGTGAGAGTTTTCTATTTTAAAAAATCCACAGAATACTGAACAATCAAATGTTTAAGGTCATGTAAAGCTTAAATGAAAATAAACGAAGTTGTGCATTTATAATAAAGATGTCATGTTGTAAAAGGGGTCCAGAGTAACACTGCTAACACTGCTTTAATAATAAAATAAATATTAAAATAGGAAGAGTAAATATGGAGGTTGAGACTTCTAACAAAACTTCTTTCTTCCATTGTTGTTTCTCTACCTCGGTCATGGTGAATCTAGATATTTCTTTGTAAGGCTTGAAATTCACATATTATTTGATTTCTTGGTGTACTGGACGAAATACAGGGGCTCAAGGTAAAGATGAGAAAGCAATTTAGAGACAAAAGTAAGGAAAGGACAAACATACACTTTAATAGTTTAATCAAAGTACTGCTCATGCCTTTACGGGTGGAACATTTGACAGAATGCAAGCAAGACTAAATGGTATAGAGAGGTGCTCAAAAAGCCAGGTTAAAAAATCGTATCAAAATAAAGGACTGCTGGGCAGCCCCGGTGGCACAGCAGTTTGGTGCCACCTGTGACCTGAGGTGTGATCCTGGGGACCTGGGATCGAGTCCCAAGTCAGGCTCCGTGCGTGGAGTCTGCTTCTCCCTCTGCCTGTGTCTCTGCCTCTCTGTCTCTATGAAAAAATAAATAAAATCTTTAAAAAAATAAAATAAATAAAGGACTTCTGGACTGCCAAAACTTCCCAGGCACACTGATGAAAGTTGTAAGCTGTGGAATGAAAAAATAAGTTTGAATATGTGTAAAAACAGTATATCAGTGAGTTTTACAAGAGAACAATTACATTTCCTCCTGAATTTATGTAAATGTATTCCTCATACAATTTTTCCATTTTTAACTGTCTTATCATTTCTTTCCAGTTAGCTATTTCAGATTGATTTCCTTTGGGCAAGATTGGTGCATGTTGGCAGAATAATGACCACATTTTTTTGGCCACGAGCTATTAAATGCCTGGGGATCAGTAGTTCTCTGCACCTCCAAGAGGCATCCAGCTGACAACTGACAGTGGAGCTTGTTGAAGAATCATATTGCTCTTATGCCAGATCTAAGTGGATACCAAGTAAAAAAAATCTCATCCTTAAAACAAATGAACATTATTCACAAATACTTTGTTACTTCTCAGTTAAAATTAATAGTATAAAGGATTTTATCTTCTGTTCTGTTATAGATCACAAAATTGAATGCTTAGCATTAAATTTATTGTCTAAAAATTTAATGATTATCTTCTGTGTGGAAAACTATCAAATTTTATTTCATTATGATGATATGTGATATTAAAGAATTTGAAGACTTTGATCTCATTTGCCATCTAGAATCTAGAGGGAGACAATGGGCTCTTTACTATCTTCATAGCACAGGGAAGACAGCATAAATGTTAGTGTGAATGAGTATTACCCAACTGGATTTGACTACTTTTGAAATTGCTTTAACTCTCATCTGAAATAATGGAAAACCTTTCACACAATTGCTATATTACCCAGCTTATAACTAAAACGACGATAAAACAACTGCACATAAGCTTTGGTAGAGATGCAACCCTAGCAGTACACTGAAGTTCACACCATAATAAATGTTAGAACTGAGAGTGGGGTTGAGAGGTGTTGATTATGAGACTGATGGCCAATGTTCATGCCAGGAGTGCCTCCCAGCTTGCGATTGCCTGGCGTAAAGTTCTAGAAACCGTCAGTTCCTGTCACTGGGCAAGAGGAAGATGGTGACTTTGCTACTGACTGTGGAGGTCAGGGTCTTCTAAGGGTCACCATGGATGCTGAACATTCTTCCTAGGGGAGCTAAAAAATTATTCAACAAACTTTACTGTCGATGTATTTTGTCCTGTGCATGATGCCTGGATCTGAAGGCACAGAGATAGGAGACATAGTCCCTGCAGGGGAATTCCCTGTTGGCATGGGAAATTGACTTGTGACGTGCATAATAATTACATCACCCTGTGTGAAGTGCTACAATCAGGTGTGGTGGACCACAAACAAAAGAAGTACCAGCTCTGCCTAGAGGCACCAGCCAATGGTTTTTTCCCTGAAGGTGTGACATTAGAGCAGGGGGAGGTAGGTCCTCCCTTAGAAAACAGGGAGTCATCTTTCAAATATTGAGAACAGCATTTTAAAAAAGGCAACACATTCTTTTGGAGAATGTTGCATAGTTCAAGTAGCTGTAACAGATTGTACCTCTGTTGATTTTTGTTGTCCATAATCTAATTTCACTTTTTTTTTCAGAGAGAAAGAGTGAGCCCACATGTGTGAATGGCAAAGGGGGGGGGGGGGGGGCAGGGTATGAACAGAGGCAGAGAGAGAGAGGGAGAGAGAGAGAGTATTAGGGCTCAATCTCAAAACCCTGAGGTCATGACCTGAGCCAAAATCAAGGTCAGACACTTAACCAACTAGGCAACTCAGGTGCCCCACAGCTAATTTCACTTTTTAGGCCAACCTCTCTCTATGCACCTGAAAAGTCTGACTCTTGCTTAGCAATCCTCCCTATCTCCCCTTTCTTGGCAAGAAATGGATATCTAACTTAGGCTCTGTCACTCAGATGAAGCAAGAGAGGCAGAAAAACATATCGAGTGGAAAATCCTTCTGGTCTTTCAACATCATTGGGGTTGAAATTTCCCATCATTGGTGTTGGCCAGTGCATCTGGGGCCAGTGCCACACCCAGCATCCAGAAACAGTGTCCAGAGAGAGTGGCAGTGTGATAGGCCATTGTGGCAATGGAACAGGGCCATCGCTCTCTAGTGGCAATAGTTAACCGTCTCAACTGTCTTGGTTCTATAGTCTGATTTTGGCTGTGGTTTTTCTACTGAGTCTCTGTTTCCTCCTGCCTTTTCTGAGTCTGGTTCTTCAATCTTCCCAAGATTTCTAGGAGCTATTCAATATATCCTGTCATAAATTCCTTTTTAAAAAAAATCAGCCATAATTCTTGCAACTAATGACCCTTTTAGGCCAATAGTTCATGTTTGAGTTGAGAAAGTTAGGGTAAAGTATGAAGGGTTTCATGCTATGTTAAACTTTTTTTTTTCATACTGAGGGCCTAAGATAAGGGAATGATGTGATCATATTTGTACTTAAAAAATAATTTTGTTGTTAATGTTGATATTGGTAAAGAAAAGAATGAAGACAGGAGTGTAGGTAGAAGACTATTATAATGGTCAGGCAAGAGATAATGAAGGCTTTAAAAGAAAAAGACAGTGGTTAAGAGAGAGAGAAAGAGGATTTGAGAGATTTTTCCAGAAGCTAACTGTATTGATTTGGGTGACTTATTCTGTAGGGTAAAGGGAAAAATTCATGATTGCTTTAGGTGTTTTAGCTTGAATGAATGGATGAATAGAGGGTAATGGTACTTTACCATTGATTAAGTAAACCAAACAGGTTTTGGATATGTTGAATTATTGAATTTCAGGTACAGTTGGAGTTATCTGGTAGGCAGGTACATATACAGAACTGAACTGGAACAGAAAAGTGAGGGATGGAAAAGTATGAATGGCCTTTTAGGTGATCAGAGTAGATGAAGCACCTTTGAGAGCTATAGATAGAAAAAGAGTTGGCTAAAGAAAATATCCTCAAGAATATCAACAGTGACCACTCTCAAAGCTACATTACAATTTCTTGCATCCAGTGATCAGCTATTTGTTGCATAACTTGTGAAAGGTATTCAGACTCAATTTTAGGTAGAAAAAGAGGTAGGCTATTATTGACTTTTGTAATTTCCATTTTATTTTTTTATTTTTAAAAGATTTTATTCATTTATTCATCAGAAACACAGAGCGGTGGGCAGAGACACAGGCAGAGGGAGAAGCAGGCTCCATGCAGGGAGCCTGACGTGGGGCTCGATCCGGGGTCTTCAGGATCACGCTCTGGGCTAAAGGTGGCGCTAAACCACTGAGCCACCCAGGCTGCCCATAATTTCCATTTTAAAAGATGTATTTTCAAAGGATGTATTGCATGGAACCCCAATTTATAAAACATTTGAAAATAGAGAGACTCTGGTTGAAACAGGCATAGAAGCCAGGAGTCCCAAGACAGCCTTGAGGCAGCTTCTCAGATTCCTAAGTCTCCAGATATAATATACAGCTGTATGCATGTGTACTTGGAGCTGTAACAAGACTCACAGCCTCCCTCCACAGTGTCTCCCAGTGCTTACCTGTTCTTACTGATGGGTTTACCTTGTTTCTATCCTGCTGCTGTGGATCCTGTTTGTCTCTGGTAGCTGTTTGCAATGCCACGTTGAGGAACTATACACTAAGGCTACCATAAACCCAATGTCTGTACCCATAACATCTCAGGGTACTCTTAAAGCTCCCTAACCTGGGTGCCAGAATAGTGCTTGATGCCAACACAGGTGAGTAAAGGGGCCTTTTCTCCCACACTCTAACATGCCTTTCTCCACAGCCCAAAGCACGTTTGAACATTTCCATCTACCTATAGTCATTGCTTTTTGAATAAATCCTATTTACTAATCCAGATGGGAACAGATACCATACCATCCCTTCTATCTATACTTTCTTTCACTGAATCTCACCCTGAAAAAAAAAAGCAAATTAATGAACTCAAACAGATAGTTTGTCAAGGTATGCTTCTGTGCTGTATACATATGTATGAATATGTGTGTGAAAGGATATCTACACCATCAATATCCTCTGCCTGTGGAACACAGCTTAAAAATCATTGTATTATTTTGGAAAAAACAATGGCTTTGTCACCATACTTATCTCTCTGGATTTTGCTCCCCTCTGGATTGTTAAGATATAAGATAGTGTTAAAAAAAAAAAAAAGATAGTGTTGATAAGTACTTGTCATTGGTAGGTGCTTAGCAAATAATGGAGAAAATGGGTCTGATCTATTTACCTAATTAAAATGGGTGTACTTAGGATATGCCCTGTGAATTGGACTTCTACTTTGTTCTTTTTGTCTTTTTCACTCAAAACTGACCTCTCCTGTGTGTGTGCACAAATGTGTTACAGAAGAGATATGTACGTATATGCTAATGAAAGAGATGTTGAATATGTGAAGTCATTTAATGCACATGGGGAGTTGTATCTTCTCTTTGTTATAGAGAGGAACCATGTTTTTAAAACTTAGTGTGTACAAGATTCCATTGTAAAATGACTTGAATTGCATAAATATTTTTAAGATATTCCCAACTAACAATCTGTGAGCAAGAGTGGACCTTTAGGAATATTGTACAAAAGCATTTGTGCCTTCTGCCTCTGAACAAATTTTTGGAACAGCATGATTGTTGGAGAAACAACCAAGAACAACCAACAACAAGCATTTTTCAGCAAAACAAGATTTTTGGAATGAAGATAAGCATAAGGTCTATCAGACAGGAAAAATCATGTAGATGTTGACCATTTTCATTTTTGTAAAATAGCATTTTGTCAGTTGTTTGTGACTTTCTTTGTACCATATGCTCTTCTTTTCATTTCACTTTATATCAGACACAGAAAGTTCCTCAAAGAGATTTCCTCCACCTTACTAATCCATTTATCCTTTCTTTCTCTTAAACAAAGCTTTGCATGGAATAGCTATTTAGTAACAGAAGGCTTTAGTTTTTTAATCGCGGCTTAATTTTCTATTTCATTGTTTGCAAAGCTTGATATTGGAAAAACATTTTAGAGAAGGATAGTAAAATGTTATCTATGCTAACAAAAAATTTTGAATGTTTTGTGTATTTCTCGTTTAAAATCTATCACTGGAAATGGAACTATTTTCTATCCAGATTGTTCATATATTCATTCCTTCATTCATTTATTCAACAAATATTTTGTGAGCACGAGTGACTGAGAGGCTCTAGAGAAGAGCTGTAAGAGATGGTCCTTGTCCTGACAGGGCTTAACAGTGGTCAGAACTTTAAATGTTTTTTTGCAAAAACCACATGGAGAACCCAGAATCTCTGCCAACATTTTAGTATTCAGTATGAAAAAGTCAAAAGACGTTGGAAATGATACCCTTCTTGTTCCCATATGCTGATGGTCTTATACTTAAATCAATTTTATTATTCTGACTTATTAGTTGGGACTTGGCTCAGATATATGAAACAATTTGTCTGGTAAATCTGATGATTGAACTCAGCTATTTATATTTGTGTGTTATATATGTAATCATACATTATATTTAAGATGAATTACTCATTAAAACCTCCATGTTGCATATAAATGCTTTCAAATAATAACGTCCTTTTTTAGTGTTATCTTAGAGTTCTATCCTTTTTTATTGCTTAGCTTTATAAGGAGGGGTTATCACTGTGAACATGACAAAAAAAGCAGTTTGAACAAAGTTCTTAATTCACCACTGTTTGTTTGCTTTTAATTCAGTATGAAACTGTTAACCTTTACAAAAAGACAACTAGGAAAACGGCTAAATATTTATTTTCATTATCTCCAGTTTCACATATTTGTAAGTTCAGAACTGAAATCCTAGATCTCCTCTGACGCCCTAGCAGAGTTAATGGTACAAACTCCTTTTTTGAACTTTTTCCCTGACTTAGTCTCTTAATTTTTTATGGCTCTAAAAAATAAAACATGAAAAGGCAAAGCCAGATATATTTTATCTTTCATGTATGACAGATGTTCCCTCACCCATGTTTCATGGGCATAATCCGGCTTTTGAAAACATGGAGATGGATGTTGCTGCCAGCAAAGCCTCATGAAAAGAGGGCTAGTTGTCTTGATGAGCAAATCCTTCATAATGAGTCTTAGGGCCCTGTACTCTTCAGTGTTCTGGAGGAAATTTCTACATTGAGTGGTAAAAAATTAGCATGAGACTGGAACGTAAAAAGCAGCTATAGGTGGGTCTACCAACGGTGATAGCCGCCATTTGGATAGAACATATTCTACTGGTTCCATTTTAAATTTACTCAACTAGTTGCTCTTTTGTTTTGCTTCATTTTTAAATATTAGATGCACAGATGTGAAGGCCAAGCAGTTTTTTTTTAAAGATTTTATTTATTCAAGCAGTTTTATTTTAAGATGGTCATAGAAACATGGGTGTTCATATGGATATTTTAATGGATGAATAAGAAAAAAATACAGTTTTTATTAAATATAAACATAAAACAAACCAGATAGGCTCTAGCTACCAAACTGGTATGAGATATAAGTCTGCTTTAATCATCACAGGACAGAGACGCTCTCTCTTGGATAAGGCTGATCCTATCTCCTTACAATGCTGGCAGACAGAGCAGCTTTGCCTTTCAGATTTTCACCCAGTTATTTTTAGTTCTTCTGAAGCCTGGGAAATAAGAAATATAACCTCCTTGAAAAATCCAAGCGGGCCAACCATAGCAGGGCCTCTGAATCTGATTAGATAAAACAACAAAGAGGTTCTGTTAGGGCAGAGGCAGGAAGAGCCAAGGTGGGTGGCAATCTCTGCTCAACTCAGGGGAAATGTAGCCTCAAAGAATTCAAAAGTGGGTGAAAAAAATAACATAAGCACTAGACAACTTTCCCACATCTCAGGTCACTCTCTAAATACAGCTAGAAAAATTTTCCCCACACTAAACTTTTTTTCCAATTTTTGAAGTATAATAAACAGTATGTGAATGTATGTTTATCCTAAGCACCACACTGAGAGAGATATTCGCTCTTTGGTAGTGTTTGTGCTCTATGTTAACATTTTTCATCCCCCTTATTAGCTTAGAAGGTAAATCAGGCAACATTTAAGTTATAAAAGTAGCTATTTGTTTCCAGTTTTTGAATTTGATATTGGAGTAATTTAATGCAGTCCTTTCCCTCAGTTATTAAAATGGAAGCAGAACATGGGAGTGAGTGCCGGGTTGAAATTCTCCCCTTAGGTGGAGTTGAGAAATAAAGTCTATTCCAGTTCTACCACTGATTCCTGGGTCTGCTGGATTTTAGCCTGGTGAAAAGGAGGCAGAGTCTAACCAAGGAGATGGGGGTGGTCGATGTGCTGACAGTTGTCATCAGTAGCTTTGACAGGGCTACTGAATAAGCAACGTTATGTGTCCCCATCCCCAGCATCACCACTTTGTAAAAGAAAACAAATAAAAGGGGGCTGGATACTGAAATACAAGATAGTGGACATCTGGCATCTTTCACACTGGGGAAGTCACTGAAGTGCTCTGTTCTTCAGTCTCACTGTTCAAGATGGAGGGATTGTCTTACATGTCACATCATTTGATAACTCGAAAATCACTCCAGATTCTTGCCCATTTCCTCCTATATTGATGATGTCCATGTTAAAACTGGGGAAGCTAAAAAAAAAAAAAAGGTCGAATTATAATATGGCATTTATTTCTTGACTATGAGCAAAGTCAACCCTGCTATATTTCCTTCCTTTTTCTCCCTGAATTTCTCAACCTCTCTCTTCAGCAATACCTCAATTCTTCTATAATATGGTGTGAGCAAATGAGAGGAACTGTGGCAGATGTGGGAGAGGGGTTTAGTGGAGGAAGTAGAGCACACTTGGGCCAGAGATTCCTACAGTCGGTGCAGAGAGCTGGGAGGCATTCAGGTTATGTAAGAAGAGGATGAAGAAATAGGATGGGCTCCACTGAGATCCCAGCAGGGACCATGACTCCACTGGATTCCACCTCTTAGCCAGGGCTCTGTGAAGCTGTTTTCTGTGGAAGTCTTTGGTGTATGGTCCTAGATTCCATGATAGTTGTACTCTGGGGCATCCAGAAGTAAATGAACCATTATTTCACCTTGATTCCTTCAAATCTGAGAGCACCACTAATAGTTTCTAAGCATAGAGGTAAAGATACTCCTGGCTTCCCTGCCACCGTGGCATTGAGCACCTGGCCTAAAAACCACTATTTGGTCTGAGCTAGTTCTGTCTCTTGCTTGTGTCCCTGCTGTGCAAAGCCCTGTAGGAATGGAAACTTGAACTTGCTTCTCAGTCACGCCGTGGCTCTGCTAGTCTAGGGATCCTTGGAGTCAGACTTGGAAATCTGATGGCCCCTCTCTAGACAGCCACCAACACCTTTCTGCTTTTGGGATTACAGACACTCCTACACTAGGGTATTGGGAGACTTCTGGTATCTTTTTATATCATACACTCATTTTTACCCATAGAAAACACCTCAACCAAATCTGTCTATCTGTCCTATGAAATATACAGTATTGGTTCCTGGTTTGCACTTTCATTAGGGCCAGATTGTGGACTCATCTGTACAGAAGAGTTCTGGCTTTGCGGCTGACAACTTCTCTGTTTGAAGTTTCATGTATTGCTTGTAAGATGGACAATTTGCAACTAAAAAAATCCCGAATTCCTCCTTTAGAATATACCTTAAAAGAAGGACTTGTGGCCTAATTTTAAACTTCATATGAACTTTGTAATTAAAAGTGTGCACAACAGTGTTAAAATCAATTATGCAGTTATCTATCAGCCTAAGGAGGAAGTAGTAGATGAGTCGTTACTTTGTAGCCATTGTTTTCCCCATCTACAAAACAAAATACATTTAAGGAGAATTTTGCAGTTTACAAAGTGCTTTCCCACATGCTCTTTTTATTATTATTATTTCAATGCTCTAGAAGTTTAGGCTGGATGGTTTATAAGTTCCCACAGCTTTAAACTTCTATTAGTCTGTGGCTCTACTTCTATTATAGGATACAGACTGGAAGGTGGTTTCTAACAACAGAAACAGTAGAATGAACCGACCCCATGCAGTGGAGTGACGTACGAAGGCTCTTCATAAAGTCCTTGTATCTTTAGATAGCACTTTAAAAAATCACCATATGGTGCTCAGGCTTTTTACTTAAAGGGTCAGAGACTCATCATCTGGGGGTTCCGAAGTGGAGGAGACAGTCTGTCAGTGCCCTGGGAGCCAGAGCAGCTGAGCATTTGAAGTCGGGCAGCCACCCACATAGTGCCAAATTTGCCACCATGGAGTTGTCTGTGCAAGCTCTGAAAGAGAGCACAAAGAATATGACACCTGTCCTCTCGTTTATTCCCTTTCTTTCAGCATCTTTTTCACTAATCACCTCTGAACTGCATCAGTACAAGAAATAAACACTGGCAGAGACAAGCCTCCGGCCGAGCACTCAAAGACTCTCTCCAAAATGTGGCTTGAAAATAATACCCAGATTAAGCCTAAAGACCAGGCTGTTCTCTTTGTTGTTGCAAGCTTTTTGAAAATGTTCATTTCCTTAATGTGATAAGAAGCTGAAACATTTTCAAAGAAATAAGAATTTCGTCAGGATCAATAGAGTCATGGCCAGCACTTTTCGGGAATAATTTCACTGCAAGAAATTCTCTCAAGCTTCTCGTTCTGATTTGGAAAACCATTTAACTAGTATTGTGGAATGTTCCCATTTTTGAGGCGGTATAAGGCATGCATATGGGGATTTGCTCACTAAAGAAAGCCTTTTGCAATCTAAAAACATTAGACCGTAATTCTAGTAGAATGCACACAGAACTTAAAAACACATTTTTTTTCCTTGAAGATTCATAGAGGAAGATTGAGGTCTTTTAAAGCTCAGGATTATTCCTTAACTATCGTGTGTGTGTGTGTGTGTGTGTGTGTGTGTTACTAATTCTATATTCTGTCCAACTATGAGAGGAGTTCTCTTAAGTACCGGAGCAAAGGCTCAGTGGCTGACTCATCTTCGGGTTTGGATTACACGTGTGGGGTTGTGTTTTGGATGGAGCTTTCTGGAATAGCAACACTCCATCAAAAACACAGTGGCACACCTGTACTCCAAATGGTTGAATAAGACAAAACATATGACATCAAAACACTGGGAATCATATTAAAAAGAAAAAGAAGAATGCAGCCTGTAGTGAAGATAAAGACAGCAACAAAGCGCTAATATACGGGAAGAGTCGAGAGTTTTACATTTGTTACTCATGAAATGATTTATCTGTCATTTAACCTCTGCTCATAAGCCATGTTTGCTCTGCCTGATGTTGACATGAGCACCACATACACAGCGTGTGAAAAGTTGCTCATTTGGATGTTCCATCCTAAAAAATAAATTATCATCACATGTCACACAATGAGAAATGACTGCCGCTTACATTTCCAAAGGCTCTAAAATACCACAAAGAAGGGAACAATGGCTTCTTCTGGAATTTTCAATGGTAACTGATGGTATAGTATAGATTTTGCTATTTTAAGGGAGGATGCCACAAATTAATGCTTCATTTTAAAAGAAGGAATTTATGTCATTGTTTTTCATCTAAAATGTTCACAAATTACGGGGATCCCTGGGTGGCTCAGCAGTTTAGCGACTGCCTTCGGCCCCCAGCGTGATCCTGGAGACACGGGATCGAGTCCCGCGTCGGGCTCCCTGCGTGGAGCCTGCTTCTCCCTCTGCCGGTGTCTCTGCCTCTCTCTCTGTGTGTGTCTCTAATGAATGAATGGATAGGGTCTTTAAAAAGAAAAAAGAAAAAGAAAAAAATGTTCACAAATTACCTTTCCAACTTATTGAATTCTTAGCAGATCTCTTAGAGGAAAGTGTCAATGTGGTTGAACTTTCAATTTTACAGAATTTATTTTTCATGGATATAGTTTTAAACAAATGTAACAGAAACTCTGCTATGTGCATAATCATCTCTACTTAACTGGCTGCAAGAAATTGTTTTTGCATGCAAAGAAGTGCAAGCAGGCAAGTGTAAAAATACAATTTCTGATAGATAAAAGCTTATTTATATACAAGTTGATATTTAATAACTGAGTTTGAACTTCTGTTCACTGAAACTTGTTCTATTATAGACATTTCATGGTTATTTACACAGATTCATGTTGCTTTTCCTTCTTACAATTCCTACTTATATGGCTTTTCTTTTTTCTTTCAACTATGCAGCCTTAATAGACAGTAAGGGCACATTGTCTATTGGATTATATAACTATGTTGCAATTTTTTTCAAAGAAAACTTCTATATTGAGATTGTAATGGATTTCAACTCCCAATGGGTTTCAACTTTAATTGACTACTTTCTCCCCATACTGTAGGCATCACCCCCATGAGATAGCTGTTTATCAATTCTAGTGCTTCTACTTACTGTGGTTTAAAACATGGGGACTGAAATTAACCTCAGCTTGAAAATCTGGCTTTCCGGTAGACTACACACATGTTTACCCGTTCCATGCAGAAGACCAAGATTTGGCATTAAACACAGACTTTTTCTGGAAATATCATAAGAGAAATGATTACTAAAAACACTACTTTTTATATTGGGCACTCAGGAAACACAATCATAGCATCTAACTTGGAGGTTTGGTGCCACCATGGTCTTATTGAGAAACATGTGGCTGACAATTGAGAAGCTGGGAAATATTGTGTGGATTAAAGGAAATAAATTAAGAGCTGAGTTATATAAATCTTGAGTGCTCGTTGCACCTGGAATCATTTTCATGGCAGTGCATACAATTGGTCTTTCTACTCTTTAAAGTATCCTGGCTGCAGAATGAAAATTGCTGTTTTGAGTAAGTACTATACAAATCTTTCATTTGGCCAATCAAAAAAGATTTTTTTGGAAAACTTTTTTTTTTCCCTGAGATTTACAGGAAGTACCAGAGTATTTTTGGTAGAGATTACCAAATTCTTCTGTCACATATCTTTAATCCTGGACTAACATTTTCTCCGTGTGCATTTTTCTTTAGCTTTCACTAAATCCATTTAACTTAGCCTATGCTTAATATTCACAGAAATTTTAGGGAATTGACACAGACCAAGTTTGGTAGAGACCATCTGGATATGGTATAGTATGGTATAGGAAGCTTTAAGGCATTTAAAAAGAGATGGTTTTGAGGACACTAAACATGCTGAATTTGTCTGTAGGACGGGAGAAATAAACAGTTTCCCTTCATAGTATGTTTAGGGAGAAAAAAAAGGATGATAATACTACCATTTTTGAGCTCCTACTTAACTTAGCATTCTTCTAAATATTGTATGTATATTCTCTAATAATGTGAACATTTACTGAGTGCTTAATATGTGTCAAACTCTGGCTAAAGCCTTTTAAGTATATTAACTCACTAAATCCTTACCATGAACCCTATTGGGCACGTATTTTGTTATTTCACTTTGTAGTTGAGGAAAGTGAAGCTGCCAGAATGTAGAGCTCTTACGCAGCGTCTGGCTTGCTTCTCTATACTCCTCTATTCTCTTAGTCAATATCTGTAATGTCTTGCAAGATAGGCATAATTATTCTTTTTGCATACATGTGAGGACACAAGAAGCTCAGCAATTCAATGACTTCCCCCAGATCATACAGCTATAAAGTGGTAGAGCCAGAATTCAGCCCAGGACTGAGTGATGCCAAAGCTTGTGTTTCTCCATCACAAGAGGTATGCTTTTCCTGGAAGGCTAAGTCAACAACTTTAGAGAGCTTGTCTATGAGTGCATAGCTGGGAAGGCTCTGAGGCCACAACCAGAAGGCAGTGTGGCAAGGGCACTGAGGACTGCCCAAAGCTATAGCCCATACACATGGTTCTAATTGGCCCCCGTACCCATGCTGCAGGGTCAGTGCTCAGAAGGAATTGGGAATTTCAGAGTGGTTTGCTTCCCAGAGTGGACATGCGCCTTCAGACAGGCTCTTTGTGGAAATCCCGCTGGGACTTCCACATAACATACATATTTGTAATGCCTTCCCCTGCCTCAGGCTACAAGGGTGCTTTGTAGTTAGAACCTAGTTCATTTTAGTATCCCATCTGGTCTTTGGTGGAACACATTGGAGAAAGTGAACTATAGATTAACCTCCAAGCCAGAAAATATTTTTATGGTTCCCATTTCATAGGGTCACAAGGGTGTATGAGAATAGAATGCTTGGCAGGAAGTAAAAACCTATACTCTCAAAAATATTCTTCTTTCTAGTTCTATCTCTATATCTTTAGACTCAGCTGCTTATAAGATAAGAGACTACAAATAGGGACCAGGGTAGAAAGCATCTCACTGTTCCTGTGGCAGTGTGTTGAAGGGAAAAGGCAGCATATCCAAGGCTCATCGTATTCAAGTCATTTAGAAATAAAATTTCAGTAATTACCTAATACTAAGTAGCATTTCTAGCTCTCTGTGCTAATATTGCACATTTTTAAAACAATGAATGCATGCGTGGATGGGTGGATGGATGGATGAAACTTGTATTACTGATTATTGCCTGCGTAGCAGTACTATTTTTATATTATGGGGCTTGCTATTAATTTGGGGGATCAAGGTGACTGCATTAATAAAACATACATTAGAGTTATTCTTCATATTCTTTCGTGACTACAAATGTGCACATTGTCAATATGGCACCATAAGGTTTGTGCTCCCAACTGTCCTTCTTAGGAGGAATCAGATCATAGACTGAGCACCTAGTATCCTCTCTTTTCCAAGGTAGAGATTAATATAATGTCATCTACAAATTTAAATCTGGCAAATGCAAATGCAAATAAGCTAAGTCATGTGACTCTGGCTCCATAGTGATGGAGATCATGAGCCCATCATGGCCAGATTCTGAAATCTTTCAGAGCAGAAGTTCTTAACCCTGGGTGTGTAGGACATGCATAAACTTCAGTAAGTTCAGAGACTTCAGAGACTGATGAAACTGAAAACAAAATGTTGAGTCTGTTAATTGTAGGGGAAAGGGCCAGAACATTCACCAGAGCCTGTGAAGGACCTATAACCCACATGAGGGAAGACAGTTACACAAAAATCCCCCCAGCATTACTTCTTTCTCTCAAGTCTTCTTTTGCTCAAGAATCAAAGGTGATGAAAACAATACAACAATAAGAAATATACATGGGGCGCCTGAGTGGTGCAGTCAGTTAAGTGGCTGACCCTTAGTTTTGGCTCAGGTTATGATCTCAGGGTTGTGAGATCAAGCCCTGAGTGAGCTCCTCCCTCAGCACATCTGCTTGTGAGTCTCTCTTTCTCTCCCCCTCTTTCCCTCCTCCTGCTTGTGTGCTATAAATAATAAATAAATAAATAAATAAATAAATAAATAAATAAATAAATAATAGTCTTTTAATTTTTTTTTTAAAGATTTTATTTATTTATTCATGAGAGACACAGAGAGAAAGAGAGGCAGAGATACAGGCAGAGGGAGAAGCAGGCTCCAGGCAGGGATCCTGATGTGGGACTTGATCCCGGGTCTCCAGGATCATGCCCTGGGCCAAAGGCAGGCACTAAACCACTGAGCCACCCAAGGATCCCAATAAATAAGTCTTTAAAAGAAATGTACACAATTTCATTTTTAAAAATGTTTACTCATGGATACTGTTATTGTTTTTGCATGCAGAAGGTCTTGTGCATCAATACGGAGATGTCTACCTTTTTTTTTTTTTTTGATGTGCAAAGTTTAACACAGAATTCTGCAAATAATACATAAAATAAGGATACCACATGCACAAAACCCTTCAGCCGTTTCTTAACTGGAAATGAAACATATTCATTGACATTTCTAGAATTGTCACTTTATATTGTGAATGATTCATAAGTCATTTATAAATAGCTACTGAAGGTCACAAAATGAAGTCAAATTCTATGAGTGATTTCCTGTATTGTATTTCCTGTATTGGAATAAGAAAATTTTGTTTGTATACTTGTCATGATAGAGATAAAAGATACACCAAGCCAGAACTAAAGATTAATTTGTAAGAAATATCCCTCTCCTCAAAAAAGTAGAAAAAATCTCTCAAAAATCATAATTCAGGCAATCTGAACTCATATGCATTAAAGATGAACGTCCACTCAGGAGCAGCTACCTTGCAGCCCACTAGCCAAAAGTTCTCTTTTCTTTCTGTGACAATGAGTTGGCATTTCCTTTCTCTTGTGCTCTTTTCCCCTCCTTCCCTGCTACTTGAGACCACTTGCAAAACTGCTGACATTTCAGTTTTTTCCTCACTGAGCTGAGTGTCCTGTGGTCTCTGGGACAGGAGTGACATTGATGCGAGGAAGGAAAAAGATTAAAGTAAAATCCTGTTTCATTGCCCTATGTGCATCTTTTCTCCAACTATGGCTACTTCCCCAGATTCAGTGCATGGTTTCATCAGTCATATCCCCAGTCCCCATGTCCCCTTATTACCAACCAAGTCCTTTTCCTCCTCTCTTCTAGAGGGCCCTACTGCCATAAAATGCTCAGGATAATATACTTTTCCTCTTGCATATAGATAAATCTTGCTCTAGTCTTGTCCTAGAAAGAGGCTTGGTCAATAAACATCCTTCCCCATCCCTCGTCTCCATGTGCCCCAGGGCCTTTGCATAATCTTTCTGTTTGCCCATTTATCCATCTGCTTTGTCTGTTTGGCTCCCTCTGCCACTCCTTCTGGGTCTCTGATTAAATGATCTCATAAGTCAACCTTCCCACTCCATTGCTCTATATTTCTCTTCATTTTTCTTCGTGGGACTTTCATCATCACACTACAATGATCTATTTATTTGTTTATTATTTGTCTCTTTCCATCAGAGTGAAGACAAAAGCTCTGTTTCAGTTACCACTCAATGGCTAGAACAGTGCCTGCCTTGTAGTAGTCACTGAATAAATATTTTAAATGCATTTAATAAATAAATAACACCTACCTCTGCTGTGCAGTTTGCAAACTTTCATACTTATTGCCTTATCTAACCCACCCCAAACTTTTATTATTCTCATTTTATTAATGAGATATTCTTAGGATTTAACTGAAAAAAAAACCAAAAGTATAAAAGAAAAATAATCTTTTTCTTTTAATCCCTGCGTTACAGTTCAGAGAAGTTAACAATTAAGAAGACAAATGTCATAACCTGGGATAGGCCAAATGGTATCATAAGAGGTCCCTGGCAGGGTTTTTATATCCCAGGGGTTGGTTCTCATATTAGCCTAAAACTAAAACATGTGATGTTAAAATAAGTATAGGTAATTTTATGCTGAGAATTCAGTAATCATATTCCCCAAACATTGATGTATATAAGAACAAGAATTCCGATTTATTAATTTATGACAAAAAGTAATATACCAGTCACTTCTGTTCACTAATCATCACATTCTTTCCTATTAGATGAGTCTTTAGGGGAAGCAAAATTATAATTAGAAAGTTGCTTGGTAAGCATAAAAACAAAGGAAGGGGTGTTAATTGAATGATTTCAGTAACTGTGTCATCAACCTACAATAGCTAATACAGACTGTCCCCAATTTACAGTGGTTTGACTTACAATTTTTTGACTTCACAATGGTGTGGAAGTGATATGTACGGAGTAGAAACTGCTTGGAATTTTGCATTTGGATCTTTTCCTGAGCTGGCAATATGTTGTATGCTCCTCTCTAGTGATGTTGAGCAGTGGCAATGAGCTGCATTTCCAGACATCGAGCCACAGGATCACAAGGGCAAACAACCAACACAATCTTCTATCCCCATCCAAACACTATTTTTCACTTTCAGTTCAGTGTTCAGTAACTTACATGGGATATTCAACTCTTTATTATAAAACAATTTACTATGATAAAACAAATTTATTATCTGTGTTAGATGATTTTGCCCAACTCTAGACTTCTATAAGGTTCTGCACACGCTTAAGGGGGAAGGCAAGGCCAAACTGTGATGTTCAGTAGGTTAGGTGTATTAAATGGGTTTTTTACTGTCTTAAGATATTTTCAATTTACAATTGGTTTATTGGGATGTAACTCCATCCTAAGTCAAGGAAGATCTGTAATAATAATAATAATCGTAATAATAATAGCTACTAATATTGAACTCCTTACTTGCTGGGCATTGTGCTTATTTACATAGATTTATATTTGCATGTGATAAAACTGTTTTACATAGGAAAATACAAAGATCAGAGCAGCTAAGTGATTTACATAAGATCACACAGCTGGTAAGTGATTGAGTTGCGTTCCAGCCTGAGGTGATTTTGTTTTTGTTTTTTTTTAATAAATTAATTTTTTTATTGGTGTTCAATTTACCAACATACAGAATAACACCCAGTGCTCATCCCGTCAAGTGTCCACCTCAGTGCCCGTCACCCACTCACCCCCATCTCCCGCCCTCCTCCCCTTCTACCACCCCTAGTTCGTTTCCCAGAGTTAGGAGTCTTTATGTTCTGTCTCCCTTCCTGATATTTCCCACACATTTCTTCTCCCTTCCGTTATATTCCCTTTCACTATTATTTATATTCTCCAAATGAATGAGAACATACACTGTCCTTCTCCGATTGACTTACTTCACTCAGCATAATACAACGTGGATGGAACTGGAGGTGATTTTGGATCTAAGACTCCTGTGCTTATCACTGCCTTACCCAAGGGTGATGCTGTCTCCTCTACTGGAGGGTAACTTTGGAAGGTAGTATTCCTCTCCTTTCAACAGTGCTGTAGTCACTCTATCAATATTGATCTTTCTGGTTCTCCTTTCCTTCCATGTATCCGTGGGTGATAACCTCTTCTGACTGAAGAAAATATCTTTTCTTTGGCCATATTAACATCCATAATCACCTCTAGTGAAGTCTGCCTTCCACAGCTGGTCCCTTCTCTCTCAGGCATCTGGACTCTGCAACTTTGGATTCCTATTTTGGAGTTTCATTGCTGGAAGATGTTTGTTCCTCATTTCCAGATTCTTAGGTTAAACTCCCTCCTGTGCTTCCACAGAAAAGTAACAGCAGAGGCAGTTTTGGGAGGCAGAACAAAAATGGACATTCTGTGTAGACAGTATGAGGCAAAGATAAGAGCTTTAGCTTTAGGCTTGTCCATGAAAAGATGGAAAATGAGAAATGAATTAATAAAAATTGAGGCCCTTATATAAGTATTCACTTAGCAAGTAAAGCATTCAGTAGACATGTATCAAGGTTGCCCTTGGCACTGGAGCTGTAAAGATGAATCAAGGGAGCTTGCAGGCTTGTCAGAGGAACATACTACAGTGCGGTTGATGCTGGGAGAGAAGGATGTACAGAATGCAAATGTCATACAGGATGCCAACTCTGATAGTCTTAAACATTAAGAGTGGGGACTGAAAATTGAAAGATGACACCATATATTTGTATGATACTTTATAGATTCAAAGTGCTTTTGCATGGATTATTTGTCTGATTTTCCTTTAGCCCTTGGAGGTAGAACAGATTATCTCTAATTAATGAGAAGTGAAAGACTTGCCTCATCTCACGTTCCCAGGTCCATGCCCTGGCCTCCTGCTTCCCATGACACTAGCTTCCATTTTTATGCCATTTAAATGTGATACCAGTGATGCTAATTAGAAAATAGGAGAATCTTGGTTGTTGTTTTATTTTCCTTTAAAAAAAAGATTAAATATTAATTCCTTTGGACATGAACACCATGTCTCACTTCTTAACATTTTCCATAATACCTAAACAATGCTTATGATGAAATTGCAGCTTGACTAATGGAGGGATGGTGCTAATATTGCA
Source organism: Vulpes vulpes (assembly GCF_048418805.1). Taxonomy (NCBI): domain Eukaryota; kingdom Metazoa; phylum Chordata; class Mammalia; order Carnivora; family Canidae; genus Vulpes; species Vulpes vulpes. Next base: position 173,238,185 of record NC_132780.1, read on the forward strand.
TGATGATGAAAAGCCCTTTGCCAGTCAAAGCCTAGACTGTCTAAGGAATAGAATTCACCTTTCCTTTGAAATTGTCAGGAATCTTTTTCATGGTTAAAGGTTAAAGCTTGTCTCATTGGTTTCCTTTAAAAATATGTTTTCGAACTTGGGTTATGTGTGTTATTATAACAAATAAAAACATTGGAAAAAGCTCTGGATATGCTTTTTCCTTTAGATAAGTGCTATGCTACTAGACCATATGACATCATACTTGGCTCCAACATTTGGAAATGAGACAGTATAAAAGATGGCAAGTTCTAGTAGCCATGTCACAACAGGGGATGAAATTTAAAACAAGACTGACAAAAAGTTTGAGGAAACTGACTATTTTTTAAATTGTGCATTTATCATGACAGTTTTGGGGTTAATCTCTGGAACCAGCACAAGGATGAATGAGGTAATAGTTGCACATGTTATGGATAAGATAACCAAAAGGGGGAAAAGCCCATTTCCAGGCTAATGTGCAACTAAGATTATGTGCCTGATGGCTGGAAACTGTTGTGTGGTTAGGATAATATAGGGTTCAAAAAAATGATGCTGATGGAGTGGTGAGCAATCACATTGGATCTGAAGCTTTCTGAATAGGGGTAGGAAACAGAATAGGCTGGAGGCCGCCAAGAGAAAGACTTGGGCAGTAAGAAAATGGGAGGTAAACTACAAGACTCCCTCCCAGAAATGACATTATAAGGGTTGGTAATTAAAACTTCACTGAAAAGTGAAATCTGATGATAAAACTAGCTAATGCTGTTCATGTGTACGTTAGGGTATGAGAGGAGATCACAGCATTGATTGCCATTCCTGACTACCCAGATGTTATTCCCATCAGAGAAATGTTCAGAGGTCTTGTTTGGACCCACTTTGTTTTATTCTGTGGCTTTGAGGAAGGGGAAAGAAAAGCACTGTGAAGGACGTGTTGACTGAAATGCACCATTAATTTCATGTCTCTTTTATAAAAAGCACTTTTAAAGTGTGCCAAGATATTTTAAGTGTTTCAACAACATGCTTTTGTGACAATAGAGAAACAAGGGTACATTTTCATGGTATCAATAAAAATATCGTAGTAATTTACAGGGTTGGACTGAACTCTAAATTGGGTCACAGTGAAGCTCTTGCAGTGTGAACAGAGATAGTAACGACCTCTAGTTTGTTCCCAGGCCATTGAGACCAGAGGAACATGCTCTCTGATTGCCTCTACAATTTGAGGTCTTGTTGCCAGAGGGCTCGAGTTCCCTGGAGGGCTCCCATTTTGGGACTCTCTTCTTTTCCCTCCCCCATAGATCCCAGATTTACAAGCTTTGAGGTCTTAGAAGGAGAGCAAAAAAGGCAAGCTTGTCTCTTTCTTAACTGGTGTAGGTTTCCAGATGGTATTAGAACTATTACTGGCTGAGAAGAAACACTTGTTTGTGTCTCAGCCTTGTCCTTGGGTCCACAGACTTGGCAAATGACTCCCTTTGAATATCTAAGTGAATAAACAAAGCATTTTCATTATTTGCTGACACTTACTATCCTATTCTCAAACTTTGCCAGATGCAAATGCCAAGGGCCAACATCTCTAGTTTTTGTTCTGTTTGGAATCTCTTTAGAAAATTACTTCGGTGAGAACCCCATATCTGCTTCTTTACATTAATGTGTCTGGTAGACATATGATTCTATGGCTGCCTACTGATGAGTCAAGTTGCATGTGGCTTGTTGACTGAATCCCCTCAATGTCATGCCAGTGTGGCACTGTCACATCAATGTCGTAATATTTAAGTTTCTACTATTCCAGTCATGGTGGTAGGCACTCTGGTGCACTGAGATGCTTAAGACCAAGTTTCTGAACTAAAAGTATTCACAATATTATAAACAGATTAATGAATACACATACCACTTTTCAAGTCTGTTGCTGTAAGAGAAATGACAATAGAGACAATGAGGCTTTATAGAAAAAGAGAGACCTGGGCTTCAAAGTCCAAATGTATGCAGGTTCAAATTCTGACTTGGCTACTTTCTTACCTAGAACACACTTTACTTCTCAGAGCCTTGGTTTCCTTATCTGAAAGTGGAGAAACCAACCTTCACAGGGATGTTATGAACTCTAAATAGGACAGTGAAACAAGAAAACTGTCCAGCACTGGGCCTGATATATGAAAGATGCTCAGCAAACACTGGTTCCTTCCTCCAAACACATAATACAGGATTCATGGCAGAGAGGGGTAAGGAAAGCTCTGCAAATGGCCTTAAGTAGAGTATTGAAGGATGCATACAATTTCAGTCTAGTGATTTGAGGAGCACTTCAGAAGAAGGAAGACATAACAGCATAAGGAAGGAAATAAATTGGTGAATAACATGCGTTAGAGTTGACTAGGGAACTCTGTGTTGGGATGAGGCCATGGAAGGCCTCCAAATGCAATGCAAGGAATCATCATAAAATTCTGAGAGCAAGAAGTATCAATGAGATCATTAAGGGGCGCTATATAATTGGAGTTGTCCCAAAGGAACATAAATCTGGGAGCACTATGTTCATTGGATTACAGTAGGGAGGGACAGATGCTAGGAGACTGGTTAGGACAATTGTTGAGAGTAGTTCAGAAGAAAAATAATGAAGGTTTACACTGATGTGGATAGAGAAAAGGAGAAAGAGGGCACGCAGGGGTGAGATAAGCAAACAAACAAAAGAACTGCAATTGCTCCCTTAACTTCTGCTTAATTAACACCCTCTCTACTCTCTCTATGTCTCTTTGTATTTCTCAGGACAGAATTTGATTTGTCTATAGGCTCCCCTTCTTGATTGGTGGGGGAGAGTGCTGAGAGCTGTATTTTGCTCATCTTGGTATTTCTAGACTCTATCACAGAGTCTGAGAATACACTTAGCCCTTGAAAAGAGTTTGTGTAGTGCAAGAATAAATGTTGAATTGATGTGGAAGATAGACAAAAAGTGGAATGGCAAGAGGAAAATAACAAGAAAGGAGAGTAAAAGGTAAATGCCAAACTGGGGTAAGGGGGAAAGCAGTAAAAAGAAAGAGGAGAGGGATGTTTTGGAACAGCTTGAGTTCATTCACAACTGGGATGTGGAATTGCAGCCATTAAAAAAATTAGATTAACACATCCCTTCTTTTTTTCCTTTACACTGAAGTCTTCACCCCATGCACTGCTCTTAATAAATAATACTTGATGAAGATGGTGATGATGTGTCCTCTTCATGTTAATCCAGACAGTTCTCCATTTATGAATGGGTTGGGTTCCAAATGTCTGTTGTAAGTCAGTTGTTTGGCCATTGGAATGTATTTTTCCTTTGAGACAATCAGTATAACAGTTAGTGGTTAAATTCTACTTCACAAAAGACTATTTAATCCACAAAGTGTCGGAATTATAGTGCAAATGTATTGCAGAGTAGCAACTCCTTTTTAGGCATATTACATACTTCTTGATGGTTTGCAAAGTGCTTTTGCATACATTACAAAAATGGATTCTCTCTGCATAATATTTTTTCCACGGAAAAATGTGTTCCAAGTTTTAAACGAGGAGGCCAGGAACACATCCTCCACCCACTCTAGTCTCCATGAAACAACTTGGCTTCCACACACAGTCTCTCACACTGTCCTTCCCAGAGGCGCCCCCCCAAAGGAGACCCTAAGACAAGGAAGTAGTATTTTTTTTCACAATCTGCACAAATTTTTAATGTAATTTAAGAAAAAGCATGAGCGCTAAAAATGACATTTCAAAGAGACAGAAATTCAGAATGTGATGGGTTACTAAAGTTCCAAAAACACATGACTATCAGGTGTTTCACTAGAATACAGTCCCTGATATCCTGAATTAACATTATGTTGTGTTTCAGTGGAGCGGTGGGAGGGAGGATTACAAATAAATGCCTTGGTCTGGCCAGCACAAGAGGGCCCGGTGTTGAGCATCGCCATCACTGGCTTTCTAATCAGAAGAACCCCTCTGTAGCTAGAACCTGCTACTTACCAGCTGGTAACATTGTGTAACTGTTTAGTTTCCCCTTATATGGAGTGGGGATAGTGGTGACTACCTTATGGGGTTTTGTGATGATCAAAATATGACAATGTATGAAGGAGCACACAGCACCGAACCTGATACATAGTGCATGCTCAAAAATGTTTTCTTGATCCTCTTCCCCGTCCACCCACCACCATTAAACTGAAGCAAAATGGATAAAAAGGGGTTCCTGCAGCACTCAGCAGGGCAAGGGTTAGGAACTAAGGAGAGGCTCTGGTGGGGAGTATTGCCCTGGTGAGTAGCCAGTTCCCAAAAAGGGATCAGTGAGGACATAAGGGTGCTGACTGTCCCAGCCACTAGTGGCAGCTCAGTATCCATTTCTGCGTTGATATTGTGTGGAGCTCTATGAGAATGGGAACCGGTCTGAACTGTGTATATTACCCCTAAATCTCAGCCGCTTAACACCGTAGAAGTTTAGTGCTGGTGGAGGAGGGAAACGAAAGTGCCACCGGAAGATGTGCATTGGAGATTTTTATGGGTCAGGCCTGGAAGGGGCTCCCATCACTTCCATTCGTACAGTGTCATGTGACCATATCAGACTGCAAAGGATTGGAAAGTGTAGCTTGCTGCTTGCCCAGGAAGGAAAGGAAATAGCTTTAATGATCAGCTAGCAGTCTCTGCCACAGATGGGGGTAAGGGTGCTAAGTAGCTTGTTAGTACGAATTGTTTGCAAGTGACTAATTATAAGTAAAACAAACAAACAAAAACCACAGGACTGCAATTCAAGATAAACAAATGAGTCAAGCTGAAGACTACTAGAGGATACACAGTACGACAATGGCCTAAGCATTGTGGGGGTAAACCTTGACATGTATGCCAGTTTTCCTTCTTTGGCAGAAATGAAAGAGACGAAACAGAGCAATATTAAATAGTTTTCAAAGTAAATTAAAACATAAAGATAATGATCATTTAAAACTCCTCTACCAAGAAAGTGTTTAAAATAATGCCAAACTTAATATAAATTAAGGTCGGCTATTTTAATGTATTGACTCCATATGAAGATACAAATTAGTCACTTCTCATGTTCTTTCTTTCTCTGAATTACTTAACATACTGACTCAAGATCTGGACATTCAAGCCCTACCCATAACTGTGGTGGATTAGGACAGTTATCTATCTCCAAACCTTCTCTGGCCCCAGGCAGAGCAATGACTTGAAGTCTAATTACTTAACAGGTCAAAGTTTTTCTAGGCTTCTACTGTGTTTCAGGTGTTATAGGTAAGGATACCTAAGACACGGGGTGACCCCGCAAGATGCTTACATGGAGACAATACAGATAAGCCATGGCAGCACAGTGGGATTAGCACAGCACTGGCTGCATGTTCGTGGGACCACGACATCACAGAGTAAGAAGCGCTGAGAGCAGAGAGCAAGGGGAGAGGGAAGAGAAGAGGGTTGGTCAAGAACAAAGATGTAGGCAGGGAACAGAACACAAAGGATCTTGTAAATCATGCCAAAGGGCACAGCTGTTATCCTATAGCTGACTAGTAGCTAATTCCACTCTAGTGAACAACCCAGTGAGCCCAGAGATAATGCCTATTGATTCAGAAATCATGACAATTTACTTCTAAAAATAGCATCCCAAATTCTATGTGGTCTTATTCTATTAAATAATGTTAGCACAATCTGTGTGTGCATGTGTATACATGTGCACATGTGCATATGTGTGTGTTTGTGTATGTGTTTTGCAGAGCATTCAAACATTTTTCAGATTATTGGCATGAAAGGCCTCTATACAGTAGAGGCAGTAAGTGAGAGTTGCAAATTATGTTCCTTTTGTCTGGGTTCATAAAATAGCATTTTTTCTAGAAGAAAACTTGCTCAAAAACCAACTTAAAATTTAATCTAAATGTATCTCATTAACAGTTGGGGGGTTATTCCTTGTTGGACTTGATTTAAATACTGGTTTAGAGTCCAATAACTAAAAAGCAGTCACTTTGCTTATTCCCAAAGAACAGGGAATGGGGCCATAGAGGGAGGACAATAGCTGTCTGTATAGTATAATGTAAGACATTGCAGTTACCCTGTAAACATGGGGTCACTTGGAGCATTTCTCAATTGGTGAAGCATCTGGCTATTAGAGTGATTCTCACTCGTGGCTTCTTATTAGAAACACCCGGGGAACTTTAAAACATTCTGATGCTCAGGTCACACCCCAGACCAATTAATCTCAAGAAGTGGGAACCAGGCACCAGCATTTTCTAAAGCTCCCCAAGTTATTCCAGTTCACAGCAGTTTGGGAAGCACTGGTCTATTAGACATGATTATCTGTTATAATACAATAGCAAGTTCCAGTTAATCAACTGAATTCATTTATAGCACATGCCAGACACTGTGCTTGGTTGGAGGGTCTAAGACAGGGGTCTCACCTTTGAGTGTGTCAGCGCTCTGGGAGAGAGGACATGCCTGGCAGGGCTGGAGGATGGAGAATGCTGAAGAACCATAGACTGAGTGTGGAGCATTGGTTCAAATGTGCAACAGTGAAAGGAAGAGGGGAAGATCACAGAAAAGAGTTGATAATAGTCATGTTTTGTAGCTGGAGAAAGAGGAACATAAATCTCGAAGGACTGGCTAGAGGATAATTTTATCTTAGAAGGGGATTAGAAACTAGGAAACTGGCTTCCATTCTTGTGGATAACACACCATTACTTTTGCCTATCTACTCCGGTCTTGCCTAAGGATTTAAAAACAAAACAAAACAAAACCCAAAAACAACTTTCTCATAAAATTACTTAAAAAGAATAACATACTTCTAGATAAAATGTACGTAATATAATTTGTTTAAATTATGCTATAAAAAAGAACACTAACTTGAAAAAACCCTATTTTTTCTCTTAAATGCTTAGAACTGAAGAGCTCTTGCCAGGCAGCAGGACAAGATTTTATTTTATAGGCCAGTGGCACCATTCTCATAGGGCTGTATAAGAATATATCTTTGTATATTACAAAGATATTAAGACCCTTTGAGTGATAGCTGACAAATGATAAGCCATACTGATTCTCATTTTTTTTATTTTACATTTATTTCATGGGGTAGACTACTCTGCACCTTTCCCAAGGTAGGATCTGTAATTGCACTCTCTTTTCTTGTTATTAGATGCATAAATGTCTGGAAAAGGCTTTGGGATTGAGCTCCAGCTCTGCTCAGGAACCCTGGAACCGTGTTTTCTTGTCTGTAAAATGGTGATAGTAAATGTTTGGTTGAATAACTAGAGTATGATAAACTCTGACAAATGCGAAAGGACCATACTCAGGTTTTTATACTCATTAAATAAATGCTAATAAATGCATGCGGAGTGGGGATGTATCCCTCTTTTTTCTCTAAGTATATTAGAAAATTTACTTAATATTATGTGTCGGCTTCCTTTAATGAACTTTGCCCAGTTCTTTCTCCAATGACCTGGAGGTAGTCACGGTAATGTCCAATAAAACTGAAATGACAGAGGGCCTACAGTACTGATGGGGAGAGGATTTCCAGGTATGAGCAAACAAAAGCTAAAGCAGGAAGGAGTGCTGCAGGGGCACCGAGGTGGCTCAGTGGTTGAGTGTCTACCTTTAGCTCAGGTCATGATCCTGGGGTCCTGGGATCAAGTCCTGCATCAGGCTCGCTATGAGGAGCCTGCTTCTTCCTCTGCCTATGTTGTCTCTGCCTCTCTCTGTGTATCTCTCATGAATAAATAAATAAAATCTTTTTTTTTTTTTAAGTAAAGAATGCAACAGTAACTTGGCAAAAATTTTACATGTCTCACAACAACTTAAAACATAAGACAATTTGTGTAATAGTTTCTAGAACATAACTGGATTCTCAAATATTGTCATGACTACCCTAAAATCAAAAGTTCACTTTATAATACAGTGTTTTCACAAAATCCATTTGTCTTGATGATGTATAGATCAGTTAATAGTAACTGCAAAAGGCAATTATTTCTAGGTTCCAAAAATAACAGGTAAACATAATTTGTATATGAATTCTCTGGGATTTGACTCATCATAACAGACCTTCTTCAGCTTGATACTGGTGAATTTAAACATCAAGTCAGTTTATACATCTGGCCTCACTTGGTGGTTTTCTAACTTGCCAATGTTACATCTTAAATGTACTTATATTAATCATAGTTCAAAATAGCCACATCATTAAATAATATTTTTTGGAAAATATATGTTCTTAGAAATGGTACATACACCCGCTTCAGTTTTTGTTGTCAAATCATGGGCTGAGAAGGGGGTGGGGAGGAAAAGAATGCCAGATCTGCATTCCGGGCCATCAGCTAACTCCTAGCGTTATTCCATGGGAGTCTTGATTCAGTTGCCAAAAGAAAGATGGAGATGCATGTGGCCACATTGTCATCCTCTCCTGCCAGCTGCAAACCTCATCACAGTCCCTGTGAAGTACATTTCCACAGATCAGGTTTCTGCCAGGGAAGACTTTAACAATCTCCTACTCCACTTTCAACCAACAACAATTAGTATTAGCAAATGGTTCAGGCCATTGCCTGGGATTACATATGATTTCTATTCAAAAAAGACAAACTTTTACTCAAACCAGACCCACATGCTGAACACTTGAGCTCCCCTCTTAGATATAATAAAATTGAGACAGTTTCTATCTTTCATTTAAATAAAAAATCACTCTCACATTTGAAATCAAGTTGGCCGTCTTCCCTTGCTGGGTTAGCCATCTGGGGGACTTTTGGAGGACTTATGTTCAGGCCAGGAGTTTAGGGGGGAAAAAATCATTATCCTTTTGTCCTTTTGTGCCTCACTCTTTTAATGTGGTCAAACTTTTTTTTTAATGTTTTCACAGCAGGACTCCCCGCCCCCCCCCCCCCCCCCCCCCGCTTTTAGATAACACATATGGCAAATAAGTTAAATTCTTAATACACTTTACAGTCAAAATTTGCTTTTTTGGAGTTGTGGATCAGAAAAGCACAATCTTGATTGAGGTCACTAAGGCTCATTGTAAAACAAGAGAGATTCAAAGTGTTCACTTTCTTGATCTGCTACATGCCTGGGGTTCTTTTCACACAGCCACATTATTTTTTCAGGGTAAGGTATTTTTCAGGTAAGGTCAGTTTTCTTTCCACGTATTTCAAAGGCTTAGAATTGCCCTAAATAGATGACAACCTTAGCATGTTCAGGCATTTTACTGTTCTCAGCCACGTTCTTTTTTTTTTTTTTTTTTTTTTAAGGTTCTATTTATTTATCTGAGACAGAAACAGAGATAGTGGCAGTGATAGGGAGAGAAAGTGTGAACAGGGAGGAGAGGATGAAGCAGGCTTCCTGCCGCTGAGCCAGGAACCTGAGGCAAGGCTCTATCCCAGGACCCTGGGATCATGACCTGAGCTGAAGCCAGATGCTTAACAAACTGAGCCACCTAGTTGCTTCCTTAGCTAAGATCTTAAATAACTAGGTCTTGATGGCTACCATCCATCCAATCCCACTTGGAGTGTTCACAGATAGTCTGATTATAGGAAGCACTGAAGAAACCTGTTCAGAACAACCACCTTGTGGTGACTATTCTTTCCATTACATTTCTTTGGATTTCAGAAAATCATAGATAAATCAAAGTGGTAAGTTTCCCCGGGATTGAAGGTAGCTAAACAGATCATTCTTGTTTTACAGATAAGGTCATTAAATCTCAGAGAAGTAAGTTGATTTTTTATAAGTCCACCCAACTCAGAAGGGAGAGGGAGCTAGAACATAAATATACTTTTTCCATTTTATAGCTCTACTCATTTCTCACATCATAATACGGATCTGTTGCTTTTTTGAATACAATTATTTACAGTAGTGACAATTTGCATGCATTTTCATAAGAAGCTCATTATAAAACTGTATGGATCTCAATTAGGAATGTAATTCAGGCAAAACTCATGACCTCTTGTAAATCATGAAACAAGTAAATGTGTATACAAAACACAATATTTATGCAAAATACTCATGGGGAATATTTTATTCTGCTTCTTTGTTCTTTCTAAAGAAAACATTGAGTACACATAGAACATTTTCAGATTAAAATCTCAAAATCGGGCAGTTTGATATTAATTTTCTCAAGGAGAAGGCAAGAGAAAAAGAGGTGAAGTCGATGGCATGGAAAACCTATAAAATGTCTTTTAATTAAAATGTCAGCTTGGCTAGGCTGAACTAAATTGCCCTAGATCTTCTTCCTTGTAAGACAGAGGCCCCAGGGGAGATTCTTGAGCGGTGTGGACCCAGGAAGGGTGGGGACAGCTACCTTATGGCACACACACAGGATAGCTGATCTGGTGACTCACCTCCATGCCAAGCAGCTGGTGCTACAACTGCTCTTCCTCTACCTGCATCTTTTTCCTTCAGCTTCTCTAAATTCTGGGCCTGGCCTGTGTGTTTAGCTCTGTGACTGAGGGGTTGTGTAGGACCCTTGTATTCATTTACTATTGGCTGCAACAAATTACCACAAGCACAGTAGCTTAAAATAACTTATCTTGTGGTTCTGTAGGTTAGGTGTCTGGCATCTTACTGAATAAAGGTCTTTTTAAAACTCCTGTGTTTGTTCTGAGAGAGAAAAGAACTTTGCATCAGTGAATCACACGATAGTAGCATTATTTCTGTCAAAGCTGGAAAAAGGTAAATGGTGGGGAAATGTTTGTGTAAATCTTTTTTTCCCATTATTTTCCCCTTTAAAACCCGGGTATTATGAGATTAAACATCTTGAATATGAAAGCATTTATATTAATCATAGGCAAATAATATATCGATTTAAGTGTTAATAAAGTAAATAGTTAATTGTGAGAAATGAATTTGAACAACTTGGGGTCTGGGATAAATTACTCTCTTTCATTAAGCAATGAAAATTTTCATGAAAGAGGTAGGATTTGAGATCTTTTGTCATGAATTAAGACAAAAAAAATTTTTTTGGCAGGAAGCTCTTTTTCTCTCATGTACTGCAAGTCCACTAGAAACAGCTAAACTTTTTCCTGTCCCCATTTTCTATCTGCTAATCTGAATGGAAGTGGAATGTAGTCATAGTTACGCAAGTGCAATCAAATCATGTAGCTAGTTTCAAAAACATACTCGTGGAGGTATAGTCACAGAATTCCCATGTATAATTGGCATAGACAAGTCCTCTGTATATGAATCTTACAGAGAAAATTGATACTTACTCAGAATTACCTGGAAATTTGACAGTCTGTAAAAATTTCGAAATTTGGTATATATCCACCCTTTACATGTTGGAAAGAGAATGTCCAATTTATCTTTTTGTCTAACTTCATTCAAAACCATTGCATTTGTTGATCAGCTGGTGTACTGATGCAGATCCCAAAAGAACACTGCTCCCTCCAAGAACACTAATTTAACCACCCACGTCCTGGCCCACGGCCCACTGGCACACTTGCCCCCTTTGTGAATCAGGAGTAGAGTGTAAACTCAATCTGCTACACACACAATGGCACATTCCTGGTGCTTGGCTGTCTAGACCATTTCCTTCACACAGTGGCTCAAGGGTCTTTTTACAGAGCGATTACTGGAATGTTCAATTGTGGGTAGTGGCTTCTTCAACAGATTCCTTACCCAGTTCAGACAGTGGCGTTTTAAGTGGCCTTCTTCCACAGATTAGTATGGTCATTAATGTGCCTATTCACATTAGCTTTTAAAGTGAGTGTTCTGGCAGCTGAAGCTCTTTACCTCTCACCTGTTCTTTCTCTAGAAATGAAGAGATGTAGTCTCTACTCCTTGCTTTCTTTTGGGTTGTTTTTCTGGACTGAGATATAAGGTTTTTTTTTTTTGGTGGAAATAGAGTATTCAAAATAAGGGCCAGATCTCTAGATACTCCAGCTAATGTCTGTGAGTTTTGAACTAGTTTGAGGCAGTCCAAGTGTTTGAAAGGATAAGGCCTCTAAATTCCTGAAACTATGTCCATGGCTCTACACTTATTAGCCAGCCAAATTCATTTCCATGTGCTTCATTTTTCTCATAAAAAAAAGCTCCCCACCAGTAACAAAATATGTGTTAAGAGTAAAGATAGAGGGATTGGAACTGAGCAGGGGGAAAATAAACTATGTGTATGTTAAATATTGTGTAAGGTGCAAACTAATGCATATTTCTTGGAGCTAGAAGCTATGGATCACTTTATGTTTGATTTAGGAAAGCCTGTGTTCTCTTGGTATTATAAAAATGTCATCCTATATTTTCTTCTATTGCTTTTATTTCTTTTGCTTTGTTTGTTAACCCAGTGATAATGTATTCTTGTGCATGTCTAAAGATAGGAATGAGATCCAATTGTCTCAACATTACTCTTGGAATCCTCTTCTGATTCATTTGCAAGATACTTTTATCAAATTCTAATTCCCCCAAACACCTATGTCTGTTTCTGGTGCATTGACTTTGCCAGTACCATAATATTTTAGTTACTGTAACTTTCTATTGTGTTCTGATATTTTGTTTATTGAATAAAAAAACCTCTTGTCTGTACTTTCAGAGTTGAACTTTACAATCATCTTATCATGTCTATTAAGGAAACCTATTTAGGTTCAGGTTAAGATTATGTTGAATTTATAGATTTATCTGGACCAACTGGCAATTTTATACTATTGAATCTCCTCATGTAAAAACATGGTCTATGCAGATGTTCCTCTGTGTTTTTATATTCTTGCTTAGTTGATACATAGTCTCATTTGACTATATTTAGAGGAGAAACAAAAGAATAAAATACCTCCACCATGCCTGAAATCAACTGAACCACACGTTCCTTTTGTGATTGTTGTTCTAGAAGAGGTCAAATGATTAAATGTATTAGTTTTGAAAATTTTGTAAAAATAAGGTATTTCTTTGGCCACCTGCATGAATAATCTCAGTCCTGCATCACAGAATACTGCTTAATAAATAGTTGTGATTAGATGGGTAGGGTTGAATATTATTTCCAGGCCTGTCAGTTTCTACCTCCAGTTTTACAACATCTCTCCTTGTGGTCAGTAGGGGGTGCTCCTGCAGCAACATGCCCTCTTTCAACGCCACTGAATCCTAACTAATTTCAAATCTTAGGAAGTATTGGTTTATAAATTATCAACTGCAGTTCTCACACATTCTAACAGACTCACATCTGTGGGCATTTTATGTAGAAGACAAGTAATGGGAGAAGGTGAGATCTTCAAAGTGTCTTGTAATCGAAGAAGGCCTGTATTATATAAGCACAGAAGGCAGAAAGGGATTATAACAACTTGTGTTTGGGCTAACGAGTGGAGCCTCTGCTTTTAGGGGCTGTTCTTTTGAGCCCTGGTGCCAGCAGACTGCTTTGTGAGCTGTCAGTTTCCTGATCTTAGTCCTTTAAGGGCAACATTTTTTAAGTGGTGCTTTAAATAGGGGAGACCAGCTCAGGAGAGCAATGAGTTGGAGCTATGGAAGGAAATGGGTCTGGTTGCAGACAATCCTATGGGAAATATTGTGATTCTATCTACCGGCTTTGGAATAGTTCCCCTCATTGTTGATGGTGGTGATGCTCAAAGAAGTGTGACACTCTCCATCTCCCCTACCAAAGAGCTCCATGCTTCTTCATGTCCTCAAACCATCCAGAGTTTACTTCCATATTGCAAATATCACCAAATGTGTGTTTGTGTATATCTCCCTGTAGACTGCAGTCTACAAGTCCAAACCTCGTAGGTTAAGCAACATAAAGGCAGGATCACGTTGTATTTGTCCAGCATAGGGTTTGGTATACATAGACAGGCGAAAATTATTTGTTCTATAGATGACAGAAGGAAAGGAGGGCAAGTAGAAAAAAAGGAAAAATAAAGAAAAAGGTGTCACAGAGTGGCAAATTAATATTATAGGGTAAGTGAATGTTTAAACTGATCCAGAATCTGGAATCAACAACAGTAAAAAATTCACACACAACATTGCTGGGTATAACCCAATAACAAATGATAGCAACATAAAACAACTTGTTTCTAATGAGGTTAGTAATAATATTTACAATAGCAAACATATAACGTAACCATAACCACCTCATTGTAAAGTCAAGACCATTTGATATTTATGTAGATTCCAAAGCTTAATTGCATAATGTAAAAATGTTCTTAAAATAGTGAAGTTCTGGAAGGTAGAGTTTCAAGTACAATTTTATTACAATCATATATCCTACTGAAATTCAGATATTGCAATGTCAGCTCATAATTCCAATTGTGACTCTTCCTTGAATGGACTTTTTTTACCACTGCCTTTTGCCTCTCCCTCTCCCTCTCAATAATGTACCAGCTATTTATTAGTTGAGGAGGTTAGTTCAGTTATTCACATTCATGGTTCCTTGATTTATCTTTTCCAGGAAAACTATTAACTTTTCTTCAAATAATTGTAAATAAGGGTATTTTGAGAGTCATCTTTCTTCTGGATAGTTTACTATCCAATTATCTAGCCTATGAGTTGTTCTCAGAACACCCAAGGTTAAACTGAGTGATTTGAATGCTGTTTTGAGTAGAACAACTTTTTAAGGTGCTCTCACTCAAAAGTTTAAATAAAAATGTGATAAAAATAATTGCATTATTTTTTCTATATTATATTGACTTTCTATATTTGTCTAACTAGACAGTTAAAATTATGAAAATCACTTGTATCAAAGATTCATACTGACACTAAAGCAGTATATACAGTGTAGCCAAAAAAGAACGATATTTTATTTTTAACATTTTAAGCACTAGTGGAAAATATGACCAGCATGATCATTGATTCTTCTAAAGACACTTTGGGTCCATTTTACTTTGTTTATTTAGTGTTAATTAACAAAATCATTGGGAAATTGAAGGAAGCTAATGAGGAAGCAGACTTTGGGAGATTAAGTGATTTTCCTAAGCATTATAAATCTGAGGATGGGTTTCCTTTCTTTCTTTCTTTTGTTTTTAAACTACCAGTCCCAAATACTTTACATGGAATTATATATTTTGTGAAAATTACCAAATGTTCTTGGTATTGTAATTCAGTAATGTGATATAATGTATTATTTACATTATTATTTACATTATATATTATTTAGTGTAATATATTCAACTCAAACACAAATACAATTGACTTTTTAAAATGGCCATAATGATGCAATGAAGAGAAAGTAGAAAGACAAAATAAATGCATTTCATATTAATCAGATATTTTTTGATGTTGAGTTGTGTAACCCTTTACCAGATATATCACTTGCAGATATCTTCTCCCATTCAGTAGATTGCCCTTTTGTTTTAATGAGATCTTGGGACGCCGGGGTGGCTCAGGTTGGGCCTCTGTCTTTGTCTCAGGGCGTGATCCCAGGGTCTTCAGAGTTCCATGTTGGGCTCCCTATGAGGAGCCTGCTTCTCCCTCTGCCTATGTCTCTGTCTCTCATGAATGAATAAATAAAATCTTTAAAAAAATCCTTTGATTAAAAAAAATGAGATCTTGCCATCTGGATGCAATAACATGGATGGACCTTGAGGGTCTGACTCTTGATTTCAGCACAGAGTCTGCTGGAAAGTTTCTCCCTCTGCCCCTCCCCACTCTCATGCATGTGCGCACACACTCTCTCTCTCTCTTAAATAAATAAATAAATAAATAAATAAATAAATAAATAAAATCTTAAAAAGCAGTACTTATTTTGATGAGCCCTGAATAATACATAGACTTGTTGAATCATTCTATTGTACATCTGAAACTAGTAGAACACTGTATATTAATTATACTTCAATAAAAATTTTTTCAACGACAAATATTTTGAACATCTTTAGAGGTAGAATTTGCTGTATAGTCAGACTACTAGTGTTCAAATTCCAACTGTTTCATGTGGAGTTGGGGGTACCTCTCGTATGGGACTTAACCTCTATAAACTTCAATCTCTTTATACAGAATATTCTTTAAGATAATTCCAATCACTATGTTTAAGTTAGCAGGAGGATTAAATGAGATAATTCATGTGAAACAAGTGGTATGCCTACCATAAGGTGAACTCTCAGTAAATGGTAGCTATTCTCACCATTATGCTAGTTCTATGTGCTAACATAAAAGATATTTAAGACATTCCTTATGTTTTTAAAGAGGTTATAATATTAATAATATTTTCCCTATTATATTAAGAACTTAAGGCTCTGTGCAGTAGGTTGGAACATTAAACTTGATTAATTTAAAAAATATTCCTGCCTACAAAATGTACGTTTCTTGTAGATATATAAATTATAATATGGGATATGCTTATATTTTAATTACCTCTCATTGTAAAATAAAACACAGGTACAGAAGAGCACACACACAAAAAATGAATAGTTTAGAAAATTATTATAAGGCAAACAGCTTGAAATCTTCACTCATTTTAAGAAATAGAATATTACCAGCTGTGATTGTTAATTTTTTGTCTTAACTTGATCAGCCACAGGGTGTCCAGATTAAACATTGCCTCTGGGTGTGTCTGTGAGGATGTTTCCAGATGAATTATATTTGAATCTGAGGACTCAATAAAGTAGAATTTCCTCACTAATGTGGGTGAGCATCATCTAATCCACTGAAGGTCTGAATGAAACAAAAAGAGAGGAAAGATGTATTTGCCCTCTTCTCCTTCCTCATTGACTGAGCTAAGACATAGCATCTTTACCAACCCATAGCCTGGGATTTATCCCATTTGCTCCTCTGGTTTTCAGTCCTCTGGACTGGACTGAATTATGCCACCAGCTTTCCTGGGTACTCCAGCTTGCAGGTGGCAGATTGTGAGACTTCTCAGCCTTAATCACATGAGCCTATATATGTATAGGTACATGTATATCTATATCACCTATATCTATATCCATAATCCATAGATCGTACTGGTTTTGTTTCTCTAGAGAACCCTAATACATCCACCTTTCCAGAACAACTTTCATGGACCTCTTCCAATCATAACACCTCCCTCCCTCCCTCCCTCCGAAAGTAACAATGATCTTGACATGCTTGGTGAAGACTTCCTTGCATTTTCTTTTGGCTTTATCACCCAAGTGAGAATCTTTAGACACTATAGTACAGTCTTGCCCATTTATAAAACTTGATATATTTTCTTTTATTTTTCTTAAAGATCTTATTTATTCATGAGAGACACACAGAGAGAGGCAGAGACATAGGCAGAGGGAGAAGCAGTCTCCCTGTGGGGAGCCTGATGTGGGACTCGATCCCAGGACCTGGGGATCATGACCTGAGCCGAAGGCAGATGCTCAAACACTGAGCAACCCAGGTGCCCCTAAAAAACTTGATATATTTTCTATGCCTCTTTTAACATATGGGTTTCTTAGCTATTCCTTTCCATTTTTTTTTTCCTGTTGCATCTTCCCCAAACTGCAACTCTCTACTTGTTCTTCCCAGCTCCCTCTTCATTTACTTCTGATTTTCAAAAGTTTCATCCTTTTCACTTATATCTCTTAGGGCACTTCTTTGTTATGTTTATTTACTTTTGTGATCCTTCTACTTTAGTCTTCATTTCTAAAGTGATTTTTTTCTTTTATTTTCAATTTTTTCTTTAATCCTGACGCCTCATTTCTGAATTTTTCTTAATCTGATTTATGTTGGTTTTTCATGTCTTGCATTATCATTTTCTTAATATCTTTTTCCTCGTTCGGAAAACTATAATATTGATCTGTTTTTCAGGCATCTTTATGGAATGCTATAATTATTTATGGGACCGTGATTTTACTTTTTATTCTCTTTTTTCCATATAGAACTTACTATGGGATTTGACCTTCATAGTTTTCTGTTACTTTTTTTTAAAGACTTTATTTATTTATTCATGAGAGACACAGAGGGGGAGAGAGAGAGAGACAGACAGACAGACAGACATAGGCAGAAGCAGGCTATATGCAGGAAACCCGATGTGGGACTTGATCCTGGGACTCCGGGATCACGCCCTGAGCCAAAGGCAGATGCTCAACCGCTGAGCCACCCAGGCATCCCTACTTTTTTTTTTTTTTTAATGTGAATTCAGTTTTCCAAAACTTCCTTACTTTTTTTTTAATATGAATTCAGTTTTCCAAAACTTCAGAAGGAGGCTGCATTCAGACCACTTTTTATTTTTTCTTATTTTATTTTTATTTTTTATTGGAGTTCAGTTTGCCAACATATAGCATAACACCCAGTGCTCATCCTGCCAAGTGCCTCCCTCAGTGCCTATCACCCAGTCACCTGAACCCCCCGCCCACCTCCCTTTCCACTACTCCTTGTTTATTTCCCAGAGTTAGGTGTCTCTCATGTTTTGTCACCCTCACTGATATTTTCACTTATTTTCTCTCCTTTTCCCTTTATTCCCTTTCACTATTTTTTATATATTCCCCAAATGAATAAGACCATATAATGTTTGTCCTTTTTCTAACTTTAAAGGGCACTGTATTAAAAATGCAGTGGTTGCTTTTTGAGGTTTCTTGGCTCTTTTGTTCTTTCGACACCATATCTAAATCTTTTCTTTCCTTTGTCTCCGTTGTCCCTCTTCTGTTCAGTTTTTGCTCCACTTCTAGCACTTTCTGCTCACTGTGAAGCCCAGTCCTAAAAAGGATCTGCCTGGTTACCCTTAAAAGTTCATAAAGTTGGAGTAGATTGCACTCAATACTAATGGAATAGACAAAATCTTGCCCACTTTCAGCTTCTCTCCTCAAGTTGGCCTGCTTTACTTCCCAGTAAATACACGTTGCTTATTTTCTCAGGTTTGCCAGACACGGTTTCATCTCTCTGGTTTCTCCCACAAAGATGGTGATGACATTCATACTTTGTGTCTACAGGTGGTTTGTCTCCACCTTCATGTATTTTAGGGTTTGTAGAAATCTCTTGTCTGAGTCGTTTTGGAAATGTTGTTCATGAGATTTTGGTTTTGCTATCTAATTGCTTTCTCTCTTTTTATTTGTTTGTTTGAGAAGATCCAAAGACTCTGTTGCCAACACTGGCACCAATTTCCCAGCATCCTCATAGATTCCATTACAATTTGATTATTAAGACAGCTTCAGATGAGATTAAATACAAAATGTAAAAGAAATAGAAAAATATTCCAGTCAGTAAAAATGGTGTTGTGAAGGAGAAACCTTAAGCAGAGTCTGGCTATGCAGGCAATTCATTTGAAAGTGATCCCTGGGAATAAGGATTCATGATGGGAGAGGGAAAACCAATATAAGAGTGTGTATGGAGATAGCTACATTCCAGGATTATAGGCAACTAATTGAGGCTGAGCCATTGGACAGAGCTTTATGAAACGCATCTCAGAACTGTCTACCTAGATGATAGAATAATAAAGTATTTATATATCTGCCCCATCCCCCTATTGAGCAGGGTGGTCCCCCAGTGCAAGTTTGCCCCTTCTGAGTTGTGTACACACCAATGCAGAGTGGATTCTCTCTGCCATCAAAAACCAGGCTCAGAGAAACCTTGGGCAGGAAGAAAGATCTCTTGTTGGCAATGCAATACGTTGTCTGATTATAGCCTCTCATGACGCTGGTCAAAATCTGTGTGGAACTGGTTGATATAGGAGTGGATAGAGTAAACGATAGGATCATGAGGATATTGAAAGTATCTCAAGGGGTGTTACAAAGGTTGGGCAGAGGTTTAGTAAAATATCTGAAAACAAATTCTTCTAAATTAATGAATGTATAGCAAATTTTAGAGGAAATAAAGTACTTAGGAGTAGATTTCAGGTAATAAAACGAATTTTACCTAATCCTTTATGTAGGTGATCTTACTACTCTAGTTGTATTTTGAAGAATTCTTACATGTTCATTAACTGAAGTCTTTAGACCCTATGAAGGAATCACATAGAAAATTAAATTACCATCTCCTGTGGTGAGCCACAGGAAATACAGCCATGCATAATCATATAACATGTGTGTGGAAAAATGCATGTATGTATATGTATATGTACTAAGTGTATGTGTAAGTATACTGATCCATATACATACATTCTATTCAAATATATTATTTTATTTTAACATTAGAAAGGGTAGGAGTACTAAGGTTGTGGATACTTTACCAAGCGCTCACACTAATCAGCTCAGGATCATGTGTTCTTTGCCTTTCAGTACACTCCAACCAGGCTTCTACTCTCATTCCATGAAACTACTCTCACCCAGGTCACCATTAATCTTTGTATTCCAGGATATGGTTAGTATAAACTAATTGAAGTGATTTAAAATTAAGCCTCTTGAAAGTTGACCAACATTTATATGTGTGTGTGTATATATATATATATACACATATATACAAACATTATATATATGACAATATTGTATGAGAACAGTTCTAGAACTGACAGAACAATAACTTTAGGTAAACTAGACATACTTTATTTTATCAGAGAGCACCTAGGTACATTTGTTTTTTTAAGATAGTCATTAAAATTCTAAAAGTGTTTAATATTACTGCAGATGGTTATTATTTGGCAGTGTCCTATTTAACTTATTCTTTATCGCTAACCAAGTCTTTTTTATGATAGGTATATAATGCATCCAATTTTATTTAATCTGTATAACCACCCTGATTTAAAAAGAAGATACTTTGTACCCAAAAAACTTTTTGTTCTAAGAAAAAATGTCCAGTATTATGAATTTCATGAGGTGATCACAATATAGACTTGGCATATTTTACTTTACAAACTAGGCTTATAAAATAAGATCATACTTATTTTTAGGTGAAATTATAATGACTGTTAAGCCCCCATCTACCCAGAATAGCAGGAGATCCAGTTCTTTTCCTGTGCTTCTCCAGCTCAGATAGTACCTAGAAACCCAAGATTGCTTACACTGGTCCATCAAACATTCTTTTTCTCCACTGGCTTCTTATAGGGAAAGTAGGCACAACCTTCACAGCCAGTGTCCCAAACCTCCTATCTCTAGGCTGCCCTGCTCCAGGCCTAGCTCGTCTTAGGTATTGTTGTTTAGTTTTCCATAGTGGACAGATGATACGGATGGTGAAATCAGTGTGGCTAAGAAGGCATCTGCAAAGCTGTGTTTGCCATAGCTTTTCATCCTGTAGGGTTTTTTTGGGGGTTCATGGATGATGCATTCTCCTTTTGCCAGCTTAAACATGGGTATAGCTGTCCTATGACAAATGGGCTCAGGTTCTCCATGTCACAGCTTGCAATTAATTATACATTATTTAATTAGTCACTCTGCCCTGATCCCCAAATGCACAACCTCACTGTGCCTTAAAATAGTCCTCACCAGAACTCTTGGTTCTGGGTTTATATTCAGGTCATCAGTACTGGCTTTTCTTTCCTGTATTGTAGCAATAGGCCATCAGTCCTAGCTCCATCATTTTACTGATAAAGAAACCAAAGCCCAAGATGAGAAAATACCCAGAATAAAATATCTACAGTGCTCGGCTATATAGATTCAAGACTAGATACCTTCACTCTTTCTTCTGTGCCATACGTTTTCTCTGGCCTTTGAATAGGAAGTAGAATTTAGAGAAATATTTTTACACAATAAAATTTATCACTTATGCAAAATTCAATGCAGATATTTCTAAATAACTCTCCTCAAAATGAAGTTATATGATCTGCCATCTTTGTACATGACATCCAAGTTTTTAGCAGAATAAGGAAGGAGAGAGTGATGAAGGTGCATTGCATATGTTAACTATCTTGGCCTTCTGGTCACATTCCATTGGCTAGAACTGATCATCTGATTGTATGTATAAAAAGGGGCTTAAGAAGTGAGCTTCCTGGATGGGTAGCTGTTTCCCAGAAACACACAATGGAAAGGGAAAACTAACTTTGGGGGTCAGCTAACCATCTAGTTGCAGAAACCTTGCCTCGTACAAGCCTATTGACTTCCTTTTACATAGCCACAACCACACTAATCATTGGTAAGGGGAATGGGAATGCCATGATCGGCCTAGACTAACACAGATTTACCTTTCAGCTGCTTATAGTCATCATCCTCCCTGAGTGATGAATATATCTGAGTGAAACTGGGTCTGTGGAAGAAGGGAGAAATCAACTAACAGGGTCCCTTAGTCACTGTGACTAATGTCTTTCTCAAAATGGTTACACTCAGCTGAACATGAGCAGAGAATGGATGTCACTTCAGCTGCTACTACAAGGCCAGCTGATATAGAGATAGAAAGAGAGAGAAAAATGGAATGATTCTTGAATGGCCAGTGAGTGATTTTGCTTAGCTATTAGTAAGGTTTATTTTGCCTATAGATTCATTTTCAATATGATATTTAGGCTGAACAGTTTTTCTAGCAAAGCTAATGGATTTTGTTTGATTTAGCTGTAATGGCTTGCCTAAATTACCTCAAATGTATTTATGAGATGCTTGGTCAGACTTACGACGATGGCACATAACCAAATTAACTGGTTCAAACAAGAATTAGCACATAGCCTTGATTTAATTAGCACGATTCCAAACGGGATGTTTAGAGTTTTTGCCTGAAGGGAAAGAGCAAACAAACCTATTTTGAGCCAAAGAATGGCATAGACAATTATGAGGCAATAAAATTATAAATGTTGGCTGCATAAACTAATGCACTAGACTTTACATATGTGTCAAAACATAAATTATGTCTCATTCTATTCTAACTTTCAAACATACTAATGGCACTGAATTTGGGCAAATCTTTTGACTACTCTGGAATTTAAAACTGCAGGAATGGGTTAGAGTGATCACTTAGGTCTCTAACTCGGTAATTTTTCAGGCTTTAAATCTGAATTTTAAAATACTTACATAAATGATTAATATGTCTGTGGTTAAACTGTGACACCTTATTTCTCATAGACTTCTTGGTGGCTGGCACTTATGCGATCTTCAGTACATGTTTGATGAATAATTGAACCTAGAGTCCTTTTCATCAGCTTCCATGAGAAAAGGGAGGCTAATTAGAGTCTTTGTCAACAGACATGCTAAACCTAAAGATTTTATTTTGATGAGTGCTATGCTTTTCAAACATCTCTACGCATCAAATAGCTATTATACTGACTGAACTGAGTGACAATAAGTAGTCAGAGATTACAGATATTCTTACAGCTATTGATTTTAAAAGTAGACTTGGTTCATGAAATAAGAAATAGGTCAAGTTGTGAGCACCTGTGGTCATTTTCTTTGTATTAAGTAAGCTAATGTTATTAAAGTTTTATTCATTTGATTTTCATTTATTTGATGCTTTTTATGGTTTACATAATGGTTGGGCTGAATTTTTTTCCTTAATTAACTTTTTCTTTAGAGATTAATGTCATAATCAAGATTTCTGGAAAATGTTTATATTGTTCTTTAATAGTTGCATTAGAAAAGAAATAATAGTTGCATTATTATTTATTATGTATTATTCGTTATTCATTAATCCAGAAAGTCTCACTTACATAAGAATAAAAATAAACACAGACAACCCAATTGCTGAAGTATAGGTACTTCATTATGAGTTTATTTTGAATCACTTTAAAAAATATAAACTCATTCAAATGCATTTTCTTGAAAATAATGTATAATGTAGTGTTTTCACTAATTTTGAATGGTCCTCCTATTTGAAGACTGAAATGTTTGAAAATTTGGACAAATTTTACTACAGCAAAAATCAGAGATAGGTTATTCCTTTGACCATAAAAAAGCAAAATGTAAATCAAGTGCAATAAGTCATTATAAAATTTCCTTTCAGAGTGTTTATTTTTATTTTATAACCAAAACACTTTCCATTACTAATCAAGGGCCTCCCAGTTTCTTATGAGCCAAGATAAGCTGTCTGCAAAAAATCTATGAATTCATCAAAAAGAAGATTCTTAGGCAAACTAGAGCAGTAGGTAGGAGACTGATGGGGATTATAAAAGGTCCTGTACTGAGTTCTTCTGTGACATTTCTCCAAAACTAATGAAATGCAAACTGTCTGTATTCATCAAATTTTTAATTTGTTCTAAAAATGAAATAATATATGTGCATATCAAATCAACGTTTTGTTCTAAATATTGTTCTTATAGTGGAAAACTTTCTACACAAAGGGAATCTGACAGTCCCAAAAGAAAGGGGCTACCCACAATACTCTTAAACAGGGGAAAATACTTTTAAGGCTAGTATCTTTTTGGTTAAGTCATTTAAAAAAAAAACAGAAAAAAATTTAAAAGTAATACATTTCAAAATAGAGAAAAATGTTTTAAGTTAGTTTTGCCACCCACCAATCTCAATTTAAGATATATTCAGAAACATTAAATTCTTTTCTAATTTATCCTAATATTTTATTTACAGAGAAACTTACTAACTGATGCGTTAAGTCCTATGCTATTTGGTCCAGGTTAGAAAATACTCAAATGTATCAGGGCTTAGAAAAAAACAATAGGTCATTTTATCTGTCAGTGTTATTAAAAAACTGCTTCTTTAGTTGTGACCAGGTCACTAATATTAACATTGGTTTTTTATTCCTGTCTGCTTTTCTGAAGGCATCATCAGTTAGCTTAGCAGGCTGCTTTTCTTTGCTCCTCTAGGAAAGCCTGTAAAGCACTTAATAGAAAATTATTTATTTCATAATAAGTCTAAAACTTGAAACTTTGTTTTCTTAAGTTACAGCTATAGAACATTTCATAGGCTACTACATGGGGGAAAGACTATCCAGGTAAGGCAATTACATGTTTTCCAATCTTGAATAGCATCAAGAATAGCATCAAGACTGAACATCATCTTAGAAAAGCATATTTTTACACAGAAAGCAATTTATAGAATATTATTCAATCCCGAATGATACTTTCAAATATCCAAGTTGCCTCTTACTCATGGTTATGTTGCAAACAGAAAAACAAACTCCGAGTTATTATGCTTGTTTACATCTTAGTTTTAGTATATGCAACACACGTATTATTGCATTCACATGCATAGTTGTAGATCTTCAATAAAATATTAAAATGAAAATCATATGCAGATGATAATCTATTTGTGCCTTCTAATTTATAAACTGTTTAAGTATTGCTTCGAGGTGCAGTATACTTCCTCATAAATCCAGGGACGGTTACCCTTTGAGGAGAGGATCAGAAGATGACAAGCTGTGGACCAGTTTGAAGCTCAGGATACAGATGAGTGGGGATTTTAATTGTGGATGGGATAGACCTGGTTCTGTTGTGGGTCTGCAGAATGTCTTGAAGTGTTTTTCAGTGTTTTGGGTTTGGCAAACCCAAAGTGTGTTTTGCTAAGCACTTTTCTCTTCATTGTAAGCCCATGTGTATTATAAAGGAAATTTAATCCGTATGTTTTTGATTCCTTTACACTTAACTCATCAAAATGTTGTTTTGTAAGAGCTATTTGATGTCCAAGAAGGCTTTGAGTCTTTTTATAACTTTTAAAAGACTTTTTCCCTCCTTAGAAACAGGAAGTTGTGTTTTTCTAAGGGTAAACCAACTAAAAAAACCTAAAGGCTAGAGTTAGAAGGCTCCAAACATAGGCTGTTAAAAATAATAATAGTACAGAAGGTACTATGCCATACTTATTATGTGCTTGATTTTTTCTAAGCATTTTTGGTGTTTTAACTTATTTAATTCTTGCAACTACCATGTAAGGCAGGTGCTGCTACTCTTTCTACTTTAAAAGAGAATTTAAGTTACCTGCCGAAAGGTCACACAGCTCATAAGGGTGGAGCTGGTAGTTGAATCCAGGCAGTCTGGGCTCCTATGTCTAAACTTTTAACCACTATATTATACTGCCTATTTGCACAGTGTCATCCTGTGACTTAAAACTTTGCATATTCCTTAAAATGACTCAGGTGCCAATACTGCACTAGATACCAAAAAGATCATGTTCTTGCCCCTAAGAGAGTTTACTTTGTGATGGGCACAAATAGATAAAAACCAATACAAACCAACATGACAGACCACAAAAAAAATACTACACGAAATATTACATGTTCCTTCAGTATCATATTCATTCAACACATATTTATAGAATATTTAGTAACATCAGACTTTCTTGTGGTCATTAGAGAGGCAGCAACCATGGATCTTGTATCTTCATGGATAACGGATTGCATTCCTCTCCTTAGAGGAGACCACTGGCAGAAAAAGAAAAAAAATGCATGGGCAGCTTGTGATGCTTTCAACAATAATAGAAGATTAGGTGGCAGCTAGGATGACTTATTTGCAATCTATCCAGCCTGTGTTCTTAGGACAAGTTTCCTATGGAAGCTACTGTCCATTTTGGTATCTAGACCTGCTTGTTCTTCAGGTGCTGCTGGATATTTTCTTCCTCACACAGATCTCCCTTGATTATGTCAAAAAGCTAATATTTCTGTTTATGTAAAACGAGGTTTTTACTCTTAAAAGTCTTAGCTAAGTCAGGGGTGCCTGGGAAACTCAGTCTGTTAAGTGTCTGACTTCTGATTTCAGCTCAGGTCATGATCTCAGGGTGGTGAGATCCAATCCCACCTTGGGCTCTGGTCTGGGCGTGAAGCCTGGTTGAGATTCTCTTTCTCCCTAAAAAATATTAGCTAAATTGAAGAATAAAATACCTGAAAGACTTTTAGCGAATTTCACACTTATTAACATAAATTTGTATGTTTTACCGCATCTGAATTATGAACAAAAGATTATAGCAAAAACTTGAGGAAGCTTAACAGTTAACTTATTCAGTTAATGTTTATTTGAAAGCTTTATGAGTGTTTTTTATTATAAAAATAATACAAGCATGTTAAAAACAATTTGGAAATCAGAATTAGGTTAAAAAAAATGAAAATCTGCATGCCCCCCCACCCAAGTGTAGCTGATGTTTCTGTTGGTTACAGATATGTAGTTTATTTTTTTTAATGGATATAATTTCTTGCTTCTAGCTATGTGCTTTGGCCAATAACTTTTTCTCATTAAAAGAAAAGGATGTTATATCTTTTGAAATAAAATTTCACAATAGAATTTGAAACTCTGTATTTGGCTTTCTTTTCAATGCAGAAGCTTGCATTTTCTTAAATAGAAGATCATTTAAGACACTGTATGAGTAACTAGAACTACCAGGACATGGTTACCACAGAGAGAAGTCACCCAGGAAAGTGTAGGATGAAAGTTATGGGAGGAGATATGAGGTATGGTGAGGAAAGTCACTCAAGATGATACCCTTTCCTCAGGAAATGTGTCTTGGATTCCAAACTGAAACTCTTGAAATGAAATGGAACAGCTTAGAAAGAATGGAGGCTACCAGCTGTTTAATACCCAAAATGTGGCTAGAAATAATAAAATTTATCAAGTCTTTTACAAAGTTATGCTTTTCTTCCAAACCCTTGAAAGAAGTCTGAGGTTAACTGTATTTTAGAAAAATTCCTTTTCTCACCAGTATTGTTTGTAAGAATGAATGCCTTTAATAAAAGCTTTAAACTTTAAAAACCTCTAAAACTCTCATATAAATAGAGCTCTAAAATAAAATATGCCTGCACACAAGCTGAAAGTGTTAAAAATTGTCAATTACCTCAAAGAAAAGAAAAAGAGTAATAGTATGGTTATGAAATAACACTTTCATTTGTGTTAAAAAGTAATATAATAGAACCATACTGAATAAAATATCAGCACTTTGAATAAAGACATATTTTTAATCTTTCCATTAAATATCTCCAAGCAACCAGAATGCTCATTTCACATGATTTACCAGGTTCTGCCACTAAGCCTGTTTTAGCTTTAAGAATTCTATTCAAATAGCAAGGGAATTTTTAAAAAAATGAACTTTCTTTGAAGGAAAAAAAGGAAATCCCTGAGCCATGCATGTTTCAACATTTGAATGATCTGATTCAAACAATTATTTTTTTTTGCAGGTTTATTGAAGTTTTTCATTTGTCTTATAATAGTTTTTTCTTAAATCCATTTGTTATCCTTTGTCGTAGTTGCCAGAGCTCTATTCCTCTCCCTCTACTTTTCCTCCAGTTGTTAGAAGCTAAGAGAAAGCAGTTCTGGGTGCATAAAATGGGAAAATAAAGTCTATTCAGAGATTAAGGAAGAATCTCAGTCTTATTTTAGCTTTATAAGCATAAGATGTTCTCTCACTCTTGGTATATTTTTCTTCTTATAAACTAGAACAATGAATTCTTGTGATTCTCAAACATACCTTTATTCACCCTTTTTCTTTCCCTGCACTTTGCCCAGGAAAGAAAAATAAAAAACAACTATAGATGCTTCTAGCATAGCTATCAAACAAAGGATGCACTCACAAAAAAGTTTCACCCTCTGATCTCACCTTTCTGACAATGTTGTTTCCTCACCTTACAAAAGTCCCGAGTACCACTTTTTAACAGTTTGAAAACTTCCTACTAATACTGCCTACTAAAAAAAAAAATACATATAGATACCAGTTCTAATGGGATTTGACTAACACTATCACTATTGCCAGAATGGTCTGAAGTTGGTTCTCTGCCTTGGGTGGTAGGAGTTCAAGTGATTTAGTTGCCAAAACAATGAACTGATTCTACAGCCAACTTATGCAGTATGACTTTCAAATCCTGAGATCCTATGTCTCCATTAGAGTGGGTACAGACAATTGTAAGAAATCCCCTTCTTTGCCTCATCTTTGTTTTCATCCTGTGCCCCTGCCTCTTCTCTGCTCAGGAAAGGAAGGACAGAGAGAGCAGGGTGGGTGTTTCAGAATTGTGGGAGGTACATTATTCCTGTAACTTCCTTTCTTTTTAGGCCAGGAGTGTCATCCACCTTACTATATTGCCAGTACACTAAATTGAAGATCTCCTGCAGACCTCATTAGATCTGAGTGGTTTCCTGGCTCCTCTAATTCCTACTCTAGAGGCAACTTAGTCCATTCTGAAATGTGGCTTACAAATACAGTTTTTGAAAAGAAAAGAAAAACTGAAAACAGTGAAAAAGACAAGAGAGAAGTGAAAAATTCAGTTTATAGGTTTCCTAATCTGAGAATGAATTGTCAAAGACATTGCACAATTAATCTAGAAGGATAGACTCAGGTTAAATTAAGCAAGACCATTTTATTTCCCCTAACTGACAGATATGAAGTCCAGGTTTTATGGACTTCTTTTATAATTTATTCTTTTATTTTTTGGCTTCATTATAAATTAGTATAGTCAGAAAGGCAAGTAGAGAGTTGAGGCCATGTCAATTCTCATGCTTCCAGTTTCATTCAAATTTTAATCAGAAACTGGGTAGTTTGGAGAACCTATCATTTTCCATGTAGAAAAATATGTTTTCATGTGCATGCATATGTGTGTGTATGTATTCCAGAAATATTCTACTATATAAACATGGATAGACCATGTCTGGGGGATCTGGTACCTTTTGCTTTGAGTTGAGAAGCTCAGGTGACTAGTCCAATCAATGAACAAAATAAACGATAAGGAAATGGCCTTCTAGTTTTGTAAGGAATTACTGCCTTGGGGGTTTAGGTTCCAAAAAGAACCTGGGAATTTACAAGAATGCCTAAAGAACTTGATAACATGCTTTTCTTATTCCCAATGTTTCCCTACATATGTATTTCCTGTTTTTTGTCCTTCTCTTCCTCTTCCTTTTCCTCTTCCTTCTTTTCCAGTTTATTTATCTCTCCTTTGACAATAATATACTGTAAATCTGCTTGGCTCAGAAAGGATGAACATCCCATAAAACATGAACAGCAAGTATATGTGTACAATGACAGAAATGAAGGACTTAAACATAAATATCAATTCAAGTTCTTTCCTTCATCAATCTAGGGAAAGAGTTTCAAAAATGAGAGGCAGTTATTTATCTAGTGGAGCAAGAGTGGGACTAGATCCATGAGAAGAGAAAGGACATACTAGTGGTGACAAGTCCAACTAGGAAATGGGGGAAGCCTTCTTGAATTTGAGTTTGGGTTCACTGAATCACAAGATGGCCCTTACCTTCTTTAAGCTGTTTTTCCTTTCTGGATAGGATGACACCATCTCCTACAGTCTTCACCTCAGTAGAATCAAGGCAGGAAGTTACTGGGCATGGAAATTGAATGGGAGTGGCCAAGGCAACCGAAGTTGTAGAACGTCTATGAGAAAATCATCTCACAGTGATGGTGAAATAACTGACTGCAGGGTCTTGAGCTATTATGTCTTTTCCTACAGTTGCTCCTCTGGCCTGAGCTTGCAGTAGACCTTTGATTCCTGCCTTAGGGAAGATATAATTCATTCGGTAGTAGAGGGAGAAGAGAATGAGAATGAAGCCAGAAGAGCAGAGAGTGTGGGCCTTGGCATCTCTCAGCACTCTTGGTAAACAAGTGTGTGGACCACAAAAGCAGCTTCCTGCCAGGGCAGAGGCTATGGTGGGTGGAGCCCACTGATGGAAGCATCTCAGAGTGGAGGAGGGAGCTAACTGGACACAGAAGGTGATGCAGATGGCATGCAGGCAGGGGTTGTTGCACCCTGTTTCTGGAGCTGAAATGAAAGGGTGGGGATAGCTACTTGGCAGAAATGCTGCAAAGGCAAGGGGAAGGGAAAAACAGAGCAAACATTTGTTGCTTACTTATTATGTGTTAAGCTTCATACCAGGCACTTGAAAAATGTTCATCATTACAACTTGACAAGAAAGGGAATTTTAATTCCCACTCCATAGATTTCCATATCTGAGAAATCTAGATTTCTGATAGATTCCTAAATAATGGTTTTTGGATGGGGTGGGGTGGGGTAGGAGAAGGATCTCATTGCCTGAATCCTGTCTTTTTGTTACATCAATTTTCCCTGCTGACTGGGTGGTTACAAGGACCAGAACCAAGAATGAACAAAGGGGCTCCATAACAGAAGGTGCCTGGAACCAATGTGCACTCGCTCATCACAAAGATGCAGGAGAAAGTATGCAAGGCCAGAAGGTGAAGCTCACTGATAATTGCTGGACAGCCATAGCATTATCTTTGTGTCTCTGGTAGAATGAGGCCATCAATGGCTGATGAAAGGATTTTAAACTTCCATAAATATTTGCAATCTCATAATTGTTTTCCTGTCATGTTTACTACCACCAATGTTCTTCATTCTTCTGTGTAGACCCAAGGGTTCCCCTTGGTCTGTTTCCTCTTCCATTTGTGTGTGTGTGTGTGTGTGTGTGTGTATTTAAGGTCTTCTGATGAACTCTATAAGCTCTTGTATGTTTAAAAAAATCCTTATTTTACTTTTATTTTCAAAAGATATTGCTATACAGAGAATTATAGGTTGATTTTTTTTTAGTACCTGAAAGATATTGATTCCTTTTTGGGGGGGGGGGGCGCTTGCATTGCTTCTGTTGAGAAGTTGGCTATCATCCGTTTTCTTCCGTACATAACATGTCTCTTCCTCTGATGCTTTTAAGATGTTCTCTTTATTACTAGTTCAACAATGAGATTATTATTTGTCTTGGTATAGTTTTCTTCACTATTCTTATGCCTGGGGCTCATTGAGCTTTTTGGATCTGTGGATTTTTAAATTTTGCCAAATTTGGAAGTACTTCAGGCATTATTATTTTGACTATTTCTGTCTCTTCCTGTCTCTCCTTTTCTTTGGGACCTGCAATTATATGTCTATTAGGCTGCTTGAGGTTGATGTCCCATGGTTCCCTGATGCTCTGTTCATTTTTTTCCCTCTCTTTGTGTGTTTCATTCTGGATAGATTCTGTCATTCTGTCTTCAAGTTTACTACCTTTTCTTCTATACTGTCTAATCTGCTGTTAATTTTATCCAGTCATTTTCAACTCTGTAATTTAAATTTTGGTCTCTCTTTTTAAAACTTTCCATGTCTCTCCCTATTGTGTTTATGTTTTCCTCTATCCTCTTCAACATACGGGATATGGCTTATTAACTATTTTAATTTCTTTGCCTACTAATTCTGTCATCTATGTAATTTGAGTCTATGCAATATGAGTCATTTCTATAGACTGTTCTTTGAGTTATGGGTTACATTCTTTTGCTTCTTTGCATGTTTGGTAAGTGTTAAATTGCATGTCAGATATTGTAATGTTACCTTTTTGGGTGCTAGATAGCTTTCTATTTCTTTAAATATTCTTCAGCTTTGGTCTAGCGTCCAGTTAAGTACTTAGAAATAGTTTGATCTTTTAAGGTCTCCTTTATGCTTTGTTAGGTTGGGAAAAGAAAATCATTTTTGTCTAGAGCTAATTTTTCCCCACCACTGAGGCAATACTTTTCTGAGTACTGTATCTGATTGCTTGTGTATTGTGGAGTTTTGTGTGTGTGTGTGTGTGTGTTTTTATGGTTAAAGGAATACAAACTCTTCTCAATCTTCTATGAGCTCTAGTTTTCTGTCAGATTCTTTCCTACAGTTTTTACCCCAGTATGAGGCAGTTTTCTCACATGTGCTGACCAGAAGTCAGCTGAAAACTCAGGGGGACTCTGTGAAATTCTCTGGCTCTCTCCTTCTGTAAAACTCTCTCCTTTCCATAAAACTCACTCCTCACCATGAAGCTAATTCCTCTCTCATGCTCTACCTTCTGAATTCCAGCTGCCATGGTCTCACTGAATTCTCAAGTCTGTATCTTCACTCAGGAAAGCTGACAGACTCTCTGAATCTTCCCACCCTGCTCTGTGGCCTGGAAACTCTCCAGAGACTCCCTTCCAGTCTCCTGTTATTCCCACCCAGTGTGGGACTCACCACATTTGTTTTCCTTTCCCCAAGGATTACTCTCCTGTGCTGCCTTTTGTCCAGTGTCTGAAAAGCATTAATTCATGTGTTTTGTTCAGTTTTTTAATTGTTTAAAGAAGGACATCTCTGTTCCTTCATCTGGACCAGAAGTGATGGCTGTCTCATTAATCTTGGGTGACTGTTTGCTCCTTCCATCCTTTCCTGCCTATGCTCAGCACACATATGTTCTACTTACTTTATCTGTGACCAAGATGTCTTGAGAGCTGCTTGCTTACTTACTAGAGGTGCATACTCATATTACAGAGCAAAATAATTTTTTTAATGGTTCCCTTACTACACAAGTACTACATATTTATTTTGGAAAAAGTAGAAAACAAGATAAGCAAAAAGAAGAAAGCAAAATCACCATTAACTGTCCTATATTAAGGTTAGTATTTTGACATTGAAATTTTCTGATATACTAACTTGACTAGCAGAAGAAAGTTTTACTTAGAGCATAAACCTCACTACTCAGTACAAAGTTTGGGGAAGGGCAGTGCCACCTCAGAGCCTGGGAATTCTTTTATTGGGAAATACCCTCTTGTTTCTCGATGGGCTCTTCTGGCTGACAAAGATGAGGTCTCTTGAGCATATCATATTTGAGTGAAAAAGAAAGAACTGAATTGTTCTGCCTAATAAAGAGGAAAATCTGTAGCTTTGTAGGGTTTGGAGTGGAGAAGAGGAAAGAAAGAGAAAAGAAGGCTTAGCAAAAGGAAGTCTATGATGAAGGCAATAAACTGGAGCCTAAGGAGAAATTTCTTGCAGCCAAGAATCGCTTAATGAATTCTTAGAATATATATTTAACATTTAATTAGACATTCGTATTTGTATTGCACTAAAATCCCCCAAACTTTAACAGTTTGCTTATGCCTTTGGTGCTTTGGGGAAATGTATTCACTTACTAGATATTTACTGGGCATCTGCTTTAGGCCAGGTACCATTTGGGGTACTTGGTATACAACAAAGAGAGATCTTATTCTTTAGAGCTTGCATTTGAATAAGTATAAAAAATATAAAAGAAAAATAAATATAACATTTAAATAATGTTTTATAAATTTTTTTACTACACAAAAAGGAAGAGTAGAGCAAAAGCATGGGGGTGGGTAGGGGTGAAGATGGCAGTTTATAATTTTATACAGGATGGTCAGGATGAGCTATGACTTGAAGAGGATGAAGGAATTAACCATGTGGATATTTGGGGGAAGAGAGATCCCAAAGAGATAGTAGCTGATGTAAAGGCCCTGAGGTGCATTAAGGGTCCACAAAGATATCTGCTTACTGTTTCATTACTCAAAATCAGAAAAAGAAAAAAGACTTATGTATTCATTCTAGATGTGCTTTGGTAAATCCATAAATTTTAGGGGGAAAGGGGCATATGGATCTAGAGACAAAAGTAAGAAATCCAAGCAGATGTTGGTTGGAGGACTGAACTAGGATGACCATTAGCAATGAAACAGTAAAAATGGCTCAAATATGGCAATAAAATAAATATCAAATGTACTCAGATGTGTTATTGATGTTATCTTAGTAGTTAATCACATAATTATTTAGCTCCTAGCCCCAGTCTTCTTATACAGGTTCTTATGGAAGTCATTTGTAACTTTTTGGTCCTCTCTTTTTTGTTCCTTCCTTTTGAGGATGAGCTCTTCCCATTTCAGGCATTGTTGATCAACAAGCATCAACTACTTCCAGCCCTGGAGTAGGTACTTAAATCAAGCCGGAGAATCACAGTACTTCAAACCCTTGGCCACAATAATTGATTCTGGCATGGGCAAGTTACCCAATCCAGGCACTGTTAAGTCCTTCAGAAAACTGATGTGAACACTGGGAGGTTGCACTCTTTTTTTAGGAACAAAGGCTACAAAGATGATATAAGCCTGGTGGATATTTTCTGATATGGTAAGACTTCTTGATGAAAAGCAAAACCAAGTGGGAAGAGAGAGACAGATAGAGACAGAGACAGACAGGGACTAATGTTCAAAATGCTGAAACCAGCCAGGCTCAAGGTCAGCACCATCCCCTTTGATTACTCATAATTTAAGCTAATAAATCTTTTAAACTAATTTGAGTTGTTTTTCTATCACTTTCAATCCACAGATCTTGTTAAATGAAAATAATGTAATGCTCACCTAAAGAGTTCTCCCCAGAGTATTTTTGAGAGCCCCAATAGGGGTCCTTAAATATCTCTAAAATTGGTCTGGGTTGTCCTTCTTTATTGCCACATTGGCTCTGCTGCTCTCATTGCAGCTAAGCCTGAAATCTGTTGACGGGGGGGGGGGGGGGGGGGGGAAGAAATCTCTGTGGAGTGGAGCCCCTATCACAAGGTAGGAGTCTCTGCTGACTGCTCTGGGAGATTGCTGAATATGAAGCGAGAACAGGTTCCCATTTATGTTTTCATTGAGAGGTCTCAAAGCAAGGCTCCCTGAGCTCCAAGGTGTGACTAATCAGAGTGGCGATCACCTTTTTAGTGGCCACATACACTTGTCTTTGGAGAACTTAAGCTAGCTTCTATACCTGGAAATCCTCCACCTGTGTTCTTTGGGCTCCATAGCAGGGCAGCTCATGTGCCAGTTTCCTCCCTCTGTCAGGGGACAATCCTTAGGTATCCTGACCATTTTTATTTGGTTTTCATTTGGTCTTCCAAAATTCAGCTGACATCCCTGCATATATGCAGTCATGGCCACTGTTCTAATTATCTTTATTTTGTGTTTTATCCCAGGAGGTGTATCATTCTTCATCAATTCTGTTACAATTAGTTACGGGAGAGGGCCACTGTGGGAAGACCTGGTGTGATAAGCTGGTCACTTATCACTGCCGTGCCATTTTCAAATAGTGTCTCTGGCTCATTGGGACCAGCCAACTGCTACAATATGGTATGAATTTAGATTGCTGAGGTTGGATAGCACTGAACGGGTCGGCCTGCCATGTAGGCTGATACGCGTTTTTTGAGCCTGGTCTGTGAGAATGACAGACTCTTTAAAATAAAACAAAACAAAATAATAAAAAACATAAATCCTCCAGTCTCAAATTAAGAAACTAATGTATTGTTTACTTGCCGGAATGTTTACAAAATAATCAGCATTATGTTAATACTATAACAGGCGTATTTAGCATCTTTTATGAGGAGATCCTGTGATAGGTACCTTCTTACTCTGGAATGGAGCTATGCAATCTACCCACTAAATTTGCAAGTGAAATCTGAAACAGGTGGTTGAATAAGATCTTTGGTGAATCTAGGAAACTGCCAAAAATTTTTTTAGCCTATGAGGGCAAGTTGAGGATTATGTATCTGGTTTGAGGTCTGGGCAGGAATTGGTGAATCAAACACCATAGCACACACAAAGGGGCTTGGCTGTGCAGAGGGTGATAAATGTTAGCATAGCTCCCCCACGCTTTTTGATAGAGAAGCAGCACTTGATACTATTAGACATTTAATTTAAAAGTCTACAGAAACGTAGAGTTCAGAAAGATATAAAGTATTTAAAGATTTTTACCCCTGTAAACTTGGAAGCTCTCAAATTGCCAGATACAGGCAAAATCTTAGAAATAATTAGCAAAAACCCAACACCTGGAATCACCCAACACACCTGGAACAACCCAGTAAAACAAACACAGGTTTCAGGATTTGTGACAGTATCTCTTGCTTATCCTTTTTGTTACCTGGTAATGTTGTAATGTTTCCTCCCATCTCTCTCAAGCGTGCTCTCTGGATCTCAGAGGAGAGCCCTTTTGCTCTGCAGTGAGTCTTGTATTATCACTTTCCAGGTCTTCACGCTCAGTCCTGGTGCTTATGTCCCTTACTGTGATGGGTATGACCCACTTTGGGCATCAAGCTGCTGACTCAGCAATAATGGATCCCAGCCTGCAGGGGAAATCTCTTCCTCCTTCCTCTTGCTCCCTTTCCTCTCCTGCTGCACACTCCAAAACATGTTGAAATGCTAAAGGAATGCACAAGAGCAAATGAGAACTTAAAATGAAAAAAGACACTTGATAATACTTTGTTTTCTCTTTCGTAACATGGTGTGTTGAAGCAGGCATGTTTTCTGAGTAACCGAGCGCACTGTTTGGCACGTTGTGTGGAAAAAGATCCAGTGATTTGTCAGACATCCCGACCAGCCAAGAAAGCTGCTCCTTGCTACTGATGCCATGTGTAGGAACATTTGGGCCAAGCGTCTGGTAGGCCAGTATTGTTGTTGGGAGTGCAGTCCACACTGACTGGCCCTGTGCAGCACCACAGTGTCAAAGTGCTGGGACCCCTGACTTCCTAATATAAAAGCTTGCTGTCCTCATTGATGAAATACAAGTCTTTGCTTAGGTTTGCTAGTTTTGAAAATTTCAACATTTTCATTTGTTCTTTTATTAAGTAATATGGGTTACGTGAAGAAGGAGCAGCACCAGGAGGAAATGGAAACACCACAGAAATGAAAAACCAGTTCAGGAAACATTTACAACGTTCCTCAAACGGTGGCAGAGGGGAGAAGGTGGCACTGGGTGATGCTGAAGAGTTCCTTGTTTTCTTCTCTCTGGATTTTTCCACACGAATTATCATAAACTGCTGTAGGATTAAACGTTTTGGCATGCTGCAAGCCTCCCTATTTTAGCAACTAAAAAACATCTCACTTTTCTTTGCTTTTTTTCCTTATTTCCAAAAATTATAACCAAGACTATTTTCCCCTCCTTTTTTAAAAAAGATTTTTTAGGAATCTCTATACCCAACTGGGAGCTCAAACTTACAACCCTGAGATCAAGAGTCGCACACTCCTCTGACTGAGCCAGCAGGGTACCCCACTTTTCTTCTTTCAATCAGACATTTCTCTCTAGGTTTGTGCCAAGTCACAAAGTGTCTCCCTCAAAATCAAGGTCCTCTTCTTGGATGACTTCTCCAGAGTGTGTAGCTCATTATTATTTTCTGTTTCGGTGTCAATACAGGATTATTTATTTTACAGTCAGGGGAGTCCAGATGCTCATAAAGAATTTTTCAGAAGGCAACCTCTGGGGCAATTGTGACTTATAATGGCACATAACTAGCCCATATTCTGCTTCTGCCCCTCAGTGTCCATGGCAGATGTTGCTTATCCATTGTGGCACACATTCCCACAGATTTTAAGTGTGCTTCAGAATCTTTTTCCAGGGGCATCCTCCAGATTGCTATGACCAATCATAGGTGGGAACTCTTCTCTGCCAGCCCTTGGCCCCAGTGTTTCTGGTCAGCCCCAGTAGAGTTGCCTACTCTAGCTCTCCTGCATGGAAGGAGGTAGACAGGGATTCCCTCTGCTTGAAGATATTTCAAAAATATTTATTTCTAGAGCCCCTGGAATCAAAGAAGCACCTGGCTTTAGGGATTCTGGAAGAAGAACACCTGAAAAGTCATTTCCAGCCATAGAGAATTTCAATTTCAGGTAGCTGGAAGGAACCAACCAGCAGGAGAGTCTCATAAACCCTGATTGCACAGACCTAAGATTCCTTGTTTAACTGAGCATCAGATATTTCCATTCTGTAAAAGACTTAGATTTATTCCCAGATGTCCCTATTACAACAACCCGAGTTTACAGCAGAGGATGGTAGGCTTAGAATTAGCAAAACAGACTATAACTGCCTGCCAGAATGAAGGGAAGTAGAGGCAGCTGGGCAGCATGAAAACCTCATTAACTGCACTTCCCTGATAAAATACTTTTGATCATTTAGACAAGGCAGGGACTACAGTTAATTTCTGTCCTACCTATGAAGAATGCCAGATAAATTAGGAGGGTAAAAAAGAATTATTTTGTGTAAAAGAAAGGATTGTGGTTTTTTTTAAAAAAGATTTATTTATTTGAGAGAGAGAGAGAGAGAAAGAGAAGAGGGAGGGGGAAAAGGAGCGGGGGAGAAAGAGAATCTCAAGCAGACTCCCTGCTCAGTACAGACCCTGATGCAGGGCCAGTCTCATAACTCTGAGATCCAAAACCTGAGCCAACATCCAAGAGTCAGATGTGCAACCAACTAAGCCATCAAGGCACCTCAAGAGAACAGATTGTTTCACACATTTAGAGGAATGCATGCTATTGAAAATACTTGAAAATATAAAAATTGTATTTTATTTTAAATGCTCTCTAATGCAGGCTTTTCCATAACTGGGTCTAGCCTTTGCCCAGGTGGTCTGAATTTGTTTCTCCCAGCACAGCCCTAAAGGACCCACTCTGGGCTTAAAAAATAGGTAGCCTCCTACCCCATAGACTCTTGTGTTGACTGGCCTGATCCCTGATCCCCTTCCTAACCCCCTTCTGCTCAACTCTTCATCTTCTATACTTATCAGAATCTTTGTCTCACCTCTTCCACACCATCTTTTTTACAAATGCAACACTGACCTCCTTCAAGCTCCTGACCCTCGGCTTCATTTTCCAGGATATTTACAGTGGCATCAAGGAGAAACCATGTCCTTAATAGAGATATCCTGAAATACCTCATCTTCATGTCTCCCTCAGTGTTGTCCCCAACAAGGGTGGCCCAGTTTTGCTAATGAGCCTGGACACAATAGTGAGATTTCAATACAGAATGTTTTTAAAGCAGATTTATCAATTTGGTGTGTTTTTATTCATTTATGCTGAAATTTCTTCTCACTTTCCTTATGGTATATTTCTTTCCAGTCTTGGTACTTACACCAACAAACAACAAACAAACAAACAAAAATAACCTTAGGGATCTTCTTTTAAAGTTGTTAGCTATTATTAAAATCTTCTGTATGAATATCTCTAAGCCCAGGAGAATGATTATGAAGTACTACTTATTTTTGTGTAAGTATATATTTTATCTGGCAACTCTAGTTGGGGTTGAGTTGCTTTCCCTTGAGACTATCATTTCTGGAACCTGGCAAACTGAAGAACACTAATAAGGCAACCAGGAGTTTTCTTCTCTGAATATTTCAGTATTTCAAGGACTCAGTCTTAAATATATAAAGGCATTCACAAATGGAGCACAAATGTATCTCAAGAAGTTATTCAAGATATACTAATTATAGAGATTGGGTCTCTCTCTCTTTGACCTTAAAATAACATATCTTCAGGGAAATTTTATCTGAACTTCTAGCCTAGATTATGTTCTTATTTATACTCAGTCACAATACTTTCCCCTCATGGGCCTTACCACTATGATAATCATGTGGTTGTTGATGTGATTATTTGCTTAATATATGGCTCTACCATTATTACAGGCTTCACAAGGGCAGGGATTTTGTTGTTTTTTTTCTATGCTGTATTCCAGTGCTTATTACTATACCTATATGACAAACAATAAATTTAGAAGCTACTATAGAAGACCCTATTTTCTATGGAAACAAATAGGAAAAAAACTCCACAAGGATAAAAATGGAAAAAATATGCAAAACACAGATAAAGAAAAATTTTATTATTTTTTTTTGATAAAGAAAAATTTTAAATACTTCTGAAGGGTACAAAGAATATATAAATAAATGCAAAGGCATACCATGTTCTTAGATAGGAAATCTTGCTTCCTACAAAGAGGTCAACACAGATTGAATTAATCTGTATATTTAACATGTTCCCCAAATTATACCAATAGATCCCTTTTTAAACTTGAAACTTCTAATGTTCAAATGAAAGTAAAACAAACAAAGGAAGAGCCAGGAAAGTTTTAAAACAATAATAAGGAGGGATTATACCTCCCAGATAATGTATTGCAAAAACTTTAATAATTAAACTCTGATACTGACACATGAACAGGCAGACAGAACAATGGGGTAGATGAAAAAGTTGCATCTAAGTTGCATCACAAATTAATGACAAACGATAATTTTTTTTATTAAATGATGTTGAGACATGTGAGTAACCATCTGGAAAAAAATGAAATTGAACCTGTACCTCATGTCATATACATCAGTACACTCTCCAAAATGGATAGGAAATTTAAATGTAAAACTGAAACCATGAATGTAATAGAAAAAAATGTAGCAAAATTCACAATGATCTTGGAGCACAGAAGGTCTATCTATCTTAGGATCTAAAAGCCATAAAATAAAGATTGATAAATTAATTAGACCATATACAAAATTTTTAAAAATGATTTCTGTTTGGTAAAAAGGAAAAAAAAGTGAAAAACAACGCCTTATGCGAAATAAAAAGACAAATAACAAAATAGGAAAAAAACTTACGCAATTCTTATAAAAGAATAAAAAGTTGATCTCCCTATGTAAAGTGTAAAGTTTTTATCACTGCAGTTGTAGCATCTCACTCTTATCAATGGAAGAGCTAGGGCACCTGGGTGGCTCAGTCTGATTCTTGGTTTTGACTTAGGTCACCATCTCAGGGTCCTGAGATCAAGCCCCAAGTCAGAGCAGGGAGCCTGCTTCCCCTCCCTCTCTCCACATATCCTTCCCTCCTAAAATAAATAAGTAAAATCTTAAAAAATAAACAATGGAAGAGCTAGAGATCATATCAAAAGTCCCTAGAAATTATCAAGAAAAAGACCCAGACCAATCATCCAATGGAAGATGGACACGATGTTTTCAGCAAGGCTGTGGGGAAACAGGCATGCTCATACCTCTTGATGGGAGTGTACACTGATAAACATTTATGAAAAAAATTCAGGAAAAGTGATCAAAATTATTCATGGACTAATGATATAAAATATGTAAAAAAATCTGAAGTTACGGACATTGACCTGGGGACCTAATATCCATTTAAAAGAGACTATACCCATATTAGAGTATATGCATATAATGGGATACAAATCAACCTAAAAACGACTGACATCACTCAGATGTACTGAAGGAAGCCTTCCAAGATCCTTATGTGAAAAAAAAGCAAGGCATGAAACTAGGTGCACAGCCTAAAAAGATTGTATGTATATATATACACATGTACACACATAAACATACATGTGCACGTGTGCACATATAAATACATGTAAACATGCATACTGATGATGCATAAGGAAATTCACAAAGGATAAATAAGAAAATTCCTAAGAGAGCTTCCCTGTTAAGATGGTTTGAGAGTGAGACAAGGGAACTAGGTGCTTATGGGACAGGGGTAGGAAATAAACTTCTCATTGTATGACTTCTTATTATTTATTTTACTTCTGAAAGATGTTAGGTCAATACACATTTAATAAATTAATAAACCAAATTTGAGAGGAAAAAATAACATCATGTTGAAAAAAGGGAACTGCTCATTCAATGAAATCAGGTTCCATGGATTGGATAAAAGTGCACCAGAGGGGCGCCTGGCTGGCTCCATCGGTAAAGCATGAGACTCCCAAACTTTGGGTGTCAAGTTTACTTAAAAAAATATTTGGAAAATTTTTTGAAGCAGAAGGATACCAAGGCCAGTGTCACAATGTTTTCTGTTCTTTTTATTTTAAGCTGCCTTAAGTCAGTTTTGGAAAGAGATAGGGGGCAAACAAATAAATGTGTATGTTTATGCTAACAAACTGTTGGTTTGTCTTGATTTATCCAGACAGATAAGGAATTCCTTTACATTGGGAAGTGTTTGTTATTTCAGAATTATGTGAG
Source organism: Vulpes vulpes (assembly GCF_048418805.1). Classification (NCBI taxonomy): domain Eukaryota; kingdom Metazoa; phylum Chordata; class Mammalia; order Carnivora; family Canidae; genus Vulpes; species Vulpes vulpes. Next base: position 173,280,219 of record NC_132780.1, read on the forward strand.
GACTCATCGAAGGCCCAATTAGTGCTCCCCTCTTAGGAGATGTTCCCTGGGGTGTTGTGCTGCTGAAAGATGGATGGAAGGCATCTTAGCATTTCATCCATCAAGAAAAAAAATCTCAAAACCAAATAGAGTAAAATTCATTGACTTCTCACTAGAAACAAAGGTACCCCAAGGAGAAAGCAAACATAATCTTCTTCTCCTTAGGCAGTGCCACTTAGGGCCTCCGTCTTTGTGGTGTGACAGGACCATCAGAATCAGAAGTCATTCTTAATTTAAGTTTAAGATCTATCACTGCACTTGTACCATTTTACTTTGAAAAAAAGAAGAGCTGAGGATCATAAAGATTTATTTATTCATGAGAGACAGAGAGAGATAGAGAGAGGCAGAGACACAAGCAGGTTCCATGCAGGGAGCCCAACATGTGACTCGATCCCCAGTCTTCAAGATCACACCCTGGGCTGAAGGCGGTGCTAAACCGCTGAGCCACCCAGGCTGTCCAAGAGCTCAAGATCATAAAACAAATTTCCCTTGTTCTATGACATGTCTCTATCTCAGGGTTACTCTTTATAAGAGCATACAGTGTCTATGTTCGAAACCCAAACAGAAGTTACCTTGAGATTCTGTTTAAAATAGAGGTCCTGATGAAATCCACATGGCTTACATTTAACCAAAGTGATGCTGACTGATGGGGAAAAAACCTTTAATAACTGGTAAGAAATAGGACTTCATTGTGGATTCAGGAAGTTTACCCCAAAATTATGAGGCTGAGATGAAAATCTTAAATTCCTTAAATTCTTACCAGAGTCATTCCTAACTCCTGTCTTCCTTTGACATCAATGGCTAAATTATTTTTCCACCTTCACCTTGCCAGGAAAGTCTGCCAGAACCATCTTTGTGCTCATCATCTCTTGGATGAACGATTATGAAGTGATGAACAGCACTCAGAGACAGGGAGTGGGGGGTGAGAAGAGGCCCTAAATGAGCAGAACAGACCCTGAAGACTGGTTAAGCCACTTCAGGCCTTGGGTTTAAATAAAGAGTTTCAGGATACCATCCCAGTATCATTTTCTTTTCTCTATTTGATAGTGATATTAATAGTTTCTAAGAGATGATTTAAACTAATATTTCTGCCTTAATATATATTCAGTTTCTTTTTTGAAGAAATAAAACTTCGGTTCTCAGTAGCTCTGTTCCTTTGAACTCTTCAGAAGGGTTACTTTAATCAAGAATTTGCATTCTTGTCCACTCCCTACATTTTAAAGGAGTATGTCTGAGGTAGATATTTGGAGCTCTCTCGTTTTCTGAAATAATTATGTGTGTGTATATAAATAAAATAAATACTAATTTGTTCCTTATTATCTGTTTCCCTCTGCTAGAACAAAAGCTTCAAGAAATAGGAGCCTCGTCCAGCAATGAAAGCTAAAATTAGTGGCCAAAACTCTAAGTAGATACAGTTCATGTGTCTAGCCTCAGAGGATCTCTCTCTAAATTTACTAATAAATGTAGTGGTTTTAAAATATGACCACAAATTCAAGATGGAGCTTTTTTCTTCTGCCCCAGAGTGCACTGGATTTAACAACCCACTTTTAAGTGTAGATGGGAAAGGGGAAAATCCTAACTATAGAGTGGAGAAACCTGCCAGCCATCACTTTCACCAAGTAATTAAGGTTAACTGTTAAAAAAGCCCAGGACTAATTTTTTAAAAATAGAGACAAGCCAGAAATAACATGGAGATATATATATATATATATATATATATATATATATATATATATATACACAATTAAAGAAGAGGAGACAAACATATATTTACCAAATAAGAGTAGACTATACCCACTTATTTGATATACTTAGGAATTTGAAAATCTTGGTAAAACGGGTATTCTTGTTTTAGAACACTAAATCATTATAGAAGTAGAATATTTGAATAGATCATCAACTATGAAAAAATTCTTTTGAATTCTTTGAAGGTTTTATTTATTTGAGGGGGAGAGAGGAAGAGAGAGAGAGAGAGAGAGAGAGAACACATGAGCAGGGGGAGGAAAAAGCAGACTCCCTGTTGAGCAGGGAGCCCAATGTGGGAATCCATCCCAGGACCCTAGGATCATGACCTGAGCCAAAGGCAGATGCCCTACTGACCAAGCCACCCAGGTGCCCCTAAACAAAAATTCTAATTAGTAGAGAACTACCTCAAAAAAACTAGCAGGCAAAGTACTTTTTGCAATTGATAGTGCATTATCATATTAAACTATTAAAAACAATAATTTTCATAAGGTTTATCTGTTATAATAAAATTAAAACGTAGAGCTATCTTTTTAATTTTATGATAGTAGCAAAATTTGGCAAATATATCTTCAATAAGGAAATTATAAGAATTTATCTTTTAGTTACCTAAAAAGAGTGACAAACGTTAAAATTTATACATTAAAGATTTAATGACCCAACACATTGTTTCCCTAGGAATAAGCAGATGGTTTAACATTAAAAATATTAATACATTCATCAATAGGTCTGATAATATCCATGAAATAATTTCAATATATTTTTGAGAAATCATTTGATACCACATAATATCTATTACTGATTTAAATATTTTAAAAAGTTCGAAGGGTAGGATATTTCCTTGGTATAGCATATTTACCTTACTCTGTCAGGTAACACCACATGTTTAATGGTGAAATAGTAGAGGTTCCTCTTAGCATGATCATGATCATTTCACTTTTTCTTAAATATCTGACCAAGGAAATTAGGTATAAAAAATGACATGAAATATTACAACTGGAAAGGAGGTTACATCTTTAATTCAGATAATACGATCATATACTTGGCAAAAAACAAACAAAAAAATGGAAACCCTGAGAACAAATATTAAGTAAAATTATCAAACATAAAATAAAAACAAATAGTATTTTTTATATTGCAAAAACAACTAGTAGGTTTTAAAATATGTCATTCTAGTTAGCAAAAAAAAAAAAAAAAAAAAAGAAAAGAAAAGAAAAAAAATATACCGAAGTAACTTCCAAAAGGATTATGAGGACTATATAAAGTTAGCAAACTTTACAGAATAATAAGAAATCTTAAAACACGGAGAGATATTTCTAGATTATGTTGGGAACATTATAAATATGTTATTTATGAATTCTAAATTAGTTTCTAAGTTAAAGCAATCTTAATAAAAGTAATATTGTTTACACTTGTTATGATTTTGAAGATCATCTGGAAGTATTAATAGGCAAGAAAACCTAAGTCTGATGAGGATTTCCCTACCCTACCAGATATTAAAATGTATCTTAAGTTGTAGTAAATGGGAGAACAAAAAATACAATTCACATTACCAAAATAGGTCTCTGTATGAAACTCCTATTTAACAAAGAACACAATTTCCAGGGTAATTAGAAAATAGGATTTTGATAAAATGTTATTGTAAGCAACAGCAAATGTAACAGAAACAGTAGATTACAAAATCTGGTGGTCAGATTTTTCCCAAATCATTATACTAATCCAGACTTTAGTGATGAAGCCTGGTCATGCTGCACCATGGGAGTCAGATGAGGTATTATATGCAATGGGGTGACTGATCTTTAGCAGGGTGGGAGTGTGTATGCGTGTGTGTGTGTGTGTGCATGCGTGTGTGTATGTGTGTATGTTGGAGATTGTTTTATTGTTTAATAAAACAATTGAAAAGCAAAAAGAATGTGAATAAGATATGTGTGAAGGGGGATGATACAATGAACACTTGTATGCTCCCCCCCTCCCGATTAAGGTATAAAATATTACCATTTCCTTTGAAATTTCCCATGTACCCCTCCCATCTATTTCTATCCATTCCCCCAGAGGGTCACTTTTATATATTTCAATGTACTTTTGTATGCCTAAACAATATTTCACATACCTGTTAGTTGTATCTTTCATTCAATCTCTGTCCTGAGATTCACCTATTGTGTTGTATGGAATCAAAAATTGTTGCTTTTTAGCTGCTGTGTAATCTACTGATTTCTCTCATTATATATGTACATATATATATTTATGAAATATTTTTTAAAGACTTTGTCAGAGAGAGACAGAGGAGAAAGACACAAGCAGGGGGAGCAGCAGGGAGAGGGAGAAGGAGCCCTATATGGGGCTCACTGAGCAAGGAGCCCTTTATGGCGCTCGATCCCAGGACACAGGGATCATGACCTAAGTCAAAGGAAGATGCTTAACTGACTGAGCCACCCAGGCATCCCCATAAAAATATTTGAATAGATAGATACACACATATATATTAAGTTTGCATGAACAACACATATATATATTTCTATATTGGAGCCATATTTAAGGTATTTCAATAAGGACACCTGGGTGGCTCAGTTGGTTAAGCATCTGTCTTCAGCTCAGGTCATGTTCTCAGGGTCCTGGGATCGACCCCCATGTGGGGGTCTCTGCTCAGTGGGAAGCCTGCTTTCCCCTTTCCCTCTGCCTGCTGCTCTGTCAAATAAATAAGTAAAACTCTTAACAAAAATAATGTATTTCAATAAAATATGAATTTCTCTATAAAGCTCATATATATTTTGCCAAATTTATTTCTAGGCAATTTATATTTTTGATGTTATTACATATTAAGTCTTTTAAAAGAAATATATCACCTGGAATACTTAGTGTTTTTGCATTTACTGTTAGAGATAAATTTGGATTAGTACCATCATCTTATTTGGCACTTTCTTTTCTTCTACCTTTTCTAGGTTTCTTTTGTAAGTTTTTCTTGATTTCTTTTGGATTGATGGAGTATTTTCTCTTATTCCACATCTTCTATTTGTTGGGAGATAATTGTGGTATTGGTATTTGGATTGGTTACTCCTGCCATGTTGCATGCATTCCTAACTTATCAAAGTCTGCATTAGTCAATATCTTTCTCAGGATCTGCACACCACCAGGACTCTGAGAACCCTGGAGCTCCAACACTTGACTGCACATTCATATGCTGTTGGTGGTGTGTATTTCAGGTCTATTTTTCTATTTTTCACCTCATCCTTGCAAGAGATTAGTATTCAACACTAGATTTATACACCTCATTACTGTTTTCTTTGGGCATCATTTCTTTTCTTGCATCTCAGATCTTCCATTTGTGATTATTCCCTCTCTTCCCAAGATACACCATTTGGAAATTGGTTAGTGACAAATTCTCTCAATTTATATTTACATGAAAATGTCTTTTTTTTGAAAATGTCTTTAATGTATTATTCTTGAAAAATATTTTGTTGAGTAGACAACTCTAAGTGTACACTTGTTTTTTTTCTTAACATATTGAAGATATTTTTCCCTTCTGTTTTTTGAGAAGTCATTTCATAGACTATCATTTCATTTTAGGAGAACTGACTTGTCTACTTTCACACTTTTTTTTTTGGTCCTTGGTCTTGTGTACTATCATCATAATGTGTCTTGGTGTAGGTTACTTTATATTCATCCTATTTTGAGATTTGCTATAAGTCATCATCCAAAATTCCCACCTCCTCAGTTTTGTATTTTGCAGATTTTTACCACACTAATTTTATATTTTGCTCAGTATCAGACCAGGGCTCCCCCCTCTGGGCAGATAAGTTTACCTTCTTCACAGAAAAAAATTAAAGTCATCACATGGGAAGATTTCTGCAATTTCACACACCAAACTTCTGGCCTCACTGTTTCACTACTTTTCTTGCATATTCTCTCTCTCTCTCTATTCATCTAATAGATGAATAATGCTTCAGAGACACTTTCTACCTAATTACCTTGTCTCTTTTCTGTATAGTCAACAATTTCCTTTCACGAGAACAGGTAAATTGGTGAACTGTTGGGAGATTCACACACACACACACACACACACACCCATCCCCCTCTGGCTCCCAAATTATCTTTTTCCCTACAAAGCACTTTTTCTAGAAAAGTGGTTTAAGTTCATTGGCTAATTTTGCCACCTCCCACCTCTCAACTGATTCCTATCTGGCTTCCTTCTCATTCTTGCATTGACTGAAACCTTTCCATCTGGTCACCACTGGCCTCCTTATCACTAAACCCAAAGGGCAGTTCTCAATCTTCATCTCATATAATCTATCAGAATCATTTGAAACTAGAGTCAACTTTCCACTTCAAGAATCCTCTTTACAATCAATCAATCAATCAATCAATCAATCAATAAAAATAATCCTCTTTACTTGAAACACTTCACTCCATGAAGATGAAAACGAAGCTTTAGGAAGTGTAACAGTTAGATTTCCTACCTCCCCTGGGGAGGGGCAAATTTCGGAGTGATGGCCCTTGTTTCTTCAGTTTTCCTCTTCCCTCTCTGGCTCTTCCTTCTCAATCACCTTGAGGCTCACCCCTTGTGTGGGCACTAAGTGTCAGAATTTCATTAGTACCAGTTCTGTGGCCCCCTTTTCCGCTATATATTTTCTCCTTAGGCAATCTCATTCAGGCCCATGGCTTAACTTTTACTCATAAATAATAATACAACTGTAAGCTGCAAATTTTTCTCTCATGCAGAGACCTCTCATCTGAGCTCCTGACTCATACTTCATGACTTCCTGGGCATATCCACTTAGATATCACCAAGATTCCTCAAATTCAGGAGTGAGATTATGATCTTCCTTCCAAGCTCCCCATCATCCCAGTGTTCCTTGTCTCAGGGATTGCACTAGTGTCTGTTCCTTAATGTACATAAATGAGAAACCAAGGTGTAATCTTGGTTCTTGGAGTAATCCTCATGCTTTCACTTCTAGTCTATGATCAATGCTTGTCAACTCTTCTTCAAAGTTTTAAAAATTCATCAATTTATTTACATCTAAGAGCTTATCCCAGGCTTCTTTTATCTCTTATCTGTATTATTTCAATAGTCGCTAAACCACCTACATCTTCTCCACTTGTAGTCCCCTCCCTCTTGGGTTTTGGAGTAAACTTTTAAGAAACAAATACGATCCTGTCACCTCATTGTTTAAAACCTGTAAATGGTTTTATAATGCTCTTAAGATAAAGACCCAGATCTACAACATAGCCCTGAAGCCTTCCATGGTCTCACTGTGCCTCTCTCTTCAGCTTCCTTTCTCAGCCTTTGCATCCCACCTACACTGACTTACTTCATATCCTTGGAATCCGGCTCTCTTTGTGGCATTTTCTGGCTGTCTGGAAAGCTCTTCTCTCTTCAACCCTAGTTAAATTCTACTCTTCCTGCAGATCATGGCATGACAATTCATGGCATTTCTGTAGGAGAGCTTTCCCTGGTGCAGATTCTTTTGTTTAAGCCTCTCACACCACAGATGTTTCTTCCCTTCTGAACATTTATAAATACACTGGAAAGTGTACATTCAATGGGTGATTATTTAGTTAATGTCAGTGTTTTTGCTCCCCATTATATCTCTAGAATTTACAACAATTCCCAGCACATCGTATGTGCATGTTCAGTATTTGCTGGATGTGTGCATGAATGGAGAGTGTCCCATTTCAGATGTCTGTCTGGTACCTCTGGCTCCTACAGCATGCACTAGAATAGATGGCAGTTTAATAATAATAGATGCTACTCCTTCAGCATCTCTATTGGTGAATTAATCCTATTCTGTCATTCTCCAGTTTTGGTTTTCCAAAGTTACAATTACAAAGGACCAATAGAATGTATTACGGGAGCAAACCTATAACCAATATAACCAATGTAATTCTTGCAGTAAAAGTTTTTTTCCAAATAAAATTTAGAGAAAAAAAATATTTTTCAGCCTTACTAGAACCCATTAATCAATTTCAGTTTGTTCTTATTTTCTGAACTTGTGACCTAAAAATACAAATTCATTTGAATTTGGGAGAAATTCTCATCATTAAGTTAAATATAACTCCATACATTCCATATAAAAAAAATACCCTTTTTATATGGCACCTTATATCAGAAAGAAGCATGTAAGACAACCTTGTCTTCCTACGTAATGGTGGCATTCTCCATATTAAGTTCAAGCTTTTCTTCCCCTTAGTACTTATGTACATGTTTTAAACTACTTAATTTTCTTTCTCCTATTATGTTCCTGGGAAATCCAGTGTTGACAAGAGTAGAGTCTCTGTTTAGTGATCACAGGCTCCAATTCTGTGGCCATATTTCTCAGCACCTCTCTGAGCATCATTCAAAGGGCTGGCTTCTCCACATACACTGTCTGAAATTATCTCTGCATTCTCCATGCTCTGCAGGGTCCTATGGCTTCTTCTCTCTGTGTCCCACTGGTTGCCTCCACTGCTCAGTGCTCTGTAATACCTTTGGGCCAAGGATCACGGCCTCTAAAGAATGTTCCACAGGATCCCCAGGTTTTTGTCAGTTAGATTCTGCCTGAAAGCCCCCAATTACCTTTCTGGATCTAGATCCACTACTGCCTGATTAGTGACCCCAAATCATTTATGTAGGGAGTGTATTTCCATTCTGCTTTTCCTATTCGCTTAACTTGGCATCTAAGCATTCAATTTCTTTGCTTGAGTAAAATTCTTTCTCAGAGTAAGTCAGTATATCTTTCTTTCCCTCCTTTTCCCTTTCTTTCTCTTTTATCTCCCTTCCTCCCTTGCACACTTCCTTGCTTACTTTACCTTTCTTGCTTGCTTTTCTCTTTTTTTTCTTTCTATCTTTACCACCTCTTTTCTGAAAGAAAGACTAAAAATCCTTATTTAAAAAATGATTCCTTTTCCCCCCTGGAGACTCTGGTTCCTAGAGTTTTATGGCATATACATCTAAAATTTTCTTCTTAGTCCCTGAGTTTGTAATAATTACACAGATTTCTTTCTCTACTTTATCCCAAAATATATGTTTTATCATATGACCCAAGAGTTCTTAAATGATTCATTTGATGAAGTCCATCTTCTCACCCAGATAAACCAACAATCCAGATCAGCATCTATGTTATGAATAGTTTTATGCTACCTTGAGGACACGTGATGGGATGGGGGTATTGAGTAAATACCCCAGGAGCCTGCAGACTACATAACTTAGCATCCAAGACCACTGAAGGCCACCAATCATATGAAATGCTCGGGAGTAGCCATTTAAACATCCTAAGTCTCAAACATTGGTGCCCTGAAATTCTTGTAGAATTTAAGCATCCTCCTGCCCCTTCTGGCATTCAAGTTCTGATCATCTAATGCCAGCCTGCAATACAGTGGGGCCATAATATGAATCACCTCAGCCCCCAGGAGCTGCCAGCTGCTGCCGCCACGGTCTGAAACCAAGTAGGCCTATTGTGCCACAGCTATCTATACCAAATGAAAGAGCTTCGGTCTTCTCATCGGATATTTTCATCCCCAAAATGCTAGGGCCTGAACTTATACCCAGTGGACTCCACGTAGGAGACAATGAGCTGAGATAGGAAGTGCTGATAACCTTCTCCTCCCCTTTGGAGTTTTGGCAGAAGGAGGATACACATAGGAAAAAAAAGGGAAATGAGGACAGATCTTACTCTTTGTGTGAATTCAGTTACTGCCAAAAAGACTGGAAAAATGTATTTTAGCCAAGACATGAATTGGATACTCAGATTAGCTGCTCTTTCTTGGAAGTGTAGAAATAAACAACGACCCATCAAATGAGAACAAGTAAAAGCTATTTATTCAGAGCTTGCTGCAACAAGAGAGTCAGCACTATCATTTTCACTTGGCACAGACTCAGACTGGCTGGCAGAGCAGTGGAAAAGCTTCATAGTAGAAAGAAGGGAGGCTCCAGGCGAGCCCTGATTGGAGGCTATTGGTGTGGGGGAGCTGTCGGTGGGTTAACTAGAAGCGAAGTCTTTTTTGTGATTGGTTAAAAGTGCATACCTGGCTTTTTCTGGTTGGTCCTAAAGTGGAAGTAGAAACAAAAATTCGGCAACCTGTCAGTTATTAATCAGGTCCTGGCCACTTGGGGCTGGTTGTTATAGGGGTTATTGTTTGGCTTCCTGGATTGTTACTACAGATAACACTCTGACTTCCTACAAGTCTGGCTTATAGCAGGTTGGCTTCCTGGCCAGTTAGTATAGATAAAGGGGTTGGTTTCCTGGGAAGGCTGCTGCAGGTTCTGGATCATATTTCTGTTTTTTATATATGGTCGGTCTGGGGATCGTTTGTATTTAGTCTTTCAGAAATAGGGGAAGGTCAGAAAGAGGGATGGATATGCCCCTTCTCTACTGCTGCCTTACACTCCAAGAGAAGATACAGGATTTTTTGGTGTTTTGTTTTTTGAGAAGATACGGTTTTTAAGGTCAGAAACTTAAATGTGAGTAAAGAGGCTAGGTCCCACTTGCCCACCAGTCTTGAATAGTCTTGAAAATTCCCAATGGGGATTTGTTCCCAAACTAATCAAGATAAATACTATACAGAAACAAAGAAACAGGGGGATCCCTGGGTGGCTCAGCGGTTTGGCCCCTGCCTTCAGCCCAGGGTGTGATCCTGGAGTCTGGGGATCAAGTCCCACACTGGGCTCCCTGCATGGAGCCTGCTTCTCCCTCTGCCTGTGTCTCTGCCTCTCTCTCTCTGCATCTCTCATGAGTAAATAAATAAAATCTTAAAAAACAAACAAACACAGAGTTCGAATTAAAATGTGTGTCTGGGGGATCCCTGGGTGGCGCAGCGGTTTGGCGCCTGCCTTTGGCCCAGGGTGCGATCCTGGAGACCCGGGATCGAATCCCACATCGGGCTCCTGGTGCGTGGAGCCTGCTTCTTCCTCCGCCTGTGTCTCTGCCTCTCTCTCTCTCTCTGTGACTATCATAAAAAATAAATAAATAAATAAAAAATAAAATGTGTGTCTGGCACAGAGAAGATTTCTCTATGAAATAAATAATTTTCCCTATGAAAACATTAATGACATTATTTTGTGGTAACCTGGTGACAGGGTGGAAATGTCCGGTATGTATGTGCCTGACAAAGGTGGGGAGAGAGAGAGACCAAAAACAGAGAGAGCCCGAGAGACGTGACTTGATCTATCAGAGCTCCACATGGTTTGGAGAGACTTGGGGAGACTTGGGAATGCCACTGCCAATTTTACCTTTGAAGTAGACTCTCAGTAGAGATGCAAACTCGGTGGCCATTCCAAGTGAAATCTCAGCCTTGCTACTTTTGATTTGTGTTTCTGATCATTCTGCTGATGGGCTGGCTTTAGCCAAGTGTGCCCTTGTTAATATTCATTGTGATTGATTTTACAGTCTGATCTCAGCTGCAGCACACTGGTGGCAGTGAAAATGAAAGGTCTTTAGGAGACCAGCCAAAATATCTGTACTGCACCCATGAAAAATGGAACCCCAAATGCCCTGATATCCACTCTAATTTGCCTGGTTTACCTGGTGTTAATTGCTTCCTGGCCTTCTCCCTTAGAATAAGCCTTGAATTTCATATCCTGTTCACGTGGAAGTCCAGCGTTTTAACCCTTTGCATAGTACGGAAGTGGATGCATTTTCATTTTCTTTTTTTGAGGGGGGGTTTTACTAAAGACAGTTCAATTAACCTTTGGGCAGCAGGTTTGACAACTCTGGCTTGGCATCCAACCATTTTCTTAAATTTCTTCCTCTCTTGTACTCTCGGTGGTAAGATCAGGAAATTATGAATGATTCATATATTTCCTAAATCAAATCAATGTGAGTTTGTACAAGAGTTGTATTTTTTAAAACCCATTTTTAAAGGAAAGCTCTCTTTTTTCTTTTGTTAATGTAGCTATTGTCTTTTTTTTTTTTTTCCCTACAGGTCACCTTGCGTACATTTCTCATTTATCTTGTTTCTCAATAGAAAACTCCTCCGTAGGTTGAAAAAAAAAAAAAAAAGTAAGATTGGAAAAAAAAGAAAGTAAGCAAGCAAATTAGTTTAAGGGCCTTTGGACCACCCTTTTATGTACACGGTCTGTTCCCCTAGAGCGTTTTGAGACTGCACTACTGCCCTTCCTTGTATTTAATGAGACCTGGGGGCAAACACATGATTCAGTGGAAACTAAGAGGCAGAGTTTAAATATGCTCCGATGACAGCTGGCTTACTTGTGCGAGCTGTTGCAAAAGAACTTTACTAATGGTTCAAGCAGATGGACAGAAGGAAGAAAGCTAAATGTTAGAATGTGTGAGAGGCCAGAGGTCAAGGTGAATGAGGCTGGTGATTTCCTGAAGTCTGTGGGTGTTTTGTGTTGCAGCCTAAATTGAGGGTTGTTTTTAATTTGATGCATTTTTCTAAACTTTAAGTAGGTTCATTAAGCCAAAAAAAAAAAAAAAAAATGTCTCGGCTCTTCATTTAGTTCCCAATTAAATTTTGAGCTTTAACTTCCAAGATAATATAGCATTACCTTATAAAGTATAGGCATTTATAATACATCTTTAAAGGCAAGATCAAAATGGTTTACTTAACATATATATAATATATATATAGTATTGCATATATATGTAAGTATATATATTTTTTTTACAAAACACGATCTCTTGGGGTTTTTATTATCAGCAAGGTGCATATACTATATCCTTTGGCTTTTTTTTTAACTTCAAAATAATTTTTCTGCTGGGGCAGGGAATTACAAAACCATTTAAATATATTGCATAAAGAATAATAACTACCATTTGTTTCTTGCTAAAAAATTCTACTTTCCAAATATTTGCTGAGATTTAGATTAAAAATTCAAAGTCATTTTTCTATTTTGCATGATTTTATAACTATTATATCTTTCAGCTTTAATCAAGTTTTATTGAAGCCAAGACATTAACTGACCTTTAGTTGACAATCAAACCCTTTAAAGGAGGTCATAAATTTAAAAGGAAGATTGTTTTGGTTCCATAAAGGAGATTATTTTGAAAGCTAAAATATATGTACCACTTACAGAAAGAAACAAAGTGAAGCTTTGTTGCACAGGGTCCATTGTATATTTCTCTGGTTAGAGGAAAGGAGCAGGACTCCCTGAGAAGTACAGAAAGGTCTGCAGGCGCCCCTCGGGCTCCCAGGTACCGTGGCTTTCTTCCAGTAGGGATGTCACTGGCACAGACAGTTGCCTTGGAGTCCATTATTTATTTATTTAAAAATAAAATTTTAATTATATGAAACCGAAATGTTCAGGGTGTGTAGAACATTACCGTGGCAATTAGACATATCGTTTATCACCTTGATTTCCAAACCCTTTCAGACTAAAATTCATTTGGGAGTCATAAAAAATTGCCAGGACTGGCCATTAAAAAAATTACCTCAAATCACAATTAGCAGCTCTTTATTTGCAGTTTTAATACGTACAGGGAGGTGCTGTTTGTGTTGCCATTTTGGGGATAATTCACTAGGATGGGGCGCATTTTAAAAATTAGTGCACAAGTAGAAGTTGAGGTAATTTAAATCCAAACCTATTCAACATTCACAGTAACATCCTTCCCTAGTTGATTGAATTTTCTGGTACATTGGTTTCTGGTGATCTACTGGGTGAAGTCTTTGAAGGTTATAATTCATTCTTAATTAAGTGGATTCTTTAGATGATGGGAAAGGTCCCCAAAGAAACCTAGAAAACAAAATATAACACCTACCAAAGGAAGGAATACAAAGAAAGTAGTCACTGCTTTGTAACTGCATCAGTTATAGTTTCCAATGAAAGACTGACCAGAAAACTTTTGTAAAGACTATTTAATAAGCAATATATACCTGAAGAGAAAAAAATGTCAGTTCACCCAACTAGCCGTTTTTATGAACAAAAAGCTACAAGCTTCGCTGACATGAGACTAGATTGAAGAGCCAAGGAATTGAAGAAGCAGCATCAGTGAACTTGACTATGATGTAAGCTTGATTTATTTTTGACCATGCTTTAAAACTATTTTTAATATATATGTTTTAAACTACTATCCGGTCACTGTCAGTGGATTTTGACAATTTTTAGTTGTTGCCTTTTAATGTCTTTGTTTTTAAAAAAACATGTGCCCAGAAAATTTTCTTTTTGTACAGCTACACAATCAGGAGCAATGACGCAGTGCAAGGGGCAGCGGGTGTGGCTCCTGACAGATGTGGCTACACTCTGGGCTCCATCACTACCTGTTTTTGTAAGCTTGGGCAAGTTTCTCAACCTCTCAGGAACCTTCATTCCCTTACTTATCAAGTGGGGATGATACCTAACTTGCAAGGCTGTTTTGAGTTTTAAGTGGGGTAATTCATGTAAAATAGCAAGATCTGTTCAGCAAATATTAGTTTCCCTTTTCTTTAAAAAGTCACCGATGAGACCTTTTTTCAGGCACATGCTAAATGCTTCATATCTGTTTGTCTTATTTATCTTAAAACAAAACCCAAAGCAAGAAAGAACTCATGAGGACATTTCTCCAATCACCAGACCTCAGAACTGAGGACACTGAAGTATAGAAATAGCTAGTGAGCGGCTACAATCTGGATCTGCTCAACCCTTCAGCTTGTACTCTTCACCACTGTGTATGCTGTGGAAAGAGACTGGCCTGTGGACATGGAGTAGTAATGACGTAGGGGATCAAGGAGTAAGGGGCAAGAAGATTCACATTTTTGTAATTCTACTACATGCATATTGAACCCTGTTTGGAGATGACAATGAAAAAATGTATTATAATTGTCTGGTTATAATATAGGATAATAGAAAAGAAAAAGTTATCCAAAAAAAAAAAAAAGGAATAAGGTCCAAATGAATAGAATGTTGGGGAATCCTCTAAAATGAGGTTACTGTATTGTTAGCATTTTGACATTTTAAAAAAAGATTTATTTACTTGATACAGAGAGAGAGAGTGCACAAGCAGGGCGGGGAGAGGCAGAGGGAGAAGCAGGGCTTTTGAGCTGAGCAGGGAGCAGGATGCAGGACGGGATTCTAGGACCCTAAGATCGCCCTAAGGCAGATGCTTATCTGAGTCATCCAGGAGCCCACATTCTGGCATTATTAAGCATATTTCTTTAGTCCATACAGTATTAGTCAGGCTAGGGTAGGGTATGGTGCAATGCCCCTGAATCACAGCAGTTTCGTTCAACAAAAGTGTTATTTTTCTTTTCTACAAGGTCTATTGCAAGTTGGCCTCGTCAGAGCAATTGTGCAGTTGTCCTCCATGTGGTCACCAAGGGATCCATTTGTTTTGATGTCAGGGCTTGGTCACCTCACCTGCTCTATGATTGCTGCAGCAGGGGAAGAGAACACTGAGGTCTTTCCTGGACAATTAAATTCTGCTAATTCTTTCCAATCTATCAACCAGAACAGGGCACAGGGCCTGCCTAACTGCAAGAGGAGGACTGCATGATGAGTGCACAAGTCTGTACCATACACACTTGGGACAGCTGACAGGCTGCTGTTAACTTTCAGATGGTGACATTTATGACTGTCTTACTGAAATAATTTCTATAAACCAAACACCTTCAGCAAGTAGAAAAGTGTCACTTTAATTTCAACCATTTCTGATTAAGACACATTAAAGTGCTTAAAACAATTTTAAGTGGCAGATGTTATCTGGAAGTCATTTTGAAAATGGAATATTCATTATTCTTCAATTATCAGGGATTATGTACTGTTTGCTCTGTTTCAAGCACTAGAATAGGATCTTACAGAAACAAAACTGTAAAACAAACAACAAAACAGAAAGCAAAAGAACTGGCGTTTACTCTGCTACAGTAAACTGGTGGGACTCAGTTGACTTTAGAGGTTGTTCATTTACCCTTGGGCCATGGGGTGGCAAAATGGGTAGTTGGAGAGACTTGAAAGTTAGGACAGCTCCAGGACACTCACCTCCTCATAATTCTTCCGCAAGGTGAGCCATGGAAGCTCTGCACCTTCCCCTTATTTGAACAATGGCAGGATCCCTCTGGCTTCTGTGGTAACATTAGCAGATAATTCCACATGAAGCAAATCACTTTCAGTAATCTAAGAGGCAAAATCATCTTGTGATCCCTATAAAAGATGAAACATTTTTTTGGTAGAGAAACAAGATAGATGTGTGTTAGTCTGGATTTTTAAAACGATTGTCGATCATGGTGGTCCTTGGGAGATTCTTTTATTAATCCTTAAGAAAGCAGAATTTATCTCTTTGTTATAGATAGGGTGAAATTACAGAAGAAGGTAGTAAAAACTTCCTAGTGGTTTAAACCAATCATTTTCCAGGGCTTTGAATTTTTGTTTTTAACAGATTAAAATGTTGGATTTATTAAAAGTAGTAAGTAGACCACAAAAAAAAAGATTATTACAACACTTGTCAGCCAAGCACATTTATTGAACACTCAATAGCAATGATCCTAAAATGTAAAAATAACTAAGTAGATAAAGCAATAAATCAATTAACACAAAGCCACAGTAAAGGCTTTTACTTTTGTCCTTTAATTTGTTGGGATTGAAGTCTGTACCCCATGAGGAGATTTGTACTTGTTTCATATCCCAAATGCCTTCTTCCTAATACTTTTATCTATGAAGTGTTTCAGGAAAATATAGTTCCATCGTCAGAAAGTTTGGGGGACCAAAATTTCCTGATGTCTGTGGTTGGGTTCTGAAATCAGTGTTTTCCAAAAATTCCCCAAGTAATTCACGTACATACCTGTCTTGGAAACCATGAATAATTTAGAGTGCTCCAGAGCAGGTGGCACTTGGGATCTAAGACAAATGTAAATGCTTTATGGCAACATTTCATGACAACTGTTCCATGACAGGATTACTTTTAGGCAACCCTGCAATTTGACCGGTTATGCCCTGTCCGGGATTTCTGATTCTTAGCTGCCCTGCAGGGCGTGAGAAGAGGATGCAGGCTCTGGGTTGCATGGACTCTGGGGTGCACCTTTTGTTCTTCCATCTTGCAGCAGGGTTATCTTGGGTTAGTAGTGAATCCGCAGCTCCACTTGCCTTGACTGGTCAAGGAGCTACTTGTATCCGTTAGGTGACATAAGAAAGCACCCCATTCAATGCCTCTGTATCCATCTTAGAGTAGAAGCCGAAAAGCCCTCCACAGTGTTAAAAAAAAAAATTCAACTGAGTAGTTTTAAAGATCTTATTGGCTTTATTCAGTGACTCATGAGTTGGGCAGCATCCAATCTAGCAGATAGAAAGGAACTCTAAGGAGCTATACAAAATGAAAGACTTTTATAGCAGAAGGAATCAGGAACAAGGAAACCCCTCCAGGCACACAGACAATAACACTCTCGACAACAAAACAGGCAAGTTATTGTAATCTTCCTTTCCTTTAGGGAACAGCTAGGTGTGTTAGGCAGATCAACTACTGACCAGGCAATTCCTGATTTAATGGTGGAAGACTCCAATTCTGGAAGAGCTGAAATTGGAATCAAGTCAAGTCTTGTTTTGGTGACAGGGGGCTCAGCATAAGTGACCCCATTCAAGATCTGTTGTCTTGTTTTTAACAACAGCCTGTGTCCTGCTTCCATTACTCTGACCTCATCTATCATTCCCCTCCTTGCACCCCACACGCCTCTATCTGGGGTGTGCTTCCTGCAGCTGCTTTCAGGCTTCCTCCCTCACTTTTATTTGAGGTTGAAACTGCCCCTTTCACACTCTATTCCCCTTTCCTGCACTTATCACCATCTACTACACTATGTATTGTATTTCTCTAGCTTGTTTATTTTTATTAATTTTATTTTTTTGTTAAAACATACTTTATAATTTAACCTCTGGGTTAAGGATTTGCATACTAATTATAGCATGAACTATTGGAAGGAACTAGAAAGGACCTTGGAAATAACGGAAGGCAAATCTTTCACCCTACAAATGAGGAAGTAAGACCCCAGGGAGATGAGACTTGTGGCTCTTCCATGGCATACTGTAGGAAGAGCTGCACAAAGGGCCCGGAAGTCCTGGGTTTGAATCTCACCTCTGCCACTAGTACCCTTCTGAGGCTCAATTCCATCTTCTATAATATGGGGCTAAGAACAGCTATGGGATGGGCATATATTAAATGAGATTATTAATCAAGATAAATAGGCCCGCCCTACCGTAGTGCCTAAGTAGTGGAACTATTCAATGGTGTTCTTCCCCTACCTTGTTCCACCTGGTCTGTGGATACAGATCAAGGTTGTCGGGAAAGTGAGGATAAGAATTTAGATTATCCATCTTGCAGGCCAGTTTGCTTCCCACTAATTCCTCTCAGCCAAACCCTGATGCCTGTTTATTGTTTCTCTTACCATAAGAACATAAGCTCCAGGAGGGCAGAGGCTTTTGTTTGTTGGTTTTGTGATTCCTTCCTAATTTCTCACCACACCAACAGGAACTGGTAGACCAGCCCATAGGTATTCAGTGTTTATGGAACCAGTTATTATGAGGAATGGTAGGTCCACCTGGGGCTACTCCTGGGGAGGAGAGCATCACTAGGCCAGAGAAATCCTGTGCTAGGCCTGAGTGTAGTTTTGCTTTCAGATTGTACCGGGTTTGGGACCTGAGTGTTTTTTAAAGTGAACAAAATTGCCAGTGTGCCTGAGGGATATTGAGGCGAATGAGATATTGAGGAGAATGACTATGGTTGTTCTAGATACTGCATGGGGCGCCTGCGTGACTCAGTTGAGCCCCTGGGGGGCTCAGTCTCCCTCTGCCGCTCTCCATTTTTACTCTCATTTTACTCATTTTACTCTCTCTCTCAAATAAATATATATGATCTTAAAAAAAATAGACACTGCTTCCCTTCATGTCTCTCCACCTAGAGTCACTCCTTGAGGCTCTGGTTGTAGTTGGCGTCTATGGGGAATGGAGAACGGGACAATGTTTGATAGTGCAAATTCAGGGGTATCCTGGGACATCAGTTGGATGATCAATCCCATCTGATCAGTAATCTTGATACATACCTCTCACTGGTAGAATTTCCACTGCTTTCCTCAAAATTCACCCTAGTGAATCTTCCCAACCTCTCTGGACCCGTGTCTCCCTCACGTCCTTTCTGTGCTGCGCACACATGCATGCACACAGACACATACGACTTCATTGGCCTTTATTGTACATGGAGAGGGCCTTCCTCTCTTTCTCTGCTGAAAGGGATAATCAGAGAACTATACCTATCTTCTCATCCCCACGCTAAAAAAAAAAAAAAAAATCCAAACGTAGTTAAAAGAAAGCTAGGAATTATTGTTTATGACAGAAATGTCAATTTTGTGGAAAAAAAAATGTCGGTTTTACCAGATGCTTCTGGTCTTGGCTGCCTAATCCATTTGCTCTCTCAACAGCTGCAAGCCCTTTGTCAGACCCCACACCTCCTCCCATGTGCTGTCTCTATCAGTTGGAACCCAATTGGTGCCTGCTGCAGGCACTAAACTTTAGGCAAATAAAATAGCAGGGGTGAATCATGAACAAGACCAGTAAAAATAACCTTCCTCTGTGCGTCTAAATTATAGCATCACAATTACAGTCCTAAACACTCAGAAAGCCCAGGCAATGATTTGGAGGGTAATTTATTTTCAGCTGGAGAATCCAAGGATATTTCTGAAAAAGGCAGAAAAAGTCCATATTTATGGGAGGTGTATTGCTACAGACTGTACCCTGCGAAATTAGATTAAGTTGTGTTTTACTTAATCCTTGCACACTCTGTGAGCATTGGAAGCCCCTGCTTTACAGATGACAAAACTGAGGATCAGAGAAGTCAACCAAGTTACTCAAAGCTGTTAGGTCTGATTGATTAGGAAGCATGCACCCTTGCTGCAGTGGCCTTCCTTGCCTGGTGGAGGTCCTGAGGCACATCACAAGCCCACTTGCCCTTGGCTGGATCACTCATTCTCTTTAATATTTCCGAATACCCTGAACTTACCATATCCTCATAAATGCTGTAGCTGGGGCAGCCCTGGTGGCTTAGCGGTTTAGCTCTGCCTTCAGCCCAGGGCCTGATCCTGAAGTTCCGGGATCAAATCCCACACGGGGCTCCCTGCATGGAGCCTGCTTCTCTCTCTGCCTGTGTCTCTGCTTCTCTCTCTGTGTGTGTCTCTTATGAATAAGTAAATAATAATAAAATCTTTTAAAAAATGCTGTCACTGAAAGTTTGTGAACCTATAAGACAGCCTGATACAAACACCACGTTTTGAGAATTTTCAAAACCCTAAATTCAGAGGGTACTGTGGTGTAGCCCTTTCTCCACAACTGCCATGAAGCCCTACCAAAAAGGGCTCAGTCGCTGGTTATGTGATAGGCTCCTGAGGGTGAGGCAAAAAAATTCACATCCAAGCCTTAGAATAATTGCACATTAATATGTTACAAATGTTCAGAGTTAATAATGAGTCAGTGTTACAGCCAACAGCCTGTTCTACTGGATCAGAGCTTGATTAGGCCTTCTTTAGAGGTGCTCTTGGAGTTAACATGGCAGGGTACTTAAAAGCAAGGGCTTTGGAGACTGACCTCCCAGGCTTGTGTCTGTGGCTCTGCCACATACTAGCTGTGTGGCCTTGGGCTTTATTTTCCTTCTCTGTTCCCCCGTTTCCTTCCCTTTATTTATTTTTTTCCTTTTTATTTTATTTATTCATGAGAGACACAGACAGAGAGGCAGAGGGAGAAGCAGGCTCCATGCAGGGAGCCCTTCGTGGGACTCAATCCCAGATCTCCAGGATCAGGCCCTGGGCTGAAGGCGGCGCTAAACCACTGAGCCACCTGGGCTGCCCCATTTCCTTCCCTTTAAAATGGTAGATGCAACTCCCACCATGGAGTTAGTGTGGGCGCTGTGTGAAATGATGGTTGTCAGATGCCCAGGACAGTGCCTGGCATGCAGTAAGAACTCAAGTGTTAACTATTTTTGTTACATGTCACAATGTGAAATTTCTTAACACAGTTCATTTATTTGTTGCCCCATTGAATTCCACCCCTCAGTTGAATTACTAACTTTACTCACCAGACCTTGGGCTGCACATCTTCATCCATTTTAAATTTCCAATTTACACTCCAAAGAAGAGGCATTTCCACTGGTAAGGAACGAGCATGGCTGTTTCTGGCAGCAACAGCTGGGTGAACGTGGAGCCTCCAACAGGACTTTTTTAAAGGGACAACACTCAACTTGCACGTGTAAGTTCTGCAACGTTGGTTTCAAAAGCAGTTCTATTACTTTATAGTCATACCTCATAAAGGATGATCTCTTTGACTTACTTCGTGAGATTTCCAACTCCATTTATAATTTCATAAGCATGTCGGGATCTGTCCAAGATGTCATGTGTTGCTCTGAATTAAACACAAGCCCCAAAGCGTTTGAAGTTCACTCCATCTGTAATTGCTATCAGAGACTCCAGGAGCTGAATCTAGCCCTTACATTTGATACCAGCTGAAAGAGACCAATAATCTTTGACCAATCACCCTTTTCTAAGTGGCTTACGCTCAACGGGATTTACAGTTCTGAGACACTGTTTGAAACTTCTGCCACCCTTAGTTTATTTTAGTGCAAAAATGAAAGAATCAGGCAGAGATGAAGTAGTTGTGTTTTTATCATACAGAGATGTGCCTCGGTGTCATGTTTCTGTAGCAATTATGTTAGTAACTACAGTTTCTTAAAACCTTATGCAAAAGTTTGCAATTCTGTAGAATTCTTAATAGCATCTCTACATGTATAGGCAAGTGGTTGGGTGAAGATGACTGATTTTTTCTTATTCTTGCAAGCCTCTCTGGTCTGCGAAAGGGAAGGTGGAGGAATGCAGATTTGACAAATTGCTGCTATACTTTGGGTCTTTGGTTACGCTACTCAAAACTGTAAGAGAAGAAATTTGCTTTTGACATTTTCTGGCCTCCTGTTTTAATTTCCTTTTCTACCTGTTGTCATCTCCTCCTCTAGCCCTTCTATTGTAACCTTCCTTTCTCTGTCTCCTTGTCCTTGACCTGACTCTTTCACTTCCCACTGGGTAGGAGATTCAGTTATCCTAATATTTCTCCACAGTGCCCCAGACAGTGCTCTCAAAACTCATGGGGGCTCAATCATTATTTCTCTGATCAAATTTAAACTATTTCTCAATATACTACTAATAAACTGTATTAGCTAAGTGTGTCAGGTCTTTAGGGTGGTGGTGGTGGGGCAGTTCGCGGACTCCACAAACTCTTATTCTAGGAGTACCTTCATTTGAATGAGAACTGTTAAAGACAGAGTACCTGAGGAATGGATTCAGTGAGTAGAATCTCAGGCCAGTGAGGAGCAAGCATTTAGGTCTAGCTGGAGGAGTCCTTTCCTGAATTCTCTCGGTTATTCTGTGAGTATGTGGAGATGTCTGTATGTATGTTCAGTCACGTGAGACAGAGACACAAAAACAGAGACAGGGAGAGAAAGAGGGAGAGGTGTGTAAATGTATGACAAAAAAAAGTATATTTCTGGGGTCATAAAAAAGTGTATGTACTTCTAGGAACTCTCTTTTATTTGTTTGGAACCAAATTATTGAGACCAAAAATCAGCTTCCTATGGAGTGGAAATAAGAAAACAGAATGTTGAAGTAACCTAATTTTGGACAGGAACTATGGAAGTTGAGCCTTCATAAAGGATACTATTATAGGGGAAACTGGGTGGCTCAGTCAGTTAAGAGTCTGCCTCTTTGGCTCACTCAGGTCATGATCCTGGGGTCCTGGAATCCAGGCCCCACTTTGGGGCTCCCTGCTCATCAGGAAGCCTGCTTCCCTTTCTCCCTCTGATCCTCCTCACTGTGCTCTCTCTCAAATAAATAAAATCTTAAAAAAAAATGCTATTATAGTTTTTTTTTGCCTTTTTGTTTCACTTTTTTTCAGACAGACTTAAAACCATGGAAGATTATTAATTCCATTGAGTGTTTCTTAATATTATTTCACATGCAGAATATGACTAAACCTTTCACGTGCCATAGAAAGGAAATGCAAGTGTTTTCTAGCAAATTGATAAAATCTGGTTGTTAAATTTCAGTGTATACCTTTTAACAAGAGTAATATGTATGATCATCCCCAGAAGGAATAAGACCTTATTTCAAAATGCTATTTTAGCCTTTGTTTATACAGAAGGTTTTCTAAAGTAACACTATTAAGAGAATGATTTCATTCTGCCTCACTTTAAGTAATGAAACTACAAAAAGTGTCCCCATCACGGGATATAATGTGCTTCCATTAGAGCCTTATTTTCTTGTCAATATTTTTACTTAAGGCCTAATCTTTTGATGCGATGGAGGCTTCAAATTAAATCAGAGACAGTGGCTTTCATTTTCTTTCTTTAACATGACACACATATTTCCAGCTCTAAAGTGATTGCCAAGAAAATGCTTAACTCCTCTCAATTGGCTGTTTAAAGTGCCATGGTAGATTTGACTCTAAAATCGCATCCATTGCTAAATTTTACCTTGCAGCGCATTTGAAGTAGGTGCTTTGTGTTTAAAAGTGAAAACTGTAAAACTTAAAAAAAAAAAAAAAAAGAAAACTGTAAAACTTTTGGTGTTACATGTTTTTTACCCCGAGTTAGTTGTTTTCCTTTAATAGTAGAAGAATTAAAGATACAAAAAATCCACCGTGAGAGCATGTAATTGTGGCCTTCCATCTCTCCCTTTTCTGGAAACGAAAGGAATGTCGAAAGTGTTTCTGCTTTATAATGTAAGAGGTGGCCAAGCATTTACAGCTCTATATACCCCTCCAGTTGAATTCTTCTAAACCTCAGACCTGGCCAGCAGGTTTCTCCCAGACGATTTTCATTTTCATAACATTCACATCCAATAAACTGCGCAAAACATAGTGTGAGAGAAAAAAGGGGGACAGGAAATGGCTCTGTTGCATGGTTATTACATCCTATTGCCTGTGGGTTGCTTGTTATGAGTTTTAACTATGTAAATATGACGTATATGACATCAGAATTTAATCTTAAAGCTTCTATGTGGGAGATAGAGTGTGACTTTATTGTTAGGGCTAAAATCAACTGGGTGTTGACAGGTCTCAAAAGTCACCGAGTAAAAGCTTAAAAAGAAAAAGCTCAGACTGATAAGCTGTGCTTTGACTGACAACTTCAGGCTTGACTGCCACTATTGAAAACAGTTGGGTAAAAGTTTTGTGGGGGGGAAAAAACGTGTTATTTCATAAGAAGCGATACTGGGAACTATGGGAAAATTTATAAGCTGATAGAGCACAACACCCAAAGAAAAACAGGTGTGAGGCTCAGCAAATCTAGAACCTGGGAGAAAGGACACTGGCCATGAATGAGTTAATTAATATTATACAAGGACTTCGTGCAAAAGCACGAGTCAGTGAGAAAAATGAAACATTGCTGTCCACTAGTTTTGGCTTTCAACAAATCATTTGTCAGCAGTTCGTGGTGAAACAGTCTGGTGATGGGGGGGGGGGGGAATAAAATGCACAAGCAAAAGAATACAATGGAAAATAAATGCAGGAGGGAAAATAATATGGTCCTTTTTCCATCTTTCCAGTAGGGTAGAACCAATTCTGGCACTGTAAAATCCATTATGGAAACAATAAAATAAATGCATTCTAAAGTAGCCGTCATTGGTCAATTGAAATGTTATGATTGTTCTACATGCCATAGCTTATCAAATATTATCCATAAGGAAGTATTCAATTCCTGTTGTGCCAATTATCCTACTATGTGCATCATAAACTTTTATGGCTTGTTATGGAATGTCACTCGGCTAACGATTTTTCCCTTCAAATATTGCATCATCACGTTCAGATGGAAAACATATTCTAATGTGGCAAAGTGTTAAAGAAATTTAATACTCTAGGGCTAAATGAAACTGCTATGGTTCATCTCCTGGATAAGAACAACAATTTATGAATGCAATATTCATTTCCTGAGGTGAGCATAAGCAAAAACTTCATCTGAAACCTAAAACCTAGATGTTTGGCCTCTGGTAGTTTCCTCATTTAACTCATTGATGTCATATATTAAGGCCACTGGTCAGATCACATCTGGGAAGTGCTCACTTTTTCAACTTCCCTAATTACTTTTACAGGGAACTCCTGGCATAATTGCATCAGCCGAGACCAGACCGCAGAGTCGACAAGATCATCTTTCACTTTTAATATATTGCTAAAAATGTCAAAATAATCTATTTGTTTTCTCTTGATCATGAAAACTATTAAAAGTTTGGCATTTGAATTCACGGAGGCGTTTATTCAGAGCTAAGGTTCTAGAACAATGTGTGTGTTATATGGAGAAATCATGAAATTATAAACAACGTGTATAAATCTCTAAAGCTAGGGAATCTAGAGATGGTTCCAGAGTCATCTTTGCAGAAAAAGAAAAAGAACAATACCAGGAACCATAATTTTTTCCTTCCAACAGACAAAAGTCTACACCATATATTTTAGTATATTAAGCACAATAAATTTAACTCACAGGGAAACCTTCTTAAGTCTTATCTATATCAGGGAGTAGTAGAGAACACAACTAGAGAACAATATTTCCAGCTTTTAGCCCAATCCTCTTTCACTAAAAAAAAAAATCACTCCTATTTGAATATAGAAATTCTAGACCACAGGGTGAAATGTTCAGATAAATGTATGAGAGGTTGATTGTTTATCCATCTGAAACTTTACAGAATCAGGAGCAAGTTTTGCTCAAAACAAGACTTTGAAGAACTGTCAGTCACTGTAGACATCTGTAATTTGGGGCGATGATGCAAGAAGAAGAAGCCACTTTTAGATAGAGACTGAAAAAACAAGGTGTGAGGGAGGTTCTATGGCATAAAATCAGAACACAAACCAGTCGTGTGCTTTCAGGAAGGGAGGCCATGTGGAAGCAGCATGACAGGAGAAAAATGAAAGCCAAAGAGAAAGCAGAAAGAAACTCAGCCTGAAGGGACTGAATGTATCTCCCAAAATTCATTTGTTGAAACCCTAATCCTAATGTGATGGTATTTGGAGGTGGGGTTTTGGCGAGGTGATTAGGTCGTGAGAGTGGGGACTTAGGAGAGCGATTCATGTCCTTGTAAGAAGAGCCCCGGGAGCTAACTTGCTCTCCAAGTGAAGCTACAGGAGAAGGTGGCCATCTGGCACTTGATCTTGACCTTCCAGCCTCCAGAACTGTCATAGATTTCTGCTGCGTGTGAGCCAACAGTACTGCATGTGAGTCTATAGTACTTTGTCACAGCACCCTGACCTGAGCGGCAGTCTCTTCCAGAAGAAACCATGCCTACAACTGTTGGGGTGAGGTCGCCCCATCAGTTCTCCTCTTCTGACATTCTAATGCTATGCTTGGTATCTCTCAGCTTTCCTCAGTCTTTTTCAATGCATCTTAAAAAATGCTCAGAATTGGGGCTCCTCAGTGGCTCAGTCGGTTAAGTATCTGACTCTTGATTTCAGATCAGGTCCTGATCTCAGAGTCCTGAGATTGAGCCCTGTTTGGGGCTCTGCAACTCAGCAGGGAGTCTGCTTGAGATTTTCTCCCTCTCCCTCTGTCCCTCCCCTGCTCATGTGCTCTCTCTCTCTCAAATAAAATAAATACACAAATCTTTAAAAAAGTGTTCAGAATGTACTCATTTATCAGACCTACAAAGAAGAGAACACTTTTCTCTTTAATAGAATCATGGCATAATATTTCAACTTAGCTGGAATTTTTTTTCAGAAGGATGAACCTATTATTACCTTTACTCTTTGTGCCTGACAGCCTCCTTATCCCTGCATACTGCAAACAAACATCTCTGGGCCAGGAATGTGTGTTCCGAGGAGATGCATATGTAACTGCCTTCTTACCTGCTAGGCTCTTAACTCAGAGGAGAGATGTGGAGCACACTGCAGGGAGGCTGTGGAAAATGACTTAGGTCCTTACTAATGCCTCACGTACTGTCCCAGGTACTTTATATACTTGCTTATCTCACCCCGTGCACATCACAACCCCGTGCTGTAGGTATGCCATGAAGAAACAGAAGCAGATCTCATAGAGTTTCTAAGACTCCCAAGTTTGTGCTTTTTCCATTATTCCATTCTGCCATGAGTTCCCATGGGATTTTTTTTTCTTCTCAAATATTCTAAAAAGTCTTTCCTTGAAAGGTTGAATGTTCAATTCATAAAGGTTTAAAAGCCAACAGAAAACCCCTTTTCCAGT
Source organism: Vulpes vulpes (assembly GCF_048418805.1). Classification (NCBI taxonomy): domain Eukaryota; kingdom Metazoa; phylum Chordata; class Mammalia; order Carnivora; family Canidae; genus Vulpes; species Vulpes vulpes. Next base: position 173,307,092 of record NC_132780.1, read on the forward strand.
AGATGATCAAATGGACAACTCCTCCACTGGAACGCTATATAGCATATCTTAGATCAAGAGAAAACAAAAAGATTGAGATGAACAACAACAACAATAACAAAAACATGCAGGGGAAGCATGGCAGGTAGTGATATAAATCCCAAAAGCAGTTAGTACAGTGGGCTTTCAGTGGATTGGAGCAGAGATCCCATGTTTGTCAGGGCTGACGGATCCAATTATGGGCTGAGGACATGACTTGCAATGTGGCTGTAGTGATGGGGGCCCACCTGGGAGAATCCTAGGTGATTTTCCTACTTGTGGTCATGGGCCATATGTCTGTGCTCCCTCCCACATCCTTGAATGAAGGATGCTTCTTGTCTCCCAGGAACTCTTGGTCTTTTTTGGCTGTAGGTGTGAATTCTGGAAAGGAGACCACCAGGTGATAAAGTAAGGAGACATAGGTTTAGACGACCCAAAGCAGCCACCTCAGTCCTGGCTATGGACACAGTAACAGATGTCAAAGCCAGGTGACCTTTGCACACTTGGGTGCTAACTAGAAAACCATTGTGTCACTTACTAGCTCCTAGAATTTTGGGGGAAAACAATGGTGTTACGGGTGAGAGACTAGGGGTTAAGTCAGGGAGATTTAAAAGGACATAGAGTTTATTGGGAAGATAAGATTTTTGATGTAGCTGAAATAGAGGGTTAATTAGGGAACATAGCTACAGAATTTTTATCATTACAATAAACCAAACGCATAATGAAGCCATCCAGCAGATGTTTTTCCCAGTATCATTCAACATGACAGAAACAGAGCCCTTCTCTTCTAGGAGCTTATACAGAAAGGTGCGCTTATACCGAACATAATCATAGTCCTGTGTACGTGTGTGTTTGTGCGTGTGTATGAGCAGGGGACACCATCCTATTTAATCCTCCCACAACTTGATATGCGGTATGCACTACTATTTTCTCTATTCGATCTATGTGAAAAGCCAGAGTTGTAGGGGCAGAAAACTTCCTAGAGTACAAACCAATGTTTAAGAGTCAGGACTGGAACCCAGGTCCACTGGACTCCAGAGACTATGGTTAGTACCAATAGGTGGTGCTGCTTCTCTCTTAGCTATTCAGTGAGTAGATGTGTCTGGGCCTCACTCCATCCAATATGCTATGCTGTATCTCTCAGAGGCCTTTGCATTTTTTTAAATGAAGATTTGAATTGATAATTAAAATTTTTTAAATAATTATTCACTGAAAATTGACCAGAAGCTTAGCACTGGGCTAGTTTTTTTGGTTTAATTCAAGATGTAGGCATTAATCAAACATTTCCATATGAGCGTGTGGGCTGCGTAGTGTCCTAGTTTAAAATGCAAAGCCTATGATATTCAAATATAATCATAGAATCAAAAACATGTGTACATTATCATTGTTCTATTTTTAAAGCAGAGCAATTGGTTTTTAGAATTGAAGTTTACACAGAACATTATTTTACTAAATAGATACTTAAGCTTCCTGGCTGTAGTCAGGTTCCTAGACTTCAGTCATGGAGTAGCTACTCAAATCATATGCTTTTAGGAATATATGTACACGCACGCACACGTGTGTGTGTGTGTGTGTGTGTGTGTGTGTGTGTGATGGCAGAATCACATAATTGAGGAGAATATTGGAGAGACTGGTTCAGGTGGGGAAGCAGAATGAAACACCAAATCAAAGGCAAGATGCCAGTTGTGTGCTGTGTTGCATAAATCAGAGAGGCGCCGGATGATATGACTATGGCTTTAGTAGTGAAAATGAAGAGAATCATGGGGAAAATCGATTGCTTAGTTGAGTAAGGCAGAGAACGATAATTCTAAGAGTGTGTGCTTTAAATAGGAAGATAATTATAAAGTCAAATATTCAAGGAAACTATTAAAATAGATACATTTTCACAGTCTATATTGAGTTGCATAGGATTCACCAAAAGTTAGATAATGATCTGATTTTTGAGTGTGCCATATGTGTAACCTATCAAAAGTATTCTGTAACTATTCATATATATATATTTTATCTCTAAGGCTTGCAACCAATTAAGCCTTAAGCATCTGTGAAGACAAATAAATGTACATGCAGTATCCTTATATAGCTTTAATGTTTATTCTCTTAGCTTAGGGTCCCTGCCTGGAGAAAATTCATTTTCCTTTCTGTTTGATTGAAAGATTGTAACAACCCCCCTCCCAAATTTACAATAAGATCAAAAATGGCATTTTATTTGCCCATCTGGAGATCACCAAATGCGTAAAGCTTGTCCGTGTGGAGGCCATCTGTTGTGAATGGAGACACACATGGAAATTTAATCCTTGAACTTCTTTTTCAACTTTCTCTTTTGCTTGCCTGAGTACCAGGCAATTCAGACATGTCACTTGTGATACAAACTGAAGCTAGGACAGGTTGCTGCCTTTTAATGTCACAAACACTTTCTTTCGCCCAACTTTTGTCCAATCTGCAAAGATCTAAAGAGTGAGAAATTCTTGGCACTGCCTTTCCCCAACATCACGACACAAATGGAAAGTCAGGGTCCGAACTCCCTTAATGGCTGTGGCTTAGGCTACACCTAGACAGGGGGGAAGGGTGCTGGGAAATTGAATCCAGTTCCCTCTCTTTGAACCTATCCATGGGCTCTCTTAGCAATTCTGAGTGTCCTAAACTTCCTGGGCTCAATGTTTTGTTTTGTTTCGCCTTTGTTTTTGTTTTGCTTTACAGCTATGCATGTTCCCCTTTCAAGATGGAGAAAATGCCTTCTCTGGACTAAAAATCATTTCAAAATAACATTACTTATGGGGTAGGACAAATGAGTCACAAGGGACTAGACTTCTCAAACATACTTTGCATGTGGATAAAATTTTGCAGACACACACTCTTTTTGTCCAACTTGGCTTATCTGCAGGTACAATGTCACATCACATGTCGGCATGTTAACGAGATTGGCTTAATGCTAAGACCCAATACACAGATGAGAGCATGGAGGCCAGAGTCCTTGTCTGGAAACTGTTGGCATCACGGTCTTGTGGCCCTCTCACTGACTTCAGCACCTGACATGTTTGCCATTAAAGTCAACAAAACTGTTTCTTAAAATATCATTTTAATATCTCTGCTCTGCTTCTTACATGATTTTGTTCCTCAATCCTCTTTACAATCCTTCACAACATTTTTGTGTGTGATGCTTCCTTCTTGTGAAGTCTTAGCCCAAATGCTAGTTGCCTCTCCCCTTGGTAAATAGAACTTCCTATATCGGTTTAAACAGCCTCTAAAAATTCTCAACAGTGTTACCAAAGTAATCCTCTCTTTCTAGTCCTGCCACTCCCCAAATTGTAAGTGTGATTTCAATTTGTGTACTGTTCTGAAAACAACAACAACAACAACAAAACAACCCACAGTAGTAATGACAATAGCAATTTCTTTTTCACTATCTTGAAGGGAAGCTATACTCTTGGTAATAGCGAAAAATGGAAAACAAGCTTAAATGTTGCACAATAGGGAATAGGATTAATGGAATCCTGAACTGAATCCCAAGCAACCATTAAGAATTATTTTTTCAAAGACTTATTTATTTATTTTAGAGATAAAGAGACAGGGAGAGAGAGAAGAGAGGAGGGGAGAGAGAGAGAGAGAGAGAGAGAGAGAGAACACAGTGAGGAGGGGCAAAAGGAGAGAATCTCAAGCAAACTCCACACTGAGCGTGGCACCTGTCACAAGGCTCAAGCTGATGACCCTGAGATCATGGCGTGAGCTGAAACCAAGAGTTAGACACTTAACTAAGCCACTCAGGAGCCCCTCATTAAGAATTGTTTTAGGAGAACAGTTAATGATTTGGAAAATGGTCACAATAAGTTCAAGGGGAAGAATGGGTTAGAAGATAGTGTGTGAGGTCTCACTACATCTTTGTGATAAGAAATTTATATCTTTATGTAGAGAAAAAGACTGAAATACATACATCAGAATATTAATGGTGGTTATCTCTGAGTGATGGAATTATAGGTGATTTTATTTTCTTCTTGAAGCCCTTCCTGTATTTTTAAAATATTCTACAATGAGATTATTTCATTTTAGCAGCCAGCAAAAAAATCATTTCAGAAAATGGGCAAAAATATTTCCCTCAAAAAACGGTGTTTACCTTCTACTATTTCAAAACATTTATCTAAATACAGACCTAACAACTGGGTAGGTACAATGCCATCACACCTCTAAACCAAGGAGCCAATGAGAAGCCCACATTGTGTAGCAAATGAGGCCATCATCCAGGGTTGTAGGATACTTTCTTGTGTTTGAGACCAGCAGGTAATTTCAGAATTTCTAGAAATAATAACATGTATGATATTTCCTCAGAAGGCCACTAGCAGCATCTTTGATCAGAGATCATGCTCAAGATCATGAGCATCTCTTTGAAAATCCTTTAGCAGGATCGTCTCCTTTCATTTCTTCAATGTTCCACCTCAGTCCCTTTCCTTGTTCAGTATCCCTTTTATTGGTTTATCTCATATCAACCTCAGAACCTTCTCTCAAACCATGTCATCATCCAGAAATGGCCTTCCTGTCCTTTAAAAATATGTTAGGACATTTCTATGACTACTTCCACCATTCTTCAGCTGTTACACCAAGCCATGTGGCAGAAGTAGCCACCCTATCACTAATCAGCTGGCATGGGGAAGTGGTTAGCGAAGCCTGCATCTGTAGGCAGGATAACTGGAGACAACCTCAAAGAACACACTGCTGTGTGGCGGTGCATGTGGAAGGAGGCAGAGGAGCGAGAGGTTGAGAGGGATGCAGACAGGCAGAGGGAGCCTGTTGGGCCAGCCAGGGCCTCCCGGGCAGTGCGAGGAAAATGCAACAGTGATCTGCAAGGTGATAGAGGAGGCTCATTGGCATCTAGAAGAGTCTGCAAGTGCTCACTTGAAGGGATGACAATCAGATGTGAGGGTCTCCCCACCACACTCCTGACCCCTGGCTCTCTGTAGGCACCTGAAATTTCTATGCAGATCTAAGGATTCTGAGCAACTAAAAAACAAAGAACTGAAGTAAAATGGAATGGAATCAGTTGAGATTGAGTTTCTTTCATCTGTGATGATGGAGTTGGGAATAGAAAATAAATTGAATTATAATAAAACAAAGACAATTTTTTTCATGCATGAGTCTGTAGCCTAAGAATTATACATGCCATATTTAAGGCAGGAATTGTGCTTACATAGATATTTATTTTACATGTGTATAATAAAAATGTGTGTTTATAGTAAAGATACCTAGCTAGTTAGCTAGCCAGGTCTCCATGTCTAAATTATTTACATATCATTTCTCTAGTTATTTCCAATCCATTCTCTCTGAACAGTGCCCAGGAATATGCCATTTACAAGCAAAGACTTAAAGCCTGTAAGAGGAGACTGGAAAAAATAGAAAATGCTAAGTATACATCTGTATTATTTAGAACCCAAAAGGACAGAACAGAATTCAGCATTTCCTTTGGTTTAAGGGGAGCTGGTCATTATCCCAATAGAACCAGGAAAAAAAAAAAAAAACCTAGAATATATGTTTCTTTGCCTTAATTAAGAAGCCAAATCAGATGAGCACAATACTGCAAAGCTTCTATCAAATCTCCCCTAAATTACAATTAAAGAACATCAGGATATCATTGAGTTTAGCCCTTAGGTTAGTCTCAGAATTCACATTTCAAAAGCTTTTTTGGATCCTGGTTGGTGACATAGATAAATAAGTCAAATTGTGGAGGATAACAGGAATGGTAGGAACTCTGAAAACTGATTTAGGATAGAACCTGAAGGACACATACCATTCGGCCAGGTGAAGCTGCTAGGAAGGAGTTTTCAGAAAGAGGGAAGAACTGTGTGTGTCGACCAAAGTCAAAGGGAGATTGGCACCATTCTAAGGATTCAAGAAAAAGAGCAAGGGATAGTCACAGCAAAGCCAGATAGGTAAGCCAGGGATGACACATGTCATGGGATCCTGCTCTACTGCACAAAATAAAAAGATCAATAAGAATTACCTTGTCTCCATATCCTTTCTTCTGTCCTCATCTTTAAGCCTTGAAACTGTAATTCTCTTTTGAGGAGACTCATCTTAGTTTTTATCCCTCTTTGTGAGAGAGGCACTTTTTTTCTCAATTACTTATGATGTAGGCCCATAAATAATAGTTTTTAATAACTCACCTAAATCAGTTAAATATTTTTAAAATTTATGTTGCCTTAGCTGACAAAGCATAGCAGTTAAGTTCAAATTATGTTTAAGTTTTTTTTCACGGGCTTTGGTCTCAACAACTGCATAGGCTCTGCCCACATAAGTCAACATCATCTTCACCTCCTCTTATGTGTTTTCTCCCTTCCACTTACTATAGCTAGTGTGAGTGTGATCTCAACACCACATGAACTCTTTAAGAGTCTGGGATAAAATCACTTTAAATCTATATTGGTTTTTTGTTTAAATGTTAATGTAGACATGTAAGGTAATGATGGTAATGTCATGGCATGTGTTTGGAGTATTATTGGAAAAGCAATTGGATTGACTTTTTCAAAAATTGATTTGCTACTCAGTGAATGTTTCTGCCAAATATCAGATGAAAATGGAACCAACCTGAAAAAATGGCACTGGATTTTGTTAAGTCTTATAACCATGACCTATAATTCCTCCCTTCTTTCTCCTTCCATTACTGTCCTACTTCATCCTTAAGCTCAATTTCTTTAGATCTTCCCTCAGTACCTCAAATGGTAGCTCTCTGATGTCTCCTCTGATCTTCCAGTTCAATTGTTCTTTCAAAAATATTTATTGAGCAAATATTTACTAACATGTGTGTTTGTTATAAAGCAGTGAAGAAAACAGATCACCCTTGCTTTCTTAGAGCATGTGGTCAACTGAAGTAAGTTATGTGAGGGAAAAGTAGAAGGTTTGGATGAGAAAGGACAATGAGGGACCATTTGAGGATGGGGAATCATGGAAGACCTGCTCAAAGCAGTGACACTGAATGTACATCCAGATTGATAGATAGGATGGAGTGGGAGGGGAGGAGCAGTGGGTTCCATTTACATAGAACGATTTGGCCCCTAAGGTCCTGAAACTGGGAAGAACTTAGAGCATTCCAGGAGTAGATCACAGCCCACTATCTCTGAAGTGGGGTGAGTGAGGGAGAGACATCTGAGAGATGAGGTTAAAGAGTGGGGTCGCATTATGCAGGGCCAAACTTTATCTCAAAAGCAATGGGAAGCCCTTAATGCCCTTCAAGCAGCTGTGTGTGACAGAGTCATATTCGGATTTTGTAGAAGATCAATTTGGCTTCTGTGAGGACAATGGATCACAGGAGGCAAGGGAAGATGAAGGGCAAGGGAAGATGAAGGAAGTCCACTTAGGAAGCTTCTATATTGGTCAAGGCAAGAGATGACAATGGCTGCTAATGGGGAGGTGACAATGGGGATAAAGACAAGGCATATTTCAGATATAATTATCACTGTCACTCATTTGGCACTTATGGGATATTGCTCCGAAATGTAAACTTGTGTTATTCTTCCCCACTGTGATTGCATCTTTTATCCCCCATGCTGACTTGAACAATCTCAAATTAGGGTTGATTAAAAAAATTTAATAAAATGAAAGACTTTATATTTCTGTTATTACAGCTGCCTGATTTCTTTTAAACCTAAGCTGGATTTCTTTTAGGATTCTATAGTCTTCACTCTCTCCTGGCTTCATCCCATCCTCACACTTCTATCCCCTGGCAGCACTTAAAAAAATATGGTTTCGAAGAAAGGGAAACCAATTTGAACATGGCAGCAGCTAAAGATGTCAATAAATTTCCATTGATCTGTACTCCTCTACATTATAAAAATATATTTATTTAAACTCTCTTATCATGAAGGAATGCCTTCTTTTTAAGAGATCTTCCACAAAACATAACAAAACAAAACAGCACATCAAAAGTGGACCACAAACCACCATCCATTTGTTCCTTTTTTTTTTTTTTTAATGTAGCAAGAGGGTGTGAGTTATGCCACTGTGACAATGAATTTTGTGTCAACTTGCCTGGATTACCAGATGCCCAGATATATACTTAAATATCATTTTTCTGGGTTTGTCTGCTAGGGTGTTTCTGGAAGAGATTAGCATTTGCATCTGTAGAGTGGGTAACATGGATTATGCTCCCCAATGTGGGTGAGCCTCATCCAATCCACTGAGGGCCTCCATAGAACAAAAGGTGGAGGAAGGGAGGAATCACTGGCTCTCAGAGTAGTTGCCTAAGCTGGGGTGTCCACCTTTCTCTGCCCTTGGGCTTCAGCACCTCTGTTCTCAGGCTTTTTGAACCAGACTGAAATCTACACCATCAGCACTCCAGGATTCAAACTTCAAAATGCACCAGCAGCTTTCCTGGGTCTCTAGCTTGCAGAGCATGACTGCTTTAGCTCCCATAACTGCGTGAGCTACTATCAATCCATGGGTCAATCTTATGGGTTCTATTTCTCTGGAGAACCCTGACTAATATGGCCACAGAAGTAGTTTCAGCAAGGGCACCTGCTAGAGCAGAGTTTTCTAGAATGAACAGCATTTACTTGATGCAATCCAAGAAACTTCCAAATACCCTCCTCTATGAAAGATTTCTTTCTACAGGCCTGGCAGCCTTCTGGAGTCCTCCGGGCATCTCTTCTTCGGGCTAGAGTCCTGAACACATTAGATTACAAACACTAGCCAGTATCCCAAAATTTTGCTGCAGCCAGTGTGACTTTGTAAAACTCAAAGCGACAAAGACAAACTTTGTCTCCTTGCATGGTCCAGTTTTTTCAGCTCTATAAAAAGAGAGTGTGCTATATCAAATCTAGGGCCTCTTTAAATGTAACCTTTCATGATTGCAATTTATTAGTCTCTTCCATATATTAATCTAGCGACATGGCTTCAGACATCCAGGTAGCTTCCTGAGAGAAAGGATGAGGGCATGGGCATTGCAGGGGGCCCAGGTGCCCTGCTCCCTCGCCACCATCCATGGGTGCCCCCAGTCCGACCACCTTGCTAGGACAGAAGCCTGCGTTGTCTACTAACATGGATGATGCTCAGCATTAGTATAGTTTTTGGTCATGAAGATAGAGTTACTCAGATCCAATGAAGACTCAGAAGAGGGACATGAATTTCTAAATGTAGGCAGGTGCTGACAAAACGATGGAAAGTTCTTATTCCAAGGCCCCAAACTGAAATAAATGGACAAATAAAACCCAGAATGTCAAATGAACTCTGTTATATGTGCAACAGGCTGAGCTCTGGGTGGGCATGGGCTTTTTGATTCCTCTCATAACCCTGGCACCTAGCACAGCCTGGCATATCATAATCACACTGTAAATGTTTATGAAATGAATGAAAGGTGCATTCCAGGGCCAGCAGGGTGGGAGTTCCTTGCTGTGCACACACTGCCTGGCATGGGTAAGAAATAGTCCCAGCAAGGCTTTAAATGTAACACCTTCTCAAGGTGGCTTGCCCAGGGGTGGGAGTGAGGGTGCAGAAGCAGGGATGTCACCATTGGTTTCCCAAAGGATATTCCTGGCCTTTATTTGACCCTAGGAATGCTGCTTACAAAGGTCGGCAGGCTGATCTAAGCTGGAGGGAAATGCACCCTTTTTGGTGGGAGCTGTCAAAAGCAAGACTCTGAAGCAGAAGAAAAGGGAATCTGCTGTGTTTCTTCTTATGAGTGTCTGGCCGGCTAGAAAATCCCAAAGCCTGTACTTTGAACATTAGCTGTGCCCAGGTGCAGCCTCGTCTTTCATCCCCATTAAAATCCACAAAGGGGACTTGTAATGTGCCGCAGAAAGAATATAGATGTAAGGTGGAATTTACACATCTGGAGGGCTTTTAATGAATGGGGAAAGGGGGATGGCTACCTGGCAACCCTGAGTAAGTGCAAATTAATCCGTTTTTATTTGATGTCAGCAGGGTGGCTCCTGTCTTCCACTTGGTTGGGGCAGAATTAAAGCTGATGATGCTCTAGCAGATTTTTGGAATTTTGTTTAATTTTAATTTCACCCTCATCTCTATACTTGGCAGTCATTCCCCCTCCCACCCCTACCCCACCCCAGCACAAAATTATACTGCTTGGACTCTACAGTGGGTCTTTATTTTGAGCAGTTGTTCTAACTCATGAATTCCTACAAAATGTTAGTGAGGTGGGCCGGCTGATTTCTGCTTCCCAGTTCGAAGCTTGTGAAGATTAAGGATTTCAGTGTTAGGTTACCCTGCTGGGGCTGGCCCAGAGGAAAGCAGAATTGTCAGGCTGGTAACTTTGTTTATGGTTCCCTTTAATGGTGCCCTGTCTACACAGGCCTTAGCTGTCTCACAGTGTCCCGGCTTGGATTGGAACATAATTTATGCCAAGGTGTTAACAATACAGTGGTATTTGTTCTAATTTAATAAAAAACAGTTTTCTATAAATATCATTGCTTTATTTGTTTCAGTGAGGTTTTGTTATAGTGGAGAAAAATGATGGTTTCGCTCAATTTACAAGGAAGAAATGATAGTTCTAGGCAGAGCTGACATCCCTAAGTACACTGTTTTTTACTGAGAAAGGATATTGTTAACACAATTATGTTAATGTGCCTTAACTATGTTTTTAAAAGTAGCATTGGTGACTGCAGCTAGTTCTGGGGAGTCATCGCATTTCCGGGGGGAGTTATCATATTCCCCAGGGTAGAGCAAGTGTACTAACTTGTGTGGCGAAGCTCCAGGTTCTCATCCCAGCTGCCGTTCCTCAACCGTTCTGAGTCTAATGTAAAATGAACTAGTTATCCTTGATAAGCAGAAAAGTCCTATCCAGGTTTCCATTCTATGACCCCATGATTGTGACTCCCATGTTTAAACCGAGATTAGGGAATAATTATACCTCTGAACTAACAAAACTAAGTACATGCATGTGTGCTCTAATAAGAACCTTTTTATTTGTTTAAATGTTCTCTTTTTGGTATTTTTATTCCTTTGGTGTTTTCTATTTATTGGAAGCAGCCTGGAGGTCCTTAACCCCTGACTTGATTCTTTTTTCTAACTCAGAACACTGCTTGGCTGTTTTGATTCCAAAAGCCACCTGACCAGTCCTGCCTCTTTTCACTATGTCCCATACCACCTTCATAAGCATGCCAATCAGATCTGTAAATTGGGACAAGACCTGTAGGCAAACAACACTTTCCAATATGGACCTTAACACAGTTTTCCTGGCTAGAGATTTTTCCCATCAGAATAATGAAGCACTTAACATAATTTTTCTAATTCCTCTATTGTTATCATGGTTTAAAAACAAGGAAGCTTGTTTCCAGATGTCTTGTTCAACAGTACCCAGGAACACATGGGAATATTTTGTAGTGGCTGACAGAGTGGGTTGGAGAAAAATAAAAACATATGGACACAGATTAACTCTATCTGTTCCTGGCCTAGGCTTCTTTATGGATCCTCATCATGAGATTTTCCTCTCTCAATTTCCTATCACTGGCTTGGCAGTGAAACAGAAGAAACTATACTGAGTTTGTCCACCCATCCTGTGTGTAAAGTCACATTACACTGTATACGGCCTGATGCTGGGCAGTATTTGGTATTAGTTGATCTCTAGATGGCAAGAGGGAGATGTGGCCAGAAATCTTAATAACAAACTCTTTGACAGGCCCCTTTTCCTGTTCAATTACTACGGGGAGAGTTAGTTCCCAAAGCTATTCTGGATTAATTCACATCACTTCCAATTAGCCGGAATTGGAACTCCAAGTCTCTATGTGGTCTCTCTCTCTCTCTCTCTCTCTCTCTCTCTCTCTCTCTCATAACGAATAAAAGCGGACCACATAAAATCCTTTTTTTTTTTTTGGCATAAAATTGAAAGATAGATCAAGTGGCTTTTTGGCTCCATTTCTTTGGGTTCATATCCTGATCTCAGCCTTCTGATTTTTTTTACTCTGATTATGAGAAGACAGCTGAGAAATGAATGGAAACAAACCCCTTCCCACATTGAGACAGAGACTCATCCTGTCCTTGCACATCACTGGTTCAGTGATATTTCTGAGGCAACAAAGCCTCCACTCAGAACTTGGAGATGGTTCTAAGTCTGTCTCATATCACTAGACTCATAGGTATGTCTTTGGTGGGGCTCTCTACACACAGAGCCTGGGATGAGGGTTCTTTCTTGTGATTTGTTGATGGAGTACTCTCAGAAGAGAAGTGAAGACAATGGGATAGGTCAGGAAAGAAAGCTAAGAAAGGAAATTGCTTAGCCTAGAAACTGGCTTCCATATGGTTCCATGAGGAAGTTCTGAGACAAGAAGTTCACTACAGATTTATTTTCAATATGAAGCAAGAAGGCCAGTCAGGTCTGTACCCCAGGTCAGTCAGTCATTGGTCACTGAGAGTTTCTACAGTGGGACAGGGTAATCTCCCAGTCCTGCTTGGCCAAGGGCAATTCTCTGGAGAAAGGGGCATCTGTAAACCCCTTGCAGTCAATACTCACAGCAGCTAGGGCATGGGATGTACCGGCATCAAGGGGATCTTGGCAGGGAGCCAAGGGTACCCACAATAGGTGGGAAGAAAAAGAGGCAAGAAATCTCAAATTTACCATAATACCCAAAGCTCCACTTTTTCCAAAGGAATGTTCTTGACATGAATTAGTGCTTCTCCTTCTTGGGGGTAGGACTGGTGGGAAGGGGAATTTTGAACTATCCCCTGGGATTAGAGAATGTGTTAGCATTTAGCTCTAAAGCCTTCTGCATAGGATCTCTCTAGCTACATAGAATAACAATATGCTTTGCTAGTTATCAAGTTTGTTATTAACATGAAGAACGGTGATGTCCCTCAGACTTTGTCTACTTACATTTAGTTACATCCCTTTGTCTGTTTGTAAATCTTGGGAGATTGTTTCCATTCTTCTTAGCTTGGCTCCAATAAAAACTTCCTAAAAAGAGGCACTAGGCTCCTGCTTACTGTGTTACCACAGGGTCTCTATAGCTCACAAATTGTCAAGATATTATCTTAGTTATGGTTGGAGAATTATATACTCTTAAAGCATAATTAATGGTTTACCAAAGCCCTTAATTTCGAAAATGGGATTCTAAAGCTGAAAGTTAAATAACTTGCTCAGTTCCTAGAAGTAATTTGTCCCAGAGGATAGGAAATTGGATTCCGTGCTATTAGTTTTCATTTGCTGTACTGCTGCTCATTGGGTTTTTGTTACCCTAGTATTCTCTTATTAGTGATGACTGTGAAGACATCACTTTTCGATAATATTATTCACAGCCTTCTTAGCAAGAGGAGAGTTTTCAACAACCTCCTTCTAACAAGGGACATCTATCCTTCTTTCTTCCTCTTTCTTCTAACCAAGAAGAAGGAATTATAATGCCCAGATCACAGAGAGCTGATTAGACCTTATTTGTCACGGAGAGGAGTTACTGTACATTAAGTAGTCATGTGTTACTATGTTTCAGTATCTCTTGATTGCTTTTTCTCTCCTTGAATGATCCTTAGGTAGACTGTGGCTTGCGGCAGGCCATGCATCTTTCTCCCTTCCCGCATAGGCTAGATTTTAGCTTTTGATTTTATATAATGTGGCTGGCCAGAGCATCTCAGAACCCAAGACTGAGTGTCTGGCATAAAGGAGACACGGGCTTTGCTTAGAATTAAAGTTGAGGGGGATCCCTGGTGGCTCAGCGGTTTGGAGCCTGCCTTCAGCCCAGGTTGTGATCCTGGAGTCCCAAGATTGAGTCCCACATTGGGCTCCCTGCATGGAGCCTGCTTCTCCCTCTGCCTTTGTCTCTGCTTCTCTCTCTCTCTCTCTCTCTCTCTGTGTGTGTCTCTTGTGAATAAATTAATTAATTAATTAAATCTTTAAAAAAAGAATTAAAGTTGAAGGTGCATGTTGCAACCCAACTTTATGAAAATTCAGCACTATAGGATTTGGGACATGGACACATCAAATAAGAAAGTGATACTTTAATTCTTCTTTCTTTGGGTGTATAACTCCTTTAAGAACCTTTTGGATAAAAGGATGATTTTCTGGGTAAGATTCAGACATTACTGGGTCCTCTGCTCAGATATTATCAAATAATATCAAGGCTGCCCCTAATGTTAGTATAGTAATGCTCTGGATGATGCATACTTTGTATTGAAGTTTAGGATTTATTTTTTTTTAATTTTTTTTTTTATTTATGATAGTCACAGAGAGAGAGAGAGAGGCAGAGACACAGGCGGAGGGAGAAGCAGGCTCCATACACCAGGAGCCCAACGTGGGATTCGATCCCGGGTCTCCAGGATCGCGCCCTGGGCCAAAGGCAGGCGCCAAACCGCTGCGCCACCCAGGGATCCCTGAAGTTTAGGATTTAGTAATAGAGATGTATCTCTCTGACTCAGTGCATATTTCAATGACTAATACAATAAATGCTTGTTAAGTAATTGAAATAGTGAGTATATGAAAGGTACTAAAACATAGTACATTAAGCTCCATCCTCTTCAGTTAGAGAGCAGATTCAAATCTGGTTCTGCATTTTACTAGAGGTAAGACTTTGGGCAAGTAACCAATCTTTTCAGTGATTCAATACTTTTTATCTCTGAAATATTGTAGAATATTATAGTATTTACTTTAGAAGATTGTTGTAAAGGTTAAAATGATATCATGCTCACATGTAAGCATTTAGAATAAATGTTATCTATCATTATTCTGATTCAAAAGGTTGTACATTCTTCCCAGCCTGGCCTCGATACCATGATTTTGTGTAAATGTATTCACTTTTGAGGGAGTTCTGAATTAAAGGATAAATAGGGCATAGTGAACTTCACCACTATCAGTTACCACATCTTCGCAGGCTTCACTGTGGAGCAAGTGCCATTCCTTTTCAAGATCTGTCAAAACAATTTACTCCTCAGACAGACTTGGAGTTAGGCAACTGCTTACTTGGAAGTTCATGGGTTTCCTGAGAGTACCCCTATATGGTAATGGCTGGTCCTCCTTTCCCATCATTTATGAAATAAGAAGAGTTTCAAGTTGTGTGGTAAGTCCATTTTGATTGAATCTTTTTGTGTGATAGTACCTGATCTATTAAGGATCAATCTGGATGCTGGCAGCCGTCTATACTTTACAGACTCCAAAATACAAGTTTCAGACATTATTCTGAAAAATAATTCATAATTGTATTTAAAAGTTCTTTTTCAAGCTTGGGAGAAAAAGAAACTCTAACCAATTCATCATAGAAACCAATGGCTGTTAAATTATTACACATCCCAAAAGGGTTGTTAATTTCAGACACAGAATGTTTACCAAATGAAAAGAATTATTTTGAAAAGTCTGAGTCATTGAATCGCAGAAATTAATATATTCAAGCCATTGAAAATGCCTTGAACAAAGGACTCCCCCCCAAACAATATAAGCAAGCCTCAAACAATGATGAGATTATTGTTAAATGCCATCTTTTCCAGTCTCATAAATGTTTTTAAATAGCATTTCAATATATCCCCAGAGCTGAGATCTATAGAAATAATACTACTAAGCTTTAAAAGTGGGATTTAATGAAGTGGTCACTACCTAAAAAGTATACATGGAATAACACTGCCTCTTATTGTTTAGAACATTACTCTTCTTAAAACTATTGTTTAGGAAGCTTTTTAAGAGGTCACCAAGAACACTAGATGCCATGTTTTGAAGTTGGACAAATCTAGGTTTTGACTTGTGATTGGGAAAGACTTGTGAAGTCTTGTGAAGTGAAAAAAAAAAACTCTTCCTTTCATCTCAGTTCTTCTGGTGACATACAACAGCCTTCAGGTACCTAATAATTGCACTTAATAATGCATTATTTTCAGATATGTGACTTTAGATGCAATTAATCAGTGAAAGTTGTTGGTGCATTGTGACTCTAAGAATAGGGGACCGTGTGCCAGTTCTTGGACTTTTTACCCCTCCAGTCCTCACCCATCTCCTACTCTGTATGGGGACGGATTTGATTGTATTTCACAGGGAGTCTGATCCTCACAGGATGCCTTTTCCAGGCTCGCATGTCTTCTCTGTTGGCTAGTGGGAGACATCGACTAGATATTAAAAGGTATTTGTTAATATTTTTACATTATTGATGGAAAGGATCTCATCTGAGAAAATAAAAATGAATTGGATTTTAAAGTAATATTAGCTCCTGTGTTTACTTAGTTAATGTGTATCTCCCTGCTAGTTTGTAGCCGTCGTGAAGACAAGAATCTTGTCTGTGCAGCTGGCAACTGTATGCCAAGAATGATGTCTGGCAAATGGCAGATGCTTAAGAAGTGTTGTTGAATGAATGATTGAATATTGAATAACTATTCACTTAAAGCCATTTAACTAATTAGTATAGTGCTGGATTCAAAACCCAACTTGGTCAAACTTCAGCCTTGTGGACTTTACATTAAATTATATTGTGTTTGAGAACTTTAAGATACATTTTAAAGGGCTATATTACAAAGAAATTAATTTCATATTCAACAAAAAGTTTTTTTCTACTCAAATAGCAAATTCATTGTCATGACTTGCTCATGTTTGATTGTTAATACTATTCCTATTGATGGGCCACATGCCAACCTAGAGAGAATATGACACCTGCATCAGTGATGCATTAAGAAAATATTAGTCACCTTGGACATGAAATATCATCTTCTAGACACTTCAGAGACTATAAAAAATCTAAAGCACGAACTATTCCTTCTTTCAAACAATTTACAATCAAGTTGTGGAAAAAACTCATCCATCACTAAAGGCTAACAATATAATCAGATATTTGTATTTTGTAAGACCAAATGGGTTGGTTTGGAGAAGAACAGGAAGAAAAAATGACTTTTGACATCTTTTCCCAATAAGGTGGCAGAAGAGATATCCCAAAGAATCATAATCAAAGACACAAAAAATTTTGGCCAACTATTAAAAATTATCCTGTAAAATATATAACTCTCCTGGTACAAAAGGAAGGAATGGGTGTAGCCTCGGGATGCCTGGGTGGCTCAGCAGTTGAGCGTCTACCTTTGGCTCAGGGAGTGATCCTGGAGTTCTGGGATCGAGTCCCACGTCGGGCTCCCTGCATGGAGCCTGCTTCTCCCTCTGCCTGTGTCTCTGCCCCTCTCTCTCTCTGTGTCTCTCATGAATAAATAAAATAAAATCTTAAAAAAAAAAAGAATGAAAAAAAAAATAAAAAAAAAGAATGAAAAAAAAAAAAAAAAAAGAATGGTCACAGCCTCAAAATAAAGAGTAGCAATCATGGGAGGAAATAAATACAAGAAAGCTTAACCCTGGTTCTTGTCCTAAAGGTTTATGCTGAATTCTGGTAGTCCAGAGTTTCAGCTTTGATAACAGTATTAAGATGTATACTCTATGAAAGCACTATAATCTAGGAATCTATCCTGATCTCATGTCAACTATCGTCCATAGAGTAAAGGACATGCAAGCAAAAAGAAGAAGAAGAAGAAGAAGAAGAAGAAGAAGAAGAAGAAGAAGAAGAAGAAGAAGAAGAAGAAGAAGAAGAAGGAGGAGGAGGAGGAGGAGGAGGAGGAGGAGGAGGAGGAGGAGGAGGAGGAGGAGGAAGAAGAGGAAGAAGAAGAAGAAGAAGAAGAAGAAGAATAAGAAGAAGAAGAAGAAGAAGAAGAAATAGTAGATTATAAAGCAATGTGTGCAGTCTGACCAAAACTTTCTTTGTAAAATACATATTAAGTATGAGAAATCCATTGAAATATTCATCCCCACATAGGGAGGCTATGGATGATTTTTATTGTCTCTTTATGTTATTGTATATTTTCTCAGGTTTCTGTAATAAATTTGTATTGCTTTTATAACCTAAAATACATGTTTAGGACTTCCTAAATTTCTGCTTGGGATGTAGAAAGCTGGAAAGAGCATAGGTCTCATATATATAACAGCAACAACAAACAAACAATAAATAAGCCGGGCAAACCGCAAATTCACAACTTTTATTGATCCATGAAAAAACTGAGTTCTGAGAGCCGTCAAGGAAAGACAAGACATAAACACTTGTTTATCTGGGGCAGACACAGTCAGATACTGGTAAGAAGAAATTACCCAAAGTTATTAAGTAAGTAAAGGTAAAATAAGGACTAAATATAGAGACCTTGGGAGAGGTTTCTTTCACTTGGAAGAAGTGAAAGAGGACTTTCATTCTCTAGCAGGCTGCTCACTACAGAGAATTCTCACCAAGAGAATTCAGGTTCTCTTGGAAAAGATTGGTAAAGGTCCTGGGAAAGTGTGCCTCATGGCACATGGCAGGCGGAGGGAACAGAAACCACTCAGGAAAGGCGCAAAATGTCATCCAGATCGTTTCTCCAATGAAATAAAAAG
This sequence comes from Vulpes vulpes, assembly GCF_048418805.1. Lineage (NCBI taxonomy): Eukaryota > Metazoa > Chordata > Mammalia > Carnivora > Canidae > Vulpes > Vulpes vulpes. The sequence continues at coordinate 173,325,393 of NC_132780.1, forward strand.
CCTTGAACTATGTGTGCTTGGAGGGAAAGTGTATGCATAGCAAGCACTGTTTTCCTTAGGATGCTACTGAAATTCTATTGTAGTTGGAAATGAGCAGAACATAAACAAACAAACAAACAAAAAACCAAGCTCCTGCCCTAAGGAAAGGGCAGGAATAAAGTGCTGGGCTCTGAATGACAGCTGGGAGAGGGATTGAGCAGTCACACCCCTGAGATACAGGGACACAGGACCCAAGTAAGACTAGGGCTCCATCAGATCCACAGAGAAGTCTCCCCACCACCAGGCTAACAAATAGGAAGTAAGAAGTAATAGCCATGTGCTGTTGGAAAGTTACAAAAGCACAGAGAGGAACCCTCTCTGATGTGTGGTGCAGAGGAATGACTTAAACCCAACCATGGAGCAAACTTGAAAACTACAAAATGCTGCTTCCTCCCCAGTTTAAATGCTGGGTCTCTATAAGCATTGAGTTTGCAGATCTGAGATGTGGCATTCCAGTTGTAACTGGATAATATTAGAAATCCCAAATCTCATCAAACATGGTAATCATTAGCTCACAGCGATGACACTCACTCTGCATTTGTTCCTTACATGAGTATTTCTGTTAGTGAGCGTGGCAGCTATGTGCACTGACTGGCTCTGGAGCCAAATTACATCAGTTATTGGTTAGAACTCCAGCTCCACCACTTACCTGTCTCAGCATCAAGGGTACATTACTTAACCTCTCTGACCCGTGTTTCCCATTTTATAAATGGAGATAAAATTGATATGTATTGCATTAGATTGTCGTAGGGATTCAGTAAAATGATACATATAAAATACTTAGCCCAGTTCCTGGAACAAAGTGAACTCTCAGTAGACAAGAGTCTATAATTACTCAATGGGTCCTGAGTTATATACTAGGACTCTGCCAGAGGCTGTCGTTTAAAGCTTCTTAAGAGTATATCACATATTCAAATGTTTCTTTATGATTTGATTTATAAATGATATAAAATAGGAGCTCTCTTCTGCTGTTTGTACATTAGCACCACAAAATGAGCTATCATGATCTAATTCCAGCAAACCACTTGGGTTTGGCAAAAGGAATAAGGAAGGGAGCTACACATGGTTCTATTGAACTAGAAGTTTAATACAAAGCCAGTAGAGATTTGGGATCTGCAGTGCCTCGACTTGATGAGTCTATCCTGAGTACTATCCAGTACTATCCTGAGTACATTTGAATCAGTTCCATGTAGGAGCTACTCTGATCTGAGACGATGTGGGGTAGCAGTCTCAGCTAGCGAAACACTTGTGTGCCGCTCCAATCTGCCTTTCACCTTTTCCACCAGGGGCAGGCTAACGTGGAGGTCAGTTGCTGGCCCCTCTGTACATGGTTAGGAGAGGCCCTTGATATCTGGGGCAGAAACAGGTTTCTGAGTTAGCAGGACACAGCTGAGGGGAACTGAGAGACTTGGCACCCTCATCCTCCCACGGATATGAGGTTTCCACCCTCTGTCAGACCCACCTCACTGCTCCTTTGATTTGCCTTTTACTTTACACATATTGATTTGATAAAAACAGGTTGTACTTGAATTAGGTTTGAGGTCTGAAGGTAGACAACGTATCTCAAATTTTCAGTCAAACGTTAGTGCAGGTAGTATTTAACATCTTTACATTTTTCTTAACACCGAGAGTAGCGTATATTTACAGTATGTTTTTAATCCAAATATCTCTGTGAGATAGGGGACTGTCTTGACTACTTTGTTTTAGAGAGGAAGCTAGCCATAGAGAGATTCAGTGTCTTACATATGCCCAGAACCCTGAGCTCTAAACTGTAACATTACGTTCAAGAGAATTCAAATATTATATATTTAGTTTCCTCACCTTCTCAAGGGCACTACGGAAGTTTAAAAGGATGTTGTTTTTGTATCTGCATTATCTGGAGGTGAATACCTTCTCCCTTTCTTTGTCTCTGTCTCTTTAATAAAATCCCTTCTAGAATAATCCATATTCAAGACTAGACAGTGACCTGTTTTGACAATTGACTTTCTTTGGAAAGCATTTTTTTTCTAGAGTACAATGTTCTTAAATATACTCACTCAATTATTTAAATAACCAGTTACAAAATGAAACATGGTCAAGTTACGCAAGTAATAAGACAAGGGGAAAATCCAATCAACATAAGCTCTCCTATTTTCAAGTGTTAAATGGTCATTTTATAACCTTTGTTACAACCACCACCATTATATAAGCAGCACTTCTTTATAACACCTTAAAAAGCTTGCCTGTTTCCAAGAATGGTATTATAAATATATTTCTTTATTCTACTCTCATTATAACAAGAGGAGGTCAATGGTCTAAAGGGTGGTTTCCTATTATGAGAGGATAAAAACTAAAATCAATAAATCTCCAGATCATAAATGTTGCTACAGTCTGGCAAGGTTGAGAAAATTATGAGCTGAGCCTCATGATGTCTGGATATTGTAGCTTGTAAATTTCTACATACATATGTATGTGGTTATGTATATACTTGCTGCTGAACCCTTCCTAGAATTTGCTGAGAATGTGGTGGAATTTGTTCAGTATCGGTTCTGGGATTATTGGGAAAATGTTGGTAGAGTGTGCCCAGTGTGTAAAAATGAAGCTATGACACTGATTTATTTGGAAAAATGTTTTTAAGATTATAAAATCACATTTTTACCTTTTGGTTTCATTACTTTGATCATGAAACTAAAATAGGAGGTCATTTGCTTCCATTGTTCAATAATTTATGAATGTTGAGATTAATTGGCAAAGCTTTTGCCTCTGTTATAAATCTTCTGAGTGGTGATAATTCTAAAAGTTCCACCAAAACAAGAGAGATCATCAGAAACATGATAACTTGGCTCAATTGAGGACAATATACAATAAATGATTATGCAGTCCATCGTGACCTTTTAGACAGTGTTGCTTAGTGATTAAGTGCAAGAACACAAAAGCCAGGTTTTTCCATTCAATTTCTGCCTGTGCCAGGTAAGAGTGGTGTGATCTTGGGCAAGATACCCAATCTCTCTGTGCCTCATTCTCTTCATCCATAAACTAGGGATAATAAATTTTCTATTTAGAGAGCTGTTAGAAGGATTAAATGGATAAATAATTATAAATAGCTAGTATACATAGGAAGCACTATGTATGTGTTGACTATCTTATTTATACAGAAATCTTACAAGTAACTCAAATGCCAATAAAAGGGGGGGATAGATGATCTGGATTTCCTAAAGCAAAGCATGACAACTTATCTTAGAAGTGGCTTCAGAAAATGGAGGGGCTCACTATGAAAAGAGAGAGAGAGAGTGGGACCTATATGCTAGATGTTTTTCTAGGCTTTGACTCTATAGCTGTAAACAAAACACATCATAACATATGAAGCAGTAAGTGCCAGAAAAAAAAGTGAAGCAGATCAGAAGAAAAAAACATGATGAGAAGGTACACATTGAAGCTGGAAAAAAAAAAAAAAAAAACAAAACAAGCAGATTCACTACCTGAAAACATACCTACTTCCACGTAGCCCCATAATTTTTATATTTCCCTAATTAAGTCTCCTGATACTCCAAAAAATACAGTGGGAAATGGCAGGGCAAAACATGAAAGGAGAGAAATGGGAACTAAGAGTGACAAGAGTGAAGGGGGTATAAATAAACTATAAACAGTTTAAATTCTCCCCCAGTGAGTATTTTATATCACAGGCCTATGGGAGAGAGAAATAGTAGAGTCACAAAGTTTTACAGAACATATTAGGATTGTAGTGGATGAACCCTTTAACTAGTCATAACTCAGCTGTATGATAAATTACCCTCTACAGAACTCAGCTGAGGGATCCCTGGGTGGCGCAGCAGTTTGGCGCCTGCCTTTGGCCCAGGGCGCGATCCTGGAGACCCGGGATCGAATCCCACGTCAGGCTCCCGGTGCATGGAGCCTGCTTCTCCCTCTGCCTGTGTCTCTGCCTCTCTCTCTCTCTCTCTGTGACTATCATAAAAAAAAAAAAAAAAACCTCAGCTGAGAACTAGTAAGTCAGTTCCCCACCCAAGAGCTGTTGAAAAGCTGTGATGGCAACCCTGGAATCCATATACTAAATAGGCATGAATATCATGGTTGTTCATGAAAGTCCATTGACTTTACCTTACAGTCCAGGAACTCTGACAAAACAAAGAGATTTTTCAACCCACAACATAGTAGGTGGAGCAGCTAAAGATGGGTTTGGAGGGGAGGGCATTACAATCTAAATTACATTTTAAGAGATCACTAACAGCAAGAGTTGACAAAAAAAAAAAAAACTCAGAAAACAAAAATCAAAAATAGGCATTCTGAAAGCACAACGTGCAGGTGCAAACACTTCCACATCCCTTGAATGGAATACTGACTTATTCTAAAGCACATTAACTGATATCCAAGGACTAAGTCTATATCCTTATCTCGACTGCTAAAAATGGCCACGTGGAAATGAGGGTGGGTGAGGTTAAGGTTAAAGAGGGGTATGAAGTAGGAACTGTTGACAACGTCTTCAGTAGTTTCCAAACCAGAGAAGCCACCCTGAACCTCCCACAATATGTAAAATGTCCTCCCATTAAAACAGTTTTATTGAGGGTGTTATAAAAGATCTTTCCATTCTTCTCCATTTTTATTATTGGTAGGCATACTTAGGCACATGCATAATGATGTCTGCAAAATCCTAGTCAAATTATGGGGAGGTATTTCCAATGTCTCTACTGATATTGACATGAAAGTTTCAAACATTCAGAACTCATGTGGTGTAATCTGTGGGTAGATAGAGTTTTCTCTTACTGATTAATGCACTTATTTGCCTATTTAAGCAAAGAAATTTGATCACTGTATCACTTAGTCAGGTGACATAAGGGAGACGGTACTAAAACAGAAGATAGCAACCAGAAATAGCTATCCTACCCCCAGGAACTTGCCACCATTATCCACTAAATGGTCAGCCCCATAATTCACAGGCACCACAATTTGCAAAGTGCCCTTCACCCTGGGACAGGGGATCAGTTCTGCCAAGACTGCTGAAAACATGGGTGCTAGAATTAACTAGCATGCACATTCTAGGATCATGTGGAAGTTCAAAAAAAGGTTAAGGATTCACAGGAACTTCAACATATTTATTATAAAGGACTTTTCTGTTGCAATGTTATTATAACTCTCTCTTCCCCACAAATATATTGAGAACATTACCTCCTATATTATCAGCTGTATGTTTAGCCACTGTTTCTTCAAATGCATGGGGGAAAGCTCAGAATTTATTTTCGATAAGTCTAGACTATGGTCAGCAGTGATTTGCTAAAACACAGTGGGCAACCAGAACATGGAAGACCAAGGAAGAGCTGGGTGTTCTGAGTTGAGGCATGTCCTGCTGGAATAGGCTTGTCCTGTGTAAGCATCTGGTAGCAGGGAGTTACAACAGAATCCAGTATCAAAAGGCAGGCAAGTGGTCCAGAAATTGAACATGCAGGCTTTGGGAAAACAGATGAGGAGCCTAATTTGAGGGCAGTTCAGGTACTAGTTGGAAAAGCCAAGGATTAGATCAAAATTCGGTTAAGAGCTAAAGGACAAACAGAAGTTAGAGGTCAAAGCAATATCGTAGGTCTTTCTCTTTCAAACCAGCCAAATACCTCATTTCAATGGCTGACATAACATTTCTGTGCTTCAGTTCTTTCCCCTACTGGCTCCCCCTTCTTCGGTGTGAAAAAGAAGTCTTCTGTGAGAAGATATAGTTGGCAAGTGGGAGTGGGCAAACAACATCTCATGGGGACTTTTCAGGAGATTATCCATTTTCATAAATTATTCTCAAATTGCACTATCCATTTTAAGGAGTGAAGAGTCATTTGGGAATGTATTTGATCATCAAAACATTTTTTTCTGCTGCTTTGTGCTTAGAATGAATAAAAGTTAATGGGAAATTTATTAAGGTTGACAGTGCACTATGAACTTCAACGTACTGTAAGCTGAGCTGCAAAATATTCTTTAACAGGAAAGAGAAATGGGACAATGGAACTAACCTATCGTATCGCTTCTCAATGGCGGCTCTCGTGGGAGAGGCTTTGTCAAAACCTGTTTGTCATGTGCTCTGGGCTCTTTGATGGTTTTCTTTCTTAGCTCTGGGCTCCAGGAACATATTCAAGATATAACTTAACTCTACTACATAACATCTGCTATGGGGTTTCGAAACCACAAAGCAAGCACATTTAATGATTCAAAGTTCACAGCTTTATCAACAGCAACAACTGTTCACAATCAGAGTCAACATGCCATCACCACATGTTATTGACGTGACTGTAAATGGGGCTGATGATTACCACATTCACATGGTACCTTCCCCAATGATCTGTTTTTCAAACACTAATTAATGAATCCTCTCCGGACCAGTGTGAAGAAATACTATAGCACTTTAGTTGGTTGGTTTTACCGGCAGGCGTGTTAAATGACTCTGCTAACTTTCTCCACTCACCACTCTTGTTATCTTTCAACTCTCTCCATTGCCCCTACCTCACGTGCTTCCTGAGGCTAAGAGTATTTAATGTCAAAAGAAGAAAGCACACGCAGTATGACATTCGGATGCAGTATTTCTGAACTGTGTATCCACAGCGTGCCGAGATGCTCATTGCAAACATTTGTCAAATAAAGTTGGGGACAATGCATCCTATATCTATATTCCTTGCAGATGCATAACAAACATTGCCATATTAAAATCTGAGTCTTAAAAAAAAATAAAATAAAATCTGAGTCTTTCTGAAACTGACCCACTGGACATTTGACAGAGTCTAGAAATTGGTCCTGTCTTCTGTGCATGCGGGGACTGCCTATCCCATGTCCTTCCTGTGTGCCTTGCCTGGGCTGGTGTCTGAGCGGGGAACCCAAAGCCTGCCATGACTCTCCCCTGGACAATGGCTTTCCACTAGCCTCCCTGCCTCCATCCTTGTCCCCACAGCCCATTGTCCACACCTGTGCCACCCAATGTGGTAGCTAACTTCATGTGGCTACCGAGCACTTGAAATACAATTAATCTGAATTTTTGAATTGAAACAAGCACCTGATTTTGAAGACCCAGCCTGAGAAAAGTATTGTAAAATACCACAAATTTTTGTAGTTAATGAAACAAAAACAAAAACAAATAAAGGCTCTGAGTGTTTCTGCAGCATACATGTCTTTTCATTTAAGGTGATGATTTCAGAAGAAGGATAAAGGGATTTAAGAAAAATGGGGTTGTGTGAAGGGATGTGGAAGAGTGAGTAGATAGATGATGATTGTGTTTGAAATGACAAGCAAATGCAAGACAAATTCAAAGAGCCAAATGAAATCCCCATGTTGGAAAATACTTAAAGCCAGTAGTATTTCCTTAGAGCAGGTGAATGCCTTGTACAGGGAGTGGATTTGAAATCTTCAGACCTGGATAACTAATCAATTGAATGGTACTGAGTAAATCACTTAATCTCTCTGGGATTCCTTCCTCTCATCTTAAAGTAATAAAAGGTTTTGTTCTTTTATGGAAGCAGGCAAAATTCTCATGGATAAAAAACATGTTCATTTTGTTGAAATTAAAAAAAATACAAACCCCAAAAGGCACAGTGTTGGTATTCCCCTTAATGACTTTGTCACAGTCCAGTCTGCAGCCCTAGAACATTGGTAGTGTGTCTACTTTTAGGGTTGTACTCTAATTCTTAGAACTTGCAGAGATGGTTTTATAAACAAGGAATTGATGTTATTTTATGAGATTTGTAGGTACCTATAGCAGCTTTGTTATGTGTTCTCTCCTGACATTTGGGACAGAAGCCATGTCTTCATCAGAATAGGTCATGGGATCTATTGAATCAGAAGGCATGGGGTTTGTTTTGTAGCTCAAGAGTTCGGTAGTAAGGAACCATGATTACCCTAAAAGAATAAACTTAGTCTTGGGACTGGCCAAGTCACACCCTGGAACCAGCAGCTCTTTCTTCTTGAACATGCACCTCTTCTAGGTCTCCATTACTGACCAATGTCTTTGTTGACACTCATTTTAAAAAATGTATGGATATAAACCCCTGCAGTGAGGTTTTGCTCTGGCTCTAGTCTAGGAGACTATCTTTCTTAAAGTCTTTTTTTAAATACCCTTAAGTTCTTCCATTATTTTTTGCTTTTACAGTTTAATTCTCAGAAGGCAACTCCCTCCTATATAGCCAAGATCCTTATGGGGGCAGGGCATCACTGCCACTCTCATGTATTACCCATACAGAAATCTACATTTACTATTTTTCTGGCACATGGTGTCTAATAAATGTTAGACTGAAAAAGAAAACAAAAACGAAATATAAGTGAATAAGAACCACTAGCAAGGGTTTGAAGGGTAAAGAAATAAATTTTTGCCTAGCTTTGCTTTACTCTCATCAAAGGGAATAGAACAGAACATTTTGATCTTATCATTAAACTAAGAATAATGCCTACCCTAATGAATTATTCTAAGGAACAAGTAAAATAATACACAATATATCAATGTGATTTATAACTTGTAAAATGCTTTTCAAGTGTAACATACATTACAGTTATCAAATCTGTTGCAGTTTACTTGAGATTTTGCTACTTAAAATCTTATGCAAGAATGTCTAATCCCGTAGATGGTATTGGGAAGTTCCAAATGGTAAGAAAAATCAATTTGTGTTAGCTCAGTGCAATGTGTTGAACACTCAGGGCCATTTCAACCAACACACAGTTAGTCGGAATATCAAATCAACATTAAGACCCGAGTTGGTCTTTCTGGTAAACTCTTAACAGGAGGGTGAAAACAAGTGAACTATGTTATCTGTGGGAGGCCTTGTTATTAGACTGTGATGAATGTGGCTGTTAAACATTTAGGCAAAAAGATTTGCAGCTCCCAGTGCCATAGGAAACAGCTTTCTCTGTGTCCCTACACAGTCGAGTGATACAAAGCAAACTTGGCTGCTGCATAATTTCATGCAATTGTACCCTGGAGAGCCGAAGTATACAGGAAGGAGGTCTTTTGTGTACAAGTTCCCATTTAGGAAACTACAATGGAGAATGAATACATCTGTTGGTGAATGCTTACCTGCAATTATCTTTAGCTGGAATTTCCAAATGTGGAACATAATGAAAATTCCCTGGGTGGAAAAATGTCCCTGGTTAGCTTCAGTAGCTACTCGTTATTCTCTCAATGTTCTTACCAGGCAAACCGAGCAAAAAGAAACCTCTTTTATGAAAATATTACCTGTAAAGCACAGGGGTAGGTTGGCTGGTCTGTTGCAGGCAGTAATTCCTTCAAAGGGTGTTGTGATTTTGTGATGGTCTCACTCTTCCACCTGTGCAGGACTTTCATAGGCATATGCTTGATTTGGAAGGACCCTCCGTGTCAATACCCTAAGCTGGAATTAATTCATGTAGGAGACAGTTTCAGGTAGACAGGTTTTTCTTTCTCAGGAGAGGTGTTAAATATTTGACACCACATATTATACATCTATCATGCTTCACAACTGCTCATTATCCCACATAGGAGATGAAGGGAACACTCAAACTATTACCTTCATGTGATAGTTTAGAGGAAATTAAACAGGAAAACGGTTGCTCTTGGCCACACTCTATGTTAAAGGTAGGAGCAGAACTAACTGGTTGTACTTACTCATGAACTGAAACGAAAGGCTTCAAACAACTAAATAAATAGGTAAATGCTGACAGAGCTAGTTTCCAGCTTCTTCCCTGTATGTTTGTTTGGAGCCTCTCCCAGTCACTTCATAGAGTTAGTCCTCTGTGAAATTTCCAGGGAACACCTCATCTCTTACTGCTGTATCTGGCTCTGTTCCCCAATTGGATGTCAAGATTCTTTGCTTATCCTAGTTTTGTTGTTGTTGCTGGTTTCTCTTTCTTCCTTTCCCAATCCTACCTTTGGGTGACTGTGGTAATCTCCTTGTGTCTTATCTTCTATGGTCGCTTTTTGCCATAGTACCTCACCACCTATTACTATGTCCCTTTTTAGTTATTATATCCAAAAATCTTCTACCTCCCTCACCTCTCTCCCTAGAACTCTCTGGTGGTCTTGGAGGAACTCTCTGGAGCATATTGCAGACAACTTCTCTGTGATCTCAGAATAGGTACTTCAAATTATCACAAAAGCTGGCAATCTAAATGTATAATTAAACAGTAACTAAGGGGTACCTGGGTAGCTCAGAGGTTGAGCAACTGCCTTCGACTCAGGGTGTGATCCTGAGGTCTTGGGATGGAGTCCCACATCAGGCTCCCCACAGGGAGCCTGCTTCTCCCTCTGCCTGTGTCTCTGCCTCTTTCTCTGTCTCTCTCAGAATTGATAAATAAAATCTTTCAAAAAAAGAATAAATTTAGGATGCCTCAACTCAGTGAATCATTTTAAATGATCATAATAAAATAATGGAGAAATGAAAAATAATTTTAATAAAATATTAAGTGAAAAAATACAATGCGAAATGTTATGTTTCTCATGACTCATTTAATTCATATGCTTATGGATAGACAGAAATGCAATATGTCAAACTAGAATATAGATGGTTTGGGTAGTGAGATTATCTCAATTTTCAAATGTAAAACATTTCGGTAAGGTCATACTTTTTGGATAATAATCCTCAGTTTTGACCCAGTCCCTTTTTTCCCCAAATTATTAGTACCTTTACTGACATGGTTTTCTCAACTTTAGATTGATATCACTTTCCTTCAGTTCACATTTGGAAGATCTGTAAAATCCCATCTATGAATGAAAAAGATGATCAGGATACAAGATGAATTGCCATAAGGAAAAGGTTATAGAGTTGGTCCCTCTGTGAAATTTCCAGGGAACACCTTATCTCTTGTTAAATTTATGAATAGAATCTCTAATTGGTTTTCATTCTTTTAATAATTCAGACTTCCAAATTTTAGTTCATTCGTCAAATTTAAGTTACCTCACTAGAAAAAAAAGCTGTTTCTCTTCATCGCCTATTTGTCCATCTAGAAAAGGACATACCCTGTAAATGAGAAAGAGCCCAGGAACATCAGAGAAGCAGAAAGTAATGCTAAGTAATAAGATGTTCTGTCCTCATGTCTTATTTGTTCAGTGTCGGTGGGATTAGGCGTCTTTCAAAGTAGCTGTTTAAAAAACAAATACTGCAATTTAGGGCAGAATGAAAGAAACTTTCATTCATTGGACAAAAGAACTGGTGCCTCGTCTTCCTTTTGGAGAAAAGTGGCATGAATTGCTTGAAATTTAATTCTAATTGCTCTTTTGCTGTTGTCATAGATTTCCCAACACTGGCCATCTCTGACCCTGCACTGTGGTCTCTGGACGTGTGCTTCAGAGGTGCACCGTTTGGGCCAGTGTCACCAGGGGAGCACTGCTGAACCTCACTGGCAGGTCGCCCTTCCTTCAGCCTCTTAGGCGGAAGGCTCAGGGATTCGGGTGTTAGAGATGTGCCGGCTCTGATGGTAAGCAGCAAGCTATTTGGATGCTCAAGATAGAGGGAAGGCAAAAACTCTGTGGGTTTTAAGCTTTCTTTGAGGCCTGGGATGTTAGTCCTCGGTCCAGGCCTAACTCGGATTGTTAATTCCGAGAATGCAAGAGTGGCTCAGACCACGGACACGGTGCCCCAGTGCCAGAGCTAAGCCTGCCCTGAGCTGAAAATGGAATGGTTCAACGTTGCATGCAGGTTATTAAAGATTCTGCTTACTTTACAACGGTCTGTTAACAGCTCTAATGTCTTTAACATGTGCAGCCTATTGACTTTTAAGTAACATTTTATTGAAGTAACTGCCGTGCTTATTAGCCCGTAAGATTTACGCTTCATTTTCAGTCCTGAATCTGGGGGAGGGGGCGGCATTCCCTTAAATGGTGAGGCGGGAGCATTGTGAGATAAGAGATACTCAGTGTGAATGGGAACATCTGTGGTGCAGTAGGGTTAGGAAGAGAAGCAGCTCGTCTCCTAGGATTTGGAGTGTGCTAAAAGGTCACAGAGAAACAATCACATCTTCATTAATGGAACTAAAATTTGGAGGAAAAAATATTTGCAGATGTGGCCGATGTGAATGGCTTATGTCGCACTTGTACTTGTTTAATAGTATCAGGTGGACGGTTAATTTCAATGAGTGTGAAATTTCACATAAATACACATACAGCAAACCATCAGGACTGATACCTCAATGTTCTGTGCTGCTGTTACTTAGGCATTCTGGAAAAATGAAAGATTGGCCTATCTGATCTCTTTTGCGGCTGCTGTTAACTCTCGAAAACACAAAGAATAATGCCACTCACTCTATGTAGGGATCATTGTGCACGAAGTAAGCCAATATACAGAGCTACAAAAAAGTCTACAAAGACATCACGAGGAGTAATCGGTATTCCTTTGATCCTTAGATTTGGGGGGCTAGCAGATCGTTAACTGTAGGATGTAAAAGGAAACTTTAAGGAATTTAAAATAAAATTTGATTTTTATATTAAATGTATTAGAAATGTGTTTGTAAACAGCTGGATATCTGTTTAGTTTTTCTTTTCCTTACTGCTAAGGAAGACAGCTATCCTAAGTACAAATGTGAGTTTATTTCATAAAGGAGAATCTTTCCATATAACTGCATATTAGTGAGCTCAATACGATAGGGTGGAAATGAAATCTTCAGATGGCTCTCCCAAAGAGCAGAGAAGCAAGAGAGCAAAACCCAGTTCATGAGAGTAGGCATAAATACGACTTTCACAATGATGTGAAGTTTTATGGCCTATGGAAAACTCCACGTTTCTCATCTCATTTTTCAAGGCATGGCTCAGAGATCAGCCGAAGGACCAGAGCACAAGGCATGGTTTTCTCATAACTTTACAAACCAAAGATAAAGCATTCTTGAACATTTATGGTAAAAACTAAAAGGCAGATAAGAACCGCTGGCTAACTCTGAGCCAGTACTATTTCTTCTGCTTTGAGACATTGTCTCTTCCTTTCTGAGAAATCCCATCACCCGTGCTTGAACTGATGGAGGAGAACTGTCCGTCATAGCCACGGGGCTTAAATTACCAGCTTTTCAGGTCTGCAGAGACTTTGAGAAATGTACTAATATATTCACAACAGGAGGAAAGTGCCAACAGAAACAGATCCTGAATTGGTTCCCAAACAGGATGACAGAAAAGGTCCACCCAAGACCACACACAATTCAGCTGCATTGCGCGGGGGCCCTGCAATACACTTGTTTTGCTTCACCGCCTATCAGCAGCCCGGGAGCGCTTCACGTGGGGACTAGATGGCTCCTGCCACTTAATTAAATTTTGCACTTAGCTCAGTGACTCAGAATCTGTGTTGTTAAAAAGTATATATTTCTTCCAAGTAGCTCAGTTTCCAAGGGATGTTTCCTTTAAGAAGAAGTAAGCAGAGGAGGTCGGGGGAGTAGGGGCAGTGTGCAAATAAGAGTACATTTATGTTCTGAGTTTGCACACTTGTGTATGTACATTGGTGTACACATCATCTATGGATACATTCATAATACATCTCTCAATTTTTTTTCATTTGGAGCAGTTTTTTTTTAATTGCCTGAATATTATTTAAGATAAAGCACTAAAGACTAGAGTGAGAGTTCTGTACTGCAAAAGCCTGGAAAGTCAATACGAATTTAATAACATCAGTTGCTAGTCGGCTGCTTTCTGGATATGGAATCTTTCAAAGGGATTGTGAAATCACTGGGGTTGGCATCAACAGGGAAGACTTTTTATATTCAAAATCATATACCCTGAAAACTCTTGATCCTAACCAGAGCAAGTGAGGCAAAGCTCCACCTCAAATGACCAAAGAAGTCCCAAATCTAGCTGTCTTGCCTAAAATCTAAGCATTATAGGCGCAAAAATGAATTGCTTAAGTACTTGGAAACATCTGTGGTGTCTTATTTAACTTCTGATTAATTGTAGATATGGCCCATGTGAAAACAATTGATATAAGGCTGAAAAAGATGGGTGATTATAAATTCCAAACATTTCAGAACCTTTATATGAGTTTTCTCAACCTTGGTTAATGCTTTAGTTCCAACACCTTTAATAAAATCAAGGTGACAGACCATGAAAACATTGACTTCAGAACTACAAGCAAATCTGATACTATTGTTGAAAGATGCCTGGGGGCACGTGGACTTGTGTTCAGCAGCAGAGAAGGCCTTAGAGGTGGTGGAGGTGTGCAGGCTCTGCTGTGGAGAACCCAGGGATTCCTCAGAACGGCTGCAGGGCTTTGAAATCTTAAACCAGCTAAAAGAGAAGACGCTGGAGAGCAAATCCTACCCAGATCACAGGAAACAGAGTGTTATCCAAAGGCAAATTTATTTTCTCATAAAAAGTAGATTTTTTTCCTGATTTTAAGTAAAACGTGGTTTTATAAATTAATGCCGGTGCAACATAAAAGAGGCTTAAATGTGACCATAAAATTTTTTCACACTGCTGTTCTTCCACAGTCAAGCCCAGACCCCGAAAAGGCAAACAGGCAATTTTACCGCTAACTAAAGCACTGATTGCTAAATAACATAACCTTTTCAGACTTCCAAATAGTGTATTTCATAAAACAAGGCATAGTTTTGTAATTCTCTGGATGGGAAGCAGGGAGTAATAAAACCTGGATCATTTTAGGGACCTGAGAGATTTCCATTGAGCAATCCCAGCGTTATCTAAGAAAAGAATAGGTTCCCATTCACGTTCATTATCAAGTTCCACCATGTTTTCATTGGCAAAAGTAGATACAAAAATCAGAGCATATTTATTTCATAATGTGATTGGATTTTATTTTTGAACTAATTCTTTTTTATTTATTATCTACTGTGTTGTGATAACTTTCTGAATAAAAGTCCCTATATGTAAAGAAGGTTAAAGATACTGTACTCCAGAGATTTTAAAATGCCAGATAGTTGGATATTTCCCAAAGAAGGATTACTCTAGAGAGAAAATTGGGATCTGATGTTGCACAAGTAAAAGTAAAGTGATGTATAGGGGGAAACATACTATGTTTCTTTTTTTTTTTCATACTATGTTTCTTAAGTGATTAGAGTTTACTATTTTGCTATATCAAATTATGCCAAAAAAGTTGCATTTGTTCCTATATGACAAGACAGATAATTTTTTCTTATAATATTATAATGACAAAATTTAATCAGATCGTATGATGTGGGCTATATCTGAAAGAAATGAATTACACATGAAATGTCACTTTAAACAAAAAGTTGTTTTACAACGATGTTTATTTTTTAATATTTAAATAGACAAAATGTAGGAGATTATTTCTAAGTCATGAAGATGCTGCCAAACTGTCATAAAGAAATGTGAACTATTATATGTGTTCATAGATTTTTTTTAAAGATTTTTTTATTTATTCGTGAGAGACAGAAAGAGAGGCAGAGAAGCAGGCTCCATGCAGGGAGCCCCACGTAGGACTCAATCCTCGGTCTCCAGGATCATGCCCTGGGCTGAAGGTGGCGCTAAACCACTGAGCCACCAGGGCTGCCCGTATGTTCATAGATCTTATTCCCATCCCTTCCTCTCTCATGCAATTTAGTAATATATTACATAATTCTAATGGGAAGTTAGATCTCTGTTATTTAGATACATAGAAATTATCTCCACTTAAAATATCTTAATTTAATGAAATAGTATATCAAGCAAATCCCATTTTAGATGAGTAACTTTACAAATAAAATTATGTACTACTATCTCTTGCTAACTGAATTCTGGGAAAATTTTGTCAAAACTGTAATCAAATATTTAGTTTTCTATGAAATCATACCGTGGTTTATTTATTTGCTATTTATAATTACAAGAGTATCTGCTCTTTTACTATTGTCCTCTAATTTGAGGATTATTTAAAAAATCCTTATGTGTGTGTATGTGTGTGTGTGTGTGTGTGTGTGTGTATAAAATCACACTGCTCTTGGTACATGAGGAAAGCATTCTATTTAATTTATCTAAAAATTCAACAAATCTATTGGTTTTAAATTCAAAATAGATGAGAATGAAGAATGATTTGGGATAGTGGGGAAAAAAACTAATCAAAATAAATTTCTTACACACCAACCAAATCATGACAATTCCTTTTCAAACAAGTTTAATTTTATTGTGAATCATATTAAGGCAATTGTATGAGACTCTGTAGGGTTTGAAGCTTTATAAAGACTCAATGATTTTGCAGATTGCAAAGTATTCTTTATCCTTTCAACCTGCAGTTCTTCATTTAAAAAAAGACATTTGATTTTTCCGACCTTCATAGTTACTTAAATCATGGAGCTTCTATGGCTTTCAATAGTACTCAATGGCAAACACAGGCACAACATAAATCTGTAGAGAGCTTTATCATTTTCAAAGCATTTCCACACACAAAACCTTGAGAGGTAAGCAGAGTTTCCATGCTGCTATACAGATGAGTACACTGAGATATAAAGAGCTGAGGAGTCTCCATTGGATCCCAGATCTTAGTAACTAGATACCTAGCTTAGATGTAATGATTTTGAACAGCACACAACATGTAGAAATATGCCAGCAGCCCAAGGCCTGGAAAATCTTCATAGCAAGAAATAATATAAATTAATGTTAACATCCTTTTTCCCAGGTACCTAATTCCAATTGCAAATTTTAATGTTTATGAACAGAAAAGAACCATTTACACAACTGTGTGTAAAAACTTTTGAAGATGGAGAATAATGATCTTGGGGGTAATACATAGGGCTGGAACCAGGATGTACTTAGACTTACTGAAGTTAAGTCAAAGTTGCCATCAAGTTACTGGAGATCCCATGTTCTCAGTTTGATTTTATCCGGTATGGCTCTGGTCAAGTAGAAATGCTAGTTGTACCACTGCTAGCTCTGTATCTGGGCAAGTTGTCCAGTCTTTCTCTGTCTTAGTCTCTTTGTCTCTAAAATGAGGTTATCATAGTTCACTTGCAGGGATTTCCATGAGGAGTAGGTGAGCTAATGCAAATAAAGCAGCTGAATGGTGTATTAATTTCCCAGGGCTGCCCATAACATGTTATCTCAATCTGGATGACCTTAAATAGCATTTATTCTCTCACAGTTCTGAATGCCACAAGTCTGAAATTAAGGTATCATCAGAGCCCCTTCTAAAGACTCTAGGGGATAATCCTTTGCTGCTTCCAGCTTCTGGTGGTCCCAAGTGTGGTGCGTGGCTACATAAATCTAATCTCTACCTCTTTGTTCAGGTGGCTTTCTTCTCTGTCCTCATCTCAAATCTACCTCTGCCTTTCACTTATAAGGACACTTGTCATTGAACAGAGGGTCCACACAGATGATCTCACCCTGAGACCCTTAATCTCATGTCGGCAAAGATCCTTTTCAAAATCAGGCCACAATCGCAGGTTCTGGGATTAAGATGTAGCTTTATCTTTTTGGGTCATCACTATTCAGTTCATCACACATAGCACCTGGGTGCCAGAGTACCCCCATCTCTATTATCTTCGATTTGAACTATAAAATGTGGTCAAAAAAAAAAATAAAAATAAAAATGTGGTCAATTCTATAGTGATTAGCTTAGTGGTTCCCAGTTCTTACTGCACATTAGAATTACCTGAGGTGTGTTTTGGGTGGTGGAACATGAGCATCTGTAGTTTTTTTCTTTTTAAAAAAATATTTATTTTCATGAGAGAGAGAGAGAGCACACACATAAGTGAGCAAACAGGAGTGGGGCGGGGGTGGGGTGGGGTGGGCAGTGGGAGGGAGGGGGAAGGAGAAGCAGTCTCCCTGCTGAGTGCAGAGCCTAACCTGAGCCCCATCCCATGACCCAGGCATCTGTAGTTTTTAAAGCTCTCCCGGTGATTCCAATGCACGAAGTTAGGAACTGCTGGATGAGGATGCAATTAGAGGTTGGTCATAGAGACCTTGGGTTTTCTAGATTAAAACAATCTTTGGGTTTTATCTGTTGGACCAGTCCAGTATTCTGGGATATGGAAATAGAGAGGAATTTATTGTTTCATCTGCTCGCCCATGCAAATCATGGTACTTGACTCCTACACATCATTTTTGCCTGTGCTTTATGCCAAACTTTATCTGTGGTAGTAGAGTTTAATAGAAGAGTTTAGAGCAGGACTTGATGGAAACTTAAAATCAAGCTCCAACCTCATGACTTTGTTGATTCAAGAGCACTCTTTGTAAAGGAGCTAGAGCTAGACATAATCTTTGTCTCCAAATCTAAATTAAGCCAAGGCTTTGGGTGCTGTAGAGGACACTGTATTGCAGGAAGAATCCTTTTCTAAATTTCTCACGCACATCTCGCTAATAAAGACACCGTACTGTTTTTGCAAGAACTCTTGAGGTGTTAATTTGCTTAGGCTATGTTTACTGGGTTTGGCTGTCCAAAGCATTAGTAAACTCTTCTTTCAGTTTTTTTCTTTCAATGTTATTTCACATGCTGACCTTCTTGATGGATTATAGATTTTCTGTCACAGCAAAACTCCAGAAGAAATTTGGGAAGGAAACTTGGTATAGTGCCTCCTGACTCAGGAAGACAGCATATGTCACACCACCAACCTCCAAAGTTTAAACATACCCCTGTGGACACACACATTCTACTCCATGTACTGCTCTTTTCTGACTTGCCTAGTCAGTCATCAAATGCAGGTTTTCAAGAGGTCCCATTAGTGATCCTTTTTGTCCTGATGACCTTACCGTGTCTCTGTAAAGACATCAATCCCAGAAACCAGCCTAAGACCTTTGACTATGTATATGGGGCACCTGGGTGGCTCAGGTGGTTGAGCATCCAACTCTTAATCTCAGCTCAGGTCTTGATCTCAGGGTGGTGAGCTCGGGCCCCATTTCAGGCTCTACCCTGGGTGTGAAGCCTACTTAGAAATTAAAAAAAAATAAAAATAAAAATAAATAAAAATAAAAAGAATGTACAGTTGATAAAGAAACCTAGGGTTCCTATGCCAGGGTTATCTGCTTTCAAAACACAGCTTTAGGTCAAAGCAATAAAGCCCTACAAGGTACAGTTAGGCATTAACCAGATTTTGAGATATATTTTGAGATAACAGAATAATGAATCTGATGTCTTGAAATCAGACAGCCTAACCGTTCACCTACTTTTCCTGTTTATTAGCCTATACTCAACAGTGGCAATTTTGGAGCATCCACAGAATGCACTGGTTATTAGCCATCTACATGAACCCTGTCACCTATAGCCTGAGAATCTCAGAAAGTAAACTGGAAGGAGACTGAAGTCGGCTTTGAAAGGGGACACAAATCCTGGGAAACCTGAATCTTTTGGCCAGGAGAAAGAGATGAGAGTATATGAACTCTCTAAAATTTCCACCCGAAGGGAAACTGATAAAGACATGTAAAATCACTCACTTTATACTTAGATAGTCAAATTGTATTTTTAAAAACAAGAGAATATCACAGAAGTCAGGATAAAAGTTACCTCTCTGAGAAGGGAGTTAATATAACAAGAATAGTCACTAGAGGGCCCCTAAAGTAGAGCAATGTTCTATTTCTTAATCGATAGATGGTTGCATACGTAGTCAACTTATTATTCTTTACACAATAAATGTTCTACATATTCTTTTCTATGGAAGTGATCTTCCACAATTTAAAAACATGACAGCAGGATTAACCTGGACCATGGAGTATTTTAAAAAAGACCATTTTCTCCCATTTGTTTCGTATGAATTTTTATTCCACCAGTATGCCAATTATTAGACAACAATTCCACTAACATGTAACATCTTTAAGTCGAAAAGTTTTCATACCCCATCTTTAAAACACAAAGGAAGTTCTCTTCGGGGGTCAGAACAGAGCAGGGGAAACGATGGGCTCATTAAAAATATTTCAATACCATCACCATTTCTGAAAAAGAGAAATGCTGAGAGATAAGTAAAGTGGCAGTTCTGTTGACACAAAAGAAGTCATTGGAAGAGAGGGTTAGGGGCACAGGCAGAAAAATGCCATTAAACCAGCCTTCCTGTCCAGTTTTCCAAGTGCTTTTCCTGGGAAGTTTTCCATTATTTAACATTTTCTTTTCTTTATGGAGTTTATATCCCCCCTCCCACAACTGTTGTTGGTTTTCACCCCAATTATGCCTGCAAAAGCCATTTGTGAAGTCAACTGGAAGATTTTTTTGGAAAAAGGGGGATCCAGAGATGCTGGATTCAGACTCCTGAATCTGGCCCCTCGTCCCAATTCTGTTCCTTGGGAATCGCCTGCAGAAATGTCACTGCCAGGGCTTGTTACATTTGTAAATGGATTTTTTCCATTGTGTGTGGGAGTCTTGAGGACTTATTAATCTCGAAAAAATGCGACGACAGTAAAAAAATGTAAAATAGTTAACACAAATAGCCTTCGAGTTGGGGTCATTAAAACATTTTTTTCTGCTAATGCGGATACAAAAGTGTAAAGTAGAACTTCAATTATATTCTTCCCGTTTACTCTAAAAAAAGTAATTTTGGGATGAACACAGGAAAGGTAATGCTCCTTTTACTTTATATAAAAGAGATGACTGGGGTGAGAATGGAGGCGATGTGCAGCTGTAAAAAAAAAATGTTTTTAATTCATGCAAGAATTTGTCATTTCACAATAGCTTGCTTTTGTTTCAAATTTTCTTATCCATAAATCCAACAACTCACATATTCAAATCCTGTTTTAATACTCCCAGGAGGTTTAATTGCCTGTATTCTTGTGTATTGGTTTTGGCAATTTTAGCAAACCTTATGATTCCTTTGCAAAGTACCAACACAGAAACATTATGAGTAATGATTAAGGTATTGAAACTGATAATTAAACTTGAGTTTTTGTAAGAGTGAATTTTGTAACACAGGCTCACAAGGCTTTCTTTGTTGTGGCAGGATTTATTTACTCAGATTGGGAAGGGGAAAAAAAGGGGGGGGGTCTTTAAGTTAGAGGACAAAATACTCAACGATCCTAAAGGAATTATTCAAAACCCTACATTCAGCAATTTCTCAGCCACCAGTGCAAAGTAAGTTATTTAGCATTGGTAACGTTTCGAATAAACCGGGGGAGCAAATGCTTGCGAAGTTCACGGGGACTACGGAGGGAGCAGGGAGTGGAAAGAACCGGGGACACCCCGGCGCTGCCCTTCGCTCGCTTCACCATGGGGTGGCGCTCCAAGGCTCAGATTCGCCCGCCCTGGCCTCCTGGGCCGGGCTAGGCGGCGGAGAGCAAACCTCAAGCTCTCCCCCTTGCTGCTCTCCTCACTGTACATGTAAAATATTTACAGTAAGAACTCACCGACCATCCAGAACTGATGAAAATAACAAAGTAATTAGAAATCAGTTGGACATTTGTATACTTAGCTATCCCAACTGTGTTTATACAGGTGATGGCCATGAAGGTTTTGGATAGAAGGAGTAGTAGCACTCTAATTTCAAACTTTCTGAATTAAATTTCTTCCCTGAAAGTATTTTCAAAGATCAAAAATAAAACCACCTTGGCATCTAAATTCCCAGGGATCCGCTCTTAACTGTTTGATAAATGATGCCGTTCAAACCAGTTTTAAATCCAATGACTCAAAGCAAATCCAAGTTATTTCTGAAGTCAGGGATAGCACGTACATATATTTTCATGATAAAAGAAGAAAGGTGACTACATTTGAAAAAATGAAGACTTCAAGCCAGCATCTTGTTTTAGTTTAGCACCTTGGACCCTACCCCACGAGAATTATTAATGAAATATGCAAAGTCGTGGAATAAACTACAAATTAAACTCTGTTCCCCTAATAATCTCAATCATTTTTATTGTTTAGCTGGGCAGATATATTGCTCTGTGCAAAGGGAAAAAAGAAAGCACTCCATTTTCAAAGGAAAAGAAGCACAGAGGATAAGGTTCACAGCTACAAAAATACGTATGATTCATTTCAAAATGAAGCCGTCTTAAAGACAGTGGTCTGCTCAACCATCAGCATCTTCCATGGCCAAGAAGAAATATTCCTTCATATGCGCAGCTAGGATCATGCCATATCAACCATTTTTCATCTTACTCATTTTACTTAAAATATCACATGATGGGCATTTCCTCAAATAATTAAATGCTCTTAGAAAATCCAGTTGTTGATATCTGCATCATGATTCCTTCAACATTTTGCTTGTTAATCATTGGGCAGGCTATTTTCTATTTTTCTAAATAACAGTTTAATAATTATAAATAAAATTTTCATATATATAAATTCTTGTCAAGAACGGTCTTTACATGTTTAAAGACAGTTTTCATTTGGTATAAAAATAATATATTTGATCTTAACATTAAAAATTAAAAAAAAATTCTTTGCAGAATCTGTTCTCAGTTTATATGATTTGAAATTAACTGAATATTGACACAGGGTGTTTTTTTGTTTTTTGTTTTTTTTGGTCTGGATGTTAAAGTCCCTAAGAAGAATGCATTGATGCCAGACATACTTGGATCAATTTTAAGATGCCACACTTCTAGAAATATAAAACCTACCTCTGGAACTATTTGTTAATATCTCAATTAATGACAGACTTACATACTCAACAGATTTACAATATTAAATTTGATTTAATATTCAAATGTTGACATTTCCTGTTATTTTCCACAGAAGTATTTGGATTTGAAAAGATCAAGAGCTTGGTGGGAAAAATCTTGATGCTTCTGACCCTGAGGAAGTGCCCTTCTTTTTGAGAAGATTGGGTATTTAATTTTGTGTATTGAAAATTAATTCCCCACGTAAAGATTGCTAAATCCAGAAGACATTTGTCTACAATCGCAAAATCATGGTTGAAAAGCCTGAAGATATAAAGGATTGCGCTTGAATATATAGTTAGACGTATAGTGTCTGCTTTAAAATATTTCTATATTTGGGCATGAACCTTTTCGGAGGTATTCAAACATAGTCTCTTTTTCTTTGACTTTCTGTTTACACACATCATAGTCATAATTTATTAGTGAAGAAAAACTTTTCCTTTTTTAAAAATTTTGCCAATGAGACAGTGAAGAGAATTATCATCATGTACAACTACGGTTTTACCCTTAGGCTGTTAAAACTAATTAATATGCTTTAAGCAGATATTTCAAAATCCTACCACTGTTTCTACAGAACCAAATTTCATATTCAACTGTTTTCCCCCACTGTTACTTAAGTAACCGTTAATTGCATTCAGATAACAATGTGGAAGTTGAAATATTATATTCACACGTCAAAAAAGGCAATTCTTCAAAAGGACAGCTTTTAGGGCTCTGTGTTAAAGGGAATGGGGCCCTTTAAAGTAAGAACACTCCCGAAGGCAAGTTACATGCTCTCAGGACTTTCCTTTTGCTATCATAGCCAAAGGAAGACACGGAAAGAGAAATCATCTAAGCTTCCAGAGGGCAGTGACCACGATGATGAATTTGTTTTTTTATAGTACCCAGGCCAGAGCCTGGTGCAGGTGGGTGTTTTCCTACCCGAATTTGCCTGGTGGAATGAGCAGCCCCTTGGAAGTCAGATCCTCCTGCTTTCCATCTGTGGATGTCTGTCATTTAGGGACAATGACCAGCGCTATATTTTCTTAACCCAATATGGACAGAGAACGTGTTTGGATTGTATTGTGTGACATCCCCTTCTCTATCGAAAAGGCCTGAGAGAGGAAGGAGGTGGGGTCTGGTTTTTAAAGGATGGGTCTAATGCATTCAGCTGTTATCACACTTTGCTGATTGTAATCACTCGTTTTATGGTTTCTTTTCCAGCTGCTCCAAAAATTCACTGCAATGTCTTCTAGGTTTATTTTTAATATCCCGTAATTCAAAGATCTAAGAAAGAAGAGTTGAAATAGAAATCCATGTCCCCATCCCCTCCTCATTTTTTTCTCATGGGGAAGAAAGGGTTTAGGATTTGAACACATTCCTTAAAATCCTTTCTGGAGAGATGTGTTCTTTTCTGTAGGGAAGGAGCCAGCTTGGAGCACATCCACGGGCTTATTCAATTGATGGAAGAGTTGGGAAAAGATCCTTATGTAAACACACAGAAGTGTTTATAAATTTAAAAAATTAATTCCTTCTTCAGAGCATTTATAATTAAAATGTTCCCTTTTTGAGAATGGTAGCAGAACAGTAGTACTCTGTTGGCATCTTAGCATTTCTAGAGTCCTTAATGAAAATATTTTCTCTAAACTCAATTATTTGAAAAGTTATTCAGTAAAGGTTAAAAGTATCGCTCCGTAAGCTGCAGAACACTTTCAGACTCAGGGGAACTAAAAGACAGCTACACCCCCACTTGGGCAGTCTCTAAAAATACCTTGACTTACATATTAAAATTGGCTTATTTCAGGGAAAGTTTAAGGTGTCGGTTTTCTGTTTTCTCCTGTCAGGGTAATCCTCTGAAGAGCTGGGTCTGAGAAATGACTCAGCTAGAATTACAGGTTGCCACCTTGGCATTTTCACCGTGTAGCAAAAATTCAGTCACTTTTAAGTCCTTAGAAAGCTCATACGAAAAGAAACAACAACAACAACTCCCCAAACCCAAGCGCCAAACCCCCAAACCTGCCTGTAAATCAGAAAGACCCAGTATCTTGATTTTAGTGAGAGGTAGTTTTACTGTCTGCCCGCTGTCACCACAGCTGTCAGCAAGATGCCTTAAACATCCTAATTGTCACCAGGGATCAGATTGTTCCTTAACTAATTGTTTGGATCAGCTAATCTACATCCATCATCTGCAAAGGGCAGGCAGCCCCAAGCATCCTGTAATTTAGATAAAACTCCTATCCTGGGTGTAAACACAATTGTGTGGGTGACCAAGGGTCAGCAGACCAAAAGCCTACCTATGGGTGGAACAAGAGTGTGAATTGTAAACTGAGGACTGAGTGAGCCTCCCAGTTTACAAGCCCAGACCACCTGCGTGTATCCTGCTCAAACTATTGCAAATCAGTAGAAGATTCTGTTTCACTGATCACAATATGCCAAGAATCTAAATAGAGCAGACAGCCAAGATCACTGCCTAAACAGCTCTTGTGTCTGCACGCGGATAGGCTCTGGGGGTACTCTTTCTGACACAAATGTGCTTACAAGCCTTTCTTGAGTTAAACTCCTAAGAACATACAGGAATAAAGTGTGAATTATATATGTAATACACACATTTCATGTTGGAATGCAGCTTCCCTTCCCAGAACTGCTGCTTTAGTCAGTTCTCCAAAACAAAAACTTAAGTCATTATTTTAGACTCTGGAATCACTTTCTTTGCCTTCATTTGCTCATTTTTCCATTTCAGACTCCTATGAGTCAGGCAAGCAAGTTTTCAGGCCTCAGAAATGGCAAACCATTTAGAAAGGAGCCATCACCTCACCATGACGTTGGTTTTATGTGAAAGTGCTTTAAAAAGAACTACTGAATTGGTTCAAAATTTAGAGAATGAAGGCAGCCAAGATTCTGTCCTCAATTTACTGAGCAGAAATTAATAGAGGAAGAAAGACAAATCCATGATAAACAATAAACAAACTTACAGCCTTTCCAAAGAACTATTTATTAGGATGCTTAAAAAGGGCCCCAGGGATTTTGTTAAAAATCGAGGTTGGAAAACCCTCCACACTTTCTCCCTCATTCAGTTAGTACAGACCCGATTAATTTTGCATAAAAGAACCTTATAAATGTTGTTTAGCTGGTGCTTCCCTCACTTTTTTGGATTTATTTTTATACCTATCATTACTTTGTAGAACCAAGGTGCTATGGGACAAACTCTGGAGAAATGGTAAAATAAAGGCAATTGCTAAATAATAAGAATAACCTGCATTTATTGTAGCTTACCCATTTCCCAGGCATTATTTTAAGCATTTT
The DNA here is from genome assembly GCF_048418805.1 of Vulpes vulpes. Lineage (NCBI taxonomy): Eukaryota > Metazoa > Chordata > Mammalia > Carnivora > Canidae > Vulpes > Vulpes vulpes. The sequence goes on from NC_132780.1 coordinate 173,351,125, forward strand.
ACATGTGTTAAAGCATTTCATCGTTACAGCAACTCCATGGGATAGGTATTCTTATTATTCCCATTTTATAGGAAAACTGATTCACAGAGAGGCTAATTAATTTGCACAGGATCACACAGACTGTTCTAGTGCATTAGCACAGCACCAGTTGGGCAAGCTTAGGGAAAACCCTTTTAGAGGAAACCGGCTTTGAAATGGGAATAAGAGGCAAGCAGGAGAGTAGGGAGGGCTTGTTGTTCCACTGAGGGAGATGGACGAGGAGCATAGATGCTGGAGACTTCTATAAAATGAGACTGGAGAGAATTAGGGGCCTAGCCTGGGGCAGAGGAGAAAGGAGAAAAACAGAGCCAGAGCGGGGCTCGATGGCGGGTGTAGGCAGTGATGAGTGGCCACTGTGGAGCTTCTATCATGAGCAACTTGATTTTGTCACTTTCACCTATAACATGGATTAAAAGGACTTAACAAATCTGTAGACTGTTTTCCTTCCCTCCCCCCAACTTTGGCTACTTCTCAAGAATGTTCCTTTCGGATTACAAAAGTAGATTATGTATTTATTGTAGGAAATATGAAACACATAAAGCACACGCGCAGAGGCAAAAAGAAAATGAAAATATTTCTAATTCGGCCTCCCAGAGCTGACCACTTTCAGCATATAGCATGTATAATAAGGCCAGACTTTTAAATAAGAAAATGGACTGAGAGTGTACATAGGGCTTTGTGATTTTCTCCCCTTCATCATAGCTTAGCTTGATATAGTGATATTTTCCATGTCTTTATACATCGCCAACTTTAGTGAATGCATGAAATTAGATTTAATTATTTTACAGATCTGCTATTGATAGATTCTTTTCATTTTTTGCTATTCTGTCCAATGCTTCAAGGGACTTGCTTTGAGATTAATATTTCCCCCACTTGAGATCATTATAATTTCATACAAACTAACATTAAGCCATTAAATCACTGTGTGCATATACACATATGTATATGCATATATATTTTTAAATAATTTTTATACCTATTGCTAAATGCCTTCCCTAGATTGTACCACTCTATCCCCTTCACGGCATAAAATGAGAAAGCCATTTCCCCACACACCAAACCCCACAGGTACCAGCATTCCTCTACTTCCATACTTTTGATTTATAAGGTGGAGAGGAACAAAGCCATGCCTCAGAGCAAAGGTGGGTCACCCTGGCTTGCCACCAACAGATGGCGGTGACTGCCACATGGATGGTGTCACTTGCATTTTAGAAGGAATTAACTTAAATCAGTCTTTCAGAAGTTAATCTGTAAAACTTGTTATCAATTTGATAAATATAAGTATTACATTCTCATTTAGATGTAGATTTCTTTGGTTACTGAGAAAACCGAACAATTTTCATATATTCATCTGTATTTCTTTTGTAAATTGTCTTGTCACTTATTTTGCCCACTCTTTTTCTACTGCAGTGTTCATCATTTAATGTATTATTAGTGTACATCATTTATGTATTATTTAAAAAATATGATTCCAGATTTTCATTTGCCTTTTACTCTATAGTTTTGTTTTTAATTGGACAAAGGAGAGATGTACCTAAGTTTTAAATGTTCATATAGCCATTTATTTTTTATGCCTTATGATTAGTTTGTTTTTATGCTGAAAAGGGCTCTCTTTACCTCAAGATATTTTTTAACAATTAACTCTTTACTATCTCTGATATTTATTTCAATGTAAGATGTCAAGAGAGTCAACATTATTTTTTCCAAAAAGCTAATCCATTGTTTCTCCCTTAAAAAATAATCCCACCTTTCTATAATGATTAGAAATACTGATTTTAGCCTATAATAAAATTTTGTGTCTGCTGTGATCCATTTCAGACCTTTCCAGTCTATCATTGGGATATATTTAATTACTAGAGCCACTGTTTCAGTAGTACTTATTCATGTATTGCAGTGCTGGTTGACTCTAACATTTTTTGTCTCTTTTTGCTGTTATTCTTTAAAAGTATTTTATTGATTTTTAAATCACTACATTAACCCAGGCTCCTTATAACAAATTCAACAGCAGAGCATGGTGTATACATAAAGTTAATAATTTCCCCCTCCCCCTTCTAGTCCTGGTCTGCCATGAAAACAAAGGCTTATAGTTTGGTGAATATATTTTTGCACTTTTATTTGTGTTCTTTTTTTTTTAAGATTTTATTTATTTATTCACGAAAGAGAGAGAGAGATCGAGAGAGAGAGAGGCAGAGACACAGGCAGAGGGAGAAGCAGGCTCCATGCAGGGAGCCCGACGTGGGACTCGATCCCGGGTCTCCAGGATCACTCCCTGGGCCAAAGGTGTTGGTAAACCACTGAGCCACCCGGGCTGCCTTCTTTGTGTTCTTATGAGCAAATAATAATAATGAGAATATCAAGTGCAAGGCATTGTTCAAAGTACTCTGTGAATTTATTTCATTTACTTTTTTTATAACACATGTGTGAGGCAGATATTATCACTATCAATATATGGATGAGTAGGGACGCCTGGGTGGCTCAGCCGTTGTGTGCCTCCCTTCGGCTCAGGGCGTGATCCTGGAGACTCGGGATCGAGTCCCACATTGGGCTCCCTGCATGGAGCCTGCTTCTCTCTCTGCCTCTCTCTCTCTCTCTCTCTGTCTCTCATGAATAAATAAAATCTTAAAAAGAAAAAAAAAATATATATATATATGGATGAGTAAACTGAGTCATAGGAAGTCTAAATAATTTGCTGAAATCACATAGTAAGTGGTGGGACTGAGATGCAAACACAAGCAGCCTCTTCCAGAGCTGGATTTCCACCTTTGGCTTCTCCCTCAATCCTTCCTACTCCTTCTCTTCCTTCTTTTCCTCTATTAAGAAATGGGCTATTCTATACACATTGCTTTGAAAACTGCCTTCTTTCAACATAAATTCTATTATATTCTTTTTAGCTAAACACCCATAGATGCATCACTTTTCAGACAGATCCTCATTGTCAGCTGCATAGTATTTGAGGGCACAGTATAATGTAATTTAACAAGTTGCTTCCTCGTGATAGATACTCGGGTGGTTCTTGTTTCCTGGCCACCACCCAACAACGCTGCTATTAACATCTCTGTACAAAATTCTTTCATACTGGCTAATTTAATTTCTGGAAAATCATTTTTCAAACAGGCTACTGCTGTGTCCAAGGGCATATGTGAGGTTTTATTTAATTGATACTATCAAATTAATTTTCACAGTGGTGCGCTACCCCAGACTGCCAGATGGGCAGCTTTCCCACAAAGCCTTTGATTTTCACTCTTTCTTCCTTTCGGAAGCCCCACCACCCAGCCCTGGGATGCAGGCTTGCTCTCCAGCCCCTGCAGCTTTGGCTCACACTGGACAGCAGCCCCCCCCCACACCTGTCCCCATTCCCTAAAAGCACAACACAACACAACACACCATGGAGCACAGTGGAGCAAACAATTTAAAGTTAAATATAAGACTGCTCCTTTCTGGCTCTGCCCTGGCCTTCTGACAATGCTATACGTGTAGTATTGACCGAGATTGCACTACAAACTGGTGTAGACTGGGATTGAAACAGGGTCTCCCAGGCCCGTCCACCTCGGTCTTCATTATCTCAGAGTGCCCTATCTACTCTGACTTGGGCTGATAGTCTTATTAACTAAATGCAGACTAAACATATCCTTTAAGACCCAGTTCAGTGGTCCCTGTTTCTACCAAGCCTTTTTTGCATCCACTAGATCAGCTGTTTGGCCCTCTTGTGTTCTCATCTCATGTGATTCCTTCTTAAATTTTGGCCCTTGCCACAAAATATTAATTACTTTCTGCCTTCTTTTCCCCTCACATCCGATTATAGCTACCTGAAGGCAGGGACATTTCTCAATCATGTTTGAACCCCAGAACGTAGAGTGCTCTCAGCAACTAGTAAATACAAGTGTATTAAATGGTGGATGGATGGATGGATGGATGGACAGATGGATAAGTATCTCTTATTTTCCCTAACCACTCCATGAATTTTAGTTTGAGAGGATTAAAATGGAGGACTCTCTTTATGTTTATTATATCACATCGAAGACTAGAGGGATATGTGATAAGATGAGCACACCTACAGTCACGTCAATGGCCCAGCCAGAGGCAGTTTATCCTTTTCCTGCCCTCTGGCCCCCAGAAACCCATTATATCCATCCCACCCCACTCGGGTACCCCAGCTAGAATACCCTAGTACCACTGCTCTCATAGAGTAGCATTCACTGGAAACTTGTCAATGCTTTTATCTGTGAGGAGATTTTTCTAAGCACTGCTTTGGGAGACTAAACCTTGAAATAAATACTGGAAGTCTTGAAGGAAATCTTTACACGGGATGGCTTTTCTCTACTGTGCAACACTAGCAAGTAAGTGGGCTTTAATCACAACACTTTTCAGCACTTCTACCATTTTTATTTGCATCGTCTCTTTAGCTCTGAGGAGCAGTGTTACTAGTGGGTAAGACCATAAATCCTCATGCCAAACCGCTGGTTTGAATTTTAGTTTACTACTTTGGGAAAAGCATTTCATGTAACTTCAGGAAATGGCATTCACATAGAGTACAATGTCACATGATGCATGTGGAGCATTTTATGCATTTAAACCTACCAAAAAGAATTCATTAAATAAGCAAATACCATTTTTGTCTTCCTGGCACCCCTATTCATAGATGTCATTAACACCATCTCAAATATGGAGAAATTGTGGTCTAAGGAGATTAAGTGGCTAGTTTTGGGTTAAATAGGAAGTCAGAAAGAAACTGCTGACTTCCCAATCTCCACACTGCCAGGATTTATTTCCACCTATACTATTTATTTCCACGTATTTCCACCTATACCATTATGAGTACACCCTCTGCAAGGATATGGGGCCTGTTGTATTTTGTTGTTGTTTTTGGCTTTCCTGGAAATGAATTTTAATACTGGGGATGGAACAGGAATTTACAATGACTCATTACCAAAACAAAACCAACCACCACCACGACAAAATACCAAGTTGAGATCTGGGGGCTGGTTACTCAACAGTAGGTTCTTCTAGTCTCTACAGTTACCACATACCTTCCAAATACCTTGTTCAGTCCTTGTGTCATAACTAATTATAAGTCCCTTGAGGATGAGGATTGTGCTTTATTCATCTTTGAATTCTACCAGAAGTCTACAATAGTGTTTCATATATAGTAGATAGTCAATAAATGTCATATAAAACAAATAGGAGCTTACAATCTAAGAAGGAGTTCACAATTTCATTATTTTCTGCTCTCGATTTGCAAGAACAGAATCTGGGTGACTCTACAGAGTGAGCATCTTTATAACAAGCCAGGGTTTAAAGGGTTAGCATGACAATTTCTTTATTTGAATAAAGACATTTTTAGCTGAGGTTCCTGGAAAACTAAATCAGTTGTGAGGCTAATGCAAAATCCAGCTATCATCTTGAATGGTGAGCAAATGTGTTTTGTTTAATCCTTATTACTGGCCTAAGGGAGGAAAGCCTGGTAATTTGGGCAAAGGGGATGTGTATTTTTGCTGGAAAATAAAAATATCTTGAAATTGTCGATAAAAGAAGGCTTTGAATTCATGCTGAAAATAGAGCCTACTATATTAAAGATCAAATTTATGTCTCAGAAAAATAGCTAGAGTTAGAATGAGTTCTTATACATTCTAGTCAGCATTTTAATAACTAAAATTAGCCTAACTCAACATCTATAAATCAACTAAAGTTACAACTTTTGTATCTATGAGGCTATATTTTAACAGCTATATTTCGATAGGGCACTACTTTTGGCTACCTTATTTGTCTCATAGATAAAAATCATTTGGCCCTAAAAGAAATCTTACCTATGGAATAAAAAAAAAATGCTTATCTTCCATGCATCATAATGCCCAAGTACCACAGGATAGTTGCCTTTTTAAGTGCATTTGTGGCTGCAAAGGTTTGCACATTTCTTCTTTTTATAGTCAATGTGCTTCACATGCAGACCAGCAGACGTGCTCTCCTGGCAGTCATTGCTTCTTGCAATTTCTCTTTAATGTTAAGTCCTACAAGCTGTTGGGAATAAATAATCATGCCTATTTCTTGGCATGAAAATGTCCATTCATTCACCAAATATTCAATTTCACTTCCACCATTAGCAGATTTTCTTTGTGAGTAAAAAGGTAGCTTCCAATGTCTTCTCAACTTCAGCTGCATCCCAGCTGTGTTTATTAAACAGAGATTTCACATTGTCTGCCCTTTTGTTTTCTGTTCCATCATTTTCCCCATCTGGATTTCCCCCCACATATCCCAGTGAATATATCCATATTTTTACTGACAGTAGGGTCTTTTTTTTTTTTTTGATATCTTTCCCTGATGATAGCAGTTAACATTCCTTTAAAAGCTTACGTTTCACCTCTGTTCCCCTGTTCACATTTCAACTACGTGAAATTGGGTGATTTGAAACAATTTTAGCAGCTTCTCACTCAAATATAATCCCTTACGACTTGTGATGGTTTTGAATTCTTGGCAACCATTTTCTATGCCACTTAGAGTCTCTGTAAAGGAAGGATTGTTAAGAATTACAAGCACAGAGGCAATGCCTTAAAGAACAAAGAAGACACATTTTATTTCAAGAAAAATAAAATAGAATTTCACAGTCACTTGCCTACATTTTCCTCCTTCCCCAGGTGGAAACAGAATGTGAGTAGAGAAAACATACCCCAGGGTTTGAGGAGAAATGGAGCCCTTGAACTTTCTTGTGTTGAGCACTTCTTTTCTTAAAAATGCAAAGATGTTAATTAACCTCCAAAAATTTCTGCCACTAGTCAGGATACTTGCAATTCTACTTCTTTTAAACTTGCCCAATTAGGAGAATAAATCAAACATTCTTTCTCTGCATATTACCCCAATGGTGAAGTTTAATCATAACTAAGAACTTTGATTCATTGTATAAACAGTATAGGTTTGCACAAATATATTCCATAGAATTTAAAAATTATTTATATCTCATTTTTCAGAATTAAATAGTCAAATTCTTGGCAACCAAATTATTTATATCTCATTTTTCAGAATTAAATAGTATTTCTGTAGTTAGGCAGAAAATGGTCATTCATGGGACGCCTGGGTGGCTCAGCAGTTGACCACCTGCCTTCACGCTCAGGACGTGATCCCAGAATTACGGGATCGAGTCCCACATCCGGCTTCCCTGCGAGGAGCCTGCTTCTCCTTCTGCCTATGTCTCTGCCTCTCTCTGTGTGTCTCTCATGAATAAATAAAATCTTAAAAGAAAAAAGAAAATGGTCATTCATTTGTGCAAAGTTCTATGGGCAAATCCATTCCAAGGGAAAAAATTAAAGTTAACTATTAATTCCAAATTTAATGCTGTGATTTGTGTATTTTACATTTTCTACCCACAAAAGAATTATAATGATCCTTAGCATAGTGCAGTACTGAGACTGAAGCCAGATGACTTAGGCTAAAATCCTAGCTCTATTACTTCTTAGATACTTGATTTTGGATAAATTATTCAACCTTTCTGTGCCTCAGTTTCCTTTTCTGAAAAATGCAGCTGATAATGACAGAACTTACCTTATAGCTTGGGCTTAAGGTTTGAATTTGTTAACCCAAGTTAAGATCTTACAACAATGCTGGGTACAAAGTAATTTTCTGTCATGGTCAGCTGTTACTGGTAGTTACAGTTATAGCATCTATCAATCTGGTACATGGGTCATATAGGTAAAGAGTTAATGGACTTATATGTTGGTCCAGCAAAAGAAAATTTCTATTCTGATCCAAGATGCATTTGCTGAACACCAACTATGGGTATGTAAGACAGAGAAATTGAAAACTAATTTACCTAGAAATGGAACCAAACTTTTGGCACCCATAGATTAACTGAATCAGGGCAAATAAAGAGATAACAAACCAAGAAATAGAGCAAATGTCTTTGTGAACCAACATAAAAAGTCAACTAACTTACCCTGAAGAGTGAAAGAAATGAAATAAAGATTATGTCCATAATGCTGTTATTGGTAGCTTAATGATATGAACAGAAGTATCACTCTGACTGGTACTATGAAAGGTGAGCTATTTTGAGGAATGGCAAAAAGAGATAGAAGAGATAGAAACATACAACAGAGATATTTGGGGGGTTGGGGGGATACTCTGTAGATGGAAAGCCTGGTTTGGACATACTCCTTTGCCTTGAGTTTAGAATTCTGACATTTCAAAGTTTACTCTCATCTGTAAGCACTTGAACTTGCTGTTAAAGGACTCTCCCCTCCCCCATGCCTGCCTTCTAGGGGAGGGAGACATACCCAGTGGAGTAGAAGCAGTGGCAGCCTGTGGACTTGTTAACAGGAATGATTGTGGGAGATTAGAGAGCCAGGGATGAAGAGGAAGGAAAACAGCTTCCTTGATTAGAGAGATTCCTTAATAAGAGAAGCTCTATGGAGCCCCTTCATTGGTTTCTATTTACTCATCTCTTTTGGTACCATATCATTTGTATTTGTTGAGTCTCAATTTCCTCATTTGTTAAATGTATCTATTTGATCAGGAAAATCTCTAAACTAGTTATTCAGTATTTGCATTTCTGAAAAATCCATTTTTAGAAATGAGTGATTGGCTTCTACTCACTGAGAAGAGGTCTAATTACCTTGTTTTTTTAATTTGTTTTTGTTTTGTCTTTTAAGAAATAACTGTTGAATTCTGGCTTTCTAAAATATTGCCAGAGAAGTCTGTAGATAAAAGAAAGCTGAGTTTACTGCTTACCATTTGAGGACAACACTACCTCAACAGTCTCACTAGCATCTCAGAAGGGTAAGGTCAAAGCTGAGATTTTTTAAAGACATTTTGAAATATGGTTTAGTGTGGGAGGTGGAGCTTGGCTATGGTTGGGTTAGGATCATAATAGCTTTGGTGGACACAGCAAGGCAAAGATTTTGAATCAAGGGGTTCAAAGTGTCTGCTTGCCATAGTATTCTGAAAATTTCTGCAGAGCTGCCAACATGGGCTTTTGATTTAATATCTATCTTTTAATGGATGACCTGATTTTCTACTTTATGGAAACCAAGCCACCTGGCATGTGTGACATTTGAATTCTTCTTTGTCCACCAAAAAGATCTTGGTTTCATCCATTCTTTCTTCTTTACTCCATTCTTAGAGAACAATGCTTTCTTACTCTTAAAATTCTACCTTTAGCTTGGTCTTATACCATCATCCTCTTCATAGCTATTTGCCAACTGATTAATAATCTGCTCTTTCATACACATTAACCTTCTCATTCCTCATGATTCTTTTCCCTTGGGATAAAGACATGATTTATATATCCTTTAGTATAAAATAATATCTACTGGGCGTGTGGGTGTCAAGTCAAGGTCTTTTCCTGTTCTTTCTCTTCTACCCGAGTCTTTGTCTCTTCTTCCTTGACAACTGCTGATCAGCCTTTGAAAAAATAAGAGTTCTCCCTCAATCTCAAAATCCCTGTGAGGGTAAAATCTTCTCAGTCTCCAGTCCTTCCCGTCTCCATCAAGATTTTAGAATGTGTAGGTTATGTAGCTTGTCCGCACATTCTCACTCCCATTTACTTTCCATTTCACTGTAATCTACTTACTTTGATAAGTTTACCAGTGATTTCCTAATAGCCAATTCAAGGGAAAATTCTAATTCTTTTCCTTTGTGGCATTTGACACTGCTGGCCACTCTCTCTTCTTTGAAAAGCATGTTTTTTGGCTTCTAATACCACCTGCTCCTGGTCCTTTTATGACCTTCAAAACATCTCTTTCTCTAATTATCTTCTTTTTATATCTGCTCTTTAAATGTTTCCATTATTTGAAGTTTTGTTCTTGGTTTCTGCCTTTTATCACAATGTCTGGTCCCATGGAGTGATTTTATTCATTCTCGCTTACCCTGGGATAATTTCCTAAAAATTAAAAATTTCCATCATGACCCCTTTCCTTAGTTTCAGATACTTAATTATGTGTTGAACATTTCTACCTGGATCGAATTTATTATTTCCAAAATATATTATTAATAAAACCATTATCCACTATCCAGTGTTTCCACAACTCCCAGATGATAAATATCACTGGCAAGACTTGTTAATCAGATTACCAAGTCTCTCACTAAAAATGCTGATTCAGTTGGTGGTGGTGGGTGATTTGGGAAGCACAGATGGGGCTGAGCATCATTCTTACCCTTTCTATCTGTTTCATTCCTATCCCTCCACTCAGACACTGGGGTCTGTCCATTGTCTACTAAACATCTCTCAAACCATACCTCTCCTCTGATTCTCCACTGTTAGAACTTTAGTTTTGGCTGTCATGAACTGTTTAGTTCCTTCAGTTTAATGGTGGTTCTTTGCTTATTCTGCAAACCTGAACCTTCTATTCTCATTTTACCAAACATTCACAAATTCTTTATGAGGCTATCTTCTTTCTCATCTCTGTTTCTTCATCCTGAAACATAATTCCCCATGCTAGATTCTTCTTATGGTCAAACTAGTCATCCTTAGAAACCCACCTAAAGTAAGTTAGAACATGGTTACTTAGAACATGGCAAATATATAGTGATTTTACATACATCCTCATGTACTTTATTTAGTTTCATCCTAGATGTAGCTTTTCATGTTCTTGCCAAGGGAGCAGTGTTTCACTGGAGAAACTCAGAGCCCATGTTTTGGCTTCAAATAGGCCTGAGTTCAATCCTCATTATTTCTATTTAATTATCACAGGATTTGGAGATAGCTCATTCAACTTTCTAAGCCTCAAGTCCTCATCTATAAAAATAACAAGATAATAGTAAGGATTAAATTATATAGTAGAAGCAATGTGTTGAGCCCAGTTCCTGGCACAACTGGGGATTCAGAATCTTTATATAGGGTGGTAATTTATAGTCCAAATCACAACCATTTTGGAACTAAAGAGGGTGCTATTAATAATTTTTCTGAGAGACAAGTATAAACTAAGACTATTCATGGTAAAGGACATATGGTTCCCCTACATACAGGAGGGACTCTTGGGCCACCATCTCATTGGAAGAGAAACAACAGCTAAAATATTTGCCTGGAAGTTGTGTTAGAGTAATCCCACTATTTATACCTATACTATAAGTTTGGAGTGATGTTGGAGTAGACTAAAGACTGCTTTTGCACCATCATTTCTTAGAACATGACAGATGCACACAGTGCATATTCTTTATAGTTATTGACCTAGGAACCTGCTCTGGCCATGCCTGTTTCTGCTTTGACTTCAAATATAGACTTTGAGGCCATGTGCACATTCTCTCTCTCAGACATTAGCTTTTTCCACTCTCATGGTCTCTCTGTGTTGAGCATCTGTTGCTGGTCTCTTATGGCACATCTGTTGTCTTCTGAAGAATGGAAAGATGGCCTTATCTCTCTGTCATTTGGGATGAGAGATCTAGTGAGGCTGCTTCTTCTCATTTTATTAGCCTTCACTAAGCTAATAGTGGAGGTTCATTCCACATATCTTGCTTCTATGGACCCCTTTCAACTAGCAGGGAGCCCTTTTGGGGCTTTTGATAAAGCAAATTAAATCCCTGCAATTTTCCACACTATTCACAAATGGTGCTCTTCGGCACTTTCTAACACCAGGATCATTCTTGCTCCATTCCCATACTCCAGCTTCACATATATGCTACTTCCATGACTTCCCAATTTGTAGGAAGAGGCACTGCCAGTCCTCAATCTAGTCATTCCCAATCTTTTCTGAAGGAGAATAAGTCTTATGAGGCATCAGGGGGTGTGAGGATATTTGCTTCTTACTACTCGCCTACTCTACATTAGGTTCTCCCGCTCACGACTGTCACACAACCCTGTGCTCCTTATAACTCATCCACCTTCATCATGATCTACTGTAACTATGTATTTTCTTGTTCATCTTACTCACTAAATTATAAGCTTCTTAAGTGCCACACCTATTTCTTATTGATCTTTTTGTCTCAAGAAAGTGGCACAGTACCTGGCATATGTAGATTCTCAAGAAATGTTAAATGAATGACTTATTTTGTTACATGTGAATAGCTTTAGGAAATACTTAGTACTGAGCGATGCTCTTAGTCATACCTCAAAACAGAATTCTGGTGAGCTAAGCTGCTACCCTATAATCTAGAATTTGTTATTAGCATGGAGAAAAATCTAATTTGGCTTTGGCCTCCTTTACTTATTTTTGTCCCAGAGCTACCTTTGCATCTGATATATCCCTACTTCAGCTTCAAGAAAGTCCAGTCTAGATCATGCCTGCCAAGAAAAGACTTCAGAAAAAAAGCACCAGCGCAGATAGCCCTCTGGGTTTCCCATCAGCCTTGATGATGGAGACAAGGACACAGTCTTCCTCTTTCTAATGTTACCTACAACTCTAGAGACTCAAGAGAAGTTATGACATTTCCTAAGAGTATGGCTGATATTTGGAGAGTTACCCTCTTGTGAATGAATATATTTGCTTTAATTTTGAATGATCTTACTTTCAATTCAAACATTTCATTTCACTGAGAGTGACTAGGGCTGGTACAAAGCAAGTGTTTATTAAATACTTCCTAAATAATCCATGCAAGGTTTGTCCATTCTTTTCCTTATAGATATGCATGTTTAGCCTGTTCATAAACATCATGTGGCATTGTATTTTCAGTTTCTCTTCATGTCTATTCACACACAAAAAAATTCATTAAACTTATACTTTTTTTCAGTCAACAAACTAGGTGCTAGAGAATCTCAGAGTGCCATGATGGCCCTCAAGAAGCAAACGGTTTTGGTGGGAGAGTCAGAGAAATGAACAGAATGAATTGAAAGTGAACAGAATTCAATGATGGAAACATGCTATTTCCAGTTGTTATGAAAGCACAAAGGAGAGCTGAGCTACCCAGTCAACTTGGGGGGACAGCAATGGTTGCATAGATATTAGAGAAGGTCTCCTGGAAAGGGAACACTAAGCTAAACATTACGGAATGAACAGGAAGTAGAAGTGGGAAGTTGAAAATGGGGAGGGTATTTCAAGCAAGAGGAAAATGTGAGAAGATCTGTAAGACAAGTATAACATTGTGTTCAAAGGAAAAGAAAAGCAGTTGACTATTGCTAGAGCATCCTTCTAGGTAAGAGATGGAAAGAGGTAAAGGTGGAGGAGGAGGGCAAAGGCAGATCATATGAAGAAGAAATTGTGAAGAAATGAAGAAATTGTGACTTTATTCTTTCCATATTGAGGAGTTATTGAAGAATTCTGAGCAGATTTGCAAAAATGGAATATTGTATCTGAGAGGAGGGGGATGGATTTGTGGCATGCAAAATTGTTTAGGTGTAGAGATGAGGGAAGAGGTGATAAAACTGGTCCCTGGTGATTGGGCAACTAGTGTGAGAATGAGACAGCACTGTGGTTAATAGCATTGCCTCGGGAACCATATGGCCTGAGTTCAAATCTCAGCTTTGCCACTGCTAACTATGTAACCTTTAGCAGATGTCTTAATCTCTCTGTGTCTCTGTTTCTTCATCTGCAAAATGGGAAGTTTATTAATAATATTACCTCTTGAAAAGGAGGACCAAGTAAGTAGATGAGTGTAAATTATGCCTGGCACGTAGAAAATACTATAGAAGTGTTTACCACCCTTATTATAGGAAAGGAACAAGTTTTTGTTTTGTTTTGTTTTGTTTTAAAGGAACAAATTTTAAAGGGAAAGAGACTGAGTTCAGTTTTAGGGATTTTGGTATTAGAAATCCATGTGAAGACTTCTAACAGTTGGCTGACATGTTCATCTGAAGTTCCAGAGAAAGGGCTTGTCTGGAGGTAGAGATATTTTAAAATTTTGGCATATGAACAATTCTGATTAAAAACATGAGGACAAAGTCAGCAAAAAGAAGGAAACAATGAATATTAGGGCAGAGATAAATGACAGAGAAGATAGAAAAAATCAACAACACCAAGAGTTAGTTTTTTTTGAGAAATGAAAAAAAAAAACTGATAAACTCTTACCTACACTGAGAAAAAAAGAAAGAGAATACTCAAATAGCTAAAAATAGAAACAGAAGAGGATATATTACAACTGATTTCACACAATAAAAGGATTAGAAGGGACTGCTAAGAATAATTATATGCCAACAAATTGGAAAACTTGGAGTTAATAGACAAATTCCTAGAAATATATAACCTACCAAGACTGAATCATGAAGAAATAAATCTGAACAGATCTGCAACAAGTAAGGAGACTGAAGCAGTAAAAGAAAATCTCCCAACAAATAAAAGTCCAGGACCTGAAAGCTTGGGGAATTCTACCAAACATTTAAAAAAGAGTTAAAATTAGTCCTTCTCAACTCTTCCAAAGAATCAAAAGAGAGGCAACACTCCTCAAGTCATTCTCTGAGGCCTCATCACCCTGATGCCAAAAACAGATGAAGACAAAACAAGAAAACTACAGAAACCAATTTTCCTGATGAATCCTGATACAAAAATCCTAAACAAAATACTATTAAGCAAAATTCAATGGCACATTAAAAGGATCATAGAACATGGCCAAACGGGATTTACACCTGGGATACAAGGATAATTCAACATGAAAATCAATGTAATATACAAGATTAACAAGCTGAAGGAAGAATATAACTACATAATCATCTCAATTGATGCAGAAAAGGCATTTGACAAAATTCAACACCCTTTCATGATGAACAGTCAATAAACAAAGAGATATTTATTTGTTAAAATATTTATTTATTTATTTGAGAGAGAGAGAGAGAGAGAGAGACCTGGGGAGTGGCAGAGGGAGAGGAAGAGAACCACGAGAAGACTTTTTGCTGAACATAGAGCCTGACACGGGGCTCAATCGCATGACTCTGAGATCATGACCTGAGCCAAGACCATGACCTGAGCGGAAATCAAGAGTCAGATGCTTAACTGAGCCACCCAAGTGCCCCTTAATGAGGAGATATTTAAAACTTTTCCTTTAAGACCAGAAATAAGGCAAGGATGCTCACTTTCACCACGACCATTTAACATAGTCCTGGAAGTTCTGGCCAGGGCAATTGGAAAGGAAAAGGAAATGCAAGGCATATAAAATGAAAAAGGAGAAGCAAAATGATCTCTGTTCACAGATAACATTATCTTGCATACAAAAACCCTTAAACATTCCACCAGAAAGCTCTTAGAGCTAATTGAAAAATTCAGCAAAGTTGTAGGATACCAAATCAACACTTAAAAGTAAAGTATGATTTTATATATTAACAATGACCATTCATCAAAGGAAAGTAAGAAAATGATCCCATTTACTATAACATCAAAAATGATAAAATACTTAGGAATAAACATAACCAAGCAGGAGAAACTGAAAACTATAAAATATTGCTAGGTAAAAGCAATAAAATAAGACATAAATGGAAAGACATACCATGTTTGTGGATTGAAAGATATAATATTGTTAAAATGTCCATACTCAAAATGATCTACAGATTCAGTGCAAATCCTATCAAAATCCTAACAGCATTTTTTGCATAAATGTAAAAAAAAAAGTCCTTAAAATCACATAGAATCTCAGAAGTCCCTGAAAAGCCAAAACAATCTTGACAAAAGAAGAGAGTTGGAGGCTTCATACTCTCTGGTTTTAAAACATACTACAAAAACAATAGTAACTAAGATGGTATGGTATTGGCATAAAGATAGATTTACAGACCAACAGAGCAGAATAGAGAGCCCAGAAAAAAATTGCTAGAGTATATGTCCAAATGATTTTAGATAAGGGTGCCAAGATTACACACAGGGGAAAAGACAGTCTCTTCAATAAATGGTGCTGGAAAACCTGGATATCCACATGAAAAAGAATGAAGTTGAACTTTTGCTTTATATGGATATAAAAATTAATTCAAAATGGATTAAAGACCTAAATGTAAGTCTAAAACTATTACACTCCCAGAAAAAAACATAGAGAAAAAGCCTCATGATATAGGGGATTTGGCAACTGACATCTTGCACATGACACCAAAGCACAGGCAACAAAATTAAAAATAGACAAAAGGGACTATACCAAACACTAAAACTTTTACATGCCAAAGAAAACAATCAGCAGCATAAAAAGGCAATCTATGGAATGAGAGAAGACATTGGCAAATCATATATGTCACAAAGAGTTATTATCCAGAATATACAAGGATCTTCCACAACTCAGCAAAGAAAAAAGAAAATAACCCAATTAAAAAATGGGAAAGGGACTTGAATAGACATTTCTCCAAAGAAAATATACAAATGGACAAAGGCATCCAAAGATGTTCAATACCACTAATCATTAGGAAAATTCAAATTAAATTCAGAACCAGATATACCTGATACCCATCATGATGACCACTATCTGAAGAACAGAAAATAACAAGTACCGGAGAAGATGCAGAGAAGTTGGAACTCTTGTGCATTCTTGGTGGGAATACAAAATGGTGTGGTTATTATGGAAAACAGTAGGAAGATTCTTTAAAAATTTAAGAGTAGAATTACCATATGATCCAGCAATTTCACTTGTATATTCTAAAAAACACAAAGCAATATCTCAAAGAGATATTAACATGCTTATGTTCATTGTAGTATTAGTCAAAATGGAAAAAGGCTGAAGCAAGTCAAATGTCCATTGGCAGATGACTGGATAAAATGTGGTATATGCACACAATAAAATATTGTGAAGCCTAAAGAAATAATAAAATAAAAAAAATTGTCACATGCTACAACATCAATGAGCCAGTCACTAAAGAAGAAATACTGTATGATGCCATTCATATGAAGTATCTAAAGTAGTCAAGATCAAAGAAACAGAAACTAGAAATGTGGTTACCGAGGGCTAGGGGAGGGAAAATTAGTGTTTAGTAGGTATAGAGATTTAGTGTTGCAAAGTGAAACAGTTCAAGAAATATGTTGCACAACAATTTAATTGTACTTAATGCTCCTGAACTGTACACTTATAAATGGTTAAGATAGCAAATTTAATGTTATGTCTTATTGGGTTTTTAAAGTACGATTAAAAACAAGGTAAACAAAAAAAAAATGAGAGGTGGGATCAATTCCTTAGGAAACACATGGAGAATGAAGAGAGCAGGCCAATGATGGAACAGAAATTCCTCTGAAATCTTTTAGTATCCTTTTAGAATGTGTTAGGGATGGTGGACACCACATGTAATGATCAAGGAAGACTGCTTCTGACCTCTTGCTATACATGTTCTTTTCTTTCTAGAAGAGTTGGGGATCTCAAACAGTGGATTATTTTCAAACCTGAATATTATTACTAGAAGGATTTCAATAAGAGTAATTAGCAGATAAAGGAAATGAAATTTTAAAAGTGATATAGGTAGAACTTAAGCATTACTGATAGGCCAGATAAGAAATGAGAAAGCTGGGTATCTGGGTGGCTTGGTGAGTTGAGCTTCTGACTCTTGGTTTCAGCTTATGACCTCAGGGTTGTAGGATGGAGCCCCAGATTGGGCTCCACTCTCAGCCAGAATCTGCTTGGGATTCTCTCTCCGTCTCTCCCTTTGCCCCTCCCCCACTCTCTCTTATTCTCTCAAATAAATAATCTTAAAAAAGAAAAAAGAAAAAAGAAAAAAGCCAATTCTGGAAAGTGAAGATACAAGAACTCACTTGGAAGTAAAGTCACTTTGGAGGTGTCTGCTGACCATGTAGTGAGGTCAGAACAAAGCAAAGTTAGGAGATTCTGAAGTCAGTGGGGAAATTAAGGTTAGCAACATAGTAGTATGGTGCTGGATTTTCTAAACCAAGGTTGGGACACATGTCTGAGACAGATCAAAATGTTTGAAGCCACAACTATGGCAGAAAATCTAGGATATCTGGTAGGCATTCTCATGGCCCTCCTTCTTGGAATATGCAGCATGTTGAACTACCCTCAGGTATTCTGAAAAAAAGTAAAGGCACCATGGGTTAAGATGTCACAGGCACATTTTGAGCAGGGTGACCAGAGAAAGAGATAACAGGCAAGAAGAGGTAGCATTTAAATTGAGTTTAATCCTAAACAAGTGAGTTGACTTGGGATCCTATCGACGCTCCCTTCCCACTGGCCATACACACATCCAGTGGCCCAGTGGGATGATCTGGTATCCTAGTATCTTCATAGATGATTTTGAGCAGCAGGACTGGAGGAGGCAACACAAGATCCTTTTTATAAATAGGGCCCTGCTCTGTGGGACATCAATTTAGGCACTAAATTCATCAGCAAAACATTAGTTAAACCTTCAATTCAAACATTATGGTTGAGAAGGGATGGGGGTTGGTAACCCAGCATCTAAATAATAGAGACCAGATTGTAAGTAACACCAGTGATTCTATGTATTTATATCTGTTACTGAGGAGGTAAGTAATCCACATACTTCCTGCAGCTGAGGACTTGATGTTATACCATTTGGTTTATAAATAGTGTCTCTCTATGCGGCAGCTTCAAAATAAAAGAAACTCTTCTCCCTCCCACATAGTTCTATTATTGACCTAAGAACCCCATCTCCTTCTCTCTTCCTCTCTTTCCCTCTCTCTTTCACACACACACACATACACACACACACACTCATTCACAAGGGCAGTCACTTCAAAATTAAACTAACATCATTTTTAATGGGAAAGTCAGTTGCTCTAAGTGCTTAAGCTGGTAAACGTGAAAGGAAGCATTGGCTCTAACCAAGGTTGGGACACACTTCCCAACGTCCCACGTTGGGACGGGCTTCATTAAGCTATATCTTCCAGAGGGCACTTGATCTTGAGTCTACCTTCCCCAAAGAAATGCCATTTGCTTTCCTACCAATATCTCTGAAAGAACCAATAGTAATCATTGATGTATCTCTCCAGGCTCTTGAACACACATTTAGTTGAGAGAGCTTCTTTTTGATAAAGGCTCAAATGTGAGCATGTCACCTGGGCCATCCTAGGCCTCCATGCATTAGTAGCACAATTCTTTGCAAATAAACAAAGCTTTGAGTTCCTGGGGGAAAAAATGCAGCTTACACAGCACTTAGGAGTGCTCAAAGGGCCTCTGTTCCTTCTCCATACTAATGTGGTTTCACAAGAAGACCAAGATTATTTTATTGCCCCAGGATGCCAGGAAATTTTCATTTGGCTCCCTCAGATCTTTGGGATAAAAGTGGGACAGTAAGGGAAAGAATTCCCTTTGCTGTCTTAGATTTCTGTTCTCCAGGAAAATATGTTGTGTTTTCTAAGATCAGATACTCTGTCGTTTATTTTTAGCTTTGGTAACTGTATTATTTTACAACCCCCAGTCCCTCTTTTTTTCAAAGGAATATCTGCCCCCTCTGTTCCTTCCTGTTTGGGATCATTTCATGGGATTCCACTTCTGGCTAAAATATAGGTAGTGCCTTTCACATATCTTTCACATATCTTAGGCTTGTGGAATGATGTAGAAATGAAGGACACAGGTATCTCCTAATTATAATCACAATTAAAAACTAACAAAGTAAGTACACTTTCTAGTATACCCTGAACCAGTTCACACTAGGAGTTCTTGAGGTGTAGACTATGAGAATAAGGTTGAAGTTACCCATTTGGTAACTTCTGAGAAAGGGCTTCCCTGACCACCCTTTATGACACTGTACTCCCCCCTCTCTCACCTTCCCTCGGCTTCATTTTTCTTCATAGCACTCAACACCTAACATTGTATTTGTTTATTTATTGTCTGTCTCTCTCCACTAGAATGGAATCTCCATAAATGAAAGGGTTTTATCTCTGCTGTACTTCTGGTGCTCTACAACTATATGATGAATGAATGCATGACCCTAGGGTGGGGAAGGGGTACCTTATTTATGTAAGTAAAGAAAACTGAATGCTGACTTTAAACCTTAAATCAACTTCAAAAACTATTATTCCATTTCCTAAGCTCTCACCTTGAGTAATTCTCAAGCTCAGCTTTGCAATAAAATATTTCATAAATTCCACAAGCAATGAGAAAGAAGAAAAATCTGAAACCTCACTTTTATTACCGAAGTGAGAGAAAGTAGTCATCCGTCCCCTTCCCCCAACCACTACCATGAGTAGGGAGTTCTAGTGTTCACTGTCTCACATGCATGGACTGGGTTGGTTCTCTGTACTTTTTATATCCTGACTTGAGGTTCTTAGCTTTGTTTCTCGAGTTTGTTCTGCAATTCTGCAGGAGTATCTGCTATTGTAAAGTATATCTGCACTAGGCAAAACCAGAATCCAAAGCTTTCTACCATTTGTGAAATTAAAAATGCTGTAAATATTTCCAAAATGGGAAATAAAAATATAATAACATTGCCATATTGAATGCATTAGGGAAGCAAAGAGGGTACAAACAATAAATCACAATAAAGTTAACATATATATATTTTTTTCACACACATTTTCCTCCTGAGTTATCAGATATTCCCTCTCCTCTTCAACTCTGTTCTCCAAATGCCCAAATGAAAAATTTACTTGCACACTAAATAAACATTTTCTATAGGGGATATATGTAATAAATCTTATTAGAAAGGAAATTTCTGCTAACCTGATTTCCTTCCCAATTGCTCTCAAAGATTTTTTTCAGATACTTTTGACCATAAATTTAATAAATTGCTTTCTTTACTTTGAAAATTTGCTCCTCAAATATTTGAATTTTATTGCTTCTTCATCATGTGGTGGGCGGTGCCATTTATATTGCTTAATGTGATGCCCACAACCAACTTTGAAGTAGATGCCACCTACCAAATGAAGGGTTCCAAATTTAGAGAGGTTAAGTTACACACTCAAACTCACAGAGACAGGAAGACTGGCAGCCAGAATTCAAACCTAAGTCATCTTGACTTTAAATCCTACATACCTGGGGCAGCCCAGGTGGCTCAGCGGTTTAGGGCCGCCTTCAGTCCAGGGCATGATCCTGGAGATTGCGATCGAGTCCTGCGTTGGGTTTCCTGCAAGGAGCCTGCTTCTCCCTCTGCCTGTGTCTCTGCCTGTCTCTCTGTGTCTCTCATGAATAAATAAGTAAAAATCTTAAAAAAATAAAATAAAATCCTACATACCTCCCTTTCTCTGTTAAACCTATCATCTGACTTTCCACACAGTCACACATTTATTTATCATCTTATATAAGGTCATTTGGTGCAGGGGCATCCCTATATGTTTAATTAAAATAGCACTGGACTAAGAGATAAAGAGAGGAGGTATTTTTTAGGGCTTGATTTTCTTACCTGTCAAATTTACAAGGAGGGTTTTCATGTTTCTTTCATCCTGAAATTCTACAGTAATACAATGATCTTAATTGGAATCCATAAGAATAAAATGTAATTTTAAAATATCAGTGGTTCAGTACTAAGAACCTATATTCTAAGTTATTCCATTGTTCAGAAATAAGGGAAATATTAAGATATTACATTTTAGCAAATGTTCATATAAAATATAGTTATAAATTTAAATCTGAATTAATATTTTTTTTAAATTTAATTCATCTAAAGTCAGGATAGTTACAATTGCAAAATGCAATATATATATATAGCTATATATATATGCTAGATATTTCTGATTTTTACTGTTTCCTGAAAGGCACAAAGTAATCCCAAGCTAGGCTTTAGGAGAGGCTGCAAACACTGCCACTTCTGTGAAGGGGACAGCATGCCTGACAGGCCACATGACCAGGACACCACCCGCCCCCTAACACAAGCACCACCCTGGGTTCTGGGGGGGACCTCACACGGGATATGCAAGGCTGCCTCTTGGTTGCCATTTCATTCTCCAAAGTCTGACAAACAACCACCCTTTCCCACCAACTCCTGACACTTTAAAACTGGTGAAGAGAGGATTGCATCTTATTCAAAGTAAGGACCTGTTCCAAAACCTTCCTAATCATTAATCTATGGTAAAATGTAGGTTTAATACCACAGTCTCATTTTCATTTTGAGGCTAATATTCCCTGATATACAGTTCTGCTTTTCCCTTGGAATGGTCTCGATTATTTTTTAATGCCCTTTGACTGCCTCGTTCTATAAATCACATTGGTGCTTTCTTTCTTTTAATCATGTTTATATACATTAGAATGTTTTCCAGTAAATGTATACATATTCCTTACAGCTTTCTTTAAGTACTAACAATCTCTTAAGGCACTAGTAACCCACAGTACAAACATCTAATGGCATTATGCTAAGCCAAGTTGAAAAAAAAGTTGAAACACATTTTGAGTACATTTTCTTCGAGAATGTTACTATTTTTGTCTACTGGAACTTTCATTTTTGAGGAAAGTGGTAGAAGAAAACTCTCAGCAGACTTTTACCATTACCATAAACATAGCTGTATGGAGACAATGTGTAGTACAAGGAATGAGAAAAACTGTTTCATTGGCAAGGTACATAAATTAGCATCTGGATGTGCCAAGATAGCAATGACATCGTGAAACCTGACATTCACAATTGCTAAAATCTCAATGTATCACTCAAATGTTGTTTAAAGATGGTCCTCACTTTCAAAGAGTGTCTACCCGAGTTGTATCTTTCATCCAGAAATTCTACTATCTAAATATTTCTGAGACTTTGAAATGGAAATTGTCTCCATAAAACAGTACTTTTTTAGGGAGGGGGAGGGTAAAATCTCATGGAAAAATAAAATCTCCCTTAAAAATCTGTATCAAAGAGAATGAAACTTCAAATTGAAATTCCCCATGCATTTGATGTTAAAGCCAGTCATGCTCTGATTAACTATTTTATTGAAATGATCTTAAGTCAAGATGCAGCATTAATCTCATGATTTGTTTAAAAAATTAAGTCCAGAAGGAAAGTCAAGAGGTTCATTGAACAGGTGAACAAAGTACATATGAGACATATAATCCCATCTACTGAATATAGCCTATATTTTCTGATGTGGTTGGTAAAGAAAAATTACATTAAAAAACACAATAGTAGGCAGGCTAAACATTTTAATACTAGCTTCATTTAAAAATGACAACAAATGAAGATGTCATTTATACAAATGTCCCTGTGTGTGCATATGTGTGCATGTGTACACACATAGCCCTCAACACACACACCTCTTCCATCCTTGCCAGATTTACCTATGGTCTGGAGGGTAAGATTTTCATCAGGTTATGGAATTAAGCCTAAACTTACTTTCTCATGTTAAGCATTTGTTCTGACATATGTTTTTTTTCCTTCCAACTTTGTTGGATTTTTTTATTCCATTTTTATAGGACAGCTTTGACTCTGCACTAAACCATGCCACTAACACGTTACTTAATCTAACTGGCACATTGTAAAATTTTACACATGCGCTCATCCAGATAATTACACAATTAATTTTCACTTAGTTCAGCTGAAACGGGGATAATGAAATTTCCACTGGTGTACTGTTACGTCCAGGGGCCAAGGGTCAGTTTCCTGTTTGGATAAGGGTGAGTTTAAAGAGGATTTCTGACAGTCTCCTTACTTCAACTGGTTCTAAAAACATTGCAATGGAATTTCAATTTACAGCTCAGTTCAACGAAAGGAGCAGATGTTGGGAGTGTGCCACCACCATGCAAGAGCCTCCTTCTACACAGGTGTGCAAAGGAAACCATCAGTTCTTGCTTTAAAGACATGTCTCTACTACCTTCCATTCTGGAGTGAAAAACTAGCTGACAGACACTTGGAATTCGTTTTTCCCTGAAGATTTAGACATCTGCTGAGCTGGGATATTAAGGCAAAGATCTCAGTTCCTACTGCCTTTCATTCTAAAGGAAAAGAGTAGAATCTCCATGACTAAATCGTCTTTGAGTTTAGAAGATACTTGAAATCATATTCCTGTGAAATTTCCTCAGAGAGGAAAAAACAGCCCAAGATCTAGATTGGGTTGGTGGTAAAAGTGAAGAAATTTTACTTTGAAAGAAGGTGTAAGCCTTAATCTTTCCTTGACAGTTTGCTTGTTTTGCTATAATTTCAAGGTTTAAAATTCCCTATCTGTAGCACTAGTTGGGTATTTTATGAATAGCAGTGAAAGATACCCAACAAGGAAATTCTTTTCACTGAAGAATCAGAATATTGCTAAAACTCTACATGTGGTGGAAAGAGGACTGGCCTCTAACTGAAGTCGGCTTTATGTGAAATCACTATGAATATAAAATGTTCATTGTGTGGCAAGCGATAAAAATGCCTGACCAGAATTATATCTGTTAATTAATAAAGCCTATGTAGGCACTATTTTGATGTCAATTCCCACCTAGATTAACATCAGGAGTGGAGAATTGGTTTTATAGCTGAATCTAGATGCCATGAACATTGCCATATGAAGGAAGAGGCTGAAATGTCTACTTACATAGATAGTAAAGAAAATTACTAAAGGGAACTATAGAAAGTACTGCATGTTACCATTAATAGCCAAATAAGTGTCTTCTAACTGCACTGAAAAATTCATATGTAAAAACTCAAGAAAAAGAGGTTTTAGATTATAGTAGCATACTGATTCCACTTTATCCAAAGAAATAATTTAACCTTCTAAAATTAATGAATCTTGTATAAGTCTAAAATAATTTAGGAGAAAACACCTGACACTTACAGGTATTGATTCACAGAAATGTGTCCATGTAGAGTACTTATTTCTCTTTTACACGAAAGGTAATGAGTTGGAACTCTGCTCTTCCTCCAACATGCCAGGTACACTTCACCTTCAGGTCTTTACACTGGCTACTTCCTGTGCCTGGTAATCCTTGTGCTCCAGATACCTACAGGATGAACTCTCTTTCTTCTTCTAAGAGTTTGCCCAAATTCCCTTTTCAGTGAAATTGACCCCAACCATTCTGACTCCAAATTGCAATTCACACTGTCCTGCCCTTTCCCTTGGCCCCAGCAATTCTAGATCCTCCTTTACCTGTTTGACTTTTCTTTCTTCATAACTCTTATCACATTCAAACATGCTATAGAATTTACATATTTATTACACATCTACTATTTACTGCCCTCCAATGGAACATAAGCTTCAGTATGGCAGGGATCTTTGTTTTGTTCACTGCCATAGCCCAACACTTCAGATGGTGCTTGCTGGGTGCTCAGTGAATATACTGAATGACTGGGTAAATGAATAAGCTCTGTGAAGAAAAGAGCTATTTTTCTTTTACTCCTTGCTACAATCACAGCAACTAACACGGTCCTTAATAAGTAGGAGAGGCTCATTCTTTATCATGGTACAAATGAATGAATAACCAAATATAGTCATTGTGCTTTTATATGCTGGAGATGCAGAGCATTCTGGAAAGGCTAGCCACTCTAAGACCAATGAGTGACAACCTCAAGCACATAGGATGGAGTAGAAAACAACCTTTCAATTTCCAGGCAATGAATTCTCTGGGTTAACAGAACACACAAGCCTCTCCTGCTCTTGACTCATTCTTTTTTATGAGCTGGTCACACAATTTGCTTGGAATTCACTATTTTGCACCTTCTTATGCTTGCAAACATTCAGAGGAGTAAACTGCATCATTAATATATTTCTGAACATATTTTTATTCTATGGCAGATAATCTTGATCAGAAGACTATCTGTCTTGCTTCTAGTAGGACCAGACTTAGGCAGGCAATTTAACATAAATTATTAGACATATGGAACAAACTTCCATACTTTTAAGAAAAGCATCATAAAAACTTGGTTGTGTTTAGTGTACACAAGAACAGAGTGAAGACATTTCTAGAAATAATAAATTGCAACTCTGTCTTCCTTCTTTCAGAAAAAAAAAAAAAAAAAAGCTTTTGCTGTGAGTGATCCTGAAGCATCCATTAGTGTTGTATGATACTTGGCCTGTAGCTGAATAAGCCACTGCTTGGCCTTGAGCAATGGTCACCGAATCAGCACCTACTGACAGATGGGAGGACTCTGGTAGAGTTCGAGTATGTAACTTTTTGAGGATGAAGAAGGGGCTCTTATGATATTTTTTTCTTAGTTTATAGAATACAGCCATGCTACAGGACACATTTTTAAATAAACTAAAGAACGTGTGGTTTCTTGTAAGATTTTTCTAATTTGTCATGTCGTTTCACTGAGCTTGAGTTGTGTAACACTGATATGGAGTAAAATTAAAGAGGAAATGGCTGATTTTAATGTCTGTGTTCCACCTCCCACCATCATCCCATGCTTGAATGCTTTGCATTTCATAGCAATGACACCTCTCTAGAGAAGCTCAGGCCAAACTTGAGACTAGACAGCTCCACAATGAGGAAGTCCAGAGGGCAATAAAAGTCATTCCTCCATTAGACTATGATTCTTAGCCCTTTTGTTAAAATTCCAAGCACTTCTCTCCCTCCACTACCTACCCCTTAGGAGATACTGGCATCTACTAAGTTCATCTCTTCTTTCATCCACAAGTAAACCCAACCATATCACCTTCATGCACTCTTTAGATAACAAACTCATAACCAATCACCCTGACAAGATCCATCCAGAAAATGTTCAGCTGTTTGACACCCACACTTTTCTCAATTAGTGTCCTGGGCACCAATTTTTTCTTTTTCCATTCCCTAAATTCATTGAATTTTCTCAGATCACACATTCAATTTCCACTGACATTCTGTACTGTTAACCAAGGTCCACAGGGATTTAGATGAGGGGAAAAACATCACTTATAAATGAACAGTGTTTTAGGGTCTCTGTTCTTTATATATCATTGAAAACTGGGTGATGGATTTGCAATCCCCATGGTCTTTATCTGTCACTTCTTAATAGAATCACTACATTGCTTCCATATGTTCAGTTATTACACTTCCTCCATTTCATTTTGGCCCTTCTCCATGCGCTGTGACTAAGTATCTCATGACTTTCCAATGGAATGTTGGGCACCTCATTGAAATTTGCCGTGTGGTGCAGTAAGTTCCTCTTTGTTTGAGGCTGTACGATCTTTACTAATGAAAATCACTTTACTGAACAGAAACATATCTCCTATCTCTCTCTCGCTCCCCCCACCCCTCTCTGTCTGTCTGTCTTTAAGACACCAAAACATCAGTGTAGTCAATTTGCTCATTTCCACCAATGGCAATAATCAATAGTTTTTGAAATCACCCAATTGCTGAGAACTATCACAAGCAGAAACTCTCAAAACACCTGCCTCCTTATAGTAGGTTCAATAGTATCCCCTCACTCCCTGCCCAAATTCATGCCTACCTGGAACCTCAGAATGTGATCTTCTCTGGAAATAGGGTGTTGCAGATGTAATCAGTTAAAAATCAAGATGAGGGATCCCTGAGTGGCGCTGCGGTTCAGCGCCTGCCTTTGGCCCAGGGCGCGATCCTGAAGACCCGGGATCGAATCCCACATTGGGCTCCCAGCGCATGGAGCCTGCTTCTCCCTCTGCCTGTGTCTCTGCCTCTCTCTCTCTCTCTGTGTGTGTGTGTGACTATCATAAATAAATAAAAATTGAAAAAAAAAAGAATCAAGATGAGATTATGCCAGATTAGGGTGTCCCTTAAATCCAGTGAATATCCTTATGAGAGACAAAAGACGCACAGAGACACAGAGAAAATGGTGATATAAAGATGGAGACAGAAACTGGTGTGAGTGTCTGCAAGCCAAGGGGCACCAAGGATTGCTTACAACCACCAGAAGCTAGGAGAGAGGCATGAGGCTGTTTCTCCTTCAGAATCTCTAGAGGAATCCAAACCCTAGAAGGAAATGACAATTTGATTTTAGACTTTAGGCCTCCAGAATAAATTTCTGTTCTGTAGCCACCCAGTTTGTGGTAATTCATATGGCAGCCACAGGAAACTGATAGACTTCTCTACCTCTTTCCTCCCTCCCTGTATCTGATCGACAAACTCTGTCCCTCCTCTTACTTTGCTGCCACTTTGCTCAGAGTGCTTCTATTACCCTGTAGCTGAAACCACATTTTAAAAGATGGACAAACGAGAGCATTTCAAGAAGAGTGAAGTCTGGATATGTGGGAAAGTTAAGGGAGACGCCTGGATATTTTTGGAAAACCATTGCTGTGTGAAAGGAGGAATCTCAATCTCACATGTTATAACTAAGGAAATATGTATTAAAACAACTTCCAAACATTAAAACGACACATAAATGTCAGTTATGGTTATTATTGATCCAGAATGCCCTATTAGAAACTGCAAAAGCTAGACATTTTAAAAATCACAAAACTTTTTTGTACAAAACTTTTTCAACAGTGAAACAAATCATGAAATATCCTTGCTGGAGGCACCTAGAGATGAGATGGCCTCAGCCAAATCATCTATGAATGTCTCAGGCATTAACTAACTGAGAGATCTTGGGCAGGTAACTAACCCTTTCTAAACCTATGTCTTAATATGAAAAATAAAATATAATTATTAGTCATTTGGGGTGGTTGCCGTGAGGATATAAAGCACTTCCTGAGCTAGAAAGCAAAATATAAAGCAAAAGGACTAAAGTTGCTTTTTACTTTAAATTTAAATGATTCTATTGACCTCATTTCCCCAGGGGCTCTTAGGATTTAATATCATTGTCTGATACCTTTATTGATAAGAACACAGGGGAGTTCCTAGGAGTCTTTGTGGGATCTTTACTCAGTAAACTGCTCTCTTGACAAGAACAATTTCATTTAATGATTCTTCAGGTGACCACTCTGTCTGTACTCTTGGTCCTGCAGACACCATCACTAGCACTTTTGTTCGTCCCTCCACTAGGCTACTGCAACTAGCCTTTTTCTTTGATTAATTGGCTCTCGCATTTCTGTTTTTCTCACATTTTAAAAGTGATAAGCTAATTATTCTTATTACTTTACCATTATTCAATGTGTTGTCTAGGATTATAAGGGCTACTGTTTTTGACGTTTTCTATAAAGTATCCCGACTTCTTTATGTTTTCAGGTATTTTTCATTTGGCCTGGTTTTTAATCAATGGACACTTGATATTCAGGATGCTCTATGTTTTGTTTCTATAATCCTCCAAATTAGTGGAATTTGTTTTTTTTTTTCAGAATTTATAACTTATGCCTAAACAAAATCTCTAAAACAAGATGAAAATACATTGTTTATAATAAATTATAAAAATTAGAGGAGATAAACTAAATCAACTTTACGTTGACATTTAAGTGTATACATTTCAAACTATCTAAATGCCCAGACTTCAACTATAACATTTAACAAATTCTATCACTTCAACTTTTTGAATAAAAATTCCTAATAAGAGATTCCATAACACTTAATAATTAACCTCTGAGGGACCAGTATGCCTACTCTTCCGTAATTGAAACTTTGTAATGCTCTTTTCTATCATTCTCCTACAAAAAGGAGGTCTTTCACATTTCAAATATTGGTTTTTGTTGCTTCTACACATGGCAAATTAATTTGGCTTTTATAATGAGGTGGAATGTTTCAAATCTAAATTAACACCTTTGGCTTTACTCTGTGAGAAGACCTACTCATTACTCTCTAGTAACTTAATGGCTGTGCTATTCTATGAACCAAAATAGTTTAATGTAATCTGACATTTATGACTTCCACATAATATCAACTGCTAAAGTTTGAAAAGAGGTTTCTATTCAGAAAAAAACTCAAACTAATAAGCATGCACCCAATATTAAAATCGGGTCAGAGATCCTTTTCACTTTCATTACATATAATTTATGCCACTTGAATGTAGTTTAATAAGGTCGTAAAAATGCCAGTTGTGGTATCTCATAATACTTTTTATAAACTGGTTTTACAGTCTCTCCTTTGTTCCAAAGTTCAAAGTGACAATTGAAATGCACAGGTTGCTTAGGAGTTCTTGAAGTTTCTCCTGGAAAAACTTAATGGTGAATATATAAATTTTATATATACATGTGTGTATATATATAAAAAATATGTTTTATATATGTGTATGTGTATATGGTGCACATATATATGATACATAGAATTTATGAATATTTATATAGTATATACTTATAGAAAAGTTTAAAATACACTATTTATTTTAGATATATTTTTAAAATATAAAACTGTTCTCTATAATCTTCATAATTCACTAAAAGACATTCCTTTCTTCCAGGTGAATTTAAGTTGATACTTCTCAATTAAAAGGGAAAAAAAACAGAATTCAAGAAAAGGCTAGTTTTACATTAATGCTCTGGGCCTACCCTTTTGTTAAGATGAAATAAAAACTTCCCAACACTTATTTCTCATTTGGTCAACGTCAAACAATACTCTGAGGTGCTCTTACAATAGTGGCATTGTCAGCTTTCCATGACTTCATTCACTTGCTGACCATTGCTTTACTTCCTGGCTGAGGTAAATAGGGCTTTGCGAGCACTTCCCTTAAGTCATTTCAGAGGAGATAAATTAAATAATGATTGCAATGTAATATTGTGATAGTGCTAAAATATTTCCTTCAAGTTTCAACTTTGAGCACAAGTTTCCAATAATATATAATTTTTCATTTGCTAGCTCAAACTTTTGGTTTTATTAAAATCTACAGCTGCACTCAGTATTTATGCATTTGGTGACCAACCCTGATATATTATAATAATATGAAGCTGAGACTTTTATATAAGATTACAAAAATGTTTCAAAAATTACTATTGAAACAAACATAGATATTCACAATCTGCCTAAATACCATTGAATGAGAGCATAAGCAAGTGTTTTTAAGCCAACATTAAAATTGGTATTCACGCAGCTTATTCTGTCTATCCGAAGTCTAACACAGCTTATTTCTGTGATCATTTAAGAGAATTATTTTAGATGACCACAATAAGAGGTTCCTATTCAGTACTCAACCATCCTACAGGTTTTAGTTAAATTGGCACTTGGTGAATATGGAGATACTCTTTAGAAATGTTTATCTCAGTCTACTAAAAACAATTCAGTATTTATATTGCTTTTGTCAGGAAGGACACAAGGATTGCAGTCAGAGCCGGGTTCAGTTCCATTATTGTATTTTTTTTTTAGATTTTTTATTTATATATTAGAGAGAGAGACAGAAAGAGGCAGAGACACAGGCAGAGGGAGAAGCAGGCTTCATGCAGGGAGCCCAATGGGGGACTCAATCCCGGGTCTCCAGGATCACACCCTGGGCTGAAGGTGGTGGTAAACCGCTAAGCCACCGGGGCTGCCCCCATTATTGTATTTAGTTGTGTATGTTGGACATGCCAAGTAAGGTCTCTGACCTTCCCCATCTGTGAAATGAGACAGATTACAGCATTCTGTAAGATTAAAGTCAAAAGAGGATGTACATTAAATGAAAACAAGAATGCGTATCATAGTACATTCTCATGATCATCATTCTTAGAGGAAAGTGCGCATCACATGTTAAACAGTGGATGTGGCTTGCTTTTGTTCAATAGGGACTCTGTTTTCTCAAGTCAAACACTCTCGCTAATTAAATACATTATCCAGAAAGGGCTCACTCTGGCACAACTGGGGCCCAGGAGCAAAGGCAATTGGAAGGAATCATCAAGAAATTACCAGGATTTGGGGCTAATAAGGGAAGACTTGACTCTGGGAAGAGGAACAGCAACTAGGGAATTCTGGTTCCAGGGCAGGATCAAGGCTACAAACAGCACGTCATGACCAGGTAAATTAAGGACAAGAACCAATATTTCCATTGGCCCAGCTATGCTAAATACAGTCTTTTTCTCCAGCCTCAGTCATGTGAATCTGAATTTAAGAGACAATCCTGATTTCACAGCAGCGCTGGTCTTGAATTTGAAGGGTGGAATGCACTCTTGCCAACTTCATATAAACTTTTGGTTGGGAACGCCTTCTTGTTTTACAGTAGTCAGCTAGTCTCCCGGTGGGGAATATAGAAAGAAACCTAGTAAATTTTCATGGGAAAATACACTTTGAGTTATTAGATGAAACCAAGACCAATAGTTATGTGAAATATATGATGTGTATTAAATACAAACCATTTGTGCTTGCAAATCCTATGATTGAAAGAGAAGTCTCACTTGATTTTTAAGAAACAATTTTGCGTCATTTCAGATATGGCTTTCTTCTTCCTTTGTGAAATAATCTCCAAACTTGAGGTCATCATGGTACTCAATGTTTATTTTTCATTCTCATTCTGTCCTTTCCTCCCTTTGAGTGATATAGACACTAAAGAGAAGGTAACCTGGCCTTGAACCTGACTCAATACCACTCTGCCATGAGTCTTGGTCATCACAGCATCTGGATGTATAATCTTCCATGAGCACTACCACACTGAATTGCCAGGCAATATCCTCAGAATGGCTTTCAAAAGTTATACTCAGAGGCAGAAAGCCACTGTCAAGAACCAATCTCAGCAATATTATTAGAGGCCCTCCACCATATTATTATGTAACTTTCTGAAAACTCAAAGCACACACAACACTCCCAAAGAGAAAAAGTTATTAGGTGCATACAGTGAGGGCTAAGTGGGA
The DNA here is from genome assembly GCF_048418805.1 of Vulpes vulpes. Taxonomy (NCBI): domain Eukaryota; kingdom Metazoa; phylum Chordata; class Mammalia; order Carnivora; family Canidae; genus Vulpes; species Vulpes vulpes. The sequence continues at coordinate 173,383,401 of NC_132780.1, forward strand.
AGAATTATTGTAAACACTGAATAGGCAGGATTGTAGTAAAGCTAAATCTGTGGCCCAGACAGGGTCCTTGGAAGTTTACTTTACATTGTAAGAACTCAGTAAGAAGGAAACAACTCTTTATGATTAGTGACCAGTGAAATAACCTCATGCTGCTTTCAATTAGGCCTTGGTACCAGTTAAAACTGCCTCATAGGGGAGAAGACTCTGAAGACATAGTGTTTTGATATATAAACTGTCTAAAAATCCTTATCAGTAATTCCCTAGTCCCATGTTCAAAGAACTTACTTGCTTGGTCTTCAAGGTTACGTTTGTGTTGTTCCTTCAGTCATTCTGAGGTTCTTATGTAAAGACACATTAAGAGCTTAGATGGTACATCAAATACTGAAATCCTGAGGATTCCCCACATCCAAATGCCACAGTGCTAAAGACAAAGATTTTGAGGAAGGATCCTAAGATTCATGTCAGAAATCAGAAGCTTACAAAAGTTCTGTTCTTTCCTATGCATCATCCACTTTTCTCTACCTGGCTGTTTGAGAGTCTCATCGTGTACCTACTCACAACTGAGGAGTCAGAGTAGAAATAAGAGATACTTGAAGGAAACCTTATTACCATGAATTTAATTCATTTATGGCTTGGAGGGTGGTAGACAACAATTTAACAGCTCTGGATTGGGGTGCCTGGGTGGCTCAGTCAGTTAAGCGTCTGGCTTCAGTTCAGGTCATGATCTCAGGGACCTGTGACTGAGCCCCATGTCAAGCTCCCTGCAGGGAGTCTGCTTCTCCCTCTCCTCCCAGTTTGTGCTCTGTCACTATCTCTCTCTCTCTCAAATAAATAAATAAAATCTTAAAAAAAAAAAAAAACAGCTCTGGATTTAGAATCAGGGACAAATGGATCAAATTGAGCTGTGACTCTTGCTAGGTTGTACTCAGGGATAAAAATTAACCTATCTGAATCCTAACTTCTTTATCTATAAAGTGGAGGAACAGCTCATTAATTACCATGAGATGGTATATATAAGGTATCTGTTAGACAGTTCAGAGTAGATTTTCAATAATTTGTAATCACTAACCACTTTTATCTGTAGTAGTTGAAATGTTACCTGTTTCTTGGTGTAGGGTTAAGAGGCTGTGCCTCATCAACTGCCCTAGCTAGCTTCCCTTGCCACACAAAATTCTTTCTTCAGTCACCAAATATCTTTAAGTTAATTATGAAAGTATTCACTACTTACATCTTTAAAAACTCATCCTAAGAATTCTCAGCTGGTTTTGAAATCCCAAGCACTGATAGAAGCTCTCACGCCCATACATTTCCCTTCAGTTACTAAGGATTTAGCTAAATCTTGTGATATTCTGGGAAAAATAGGACAAAACTGTTAAAATCCAATCATGGGAAAATGACATAGACAACTAATCTAATCTGTTTTTCTTCCCTACAGGAAATATTGACATAATGTCCATTCTTCCTTACATAAGACAACTCTCTGTCTTTAAAAGATTTCCAATTTTTTGAAGTCAAACAGAAAGTAGGCAGAAAAGAAAGGCATTATCTAAAATATCTGAGCTTAAATCTCAAAAGCAATCCTAAGTACATGTTTACACAATTCTTTAGGATAACAGACTCACAGAATTTTCCAGTTGACTGTTCTTTAAAGATAACAGAACATTTATTTATGCTTGTTGTTGCTATGATTTACTGTCAAAAAATAACCATTTGATTCAAAATGCTTGTAAAACACAGTGGTACACCACAGCTTTCATACAATGAAATGGATGAGCACTGAAAGAACTTCAGTGACAATCTCTTAATAGCTGAGCATCTCCTGTCAAGTCATTGAGTCATCATGGCTAATCCATTTTGAGGTAGAATTTTGTATCACACCTTTTTTTATTAAGCACTGAAAGAGTCCTGGCTCATGGAAAAAAAAATTAGCTGGGCTTTTATCAGCATAAGGCCTAATTGTAGATGTGGTAGACGATCAACAAAGATGGCCACCAACTTCCTCTTATCCCTGTTCATGCATGACCCTCCTACTTTCTCTCCCCTTGAATTTAGGCTGGTCTTGATCAAATGGATGCAGCAAAAGTGACTCTGTGCTACAAGGCCTAGTAGCCTTTACTTTTTTTTTTACTCAGAAGCCTACCATCCTTGTAAGAATATTAGGCTTCTTAATGAATAATGAGAAACCACATGGAGAGGTGAGAGAGGCCTGTAGAGGAGAAATGAAGCACCTCAACTACATAACCAGCACCAAAGTCTCAGACATATTAGTGAGTCATATTGGCTGTGCCAACCCAGATGAGCTCCAAAATGCAGGCAGCTGCATGAGTGGCCTAGTCTACACACACGAAGCTGAAAAACCACCCAACTCAGCTCAGCCAATTCACAGAAAAGGAAATTTTGTTTGTTTTTTGGTTTGTTTTGAGCCACTAAGTCATGGTGTGATTTGTCACACAGCAGAAGAACCCTGGATATAACTCACTATTTAAATCAGAGAATGGATTGAAATTGGAGCTTCACAACTTGTAGTCTTCAATGTGGTAATCCTAGCAATATCAAGCATCAATCATTCTGGCTTATTTTCCAGAGGAAGGATTAATTGAATTATGTTGGTTTTCGTCTCAACATGACATGCAGTGTTATTCACATCCCTAACCTTTACTGTAGCAATGCCTCATGACTCTTAGATTGCCAGCCAGGATTTCCTCTAATAGTAGGTCTGTTTTGCCTCAGTTATGTTTTAAAAATGTATAGGCAGCAAATATATACCACTACTGTATATACCAACATTGGAATGCAGATAATTAGGCTGAAGAGATGCTGCCCTCTGGCAGATTTGTTGGAAGAGTTTGGCAAACGTTTCAAGTCACTTTGAAAAGTAGTGTTTTCACAGTGAACAATAACTGTGCACTTTAGCACATGCACACTGCTCAGAATATTTTAAACATTAGAAAAAATTTCAGGAAAAGGTGTCTAGTTAGGTGAGAGTGGGAATCTGAACTGGAGTTATGATAGTGAGGGGTAAAAAGTAAGTTATAATGACATAGGGTTTAACAACTCAATACATGGTAGGTGACAGATGTAAAGAGATAAGCAAGAAGGAATTCTAATATCCAAACATAAAATGAATATAGTACAATATGTTACTTTCTTTTTGAGGGGAGACTATCAACCCTTCAACAAACTATCTGTTATTGGCATAAAAATTCTTGTGAGTTAATCTCACCCTGAACTCTGGTCGTCTATAAGCCCAGATACTCTAAGAAGTGATTTTTTTAAAGTGCTTTCATTGGACTACTGGGCATATATAGAGAAATCTGGATGAGAAGAGATGTGGGCTTGGGTTTTAGAGCCTTAATGCTCATGGGGAGAGGAAGAACTCTCTGGTGTCTCTTCCTATAAGGACCTTAACTTCATCACAAGGGCCCCATCCCTATGATCTCATCTAGCCCTAATTACTTCCCAAAGACCCCATCTCCAAGTACAACACATGGGTTTAGGGCTTCAACTTGGTAGGAAACAAACATCTGGCCCATAACAGCCAAGTTCAAAAAGATCTCCAAGAACAGAACATGAAAGACTCCTAACTCTGGGAAACGAACTAGGGGTGGTGGAAGCGGAGGTGGGCGGGAGGTGGGGGTGACTGGGTGATGGGCACCCAGGTGGGCACTTGATGGGATGAGCACTGGGTGTTATTATATATGTTGGCAAATTGAACACCAATAAAAAATAAATTTGTAAGTAAAAAAAAAAAAAAAGTTCTCCAAGAAAGAGGTAACTTTCTTGGTTCACTCAATGAAACTAAAACCAAAACCAAAACCAAACCAAACCAAAAATCCAAGATGGAGTTAATTAAGACCCATTAGGAGGGTGGTCTGTACTGCAATTGTACAGGAATTGAGAACAAAGTTTATCATTGCCCAACACCTTATGATTTCCAGCAACAACATTTCTTGTAAAGTTCAGATATGACTAAAATGTTTTCTTTGAAAAGCAGCAAGTCCTCTAGCAGTTTTCCAGGGTTTTCAATCCCTATCAGAATGCTTGAAGAATTTCTTTCTTTTTCCACTTTTGGGCATTATCAAGGGTTAGATATTCTCTCAGGTCAGCCAGAAACAATACTCACAGTCACTGGGTTTTCAGCATATTTCCTGGGTGAATCCCATATTTTCTATTTCCATATTTTCTTCCTCACTATGGGAATATTTCAATATTCTACACCATGTAAAAAGCAACCAAAACCAAAATCTTCCATGGTCTCCACAACCACTCTAGGTGTCTCTCTCTCTCTCTCTCACTCGCTCTTTTCTCACAAATTCCTCCACACCCTATATCACATTTGTTTCCTGCTTAGCTCCAAGTTGACTTCCATTTCCACCACTTCACCAAAGTTACTTTTGCTAAGGTTTCCAGTAATCCCTGTGTTGTTCAATCCAATGGACAATTTCAGTCCTCATCTTTCATGAGTACTTCTTAGCTTTCGGCATAAGTTACCTCTTTCTTGGAGAACTTTTAGAACTTGGCTGTTATGGGCTAGATGTTTGTGTTCCCTACCAAGTTGAAGCTCTAACTCCATGTGATGTACTTGGAGATGAGGTCTTTGGGAAGTAATTAAGGCTAGATGAGATCATGGGGATGGGGCCCTTGTGATGAAGTTAATGTCCTTATAGGAAGAGACACCAGAGAGTTCTTCCCCTCCCCCTGAGCATTAAGGCTCTACGCATGAGCTTTTTTCACTCTATTCTCTCTTTTTAAAAGATTTCTGTGGCTTTACACACACACACACACACACACACACACACACACACACACAAATGATTTATTGCTTTCATAGCTATTCACTATGAATCAGATGGCTCCAGGGTCCAAGCCTCCTTCCACAATCTGGGTCTGCTGTGGTTAGCATGTGGTCTCCAAGGTCACTTCCCCATCCTCATCCCTCAGTGAATGACGAGGCTTACTATTATTTCCTTCTATGACATCCACTGCTATTGTAAATTACCATTCATCTTTCATCTGTCCACCTCACTGGACTGTGAACTCCATATGGACAGGAAATATGTCTCTCTCTAGTATGTCACCAGTTTGTAGTATAGTGCCTGGCACCTAGCAGCAGTGGTACAATGGAGCTTACTTGTGCTGGTTCATGAAAATGATTGTTAAAGTACCAGGGATCTGTGCAAGTCCATTGTTAAATAGCCATTATTAAAATTTAAGTAAATTATATTTGAGGCAAAGGTAATAAATACTGAAAAGTCATCATTTCCTAATTATTTTACTACATTTTATTATCTATGTTCTTGAGGTAATTTATGTCTATTGTATCTGAAGGAGAAATACTATATAACGGTGTGCAACTGAGTGTCTCATCCCAAATTTGTGTTTGATGACTTCATGTTGATAGCTTGAAATTGATCATGGTAACAGTATTTACACCACAGACATGGGCAAATGCCTCAAATCAGGGCTCCCTTCCACATGTATCCTATCGGTTATTAAACATTTACTAGCACACTACCACCTAATAGATACTCTATAACTACATGTTAAATGAATAAAAAAATCTATTTATTATTATTATTATTATTATTATTAACAACAAGTGGATTATCCTCTGGCTTAATATAACTTTATCAATCATCCAAGTAGTTCAAGTGAGAAATCTCTAATGTATTTAGAGGGTTTAGACAGAATTATCATTTTAGCCTGAATCACATAGGTAATTTCCTTGGTTTTCTATTTAGTGTGCATGTATAACAGCCTCAGTTCTAGTATTTAAAGGCCATTATGTCAGTATTTCCCAAGCATCCTCCCTATAACAACTTTCCCCAGTTATGTTTGCCAGCCTATCAGAGGTCAATAAAATTTATCAGGAAACAAGTATAGTCCAATTGTTTAGTGTTCAATGGGATCTGTAAGAATTTGACAGATAAACAATTAGGAGTAGATCAATGCATCTCTGATCTCTTGGGAAACCCTGGGGGTAGTGGAGTCAGAGCTAACATCATGGAGGAAGCTCTCAGTTCTTTGGTCTCCTTTGAAACCAATACCATCTTGGACACACAACAGCAAAGTGTCTGTCTCATGGGTTTTGCCATAATCAACTTTAAATTAACATATTTATGTGTTGCTTTGTTTCACCACTTGATAGTGTCCCCCTCAAGTAAAGGCACCAAATATCTTATACCTTCACTGCCCCCAGAAAGTCCAGATGGTGCTTTGCACAGACTAAATAGCCAACTGTTTGCACATTTACCTCCTTTAAGACCCAGCTTCAAAGTACTTTCATTGAATCTAGAAAACTATGAAAGCTGGTACTTTTCTTGATTATTCAATTGATTATTAATAAAGAACGTTTAAAAGAGTAAATATCAAGCAAACAAAATTTTTAAAATCTTGTATTAAAAATGGCTAAAATACATTGGACTTTAAAAACGTTCAGATAAACAGTTTTGTGTCGAAATTAATTGTATGATGGGATCTGGTGGTAGCTCTGTGGCTATTTTCTCTTTGCAATGAAAGCAAAATAATCAAGGTTTTGCCATCAGGTTTTTACTGACCTGTTGCTGTTTTTGTGTGGTTCACAGCTGGAATACAGAAAACAAATCAATCACTAGCCATGTAAGGATTCAGAAAACCTGCAGCCACCACTTGTTCAAAACAAAGCTGCTTCTTTTTCAGGATCCCCTCATATTTTCAGCGTTAACAACAACAACAACAACAAAACTCATTGGCAAATTAGCATTTCCACTGCTAAATTTCGCAAAGCTTTGAAAAGTTGACTTATTTTCAGGGGATCCTGGAGAACCCTCTCTAATACGGTCTTTGTGATTCAGAGTGTGGGCAACGCCCTGTCTGGTCCACTTTCCTGACAGAAGCACGTTAGTGGAGAAGGAAGGCAGAGGGCGAGCCTCAAGGTGCTGCCTGTTGTCCCTAGGCCCCAGAGTCAGTTTGGGCGCGGCTGCCTGGGCTAAGCCTGGTCCTGCCCGGGTTAGTCATCAGCTCTGATCATTCAACAGACTGCGCTGTGGTCAATGGCAGGTGGAGGGATGCCATTTCAGGGGTGGGGGGAGACTGACACTTCTAGGGTCAGGGTCAGGTCAGGGCAAGGCTGAGCTGAGCTCTCTGCGCTGCAGTGCGCCTGCGGCCTGCGGGCTCTTCCAGGGTCTGCTGTCGCTCTCAGGCCGCTCTGGGTCAGGGCGCTGACCTCAGGGTTTGGGGGGCAATGTAATGATGTCCTTCCTAGTCTCACTGGCTGACAACTTGCTGGACAGCTTTCCTGTGGTAAAAATGAACTTAGATACTGACGTGAAAGGGCTGGAAGCAAAAAAGAACAGAGAAGTTGTGAACTGGGGAGTGATGTCAGTGAAAGAAAATTTCAGATTTTACCCTCCAGCACAGTCACTTGAGAAAAAAATACTCTTAAAGCCAAATTTACAAATGAGGGGTTACTTTTTTAATATGACAGTTATGAACAAATTGTAAGTAAAGAGCAGTTAGAGACATGCAAAATCTGATTACATGTAAGGATACAATATAGAGAATAGATCTAAAAGATAGATATGCAATGAGGGCGCCTGGGTGGCTCAGTGGTTTAAGCCTCTGACTCTTGGTTTCTGCTCAGGTCATGATCCCCAGATGGAGGGAGCCCACTTGGGGCTCCTGGCTCAGCAGGGAACCTCCTAGAGATTCTCTCTATCCCTCTCTCTATGCCCCTCCCCCACCTCTCTAAGATAAATAAATCTTTAAAAAAATAAAAATAGAAAATAGTCATGCAATGAAATAATTTTTTGTTATTGTTTTATTATTTTTGCTTTTTAAAAATTAAAAATAAGGATAAATAGAAAGCTTAACTAATGTGTAAGTCCTTTTTATAATAAAATAGTTTAAGATTTTATAGGAGTAGGAAGAGAAGTTGCTTCTCTAGCTGTGTGGAAAATCTTTTGCTCTTCTGTAACTTGGAGATATGCTGATAAATAAACACCTATCTCAAAATCGTAGTTGGCACAAATATGTGAAATGAGTGGTTTTTAGTGTCCTTGTCTAATTATACCTCATGTTTATGTGGTAAGTCTACTACCATTCCTACTACTACATTTCCTATATGATAATCTATTGCATTTTTTAATTTCCCAAAGTTCATCTTATTGGAACATATTGGGATAGAAAAAATTCAGTGTTTTCAGGTTACACACAGGTTGCCATTACAAAAGGGAATAACAATGTCCTTAAGTCATAGGAACCAGTTGTCCTTAGAGGCAGTAACCTCTTCCTCTCTTCTTCCCTGCTCTCTCCTGACTCCTCCCCATCTGCCATGGATGGGAAGGCTCTGCCCTCTATATGACCAGTGGGAAGGGAACAGAATACTCAAATATCAATGGCCTATTATGTACCAGGCTATATTCATAATCAACAATCCACAAAACACTTCATGTGACCATATAACATTTCATTTAATCCCCATAGTAATTCTCCATAACAGACTACTGTTTTCTCTATTTTGTCAATGGGGGAATTGAAATTCAGAGAGGCTACCAGATAACTGATTAAGTTCACACAGCTATACTTGAACCAGTCTGCCTGTCTGCAAGGTCCAAAATCTTTCTTCTACATACACATTATTCCACAGAAAAGAAGCTCTTTCCCACTAGAAACCACAAAATAGTATCCATCCATCCATCCCCAGAAGAAGAATTCTACTGACCTGATAAGAGCTCCATATAATAACTATTTTCTATCAAAGGAAATCCATCAGCAGCCATGGGGAAAACAGAAATTGGTGGAGTGCTGTGCCTCAGTAGCAATGTTCCCTTCCTGCTGGCACAAGCAAGACTAAGGTACCATTTTCCCTTCAAGTGGTATGGAGTGACAAATCCCAGTGCATATGTGGGAGGGAGTTTTGGGGAGTGTGAGGGCATTTACTGCCAAGGATGATAGCCCAGTAGTTACTTTACATGGACTTCATTATTTCTCTGATAACCAGCGCCTCTTCACTTGTTCACACTCAGGTTATCCTAAGACCATCAGTCCAGCTGGTGAGTTGTCTCATCTTCTACCAATAGATGAACTCCTTTCTCACTTCTAGTCTATCATGACAACTGTGAGCAGGTCCCAGAGCCAGAAAGCATGAATATGCTATCTCCTTGACCCTTGGGGAAAGGGGAAATGAGTGGGAAAAGGAAGGCATGTAACCAGTGATTCCAGCAAATGCCATCTGCGTTTTATATTTTTGTGTGATATGGTCATTCAGGTGTGGCCATAAAAGGGGATAGAGGAGAAGCTCAGGAAAAAAACAAAATGTATTTTCTTCATAGGTCCTACACTACACTACACAGGGCCACATGAAAAAACCCCAGGGTGTTCAGGAGGCAGAAGACAAGAACAAGTGGCAAGCCAAGGCCATGGCCCATATCGGACTTTTCTGGAGAAAGGCAGGGAGGTCAGAGTGAGCAGTTTGGACTTGGCTGGTTTGAATAATTTCTGTAGCCTTTGGGTTACAGGCATGATCTCTACTGGCCTGGTAGCTGTCCCTGGGATGATTAAAGGGGAGGAATATTGCCTCCAAGGCTTCTAAAAGTATATTAGGCAGCTAGCCCTGGACACCAATATTTCAAATATGACTGTATTGTGTAAACTTGGGCAAGTTAATCACCTGCCAGGGCTTCAGTTTCCTCATTTTTCAATAGACCTTGAATTAGATAATAAAGTCCTTCTCAGGTATAAGTTACTATAATCCTTACATACAAATAAAGTTGACATTGGTAAAACTTCTGGGTTTCCTCAAAGGGAAGGGCTCTGGAGTACAAATTTTGACTTAATCTATAAGTGCAAATATTTTTCCAGGTTTGCCTCTCTACTCAAAAGATCCTTGAGGTTTACAGCGAGTTAACACCAAGCTAGAGAGGTAAGCTGTAAATTACTTGGTTGGCCAAGATCAACTGTAGATCAGTTATTTCAAGACTTGCTCAATTTTAGTGTTTGAAAAACATCAACACCTCCATTATGTTGTTAGTATTGATGGAAGAAAAAGTACAGTGGACCCTCTTCTAAAGAGAAAAGGTTTGGAGGTTGGAAAATCCTCAGTGAGCCATCACATACAGGGTGTTTTAATAAAGAGAGTAGAACAAGGCCTTTGAAAGGGAAGTGTTGATTGCAAAGTATGTATAGAGGAATTTAAAAAATAAAGCAGGCCCTATGTGGCTAAATGATTAGTGATGTTATTTGAGAACTAGAAACCTAAAGACTGGCATGAAGAACTTTATTCATGTTAATCTATTCATCAGTTAGCCATATTTAGAAGTCGTCTCAAATACATTTTGGATGGGTTGTGAGAAATTTACACAGAAAAAGTGCTACTGTGACTTTGCCAATAAATTGTGTATTTCACCATGTGCTAATGATTTTTTTCCAAAAGAGAATACATGGTGACCTCAATAAACTTTTATATGTCAAAATAATGAAACAGAACCTTATTTTCTGGTGCCAACTTTCTATAAAATCACTCTTTAAAAAATATTAATCTCACTGCAGCATGTAGAATTTTACACACAGCTTCAGAATGGGTCTGGCACTACATATCTTTATAAAGTGAAAAGACTGGAATAGATTCAAGATTCAAATGCCAAAGTTTGTATCTGTAACTTTGACGTCTTATTGTTTTTTTTTTTTTAATGTATATAGCATATGCTTACACTGGATCACATAACACAATCACTCTTAGATAACATCAGTAGGCTGATGTTGCTCCTTCGTTACATTTTCCACAGTGGACATTTTTATAAGACTGTGATGTGGAAGAAGCAAGTAAGTATATGTTTCCTTTTGTTCAGCCAGAGTCCTTGCAGCCATAAAAATAACATGTTAATAGTATTGTATTTTTTAAAAATCTAAATGTCAACTTTAGTTATTTTGTCTCCAGTATAGTGTCCTCGTTAAGGGCCATGAGCTATGGTTGCTTTACCTCAAGTCCCAACTCTCCCTATTACTAGCTGTGTGACCTTGCACACATTATTAACCTTTTTGTGCCTAGGTTTTTTTCACATCTACAACAGGGGTAATTATAATACCTATAGCATAGGATCTTATGAGTTAGTATTTGTGAAGTGTCTTAGTGCTTGGCACAAAGCAAATGTTACTAGTCCTTTCATTATTTTTAGTCATCATTAAATGGACCTTGAATGCTGGAGAGAAAAAGGAAAATTACATTTCATAGGGAAAAACAATCAAATTACAACTTGGCAAGACAGAAAAATAATACAGTTATATTGAATAATTATGCAAATCATTTAATTGTTTGCAAATAATTTAAAAGCTTCATGGCCAGGAGTTTTCTAAACAATAATTTTAAGTCAATAGTATTTTATTACAAAAGCAATGAGAATGACATCAGTGGGAATGATAGAGTAAGAACCTCCAAAGGGCTTCTTCATCATAAAAGCCAGTAAAACATTGACAAAAATTGTCCAAATCAACTTCTTCAGAACTCTGAAAATTAATCAAAGATGTACAGTAATCCAAAGAGGATTTTTTTAAAAAAATCTGAACCTGGATAAAAAACAGCAGGCTTTGTGATGTCTGAATTTGCCTTGTTCCCATTATGCTCTTCTCAATTCTGTGATAGCCTTGAAAACCCACAGCAGTCTCACAACCATGGCTGCTGTGAAAAACAGTAGCCTAGCACCCACTGGAGGGGACAGAACATGTTTGGAGTTCCTCTAAGCATCTCAGAGAACTGTCACTATTTGACCTGAGAGTTTCCTAGAAACTCCCACTCAAAGGGCTTATTCTTATTCAGTGTGAACAGCCTTTTCCCTGGGGGCATTTGTCAAAAACAATCAGCAATAACTGTTCAACATTGCCACTGCCTGTGACAGTGATACTAGTTGGAGCAAACAAGAATCTGACCAAAAACTTAGAAGGAAAAATTGAAGAATGAGATGTCCATAAAGGGTTTTAAATGGGTCTATTTCTGGAAATCTAGAAGGCCATATGCATGTATAGGGCTATGCACATGACTAGAAAAGATCTGAGAAAGTCCTAAGCTGTCACTCTGGTTGAATTTGAGGTGCCACACAAACAGGAAGTGACAGTCAAGGCAGAATGCAAGCTGCCATTCTGAGTGTTGAGTGTGTGTCCTCTAAAACCACAGGGACCTCTGGCAAAGGCTGGAAGACTTACTGATTCCACATATTTAAGGAAATCTCTGTTCAATCATTACCTGACCACTAATGCAACTGGACAGAGACTTCAAAGGCCATACATGAAAAAGAATGCAGACTTAAAGAATTAGTTGGGAAAATTCACTAGATAAACAAATAGCAGCCACAACAATGGCAACCGCAGCAACAACAAATCACAAGGGTGGGGGGATCTGCTTTCCAGAGTTCCCCCATTATATTATTTAAAATGTCCGGGTTTCAACAACAACTACTACAACAAAACAAATTGAAGAAAATGAGAAAGACTGGCTAATAATGAAAAGAAGCAGTCAATAGAAGCTGTCCCTGAGGAAGCTCAGAAGCTGGACTTGATAAACAAAAGATTTTAAATCAAGTATCTTAAACATATTAAGAACTAAAGGAAGTTATGTCCCAAGAATAAAAGGAAAGTATGAGAATGATGTCTCAACAAATAGGGAATACCAATAAAAGAAAGAAAGAAAAACAAATCAAATAGAAATTGTGGAGTTTAAAAGAATAATTCCAATGAAAATTCAACTTAAGGTCTTAAAAGTAGATTTGAGCTGGAAGAAGAAAGAATCATTGAATTTAAAGGTAGGTCAATTGGGACTTGAGGAACAAAAAGAAGAAAGATGAAGAAAAATAAACAGAGCATATAGTGACCCATAGAACACCAACCTATGAAACAATGGAGCATACCAAACATATAATTGGAGTTCCAGAAAGGAAGGCGAGAAATGAAGGTGCAGAAAGAATATTTAAAGAAAGAATAGCTAAAAGTTCCCCAAATTTGATGACAACTATTAATCCACATATCCAAGAATCCCAGCAAATTCCAAGTTTGATAAACTCAAAGAGATCTACCTCTAGGCACATCGTAATCAAATGGTCAAAAGGTAAAAACAATAACAGCATAAATGTATTTTTTGTATGTGACTCTTACTTTTCTCCTACCTGATTTAAAAAACAATGGCAAAAAACAATAATTAAAATCTATGTTGATAGGCACAGAATGTATAAAGATATAATTCATAGAAATATAATAGCGCTACAGAGAGGACAGGCAATGGAGTTATTTAAAAGCAAAGTTTTTGTATGTTTTTGAAATAAAGTTGTTATTAATCTGAACTAGGTTGTTGTAAGATGTTAATCACTTAGGAAACTACTAAGAAAATAACTCAAAATATAAAAATAATATATAAGAAAATAACTCAGAAATAAAATAATGACATGGGAGTAAAAATGATAAACTAAAAGTATTTGTTTAAGGCAAAGGAGGTAGTAAAAAACAATAGAGGAAAAAAAACCTACATAAGACTACGTAGAAAACAAACTGCAAATGGCAGATGTAAATCTTACCTTATCATTAATTACGTTAAATGCAAATTAACATTCCAATCAAAAAGCAGAGATTGGCAGAATGAATAAAAAATATGACCTAACTATATGCTGTCTGCAAGAGATTTGCCTTACATCCAAAGATACAAATGGGCTGAAAATAAAAGGATAATACATATGCCATACAAACAGTAACTAAAAGCTTCAGTGGTTATATTAATTGACATAAAATAGACTTTAAGATAGAAATTATTGCTGAAGAGCAGAAGGACATTTTATAGTGATAAAAAGGACAAACCATCAAGAAGATATTATAATTGTAAGCATATACGCATGAAACAACAGAACTCCAAAATTCATAAAACAAAAGCTGACAGTGTAAGGGAGAAATGGACAATGCAGCTATAAAAGTTGGAAACCTCACATCCCATTTTCAATAATAGGTAAAACAACTAGACAAAAGATTGACAAAAATATAAAAGACTTGAACAACACTATAAATTAACCAGACACAACAGGCATCTATAATGTATCCCCCTCAATAGCAGTAGAATACATATTATTCCCAAGTGCCCAAGCAACATTTTTCAGGATAGACCACATGTTAGGCCATAACACAAGTCTCAAAAAGTCTGAAAGGACTGAAATTATACAAAATATGTTCTCTGAACACAGGGATGAAATAGAAATCAGTAACAGAAGATAATTTGGAAAATCACAAAAAGTGGAAATTAAACTAACCACTCCTAAATAACCAACAAATAAAGAATAAATCATATGAGAATATAAAAAATGTTTTGAGAAGAAAGATAAATAATAACATACCAAGACTTATGAGATGCAGCTAAAATAGTACTTAGAGGGAAATGTATAGCTGTAAATTCCCATGCTAAAAAATAAAGATTTCAATTTATAACCTATTCTTCCACTTCATGAAGCTAAAAAAGGAAGAACAGATCATACCCAAACCAAACAAAAAGAATATAATAATAAAAATTAGACTGAAAGAAACAAAATAAAGAATAGAAAAAAATTAATAAAACTCAAAGTTATTCCTGTGAAAAATATCAACAAAATTATTTAAACTTTAGCTAGATTGACCAAGAGAAAAAAGTGAGAAGATTCAAATTACTAAAATGAGAAATGAAAGAGAACATTAATATCCACTTTACAAAAAGAAAAAAGAATTACAAGGGAACACTATAAATAATCATATCAACAAATTAGATAAGATAAGATAGATGGAATGGATAAATTTCAACATTGTTGAAACTGACTCAAAAAAAAAGAAAAGAAAAGAAAAGAAAATCTGAAGAAACATAACCAAGTCAAGTAATTGAATTAGTAGTCATAAAACTTCCACAAAAAGAATGGCTGTAAATAAATAAATAAATAAATAAGTAAGAAGAATGGCTGCACTGGTGAATTCTACCAAACATTTATGGAACCATAACTCTTTACAAACTCTTCCAAAAAACAAGAGAGGTGGGAACACTTCCCAACACTATAACCTTGAAGCCAAAATAGGACAAAGGCACCATACAACAAAAAAATTAAAAACTAAAGACCAATATTCCTTATGAATTCAGGTTGCTCCTGCTATTGGAAAGTAGAACATTTCTATGAAACCTTCTGTGAGCTGACATGGCATAAAATAAATAAGCAATTACCATTAATTCATATGGAAAAATGTTTGAGCATTCCAAGAACCCCAAAATAACTTCTTAGGCTTTTATGATACCTTAGGACATATCTTCTAACAGATGCACAAAATAAATCAAGATAAAGCACAGATGCTTACAGACTACCTCAAAGCTAAAGCAGCTTGATGCTGAGATGCTAAATGTAGTCCTAAGGAAAGAGCTTGGTGCTGCCATTCTCTCTGCTTGGGCTGTGCACTGCCTCTATAACAGGTCTCTGCAAAACAAATGCTGAACACTATTTTTGCTTTTTTTTGTAAACAGGTACTAATGTAGGTCTTTCAAAAAAGCAAAGTGGCATAACTTCAAAAAAGAAGGGATACATGTATAAAATATAAAATTCTTCAACATAGTACTACCAAACTAAATCCAATATCATATGTGTATCATATCTTATGACCTCATGGTATTTACCTCAAGAATAGAAAGTTGCTTAACATTTGAAAATCAATTGATACAATACATCATCTTAATAAAATAAGACACAAAATACACATGGTCATCTCAATAATTGTAAAATAAGCATCTACAAATTCCAACACCTTTTCAAGATAGATACTCTCAATAGATGAGACATGGAAGATAATTTATTCATTCTGATAAGGGGCTTCTATCAACAACTCACACTAACATCATATTTGATCGTGAAAGACCAGTCTTCTTTAATATCAGGAACAAAACTATGACGTTCACTTTTGCAACTTCCACTCTATATCATACTGGAGATTTTATTTTATTTTATTTTATTTTATTTTATTTTATTTTATTTTATTTTATTTATTTTATTTTATTTTATTATTTTATTATTTTATTTTACTTTATTTTTTAAGTAAGCTCTATACCCAGTGTGAGGCTTGAACTTGTGATCTTGAGATTAAGAGTCCCTTGTTCTACTGACTAAGGCAGCCAGGTGCTCCATATACTGGAGATTTTAGCCACGGCAATTAGGCAGGAAAAAGAAATGAAAGATATTAGGACTGAAAGGAAGAAGTAAAACTATTTTCTATTGCTTTGTATATAGAAAATTCTAAGGAACATACACACACTCACATGAACACATATTTGAGTTAATAAATGAGATCAATAAAAGTTTGCAAAATACAAGATCAGTATGCAAAAAGCTGCTACATTTAATATACTAACAATGAAAAATCTAACAATGAAATTAAGAAAACAGTTCCATTTACAATAGCATAAAATAATAAAATACCTAGAAATAAACTTAAAAACAAGTGTGAGGCATGTACACTGAAAACTATAAAGCATTGTTATGGAAATTAAAGAGGTAAATAAATGGAAAGACATTCTGTGTTTATGGATCAGAAGACTTACTATTGTTAAAATGACAGTATTTGCCAAATTAACCTATAGATTCAACTCAATCCCTATCAATATCCCAGCTGACTTTATGCAGAAAATGACAAGTTGATCCTAAAATCAAAATAGAAATGTAAGGGACTTAGAATAGCTAAAGTAATTGTGAAAACAAGGAACAAAGTTGGAAGAGACACACTTCTAGAGAATCATAATCAATTCAGAATAGTACTGGGATAAGAATAGAATGTAGATCAACAGAATTGAGAATAGAATTGAAAGTCTAAAACACATTCATAGCAAATTAATTTTTAATATGGGTGACAAGACAAGACAATGCTGAAAGACTGTTCTTTTAACCAATAGTGCTGAGACAAATGGTGCTTTTCCACATGTAAAAGAAAGAATTGGGATTCCTACCTCACGCCACATACAAAAATGAATCTAAGATGAACTGTTAAAACCTAAAATAGACCTCATATATATGAGCTAAAACTATAAAACTTAGGAGAGAATACAGAGGTGAAATATTTCTGAAATTGTATAGATTTTTAGACATCAAAAATACAGGCAATAAAAGAAAAAAGTAGATAAACTGTAGCTTATCAAAATTTGAAAACTTTTGTGCTGCTACTGATACTACCCAGATCATAGAATGACAACCCATGGAATTAGAAAAAATATTCATGGAATTAGAAAAAATATTTGCAAATTATATATCTTATAAGAACTTATATCAAAGGATATAAGGAATCCCTATGGCTCAACAATTTGTCAAAAAAATTTGTCAAAAAAAGACAAACTACCCAATTAAAATATAGGTAAAGGATTTGAATAGAGGAAGGATTTTCCCCAAAATATTGAATAGACATTTCTCTAAAAATATACACAAATGGCCAATAAGCACATAAAAAGATGCTCAGCATCTTTATAATTAGGGTATTGCAGATCAGAATCACAATGAGATATCACTTCATACAAATTAGGATGACTATAATCAAACAGACAATAACAATTATTAGAGAGGGTGTGGAGAAACCAGAACCCTCAAACATTGCTGGTGGCTTGTAAAATGGTGCAGCATCTTTGGAAAAAAGATCGGCAGTTTTTCAAAAAGTTAAATAGTATTATACAACTCAACAGTTCCACTTCTAGATATATAGCCAAGAGGAGAAAAAACAAAACAAAATGTATGTCTACACAAAAATCTGTACACAAAACTTGATAGTGGCACTATCTCAGATAGCCAAATTGGTAGAAACAAACCAAATGTCACTTGTTGACTAATGGGTGGGTGTATTCATACAATAGAGTATTATTCAGTTATAAGAAAGTATTGATACATGCTACAACATGACTGAACTTTAAAAATACTATACTAATGGGATCCCTGGGTGGCGCAGCGGTTTGGCGCCTGCCTTTGGCCCAGGGCGCGATCCTGGAGACCCGGGATCGAATCCCACATCGGGCTCCTGGTGCATGGAGCCTGCTTTTCCCTCTGCCTGTGTCTCTGCCTCTCTCTCTCTCTCTCTCTCTGTGACTATCATAAATAAATAAAAATTTAAAAAAAAATACTATACTAAGTAAAATAAAGCAGGCACAAAAGGCCATGTATTGCATGTTTCCAATTTGTATGATATGTGCAGAAAGCAAATTCATAGAAACACAAAGATGATTGGTAGTCGCCTGCTGTTGGAAGCTTGACATTGCCTGACAAATATTAAGTGCTCAGCAAAAGTTACTTGTTGTTATAATTCGCTGGAATAGATTTAGTCTATCATTGTATCATTAAGAAAAGAAACACAAAGGAAAAAAACGACTAGATTTTCTGCAGGGGATATAATTCATAGAGTATTTTACTGACACTTTGTGTGGGTTTCTGGAAGAGTAAGCAGTTGCTGTGCCAAGTTAGAAGAGAAAGAAAACACAATGTGTCATATGGGCTATACTTGTAAAATGCTGGCCCCTCCTTGTATTACTTAGGTGAATAAAAAGCCATCACCAAACAAACAAATTTCTGATGCTACAGCCCTGGTAAATGCCGTAGAGATTTTCACTTGTGAGAAGCAGCTTGGTTGCAAAGTAATGCCTTCTTTTCTGAAAATCTGCCATTGTGACTTCCAGTCAAGGGTTCATGTTGAAGACCTGATCGTAATTTATATCTCTTTCCAGGGCATCTATAATAGCCTGGCCCCTCAATGAACTCTGTTTTCAGCTGTCCTGAAGGGTGATGGCCTGTCTCTTTGAGGTATGTCCACAGGGCCATTCTTCACAGGGTACGCAGTCTATATTTTAAATCAGAGCAGCTCAAACACATCCTCTTAATTTGGTGCAAATTTCTCCAACTATTTTTAGGAGACATAGAAATTTCAAGTTACAGATATTTAAAAATACTTCTTTACTTCTTTGTCTTTTTATTCACTATGTATTCACTTCCATAAATAATACGGAAACTGCCTTGGAAGAAACTTTCATATATGTCTGGGGCTCTGAGAGTCCACGTGAGTGTACTCAGAGAGTCAGCCCTCCAAAATTAGGGCAAAACCTGAACAACCAGGCTGAGTAGATGGGATTTGTTGGTGAATGAAAGAAACAGCAGAGGAAGACACTGGCAGGAGAAGAATAGAAACTAGGCCAAACAGAAAGAGTCTCTTGAATGGCCAGGGAAGAAAGAACCTGGATGGGAAAGCAGGAGAAAATAGACTGGCCTAAGTCTGCATAATAAGACTTCTCTCATCTTCATGTAGGTGCTCTCCATATGTGGACAAAGTCACAGACATGGAGAAACCCCTTTTCTGCATCCAATGCACCTCTCTTGAATATTTGTGGCCATTGGTGCTATTCCTGAGAAGGTCAAGGAAGTTATGGGTGAAATCACTTTCTTCCAGCATCAACTCCCTCAGAAAGGAAATGCCAAAGCCTTCACTATGGCAGAGAATGTGGTATTTCATAACACGGTCTATTTGTGGGTGTTGCTCTACCACGGTGATTATTAATATGTCTGTTTCCTCTAAGGCTTAAAATTAGAACACCAGGCCCAAGTCTGTTTACAGTTCAGCATGTGCAGGGCCTGAGCCACACAGCATGACCAACAGGAAGCGCGTGTGTAGGGCATCACCACTCTCCACACCAAGAGCATCACCCGGGGTGTGTTTAGACAGGAAAACCCAGAAAAATGAGCACACCGTAAACGTTGCCAGTAATTCAGAAACCAAGATATCTGGAAGCGATAAAAACTACTATTGATAAAAGCTTCCCTTGTTAAATTTAGGCCACACATACTCTAAATAAAATATACCACTTAGGAAATGATTTGTGTTGATAAAACTTGATGGAGTTGTTTTTCCAAATGTCTTCTCCCTGCTGGGAATTTCACACTTTGGCAGGCTCTCCTTGGGCCTCCCCAGTTGCCAGTCTCCTTCTATGACCTGACCTGGTGTTGTTTATACGGCTGTTTACACATTTCTTAACAACCTTTGCAAAGGGCCTTTAATGACTTTCACTCCTGGCAGCGCTTAGCTTGAGGCAGAGCTCCAAAGGCTGCCAGTGTTGTTCTGTTTATTTGCGCAGTGCCCTGCCCCAGCTTTTTCCCTAGAGAGGGGCCGGGAAAGCATGTTGCAGGTTAGATAGCTACAGATGAATTTTAAGACTTGGGCTGTCATTGTTAGAAATGAAATATGGCAAGGCCATTTAAATAACTAAATTAGGGACTGTCATCATGTTTCAAGGGGGCTCGTCCAGAAAACTAAACATTAATATTTTGAGTCTGCTTGAAGAAGTAGGATGACAAGGTCCCAGTTCCAATACCCATCAGTTGTATGATGGAGGACAAGTCCATTATCTTTCCTGGGCCTTGGTTTCCTCACCTGCTAAATGAAGGGAATAAAGTAGATGACTGCTAATGTCCCACCACCATGGACAGGCTGAGCTCAGCGATTGTTATTTAACCCTACACAGATGGCTCATAGTTGGCTATTGCTTACGAAAGACAAAAAGTTCCTCCTGCAGATGTCTTGATGAATAGTATGAGAGCAGCATTTGATTTTTTGGCTAGAGTAATATTTTAGAGGGTGCTGTGGACATCTGACCATTAAATTTTATAATTTAGGCCAGTTATTAAATGCAATAAAGTGAGAAAAAAGTAGTTTTTCCTAATACATTCAAAAGGAAACAACCAAACTATGAACTTTACTTTTAGCCCTCCTATGTAAAAAAGTCTCAAATAAATTTATACTCTCTGCTATAGCTATCATTTCACCTACATGTAAACTTTCAAAAAAAAAAAAGAAGAAAGAAAGGAAGAAAGAAAGAAAGAAAAAAAGAAAGAAAGAAAGAAAGAAAGAAGAAAGAAAGAAAGAAAGAAAGAAAGAAAGAAAGAAAGAAAGAAAGAAAGAAAGAAAATACAAAGTAAGATCCCAACTATCTAGAGTGATGGTCTATTGCCAACTCTTCCTTTCTACTTTATAGAGGCCACTGAAAAGTAATAGAGAAACCAAGAACCCATCATGAAACGAGTGGGGCAGAGTTAGAAAGATGGAGAGCATCTGGGCGGGCAGAGTGAGAATTTTCTGGAAGAAGAGCCAGTGTGTGGCAGCTGGGATTCCAAAAGAGCATAACTGAGCGATGCCCTAACTTCTATAGCATTCACACAGGTTGAACAGCACATGCTGTAATCAGGAGGATTCAGATTACCAAAGTTCTGATGTTAAGAATCTGCCCCTCGGGATCCCTGGGTGGCGCAGCGGTTTAGCGCCTGCCTTCGGCCCAGGGCGCGATCCTGGAGACCCGGGATCGAGTCCCACGTCGGGCTCCCGGTGCATGGGGCCTGCTTCTCCCTCTGCCTGTGTCTCTGCCTCTCTCTCTCTCTCTCTGACTATCATAAATAAAAAAAAAAAAAAAAAAAAAAAAAAGAATCTGCCCCTCATAGAAACAGCAAATACAAATACAACTGGGTCCAATTGTCATTTAAGCAGTTTTGAACACTTTTCATTTGGAAGCAAGAGTAAGATGTGTTGGGATCACATGACATTTCAAAATATGGTCACTGACTATTGTGACAAATGGATTCACATATTTGTAAGATTCAGAAGTGTTCTAAATACAGAGAAAGTATCTGAAAACAAAGTAATGTAAATGTGGAGATCTCTCCATTTCACATATCCATTACTAGAGGAATATTTCCCTCTAAATATCTTTCTAAAATTCTCATGATCTTGTGGTAAATTATTTTGGTGCCAGTTTCTAAAACTGATGTTGCAAGGGTGGCTAGAGCTACCTTTCGTCATGGATTTTTGCTTCAGGTCCCAGTGCATGTTCATCAGACACCTAATATTATACTAGGTCTTGGAATATCAAAATGAGGAAGGTATGAATATGCAAGTTTGCCTCATAGAGCTTCAAGTCTAATAGACAGCTGTCAAGTCTCTAGACAGACAGCTAGATTCTTTGTCTAGCAAAGACAGAGAATGCTAGATAATTTGTGATGCAACAAAAACTATGATAGAAAATAGCAAGGCGTCCATGAGCTTCTTTTTCTTGAGGATTCTCTTTTTTATAGCAGTTGGGCACACATGCTCATATACCCTCTGAATGTTGTGCCACACATACACTTGGGCTATTGGTTCACCTGGATAATGAAAACAGCTTATTTTAAAAGATTTCCTGGCTGGTATTTTTTACAGCATTACCCAGGTGGATGATGCATACACTAGTAGTGTCTGTCAGTGACCTGAACTCCTCTCTTCTAGTGATTTATCTTTCCCCCACCTTATTCCCTGGGTCATTACCAACTTGACGTTATTCAAAAACTGCACTACCTTCATAATGTCTCCCCAGGAGGATTTGTCACTGTTATGGATCAGTGGCTGTTGTGCATATTCCAGGTTTTTCTTCCCTTTTCCAAATAGTAGTTTTATTTCAGGCCAACTGTCTTTGCCTCACCATCATATAGTGGAGATCTGTTTGCGGCTGGATAGGGTGGGGATGGCAGATACCATGTCTCTGTTCGAAGGTTGATGGACACAAGGAACCACACCAGATCTAACTGAGAGGACTGCACAGTGTGCTCTAGGAGTAGGAGAAGAAAAAATAGAATAAATACATATCTTTAAACTTGGCTCATACAGTAAATTAGAAAGAGATGAGTGATTGGGAGAAAAGTAAACCAGGAAAGGGAGATTAGTTATGTGGGAGACGGAAGTTTTGGGTAGTTAGAGAAGAATTCACTGGAATCAGGTCAAAAACATGAGAGAAAATACTAATACAGTAGAGTCATTCATGAGATCCAACATTTGAAGAATTGGATTTTAGAAGAGAATTTTAAAACTTCCCATAGCTTGAAGGAGAAATTTAACCAAGCTATTTTATAAAGGATGAGAATCAAGCTAGTATTAGATAACCATACCCATATAAACCATATGCTACCATCAACAGTGAATGCTAGAAACAATGTCTTTAAAGTTTTGAGCAAAAGCTATTTTCAACCTGATGGTGAACCAGCCAAACTATCATTTAATTGTGAAGCCAGAATAATGACTTGCAGAACTCAGAGAATGAACTTCCCAAGATCCCTTTATTGAATCTGTTAGTAAACCAAGTAAGAGGAAAGTATGAGCTCCAGTAAATAGCAGATTCTACCAAGAAGACAGTAAAAGGAGTCTAAAAATGACTGATCATTGCACAGAAGAACTAGAAGGCAATTAGTCCTCAGCAAGAGTTAGTCTTAGCAAGAAGTAGAAGAGAGTTAGTTAGCAAGAGAATAGGGCAATAGAAGTATCTGGAGGGAAAACAAGGTAAGGTCCAAATTTAGAGGACATACTTGAAACTCAGAAAAATGTAAGGATATGATACAGATATATAATGCGAGGGATGGTGAGAAAAGGACACTAGGAATCTAGGAAAAAGAACAATAAGTTATTAGAAAATATACTCAACATGTTACTTGATGTGGTGATTAAGGATATCTGCATAATCATAAAATACAAATGCCACTGACTTGCTTTTACTTTTAGAATCAACTTATATACAAATACTGAGGACTTAACTATGAGTCTAGAGCTCAATATAAAGGTTATTTATCTTGAGAATGCAACAGTAAAAATACCTGTCAGGAGCCAAGAACAGCTTGAGAAAGTTTGGAGAAGCAGAAACAAAGATAAGTAAGCAAAGCATACAAATAGGATGCCTAGAGATTCTGTGGAAGGTCCACAAAAAGATGCTAAAAATAGCATTGAAAGGATGGAAAGAGAACATGCAAGATTCATTTTGAGCATATAATTAATAGGATTTAATAACTAAATGAACAGATGTAAGGGGTGTGGAGATGGGTTAGAATAGAATATGGCTCCAAAGTTCTGCACGTAGAAGAGGAAGACTGGTGGTGCCACTAAATTTAATGGTCAAGCTTCTGTGGACAAGAACCATCTATTATTGAACTAGTAGATAAAAAAAGAGAGGATTACAGGGATGCCTGGGTGGCTCAGTGGTTGAGCATCTGCCTTTGGCTCAGGGCGTGATCCTGGAGTTCCAGGATTGAGTCCTGTATCGGGCTCCCCTGTGGGGACCCTGCTCCCCCTCTGCCTATGTCTCTGCCTCTCTCTGTGTGCATCTCTCATGAATAAATGAATAAAATCTTAAAAAAAAGAAGAGAGGATTACAGGAATTGTTGGCAGGGGAGGGGAGGTGGGAGGGAGAGAGAGAGAAAGAGATTGATTAGCCAAGGCTAACCCCTTTTCATGAAAGGAAGGGATAGGCTCAAGGTCACAGTGAGGATATAATCTTGAGAAGAAGGGAAAAAAATAGAGGATCCATAGTCCCATAAGACTCCAGTGAATTTGGAAGACATAAGGAGTAATAAGATCAGAGCAATTGTTCTCATGTTTGGCTACAGTTAGAGATTTAAAAATTCCCAATAGCCAGGCCACATCCTAAGTCAATTAAATCAGTATCTTTAGGGATCCCTGGGTGGCGCAGCGGTTTGGCGCCTGCCTTTGGCCCAGGGCGCGATCCTGGAGACCCGGGATCGAATCCCATGTCGGGCTCCCGGTGCATGGAGCCTGCTTCTCCCTCTGCCTTTATCTCTGCCTTGTCTCTGCTTCTCTCTATATATATGACTATCATAAATAAAAAAATAAAAATAAAAATAAAAAAATAAATCAGTATCTTTAAAAATGGAACCCAGGCATGAGCATTTTTAAAGCTTCCAAAGTGATCACAACATCAGCCACGATGTAGAACTACTGGATTAGGTGATACAGCTTATGCCAGTCAGAGGTGAAGCTGCCAGCAAAGAGTCAAATAGAAAAGTTTGGAGGCCTATAAAGAAAGAAAAAACATTTATAGCAGCTACAGTGGGGAAATCCAAATGGATCCTAGCAGAGAAGAATAAAAGTTTTAGCAGCAATGGGATCCCCCACCTTTGCAAGGCCCCCTTTACAATGGCATCCTCTACCTCCACCCCTGCACACTCTTAATGGGGGATACTTAGTCTTGGAATGAACTCAATACTAGAAAAATGTGATTTCCACCCCCCTACCAAAAGTGATGTAGAAGAAAAGTAGGCTTTCACCAGGCTGGCAAAGAGGATACTGTGCATGTCAAAGGGATATGTGATTCTAGAGGCTTGCTAAAGAATTCTAGAAAGATTAACAATGAAGTACAAGGTGCCAGGGAACACATAAAGTCAGAGGAAATTTGGGAAAAGGGACTGGAAGTCATGTGACCAGTACATCTGATGAGACCAAAGGAAAGAAATCCCTAAAAAGATAAGAGATTTTGGTTGGAGAGGTAGGATTCAGCACTTTAGATGTCATCAAGATAGGTCAGTTCTAGATCCCAGGCATAGCTAACTATTGAGTGGCTGAGAGCACAAAAGTAAAGGCTATTGAAGGCAAGGAAATAAAAGAGTTAGGAGGATCTTCGACAAGGTACGAGAGCCGTGAAGAATGCTGTAAAGGTACAGAGTGGAAAGAGAGCCTGGACACAAAACAGGTGCTAGAGTGAAGAGGATTCACCAAAGGACATCTACAGGAGATCTAAAGGAGAGGCTAACAGAAATGAGAAAAGGATAGTATGGTGATGTTTTAGGGACCATGGAACACATTTCCTTCAGGATTACAACCCCTGAGAAATTATCTTACCAATTCAGTAGTCATCCTTAGGAATTTTTAGAAAAATGTAATATAGAAGCCTTATGAAAATTTACCACCAGGCATGAATTGCAGGCCTGTAATATCAAGGAGTATGTCCTACAAATGTACCTTAGACTATTCAGTAATATACCTTAGACTCTGGTACTTGTACAAGATGTTCATTGTTTGTTATAAAAAAAAAGAAATAAAACATCCTAAATGTCCATCAATAGTGGAATGGAAAAAAAATGAATGTGGGTAAAATGAGTAAGATAAAATATTATACACACAGATATAACTGTCTAAGTATGAGATAGCTCTTATAATAATATGTTTTACAAAGAAGTAGAAGAAAAAGGAAGAAGAGGAGAAAAGCTGCAGAATAATAGAGTGTGACAACTGTTTTCATACATTTTAAGAAATACATGTGGTAACAGTATAAATTGAGGACTGGACAAATAACATCAAAATTCACAAAACTGGTTGCTTCTGGTGGGAGGTGGGAGTGGAAGGGTGGGGGAGATGCCAGAAAAGGACACAAATAAGATTCAAACTATACCTGTGATGCTTTCCCTATTGTAAAAAGTAAATAATGGAAGAGAATATATAATACAATATTTGTTAATACCAAGGATCAGTAAGTGTTTTAAAATATTTTTCATGTATTTTTTTGTTAGATACATGCATAGAATTAAAGGATGTGTAGAAACATTTGCATTCAAGTATAATTCCTTCTATGGTAACATTTGCACTCATAAATGTTAACTCTACCTCATACCCAATATTCTTGAGAAAGACAACATCCTACTTACTTCTACTTTACTCGTGACACAACTGAGGCTCTGGTGGAAAGAGGGCTAGCTGGGAGAGATTTCTGGGAAAAGATCCTGGATGTCTTAAAACGGCCTAAGCCAATACTGCGTAGACACCAAATGCCTTTCATCTTGCACTGCTATAAAATAATTTATATGCACAATTCCCATTGAGTCATGCTCTTCTAAGGTTTGTGCTTCCTGAGTTTGGTTCAATGAATGATTCAAATTAGACTTAGGCTATAACACAGGACAGTATTTTGAGTCTGAGACGTAGAAAGAAATCTGATTCAGGTCATTTTCTTTATGTCTTTTTCCAGGACCTTTACCTGTTCAAGGAAAAAAAAAAATCTGATTTCTACCTAACAATTTTCTCTGAAAGGTTCTCTTTCTCCTGGCCCATCTACTGTCACTCAGAGAGGTCAGTTATTCTCTTTAAATATTTCAACTTCCCTAGAAAACTACGAGTGCCTTATCAGTCAGCAAGAAGTCAGGATGGTAAGACTTCGGGAACAGCCCGCTGATAGAGGGAGGCAGATCTGGTGAAGCTTTTATCTTTAGGTTGAAGCTACTCCCTCTCTATGACACTTTTCTTGGACCCGTATTTCATACCCATCACCAGCAAAGGAATGAATCTTTAAGTGCCACCAAATTAAAGAAAGAATGCTTCAGGGATTGCCTTGCTGTGCTTAAAGGGCCAGTAGCAATTTGTAAGATCAAAATCACTTCCACGGTTCCTTAATTCCAAGTGTACGAAATCATATAAAAGCTATTTATGATGCACTGTAGTCAGAAGAGAAAAATTTTAGTTATATAATGAAAAGAACCCTCAATGTAGAAAATTTCTTATAGATTCATTTCATTGAAAGCAGCAATACTCTGGTGCAATTCAAAGATTTTGGATTAGCTTCAATAGATCCAAGCGTGACTTATTTTAACCCTATCTTCTGTATAAACTATTGAAAACCTATTTCTTTTCCCATCTGTAAAACAAAAGAGGACATGAAATCAAATGAGATAGTGAGCTTGAAAGTACTTTGAGAAGTAGAAAGCACAAGTAAGCTTTTAGAACAATGCCTAGTCGTTAGTAAACACTATAAAGTCGTTAGTAGTATTACTCACTACATGCTAAGTAGTTAGTGGAATCCTAGCTTTCAGGGTAAATTTAGTATCTTCCCTGCATACTCTACTCATGGGCTGCAGGCAACTGGACTCTGTTCCCTCATCCTAGACTTCTAATATGGGTGCCCCAGAACCTACTGGTTCTGCTGCTAAACTGTGAGCCACTTGAGGGCAAGGACAGAATCTTTGTATAACTGTTACCTATACACAGACACACACACACATATTTAAATAATATATGTTATATATATCATATATATATAATCTTGAAAAAACATACACTTATTTAGTGTGATAATAGCGTACCATTCCATTTTTCTAGCCACCTTATGTGGTAGATAAAATAGAAAATAACAATTTTCCTCATTTTAAAGATGAGGACATTAAGGTATAGAGAGATTAAATGACTTTCTCAACATCATACAGCAAGCAAATGATAGAGTGAGGATTTGAACCCAAGTAGTCTGTGCTTCTAGCCACTCTAGTATACTGAACACTAGCATTATTCTTTCTAAAATCCATTACATTCCTTTAGCTTTAGATAAAGATAAACATTCTTAACATGGGGGCACCCGGGTGGCTCAGTGGATTAAGTGGCTAACTCTTGACTTCAGCTCAGGTCATGATTTCAGGGTCATAAGATTGACCCCCTCTCATCAGGCTTAAGATTCTCCCTTTCTCTGTTCCTGTGCCCTCCCTGCTTTCCATCTCAAAAAAATAATTATTAACATGGACTAACCATTCTGGACTGGACTCACCCCTCTCCAGCCTCATCTCTCCCACTGCTCTCTATTTGAGATGCTTCCTCTGCTTACCATAACTTCCTTCTGCTTGCAGCAGATTGTATTTTCCAAGAATGACCACCATGATATGTTCAAACCCACATTCACTTATTAGAACATGACAGTGAAGATCCTCCCTTGCAAACATGATGTCTGTGTCCCTCTCTTCCTTAAATATGGGTGGGCCTATGGTTACAGCAGGAGTCATGCTGTCTGACATATAAGGGGAGGCCATAAAGAAGAACACAGCTTCCACCTGGTTCTCTTAGATGCTAAATACAGTTCTCGTGTAGTAAGGAATCAGAGAGCTCACATGGGAACTCTTTTTGGAGGTAGGTATTTCAGTCCACAGACGAGTTGAAGACCCCACTGACGGCCAGTATCCCATCGCAGATGGATGAAGAAGCTTTCAAGATGGTTGCAGACTGGTCACAGCTTGACCATGACCACAGGAGAGACCCTGAGCAAGAACTGGCTCGCTATGCCCAGCTAGTCCCTGGAACTGTGAAAGGTAATCACAAAATGTGTCAAACCACTGGATTTGGGGGGGGGGGGTGATCATTACATGGCAGTGGATATTGGAACAGGGCTTCTGCTCCTGCTGAGTTTTCTGTCCACATTGCTTTTACCTTCCTCTTTTCCTATGCAACTTTCCTACACAAACTTAGATATAGAAATCCCCCCAACTACATCCCCAAGCCCTGCTGTCCCCAACACCCTGCTCCAACACCATGATGCTAGGTCATGTTACTTTGTCATCTGCTCTTAGAATTTTCCTCCTTTCTTTTAGAGCAGGAACCACAAACTTTTTCTGTAAAGTGTTAGATAATAAGTAAGTTCAGCTTTGTAGACCATGTAGTCTCCGTTTGCAACTACTCCATTATGCTGCCAGAGTGTGAATGTGAGTGACAATACATAAATGAGCAGGCTGGGATGTGTCCTAATATACATTCACTTACAAAAGCAGGCGGGGGCCAAATTTGGCCCCAGGGCCAGAGTTTGACAACCTCTACTTTAGAGCAACGGTGCCCAAACTTGTCTGTGTATTAGAGTCACTTGGGGAGCTTCTGAAACTTCTAAAACTCAGGCAACACTCCAGATTATTTGGAAGGGGAGCCATAGGTATTGGGTGAATCTAATGGGCAAATCATTGCTATCCAGGCTTGTCTCCATTTGCCATTATGCATTCCTGAGTGTGACTGTAGCTTTAGTAACCTCTCACCAGATCACAAACTCATGAGAGTAGCTTTTATTTTGGATTAGATCCCTAGTGCCTGACCAGTGCCTGGCACATGGCCTAGTCCATATTCATCAAATAAGCAAGTGAATAATAAATACTGGTTGAATGAACATGTTGAACCTCCCTCAATCCCCAAATCTTTAACAAATTTTCATTTCTTCAATAATTCATAATTCCATGCATCTTCTTCTTCCATTTTCCCAGGATCACTCCTACAGGTTCATTTCTGGCTCTTTTTCCCCCTTGAAACATAATTAATCTACCCCAACCAGATCAGTCACAGCTGCCCGTCTTTGTGTGTTCACCTTAGTTCAAGTCTTCACCAATTTCTCCTGGATTCTTCAGAAGTCTTAACTGCTCTCTCTGCCTCCTGATCTCATCTCCTTCCCTCCCTCCCTCTCTCTTTCATCTATCCCGGAGCAGAGTGATCTGGGCTTGCCAAGAGCACCACAGATTTGGATTTGGGTCCAGGCACCAAGATGCTTTTGGTTGGGGAAGTCTCCAGCCTCTCTAAACCTCTGTTTCCTTATTTGAATCTTGTGGTTAAAATATTCCTGTGAAGAGCTGGCCTGCCACACAGAACATGCTAACAGTGAGCCTGCCCCACAGTAGGCACCAGCACCTGTTATCTATATCCTTCATCTCAGTTGGCTTCCCTGAGACAACCCCCCACCTCACACACACACACACACACACACACACACACACACACACGAATGTAAGCACCATGCCTGTTTTGTTGACTCTTATATTCCTGTGGTTGCTATTTAACCTCCATAGCTAGGCATTTTAGGATCTGAGTGATTTGATCCCAGCCTACTTTTCTTGACCTATCTTCCTCACATTTTAATCAATCTAATCGTCTTATTCTTCCTTCATGCTTCCTTTCCTGTCTTTCCATGCCCTTACCATTTGTTTCATCAGCCTTCCCTGGACTCTGAATCCTGGCTGTGGAAATTGTGTTCATCTTTTCAAGCCCAGCTCACAAACTATTGTGCTCATTAAGACTTTTCCAGTTCCCCCGGACATTCTTTGGATATTACCACTGATCACCCCACTCCTTCATGACATTATATGCCTTGTACCAATATTACTGGTTTCTAGGTATTATCAGATGACTTTTAGAACTACTGTCTAATTAATTTTTGTGTGTCCTTGGTACATTTTCCTGAACCATAGAGCTCATCCAATAAATCTTGCAATATATTTCTCCCTGAATGAATGTACCCAATTCCCCAACTCTGGGACAAAGGGGCTGCCTTAAAAGGAAGAACCTTGGCAAGACACTACACATGATTTTGGAGATGATTCAAAGTTGTAGTTCTAAAGTTGAAATTGGATTCCTCAAATGCCAGTGGCAAAGACAAACTGTGTGGAGAACAAATGTACCTTGTTTGTAAACAGAGTTTGCAAAGATAAACCAGTTCATCTCCCATATGTGTTTTCCAGCTGGAGCTCATAAGCAATTTCCCCAGAGTTCAGGCTTCAATGTGAGGGTGTCCCCCCTGCAGATTAAGCCTTGCTGCCTTAATGCATAACACACCTCTAGATTAGGTTACAGTGTGGCTCCACATGCTGCTAGGAGGAGGTTTGCCCTGGAAAAGGTGTAACGACAAGGATCCTTCTATACCCCCATCCCATTTCTTGCCTCCTACTGAGGGTTATTGCAGATATTTCCGACTATAACCATAAAAGTGGTCTGTGGATTTCTTATTCTACTTCAGTCCTGGATAAGTAGTGACTTCCCTGCCAAAGCACCAGAGTATACTGTTCCCTGTACTTCTGTGTTACAAACTCTTTGTTAAAACAAACTGAACTGAACAGATTCCATAGCTCAGAGCAGCAATAGTAGGCCACTGGTTAAAGTGTAGTAACATTTGGCCAATGCCTAACATTAGCAGGTCTCTTTGTCACCCAGTGGAAATTAAGACATGTCTGGGTATAAAAAACTCTGGGTCTAATATGGATTTTGCTGTAATTTTTAAAGATACGTTTGTAAGGTTGAGTTGCTGGGTAGCACCCAAACAGAGGAAATGCCTGCTTGGATGCTGGTTCTGGAAATAGTTTTGTGTATAATCTAAGATAACCAGCTTACCTGGCACCAAAGAGCTTCCCAAGTTGTGGGATATTCAGTGCAAGAATTAGGAAAGGCTCAGAAAAACTGAGAAGAGCTGGTCACCCTAATAGTAGCTGGTGGTCAAAGTTACATAAAAGAAACTCTTTGTCAGCACCAAGAGTGTGCCAGAATATTAGGTTGAACAGTGTGTGTCAACTCCAGGTAGATTCTCTTAGGCATATTTATATGTCTATGTCTCATCTTCATATGTTTTATATCTGCATCTACACATTGCTATTAGATTGAACCACATGAATATTCAACAATTTTTGGCTAAAAAAAAAAAAAAGCCCCACACCCAGCTGTTTCAGATAGTTCAACACATTTTTATTTATATCGATTTTTTCCTGGGCTCAGTGTTGAGTACTTTACATGTATCAATTTATTTAATTATCCTAACAACCTTTGAAAATTAGATGTTGTTACACCAACTGGTAACAACAAAGAGGCTTAAGAGCATGACATGTAGCAAATAACGATAAATTAAATGCTATATTTTCATGACCCACTGAAGACCAAGTGTCTCCAATACTTACCACAAATTTGCAAGGTGGGGATTTATTGTACTTATTGGATAGATTAGAAAATGAGATGAAGAGAGGTTACATAATGTACATGGCTTTCTTTGAATAGCACATCCTTATTTTATGCTTCCCTCCATCAGGCCAGTTTCCTTCTAAGAAGATACTAGCTTCAAGAATGACCTTAAACTCTAATGCACTTAATTAAATACAATTGTTTCTCAACATTTTGTTATGAAAAATTATAGACATATTATAGTGAACATCCTTATTTCTACAGCCTAGGTTCCATAGCTGTTAATATTTCACCGTATTTGCTTTATCACATTTCTATCTATCTGAGCATCTAACCATCAACCATTTTACTTTTTGGATGTATTTCAAAGTGAGTTGCAGACATCAGTACCTTTAGCCCCTAAACCTTTCACATGCATATCATTAACTAAAGTTCAATATTAATTTGCAGGCTTTTTATCATTTGAGAGAGAGAGAGTGAGAGAGAGAGAAAGCATGAACAAGGGGGAGGGGCAGAAGGAGAGGGACACATAGATTCTTCATTGAGCAAAGAACCCAGGATTGTGGGATCATGACCTGAGCCAAAGGCAGAAACGTAACCAAATGAGCCACCCAGGGGCCCCTGCAGGCTTTTTTTTTTTTAAGGTAAAATTTACATATTATGAAATACTATATAATTAAATGTACCATTTGATATTTCTGATAGATGCATACACCTGTGTAATAGACCTAACTCTAGTTAAGATACAGAATATTTCCATTACGCCAGAAGTTTCCTTGCTGCCTACTCCACCTCCAGAGGCAATTGGTGCTGATTTTGTTCACCATCTGTTCCAGAACTTCATATAAAGGGAGTCATACAGTAAAAATCAGTTCATATAAGACTTCTTTCACCGGCATAAATTTTTTTTTTGAGATTTATATATGGTTTTGCACAGATCAGTAGTTTTTTTATTTTCATTGTATTACTAGATGAACACAGCCCAATCTGTTTATCCATTTTCCTCTTAATGAATGGAGGAATGGGTTATGGATGGGGTTATTTTTTTTCAAGGTTTTACTATTATGAATAAAGGTGCAGTGAATTTTCTTTTTATGTCTTTGCAATTACATATGTTTTCATTTCTCTTGGTAAAAACGTAGAATTGGGACTGCTCAATCACAGGCAGGTATATGTTTAATTTAAAAAGAAGTTGCCAGAATTTTGCCAAAGAGGTTGAATCCCACCCATAATTTATGAGAGTTCTGGTTGTTCCATATCCAAGGTAGGATTTATATCTGCTAATCTGCCATTTCCTTATCTGCTTTCTGTTTGTCTAAGTCCTTTTTGTTCTTATATTTTTCCATTACTGATCTCTATTTTGTTAAACACATATTTTCTAGTGTACCAAATTAATTCCCTTGTTTCTTTTACTATTTTTTTTAATTATTATCTTTTTGGTTGTCCTAGGAACTATAATTTATGTCTAAACTTAAACATGTGAGTTCTGGTTAGTATCAATTTAATTTTGGCAGTATACAAAAATTTCACTTTTATAAAGCTCTATTCCTTCCTACTCCTTTGTACCATTATTGTATACAAATTATACTTTGTACATTATATGCCCATCTTTACAGATTTATAATCACTGATTTTTAAAGTTGTCTTTTAAATCAGATAGGAGTACAAAAAAGCATTAAAACAAAAAGTAAATTTATATTGTCCTTTATATTTATCTATATAGTTACCATCTCTGATTCTTATTTCTTCACCCAGGTTCCAGTTACTGTCTAGGGTCTTTCATTTCAGACTAAAGGAATCTCTTGAGCATTTCAGTAGGTAGTTCTTCTAGTAACAAACTCTCTCAGTTTCTGCTTATTCAGGTATGTTAGTTTCTTTATGTTTGAAGGATAATTTTGCTGGGTATAGAATTCTTATTTGACAGCTACTGCTTTCTGGCCTTCGTGGTTTCTGATAAAATGTTCGCTATTAATTTTATCAATGGTCACTTATACATGATGAGTTGTTCTCTTCCAGCTTTCAAGATTCTCTCTTTTTATTTCTACAGATTGATGATGATGTGTCTAGGTTTGTAGGTCTTTGAGATTATTTTACTTGGATCTTGTTGAGCTTCTTGGATATGCCAATTGATGGTTTTCATCATATTTGGGATTGGTTTTGATCATTATTTCTTCAAATGTCCTTTTCCCTCCTTTCTCACCTCTCTTTGGGGACTCCCAGTTTGTATGTTGGTATGCTGGATGATGTCCTGCAAGTCTCTGAGGTTCTGACAAATTTTTTCATCCTTTTTATTTCTATTTCTTTTTAAAATTTTTTAAAAAGATTTTATTTATATATTCATGAGAGACAAACAGAGAGGCAGAGACACAGGCAGAGGGAGAAGCAGGCTCCATGCAGGGAGCCCAATGTGGGACTCGATCCTGGGACTCCAGGATCACGTCTTGAGCTGAAGGCATACGTCTAACCACTGAGCCACCCAGGCGTCCCTTATTTCTATTCCTAACACTATATGATCTTAACTGAGCTATCTTCAAGTCCACTGATTTTTAATTCTGCCAACTCAAATGTACTACTAAGTTCCTCTACTGAATTTTTCATTTAAGTATTTATACTTTTCAACTTCACAATTTCCATTTAGTTTTGTATGTAATTCCTATTTCTTTATTGATATTCTCTATTTGATGTGGCAATATTTTCAACTTTTCATTTTATTCTTTGGACATGGTTTCCCCCGGTTCTTCAAACATACTCAGAATAGCTCATTTAAAGTTTTGTCTAGTAAATCTCACATCTGGGCTTCCTCAAAACTGTTTCATTTCTATCGGCTGTTGTTTTTATTTTTTATTTTTCCTGGGTATGGACTTGTTATAGTCAGGGTTCTCCCGAGAAACAGAAGCAGCATATGCGATTGCAACCTTTAATTTCCCCCAAATTCAGTTTCCACATGCTACCTGATGTGTGAGGCTATGTTCCCTTCTGTTTCCACTTTTTCACTTGTTTCTCACTTTGGTCCTTGGTCTTAAGGATAGGATTCAGACCTCTCAGCCTCCCTGAGGCTGCCACCTGGGTCCTGGGAATCCTCACATTAATGATGTTATTGGTCACTTCTTTCTGATCTTGCTCACCCTGTTAACTATCCTGAGCTACAACTACTATGGACCATCTCAGTTCATGTTTCATGCATCCACACTCTCCCCATTGATTCATTTCTGACTTTTGTTCCTTCTAAATTAGCTCCTTCTAATTTCCTGGACGGGTCTGTGACTCTGTCTTAATAATTTTTATCAGAAGGAACAGTCATACTTTCTCAATCACAGGCCCCATCCTGTATTTCCTTATTTCACTTTCCAAAATGTTTTTTTTTCTTTCACAATTGTAAGATAAGAGACACAATGCTTGTATTTTCCATGTAAGGACTATTATTCATATTCAAAATGCCCCTGTTGAAAGACCTTCTTTTGAATTCTTTTAATTTCTTATCACACTGATGTGCATAACAATTGTATGTCTCAGGTCGAGATCTACAAGCTAAAACTCAGCCACCTGTAAAGTAAAAATCCATTTCAAGTACTGGTTATTTAGAATTGTTAGCAAAAAAAAAAAAAAAAAAAAAATCAAACTAATAAGCCCTCCCCCCCTCTTTTTTTTCTACATCCTTCTCTGAATTTGAAGATGTGTCCTATAACACATATCTGAGATAGTGTGGGAGCAGCCTGGGAATGGTAACTGTGTTCCTAAAACAACAAAGACGTCATGTAGCACTTTGGTTTAGATAAGTGAATATTTGGGCTGAGGACAAGATGTAGGCAGAGGATACTAAAGCTCCAACTAATTAGGGAGTTATCACTTGAAAAGTTACATAGCTCTGGGTCAGTGAAGTAACAGCTATCAAAGGAAACTTCTGGGAGCCTTCTTGCTTTCATTCACAATCTTCTGATGACAGAATAACCAGGATGATGTGGTAGCATGTACCCTGAAGTTCACTGCCCTTTCCATATCAGTGAGAAAATAAAAAGATCATGAAGAAATGGACAAAACATTCTAATCATTTGAAATGTGTATAACTTTTAAATGGATTATACAAGAATTAACTAGATTCAGCTCAAATAACATAAAATTAAACTCCTTGTAAATTCTGTTAGCAAACACTGCCTGTTGCTCAATAAAGTGCCAAAATATATTCAAAATGATTTTGACATTCGTTTGTCTCTGTCTTTTAAGGATTTTCCTAACTGCCATAGGAAATCAGAGAAAAAAGGGTGAGGTAGTCTTTCCATCTTTTTTATATCCTTTTTACTTTCTGAATATGTTATGTATGAATAAAGAATCTATCAAATTCCGTTGTCTCTTTTTATTTAGGATATGTCATGATCTTCTCCAATGTTCAAAGTATTGATGTATGTTTGGGGGACACATACACACATACACATACACGTACATATACGTAAAACCCATTCCCTATGAATCTCACAGTCTAAAATATAGTTGTAAAATATGAGCATTCAATAACTAAACTCAGTAGAGAAATTAAGATAAAAAAAGATTCTTTGGGAATGCAGTGATCAGGATGTCACTTGAAAGATTCTTCCTTCAAGAAAATTTTTCAAGGTATTCCTTGAGAGATTAACATGTTTAGAGGTAAGTGACTGTCACACAAACCTAAACTTAGGAGGCAGAGACCCCACCATAAGTGAGACCAGTAATGGCCAAGCTTTGCTGCAATGAGGGGCTCATTGGGCATACTGGGAGGAAGCTGAGGCCATGTTGTAGTTATATATGAGATGTGTTCTTTGTACATGAGGGGCACTGCAGCAGTGCCACTATGGTGGCATCCCTATTGCTTGCTGGCATGCTCCTCCTTCACAAAAGACCTTTCATTGCTTCTTAACTTCTCCTCTATTGCCCAACCCTTTCTCCAGGGCACTGTCTCTCCTTGCTGGTCTGGTCCATCTCCTGCTTCCCTTTTCATAGCCCATTTCATTTGATCATTCAGATGCATATGATCGAATCTTTTTATATCAGTGGAATACTTTCTAAATTGAATCTTTTCTCATTGAAACAAAATTGAGGCAGCTCCCCAAATCACACAACATAGCAAGATTTTAAAAGATCTAAAAGACATTAGGGGTAGAGGTTTTTTGTTGTTGTTTTGTTTTGTTTTAAAGTAGGCTCCAGGGCTAGCATGGAGCCCAGTGTGGGGCTTGAATTCACGACCCTGAGATCAAGACCTGAGCTGAGACGAAGAGTCGGACATTTAACCGACTGAGCCACCCAGGAACTCCAGGGAAAATCTATTTTTAATAAATAAAGACAAAGACAAGATAGAGTTTGAACTGTAACTACTCAGTGAGTTTTTCATTTGGCTCTGAAAATCTTAGTAACCAAAGAGGGAAGCAGTATTTATAAGATTCATGCACCTTATGATATTTTAATCTATAGGTGATTATCTTCATTAATTATACTGGAATTGAAATGAAAAACAATTAAAAAAAAAAGTCTTCAAGACTGGGGAGAAAAAGCACACAAGCCTAGATTCTAATCCCAGCTCTGCGGGTTGACATAAATCACTTAATCTCATTAGGTCTTAGTTGTTTCATATATAAAGAAGAAGCTCAGTTTGAAGAGCTATATAGCCCTATCCAGCCCCAACAAGGGCCAGCCTGTCCCCTTGAGCTTCCTAAGAGTTGTCAAGTGTGGGCCTTCTAAAGCCAAGCTATCTGGGTTCAAGTCCTAGCTTTCTTCCTTTCTGGGCATATACATTTGAGCAAGTGATTTAAGCAGTTTCCTCTCCTAAACTGGAATGATTATAAAATAGTATCTGATCTGTAGAGCTGTTCCAAGGGTTAAAATACATACAAAACACTTAGCATATTGCCTGACAACCAATTATTGCTCAGTAAATGTTAACTGCTAGCCACTGGGTGGGGAGCTCAGTAAAGTGCACAGGAAAGATGTAGGCAGGCAATGACCAGCAACCTGAAAGTGGAAATGTCTCTCCCTGCTACTTGGTAACCTCTAATATAAATGAACAAAAGAACATAGTTTCCTACCCGGTAACTTTCAGAATTTATTGACCTGGGACTCAAAATCAGAAATATAATTTACACCTTGACCTGATAAACACACATGCATACGAATATATGGAAACAAAATTTTGTAAAACAAATCTAACCATTACTATATGTTCTATATGCACTTTGATCTGTTCTATCTTATCCTATTGCCCTATTCTAGTATTCAGTACTGGTTCCTAGCCACTAAATGGATTGACCTAGTAATGTGCTCTCAACCCCGTAGGCCACATTTAGAAATGTACCAGACTAGGTCATGTTTAGCTTTGAGTAAAAAGATCTGGTTCTGGTCCAACAGGATTGAGAACAGGCTCACAGGGCAGTGTCCAGGGAGGGAGGAAAAGCCACTGCCACACCTTCCACCAGCTCTGATGTCAGTTTCAGTACCCCCTCGCCTTGCATCCCCATCCCTGCCACAACTCCGCAAGGAAAAACACAAGTAATGTTGTAGCCAAATCCTAATGTGTAGATATAAGCCACTCATTGCACTTTTATCCAGACTCTAAGATAAAACCTTCCATCATCAGATGTAGGAGTGAAGTGATAGCTTAAAAATTTGTGGTTCTCATTCTACCGGGTTTTCAGTGTCCCACTTATCACTGGGTTAAAAGTGCAATCAGCGAGTGTAGCTTTTCCTGGCACGCTGTCTAGCAGCACTGCCACTACACACCAGCACATAAGTGATATTTGTCAGCACACACCACATTTTTCATAGTGGCGATTTTGCTTTCAGCTGACAAAGTACTTCACCATCTTGCTATTTGGGTAGCACCAAAAAGATATTTTCTTAGAGATCAGAGTACAGAAGACTGTATAGTAAATCCATACATATATCATTATTACATGATTATGTGTTTCACCTCTAACTTTTCTATGAAGATCGACTACATCCTTACCCAAAGGATCATTTTGAAAAACATCTTCCCAAAATGTGCAGACAAGGCATGATGCCCAAGGGGGAGCAATGGGATGGGGAGGCCCACCCAGATTCCTGGATCCAGAATGGAGAAGCACAGTTTTGAGGCCAGACTATGCCACTATGTATCTTACTCTTCCCAGAATTGTCTCCTATTATTCTTCATGTCAAAAGGAAACATCCAGAGGTTTTTTAAAATGTCCTCTCTTCAACATGCTCCTTCTTTTCACTTCCAAAAGTCATTTGATGTTTCTCTTCTACATAAGAAGGCCTTTTATAGGCCCAGGGAGGGTTAGAGAAGCGCTATGAAGCGTGACCCCTGCCCTGATGGGGATTCGAGAATAACAGCTAGCATTTGTAAGCACTTAGTATGTATCAGGCACTGAATTTTCTCACTTAACTCACAGAGCTTTTCTGAGAATAGGTACTATTATTACCTCATGTTGCAGAGAACAATCCCGAAGCTTATAGTCTGAGTACATCATGGAAGAGTTAGGATCCCAATGCAAGCAGGCTGGCTCCAAAGCCCACACTCTTTTCCATGATGAATCAATGGGAGGAAAAACTAAATTAAAGGTTGCAGTTTGATAGACCAAAGAGCCAGTGACCATCACTGCCCAGAGCCAGCTGAATCAGGGCATTTTTTCCCCTTATGTATGTACTCACAGATACACAGCAACCCAGAGTATTTTCAGAAAGACATAAAAATGTCCTGCACAAAAGACTTTTTAGTGTCACACATATCAGTAAGTAGGTCCTTTCCTCCTTGCATTCATACTACCATGTAGCTTTTCTGCTATTTAGTATGGGCCACAGGATACAAAGATCTTTTGGAAGAAAAAAAAAAAGCCTAAGGCTTATTTTCTAGATTAATTGTAAAACGTGTTCCTATCCAGGGCTTACTATGTTTATAATGTCCTGTAGGCACCCTGGCCACTTTTAGACGGTATTACTTCACTATATTATGTTCAAGTTCCAAGAGAGGTATCCATTTTTTTCTTTACATTTTTATTGACAATAGCTCTGCTAACTAAGTGGATGTTACATTTCTCCTTTCCCAGACATATAAATCTGGGTTTCCAAAAAATTCATGTGGGGAAATAATTTGCTCTTACTCATTGAAGTATACCTTTAAAAAAAAAAAAAGAAAGAAAGAAAGGCAGACATTCTATCAGGAGAGAATGTGTGCATGATGTGATGGTCTGTACCAGCTGCTGGTCAATCAAGTAAAATGGGCACTGGTGAGTACTGAGGGAATCCTGCTACCTAGAGATTCTCAAGGATGAACTTGCTTCTTTGAGACTTACAAAGTTTACGTCTGTCTTAGATGAGACACATCTCATGCTAAGCTGTTAAAGCCACCAAACTACTATTGCTCACTCCTGCAGCAGTGCGTTTCTCAGACCTTGGTCTCGGATCGCCCGGTGGAGCCTGCAAAAATGCAGATTCCTGGGGCTCTGCCTGAAGTTCTTAGTGAGGCTCTGGAATATGAATTTTTAACAAGCTTCTCAAGTGACCAGATTTTGAGAAATGCTGTCTCAAGGGTAGCACTGTGAGCCTCGAGAGAATTACATGCCAATTTGCTTTCAGTGCATACATTTTGAGAAATTGCAAAACATTCATCACTGGTTTTCAAAGCAATTTCTGTAGACTAACAATCCCAAGAGATGATTTATAAGAAACAGTTTTCATGGTCAAATAAGTTTGGGGGAATTTCTTCCAATATCCCTCCTCTTAGAGGTTTCTAATTTGCATATCAAAGGTTCTGAGAAGTCCTGCAGGAAAGAAATCTGTTTAATGGCACAAATGTTTCCAAAACAGGTTATGCCTTATTTCTCCTTGGAAATAACACTTGCTAATTTTCCATTAAACTAGTATTTTTCAGGCCTGCTTTGGGGAAATGTTGTTTGCAGGCTAATGACAGAATGTTTAGAGAAGATGACCTAGGTCTGGAGATGCAAGGTCCCTGCTTTAATCCTCTTTTTTTAGGAACCCTTACAGAAAGGTGAGAAACCCCACAGCTTATTAATTACACTTCACATCTGTATAGTTTTTATAGTTCCACAGGCCCCTTTTCACACCTTTTCTCATTAAAGAAAAATCTTCACATGATTCCTGTGAGCCAAGCAGATCAGGTATTACTATCCCCAAATTACAAGTGAATAAGTATGTTTACAGAGGGTAAAGAGTTTGCCTATAGAGGTCATACATCTCTGCTTCTTGTGCCTTCTTCAAAACATCCAAGCTTTCAATGACTTGGCAGCTAAGGTTCTAAAAACATATTGGCCTGTAGCATTTTGCTAAATTCACTAATAATGTTTTACTTTTTTTATGGGAATTGTGGTGATGTTGACTGGCCACCGCTAGAAAGAGCTATGAGTTATTTTTCTTTTCTTTTTCCTTTTTTTTTTAAAAAGGTTTTATTTATTCATGAGAGACACAGAGAAAGAGGCAGAGACATAGGCAGAGGGAAAAGCAGGCTCCATCCAGGGAGCCTGATACAGGACTCAATCCCAGGACCCTAGGATCACATCCTGAGCCAAAGGCAGATGCTTCAACCACTGAGCTACCTAAGTGCCCCTGTGAGTCATTTTTTTAATAGTGGGGATGAATTGACTTGAACTCAGGCTTCCCTGTGTCTCTCTCCCACACTATGTAGAGTCCAGAGGCCTAGGTTATGACATACAGTGAGCCATGGCTAGGGGCAAATTTGTAGCTGAGAAGTTACTTTCATCCATGCAGTTTTGTTCGGGCTTTATAAGACATGAACTAAATTGCTCCTAAGCCATGTCCTGATTGTATGAGTCAACATATTCTATTGATATAACTATATTTCTTATAGCAAATAAAACCTGTGGCTCTTAAGAGTTGTTTTCCTTGTACCTTTGGTCTTCTTTTCTTTCTAGGACTTTTTTCCTCCTGTACTTTCCACAGCTTAACTTCTCTAGGGCTTATTCTTTTTTTTTTTTTTTTAAAGGGCTTATTCTTAAATTTCTTCTAGTACCAAGACTTAGTCACCACCATGACTGCCAAAAAAGTATTTAGACTGATGGCTAAATTTCAAGATTCTATGTTTAAATACATCTGTAATAAACTATTCCAAACAGTGGGCATACATCTCGGTGTACTTGGGAAAGTTGTCAGCCCCTTCAACAGCCTTGATAGTGTGGCTAAATGACACATTCCTAGATTTAATATATCTTTCCCTGCCCTCTCTCATCCATCATCCACCATCCACCATTAAATCTTGATGTTTGTGACAAGTTTGGGATATGACTATAGGTAGATGTAAACTTCAAGGATTATTAAACATGTATAATTAAACAAATTTCCTCAAAGTTTTAGTTTTGCTATATATTTTTCAATGTCAAAAAATTTACCAAGTTGTACATGGCAACTCCTTCTCTTCTAGAGTAAACTAGGTCTTATTTTCTTAGACTTTTTAACTATAAAAAATGCAGATATTTCCTTCTCTTCTAGAGTAAACTAGGTCTTATTTTCTTAGACTTTTTAACTATAAAAAATGCAGATATTTCCAGAAACACTACATGCTCCACCCCAACGCTGTAATCTGTTTTGTTATAACTGATCCAGAACAAATAAAAATGCATCACGTTTGAAGTCTACACCATTCAAGGGTAAACTGTGTCTCACTTTGAGTCACATTATACATTCATTGTATCTAGAAAAACAATTTGGATAATAAAAGTGCCAAATGTTAACTCAAGCTATAAACATATAATGGAATATTTACATCATGCATCAAACTTTTCTAGATTTTTTTGCTTAATGCTTCTCATCTTGCACTAAAGTTCTTAACCCATTTATTTCATGATTTATGGGCTAGATTAATTATTTTTGATTAATAAAAATTGGAAACTTTAATTGGACCCTATTTGAGGTTTGGTTGCATTAAATGAATGTCCTGGTGATCAAAAATGTATTTTTAAAGGGAGTTTAGGCTAATATATCAACAAATGAGGAGCTATAAACATGATTAATATACACATTAGACTTTCCTTATCACATTTTGTTGGCAGTTTTTATCCGGTCACAGCTAAAATTCCATTGAGTTCTTTCTCCTTTTGTATAAAATACAGATTATGTGGAGACAGCAGTCTGAGCAACTGGAGTTTCATCTTGTCTGCCCATTAATTATTAATGCTGTTTCAGTACTTCTTATCTATCACTGCTGAGAGATGGAGGGCTGTATTTTTATAGTCATTTTCCAGTTTAAAAAAAAAACAGGCTGGATGGTGCCTCTGCACTTGGCAATAGAGAAAGGATCAAAAGTCCTTCCATTTTTATGAAACTGTTAAAAATGAATGTTCTAGCTTGCTAATTTTAGTATTACACTGAAGGGTAGTATGATTTTTGAAGAGTAAACAAAAACTGAGAGAAGCACAAGTCTGTTTTGACATCTTTTTCAAACTATGGTGGTTTCAAAAGTGTTGAATCCAGCCCATTCTGAATATTGGAGATTATGTGTTGCCCAAATTGCATTGATACATCCCTATGAGTAGAATTTAGCTTTATGTCTCAGTTACTTGAATAATGGACTTAATGCTCTTGTAGGAGCACAACACTGTAATTTAGAGCTGGGGCTGAATGTCAGGCACAGCAGCAAGGCAACATTGGCAGGTGACTTAACATGCTGAGTCTGAACTCCCTCATCTGTACGAGGAT
This sequence comes from Vulpes vulpes, assembly GCF_048418805.1. NCBI lineage: Eukaryota > Metazoa > Chordata > Mammalia > Carnivora > Canidae > Vulpes > Vulpes vulpes. The sequence goes on from NC_132780.1 coordinate 173,427,339, forward strand.
ACCTTTCTCAAAGGGTGGTGAAAGGATTCAATAAAACATAGCATTTAAAGCAGGTTCCAGTTAATGGCAATAAACCCTGAAACTTCATTGCTTTTGTCTGTTTTCTTTACTAAAATCGGTGGAATGAATCACCCTAATTTTCAACAGGAAATAAAATAAAAACAGAAAAAGTTGATTCAAAGAGTATTTCAACAACTTAAAGTGGGGGCCGGGAAGAGGCGAGGCGGTGAAGACCTAAGTAAAATTCCAAGACTAGGATTTTTAACACATAATAGGATAGTGGAAGACCTGACTTACTAAGTAGAATAGGCTTCAGGATACCAAGACACTCTTCTACAATTACTTGACGACCCTAAATAGATCACATGACATTCTTTTTCATGTTCAATTTGTCCTTTATCAAATGTATTGAGGAAATACCTGCTATTAGTGAATGTTTGGAAAATTGAGCACACAAGAACATGCACACGTCACACATACTGATATTTCTCTGAACATGTACATACAGGATAGCAGCATTCTCTCAAAAACAAATGCAGCGGAAACCACTCATCATCCTTCAGGATCCACTATCCTTTTAATCCTGTCAGATAAAGAACACTCACACACAATTCTAGTAGGTCTCGTAGCCACTCAACCAGAGAACTCTTCCAGGTTCCCCTTCCAGCCAGCTGTGGCCAGGCGACGAAGTAATTGCCATGGGAATGAGAGCACAAGTGGTGTATGTAACTTCTAAGTCATGTCCTTAGAAAGAAAGTTGCTGGTCCTCCTTGCTTCTTTCCCTCTTCCTACAGGCTAGGTTTGGAGAACTGACCTAACTCAACCATAGGGACAGGGTAAAATCCTAGGAATCTGCAAATTAACAAAATAGAAGAGACCTGAATCGTTGGAAGACCTGGAGGAAAAGAGGTACCTCCCTATCTATTCCGTGGACTGTAATATAGAAAAGAAATTAACTTCTATAGTGTCTGATTCATTCCTCTTAGAGTTTATTTTTTGCAGTAACTTACCTTAACTCTAACTACACAGTAGGTCATAGCCTTTCTAGGCAGTAGGGCTCTTGCTGTGCATGATTAATGTGTATTTGTAACTTGAAAGAGCTGAGCTGCTTCGTGATACAAATGGCTCTGGTCAATCATTGTGATTTACAGCAGAATGTAGGTAACAGTTCAAAAATAAAATCATTTTCAAAAATTTTGGTATGCATTGAAATTTTTATGCCCATTTATTCATTCCTTATCTTTTATTGTTAAAGGGACAAAGAGATGAAGGAAACAAAACTGAGGACCATACAAACAGATTGCTTACTGATACCATCCTCACTTTTGTGACAAGAATGCCTTTTAGAGACTCTGGGATAGAAAACAGTACTGTCAAGTCTAACACACACGACAGCTGTTCAATACCAAAAAAGCACTGAAGAGTCCCTCCTTTCTATGCACAAATCACTACTTCCTAGATGATTCTATTATTATTTTCTTTATCACAGTGGTGTTTTATCAGCCAATAAAAACACAATATTAGTCTACATACTAGTGTTAATAAAACTTTAAGCTAGAATGAGAACTAAATGTCTCTGAGCAGTCTACACTGAACCTAACATGTGACTTATTATGATAAAAAATAATCGTGACATTATACGAATAACAAAAGTATCCTTTTACCTCAAAAGCGTGTACCTAATTTGCTTCCTATATCTCAAAAGTTTAACATCATTTTTCTAGTCAAGTAATGGACTGGTTTAGGAAAATGTAGGGGTTTGCCTTGATGTCCTTTATAATGTGCAGTTGGGGGACATTTGTAACTCCTCCCTGTCGGAGGATCATATGAAACTAACTGGCTCATATTTGGCTTTAACAAAAAAAATAGAATCTAAGTAACTGAGTTAACCAAACCAGCTATGTCAAAAAAAAAAAAAACGTGTAGTACTCTCAGTGTTTTACTTGATTTGCTGTTACCATCATTACCGCCCTTCACAAGAAGGTAAGAAAAGGAATATCACACATATCTAGATCATTGGGTGGGCATTAATGGTTAATTGCCAGTTTGTATCTGTGTGAAAAATATTCTCAAATTATGGCATACTCTTCCCATGGAACACTGCAGAACAAATAATGGTCAATTAAATGGTCTTTGGTGTACTCATGGTCTAAGAATTATTCAGAGGCAAAATTTATATATGTTTTAACTACCAAGTGATCTTCCTGCTCTGATTAGACACACACTTGTAGCAGCACTTCATAACTGATGTTTCTGAAAGACATTAAAAGTCTTGGGCAAGAACCGATTAAGATGTTGCTGAATTCCTGAGGACGTGGTTGTTGCTGGAAACATCTGAATGGGTTTCACTGGTGAAGTGATAGTCAACCTCTAAAACATGGTAGTGAGATATCTGGCTCTGTGACAGAAAGAATCAAATCAGGAAATGAGGAAAATAACAACCTAGGGAATAACGGCTGAAAGAAGAACATTAATACTAAATAATGAAGAAGAATGTAAACAGATAAGAGATTCAGAGAGCCCAAGATCTTTAAAAGGCTGAAAGAGGGATGGCAAAGATAAAAAATGATAAGACCTGTCAAGAAGAACAAAGTCAATGTGTGTACATTATTCAGTTTAAGGAATTAGAGTCACAAGGTCAAGTGTGGGTAACATTAAATATGAATAATGAGGAATAAAATATGTAAAAAGCAAACTAGTTTCATAAATCAATTCCAGAGCAACTGGGCTGGGGGAGGAAAATGCAGAACGGACGATAACCCATTGTGGCCTGTTGAAATGTCAAGATCTATTACCAATGACTAAATATCAATGTGTTCGTTCAAAATCCCAGTGTTTGGGATCATAAAACAGTGCATTCCATTGACCAGTAGGAACTAGAGAATTTGCACTTTGAAGTGTATTTAAACAAAACATAATAAAACAAAACAAAAAACACTGGTATTTGTAGCAAGAGGGAAATGGGTGTTAGAGGGCAGGTGGGGACTGAAAACATGTGAGCCTCATCACGGTGCACTGTCCCAGGATGGTCTGTGAGCTAGCCTGGGAGGGGACCCCATTTCTGCCTCTTCTGCTGTGTAGATGATGCTGGGGAAGAAGCTGCTATAAAGGACAAGCAAAAGAGGAAGGTCTGGAATGAAGTTCTGGGCAAGAGTCCATATGCCAAGGTTAAGGGCCAGAGCTCTTGCTCTCCATGCTCTCCCACTGGGAGCAGTGCGGGCGGGAGGAACAGGGATGGGCCCCTTGAGGAAGGAGGGGGACACTGGAGTTGGCCACTAACAACAGATTAAAGCCCAATGTAAACAGTGTGCCGGACACATGTGGGTCGCAGAGAGAGTGGTGATGAATAAGCATATATCCAGACAAGGACTTCAAACAGGAGGAGGCTGAGCAGTGATGAAAATGATTCAGTGCCTTCAGAAATGACTCATGAGAGGCACAGAACGTGAAGAAAATAAAGAGGAAGTGTCCACATTTATCAAAGCCCTCGACAAAGGATGGGGGGATGTACAATTAGAGAGAACAAATCATTGGGACAGGGGAAAGGAAGGGAGAGAGGCTGTGAGCTGCGTGGAAAGCAATCCAGTGATGTAAGGGCAGCCCCCCGGATCAATCCACCCTCGCTGAATCATAGCGAACACAAACTCATCTTCCAGCGCCGGTGTTTACTCAATCCAAGGGAATGTCCACTCTGGCTAGTACCGGTCTAGCTACCTTGCAGTCATTTCCATCCACAGGCTCTTTCTGCCTTTTGGGAGAGCTGAGGCCCAGCAGGTCTGCACGGGCCAGCAAACCAGGTATTTATAGGGCCCATTCCATCCCTACTGGGGCAGTGTTTATATGACACCCAAGGCTACATGCTTTGATTATCGACCCTCCCTTCCATTACTCTTTAATAATATTCTAAACTCTTCTCAGCTAAACTTTTTAAAAAGATATAATTAATACTTATGTTTTTGGATTAACTACTCCAATTTTGATCTCTCTCTCTCTCTCTCTGTCTTTCTCTTTTCCTTGGTCCTGCTTGATCTTTCTAAACTACCTCTTGTATCATGTTATCCATATGTCGGAGTGACTAGAGAGAATGGAGTGCCCCATCAACTTAGATTGAACGTGGAGCATGAGTGAGGAGAAAAAAGCCCAAACAAACCTTGGTTGTGTTAAGTCCTTGAGGTTTCAGGATGGATTTGTTACTGTAGTGTGTAATGTAGCCTGTGCTGATATTACATAATGGTTACTGTAAATCTAGACCTACAGCCCTCAGACTTTTATTCATCAAGAAATATCCATAGGAGCAGCCCTGGTGGCTCAGCGGTTTAGCGCCGCCTGCAGCCTGGGGTGTGATCACCTGGAGACTTGGGATCAAGTCCCACATCAGGCTTCCTGCATGGAGCCTGCTTCTCCCTCTGCCTGTGTCTCTGCCTCTCTCTCTCTCTCTCTCTGTGTGTGTGTCTCTATGAATAAATAAAATCTTAAAAAAAGAAAGAAAGATCCATAGGATTAACATCATATGTACTTCTTTATCCCTATTATAGGTTTTCTGACCTCGAGTCACATTGGGTCAGTTGTCCCAATCTGTATTTTATAAATGAGAAATTCAGAGTGTTTACCATTCCTTCAGCTACTGAATATATACACTTATTTAAAAAATGGTCACTTTGGGGGTGCCTGGGTGGCTCAGTCACTTGTGTCTGACTCTTGATTTTGGCTCAGGTCATGATCTCAGCGTGTGAGATCCAGTCCTGTGTCAGGCTCTGTGCACAGTGGGGTAGGAAGTCTGCTTGGAATTCTTTCTTCTGCCCCTTCTACCCCTCCCCCTTTCTCTGTTTCAAATAAATATATAAATCGTTAAAAATAATAAAAACTAAAAAGCAGTCACTTTTATATGTAAAACAAAAACTCTTGGCTACCAATTGTTGACTACAATTCTATACTATAGTCATACGCATACAAGCATGTATAACTTTTACAAAACTTCCAAACATTCTTCTATTCAGGAACAAGTGCAGAAATCTGCATTTGTTAGGCTTGGAGAAACATACAGAAAGAAAGAGATGGTCACGGCCAGGGCATCCTGCTTGTTAAGGGCTAGGATGCCAGTAGGTGGTATAGACTTTAGTGGCTCCTTCTCCAAAAGTTGAAAGGTTACCCCTGTATTTGGCTATAATAAGTCTCAGATACACACATTTCCCCCCCATTGCTTTTGGACTAGTATTTATTTTGAGACAGTGTTTTACAGCATTTGAAAAAGGAAGTATGATTTAAATCTTTACCATGCCAATCTACCAGAGCTAGAGCAAAATATCTCAGAATGTGAAACTCCCGTGTTCTGAAACTGAGATATGAAGTACAGAGAAATATTAGTGGCATCAATGATTTTACAATCATTGCTTTACATTGATTTGCAATCCTACAGATTCTAAAATCTTATCAGTTTTATCCTCTTACCTGGGTCTTTAGGAACTTTGGGGTTATGTAGTTAGATTCAACAGTGCCTAGCCTCTGAAATATATTTATTTTTTATTTTTTTAAAGATTTTATTTATTTATTCATGAGAGACACACATAGAGAAGCAGAGACATAGGCAGAGGGAGAAGCAGGCTCCTCACAAGGAGTCCAATGCGGGACTCCATCCACAGACCCAGGATCACTCCTTGAGCGGAAGGCAGACGCTCAACCACTAAGCTATCCAGGTGTCCCATGAAATATGTTTAATAATTAAATCAATATTTGTTGATGGGAACCCTGGGTGGCTCAGCAGTTTAGCGCCTGTCTTTGGCCCAGGGCATGATCCTGGAGACCCAGGATCGAGTCCCACATCGGGCTCCCTGCATGGAGCCTGTTTCTCCCTCTGCTGTGTCTCTGCCTCTCTCCCTCTCTATGTCTCTCATGAATAAATAAATAAAATCTGAAAAAAAAAGAACTTCAATCTCTTACATTCTACAACCTTGAATCAAATACATATGTCTGGCATCCTTTTTGAAAGAACTCTGATATAAAGTCTGTACACTTTAACATAGCCCTCCTGGGAAGAATGTGTTACCCTGTGACATTTTTAAAGACATGAACTTATATACCTTAACAAGTAAGAGTGAAAAAGACTTGAAAGCAGGTGGAACCCTGCTTTAAGATTCCTTAAATCTTACCAGTAGGCAATTCTGTGTTGTACATATATATGGAGTTGTCTTCATCTTGTTTTGTCCTGACCTTCCACTAGGTGGAAGACTAGAGCATTTTGCTCCAAATTCTTAGGCACTTCTCTCTGAATATATTCGATTATCTAGATAGATGTTTCAAAATATTCTTTCCTTTTATTCAATGCTAAGGTTATAAAAAGAATATTTCTGAGAAATGCACAATTGCTTCATCTAAAATTCTCTGTATGTGTGTTAAGTGCATGTATGTGCCCATGCCCACATGTGTTTCCTGTAAGCAGCAGGTGTAATGGAGATTAAGTGGAAAGAGGCTGAGCTTTGGAGTCAGGCCGTCCAAGATTTGAATCTTAGCACACGAGCCTCTAAGAAATCACTTCTCCGAGTGCCAGCTTCCCTACCTGTAAAGTGAATATAGTAGTGATACTAAATGCCAGGATGGTTTGGGATCTCAAATGTTCTTTGCACGTAGAAGGCACTGAGTCAATCGTTCTTTCCTTTTCCTATTCAAGAAAAACTCCTGTGGGGAAACCCCTCATTAAAAATCACTAATTTCCTTTAAAAATAAATAGGCCTTCATTAACAAATCTATTAAATAGCTACAATAGGAGGACTAAATGCATACTTTGCCAGATTTTGCTGGAGATGGTTAAGCACCTGTGCTATTAACGAGTATGAAAGTGGCCAGGCTCCCACTACATATTCCGCCACCATGCTGCTTTGGCTTGACTCACAAGCATAAATTAACTTTGCCTTGAGAACCTGATCGACTTCTGGAAAGAAAAGAGATTCATTCCAACATTGCCCCTGAGACATTTTGCAGCCAGCTGAGTTCATTCCACAGCTAAACCAAGTGACCCTGAAAGCCACGAAAGTCACTGCAGCAGCTCTAGAATCATTCTTTACCAAGAAATTGGTATTCTAAAAGGGGATTGCACAATATCAGGCCAGCTCTGGTGCAGAATTATTCTCTCCCATGCTACCTTTATTTATGCTATTTATTTTACCTCTAAAATATGCTATTGTTTTAAAATTTTTATTTTTTCAAGTATAATTAATGTAGTGCTATATTAGTTTCAGGTATACAATATAATGATTCAACAATTCTATATATTACGTGTTCATCACAATAAGTGTGCTCTTAATCCCTTTCCTTATTTCATCCTTCCCCCAACTGCCTCCACTCTGGCAAGCACCAGTTTATCCTTGATATTTAAAAGTCTGTTTTTTTGTCTCTTTTTTTCTTTGTTTGCTTGCTTTGTTTTTTAAATTCCACATATGAGTGAAATCATATGCTATTCATTTTTCTCCAATTGATTTATTTCACTTAGCATTATATCTTATATAGGTCCATCCATGCTGTTGCAAATAGCAAGGTTTCATTTTTTATGACTGAGTAATACTCCATTTGTATGTGTGTGTGTATATCTATATATATATATCTATACACACATTATATATATATCTAAATCATGTCTTCTTTTTAAAAAATATTTTATCTATTTATTCATAAGAGACACACAGCGAGAGGCAGAGACATAGGCAGAGGGAGAAGTCCCTCAAGTCTCCTTCAAGGAGCCAGATGCCGGACTCAATCCCGTATCCTGGAATCATGCCCTGAGCCGAAGACAGATGCTCAACTGCCGAGCCACCCAGGGGTCCCTATATCATATCATCTTTATCTATTCATCTATCGAAGGACATTTGGGCTACTTCCATAATTTGGCTATTATTTGGTTAAATAATGCTGCAATAGAAACAGAGATGCATATATCTTTTCAATTAATGTTTTCATTTTCTTTGGATAAATATCCAATAGTAGAATTACTGGATTATATGGCAACATAATTTCTAATTTTTTGAAGGATATCAATACTGTTTTCCACAGTGACTGCACCAGTTTGGATTCTCACCAACAATATATGATGGTTCCTTTTTCTCCACATCCTCGCCAACATTTGTAGTTTCCTGTGTTCTTGATTTTAGCCTTTTTGAAAGATGTGAGGTGATATTTCATTGTAGCTTTGATTTGCACTTCCCTGATAATGAGTGATATTGAGCATCTTTTCCTGTGTCTGTTAGCCATCAGTATGTATTATTTGGAAAAAAGTCCATTCATGTGTTCTGCCTATTTTTTAATTGGGTTATGTGTTTTTTTGGTACTGAGTTGTGTAAGTTCTTTATATATTTTGGGTATTAACCGCTTCTCAGATATACCATTTGCAAATATCTTCTCCCATTGAGTAAGTTATCTTTTTGTTTTGTTGATGGTTTCTTTCACTGTGAAAAAGCTTTTTATTTTAGTGTAGTCCTAATTGTTTAATTTTGCTTCTGTTTCCCTTGCCAAAGGAGACATATCTAGAAAAATGTTTCTATAGCTGATGTCAGAGAAATTACCACCTATGTTTTCTTCTAAGAATTTGTGGTTTCAGGTCTCTCATTTAGGTCTTTAATTAATCCACTTTGAATTTATTTTGTGTATGGTATAAGAAAGTGGTCCAGTTTCATTCTTTTGCATGTAGCTGTCCAGTTCTCCCAGCACCATTTGAATAGACTAACCTACTCTCCTATTTTGACTCAACTTTTCAAAATGCTGCGTAAGATTCATTTGCCTCATAAAAAGAGCTGACCATCTTTAAAATCGCTCTTCCAGACTGCAGGTCTAACTACAGGGGTTGGGTTGGGTTTGTGAGTTTATATTCCATTTATTTGTGGCACTTACTCTTTTTATTAGTCTTGTCTCCTTAAGACCTGTAGATTGAATATTCCATGAGGTCAGGGGTCATTTATTTACTGCCTTTGTGAGTTTCCTTAATGTTCAACACAGTATTTATTTATTTTTTAATTTTTTTTGTAAATTTATTTTTTATTGGTGTTCAATTTGCCAACATATAGAATACTGGGTGTTATTCAACACAGTATATATTTAAAATAATATTGATTCACTGACTAATCCTCATAGAATTATTTGCCAATTTTTTGTGCCATTTAAAATACTCCTGCCCAGAATTTCTTCAATTGTTTTTTATTCATTCATATACCCATTTATTCACTCAATAAATCACTATTAAATGCTTATTAAAGTCTAGGCATTGGTTTAGGCCCTTGGGAAATACCCAAATACTACTTAGTCTTCTTCCCTCAAGAGCTCCTAGTCTTGTTTGGGGAGGTAAATAATTGTGATACAAAATAGTAAGTAATTAAAGACCACTGTGGTCTAAAGGACCTAGTAATTAACTAAGGAGCTAGTTAAAGGAGCTAGTAATTAACTAAGTAAAAAGGTCAGGAAAAGTCATAGATAAAGTGACAGGTAAAGAGTCTTCATTTATGCATATGAATTTTTCATATGAACAATATCATGGGGTATATTCCAGGCAAAGCAAAGAATATGCAGTGATATCATGTGTTCAGCCATGGGGCACAGAAGGCAAATAATCAGTGGTGGGAAATGAGGTTAGGGAGACAGGCAGTGGGCAGAATCATGAAGAATCCTGGAGTTAGAGGAGTTGAAATTGATTCCTTCAGAGGGAGAAGTGTATCGTCAATAACTTTGAGTCAGAGAGAGATGGGATTTATTCTCCTTTCACTCAGTCCTCTTGATCACTAGCATTAGTTGAGTTAGACTTGTCCTAACATGCATAATTTGCACTTAGCTAGGCAAACCACACGTTTTTCTTTTCCAAAGGAAAACTGTCTAATAGCTGCCTCTAAAATAGCATGTCAGAGAACCGTGTCAGAATGGAAACTCTGTTACATGTTCCCTATTTAACTCACTCTAGTCGGCTAATATGCTACAAGGGAGCAGAGATCCTGTCTGTTTTGTTTACCCCTGTATCCCAGGATCTAGATCAATCTGGCTCACAGAAAGTAACCAGTAACTACTTGTTCAGTAAAGGAATAAATTCATGAATAAACTTGAGTCAGGATTGGATCATTTTAGGGGCACCTGGCTGGCTCAGTTGGTTAAGCATCTGACTCTTGATTCAGGTAATAATCATGGTCATGATCATACTCATGGCTCAGGTCATAATCTCAGGTCATGAGATTAGGTTCTGTGCTGAGTGTGGAGCCTGCTTAAGATTCTCTCTCTCTCCCTCCGCTCCTCCCCACCGTGGCTCATGCTCTCTCAATCTCTCTCTCTCTCTCTCTCAAAAAAAAAAAAAAAAAAAAAAAAAAAGTTGGATCATTTCAGTGCAAAAAGGTCTCTTTTTATTAAGAATATAGGTCTGAATCTTTGAATTCACCTTATCTCAAACAGGTAACAATCTGATTTGGGTCTCTTTTCAACCCCTACTTCATCTCAAAATAGAGGGTAGTTGGTAATTTGTCATCTGTACATAGGTTCTGGCCATTGTGAATAGAAGAGAGAAGTCCTCAAGAAAGCTGGTTTGGTGTAACTACCTAAATTATATTTCTTTTTCCCAGATCTCCACTGATAGTCAGACTTGTGCTATCAGACGAGTTAACCTTAAATGTCCTCTTCTATCCCATTTTCTCTGACTCAAATGCTCCTTTATTTATCTTTTCTCCAAATGAACATTCTTAATTCCTTCAGATTCTTTAATTACTCAAATGCAAATGAAGCTACTAGGCCCAAGATCTTAAAGCACAGAAGTTTCTGTCACTATAACAATTTTTAAAAGTAGTTATGTAAAAAAAAAAAGTAGTTATTTAGATTTAATAAGCATTGTAAAGATTGTCAAAAAATATTCTTGAGTCAGATTATAGTCTGATCTGCTAAACTGCTAAATCAACAGCTTCTGGGAAGTGGGGAAGAAATGGAATAAATCCAGCTCTTAGAAGTCTCCACTATCAGATGTTCTCTTTGTGATATGAAACAGCTTTGGCTTAAGAGAAGAGTCTTTGTGGGCTTGGCTATATTTGTTCAAAGCTTTTCTTGATCTTCACTTCTTCTGCCTCTTCCTCACTGTGTTCCATCCACATCACACCCAACCCTCAGCTTCTGGAGTTTTCTGGCTCGCTCCTTCTATCTTCTGCTTTTGTCTTTGATCTCTTTTCCCATTGGTGATTGACTTCAAATTCTTCAACCTGGCTTCCAACTTGATTCCCAATTATATTTCATCATCCAATAAATATTCACCAAGACAGAGTAGGCAAGCTAATTTGTCTACAAATTCTGTTCAGTAGGGGCACCTGGATAGCTCAGTGGTTGAGAGTCTCCCTTTGGCTCAGGTTGTGATCCTGGGCCAAGTTCTACATCAGTTTCCCCACAGGGAGCCTGCTTCTCCCTCTGCCTATGTCTCTGCCTCTCTCTGTGTCTCTCATGAATGAGTAAATAAAATCTTTAAAAAAATTCTGTTCAGTATCTAGGACAATGGCAATATACATTAAAACAAATAAATTAAACATATAAAACTGGGCAGATGCCCTCTAACCTGATGGACTTTTGACTCATCCTGTGGGGATGTTGACAGAGTGCTTCAAAGGGCCTGAGGAAAGAAACAACCATCAGAATCAGCCACATCTTCTGCAAGTCCTTGATAGAATGCCATTTGTTGAAGGAAGTTAATCTAGATTTCCAACTCTACTTTTTATCTGAAAGATTTGATTCACCCTACTTTCCAGATAAATTTCTCTTCTAAGATTATTCTCCCTAAAGGTAGGTGCCTAAGACTTTCTATTTGAATACTAAGTCCTTCTGAGTAAACATAACATTAATGAAGATAGTTTGAAGACTTTGACATACTTATTAGAATCCTTTTAGGATAGTATCACATATAAAATTTCCAGTGTATACCTTGATTTGTCATTTCAAAGGTGGGTATAGCTTTTCTATTACCTGTTGTTATCAATCAAAATCAGTTTTTAAGAATGTGTGATTGGGATGAGTGTGCAGTCAATGACACAGATTTTATCTTTTGGATAAGCTTATTTGGACCCTGTTAGAGGAATTCACAGGCACATGTTCTTTAGCACCTTGATCTAATCAGCTAAAGTAAACATTTAATAGAATTTTCCTTCTTCTGGCCATTATCCTCCCATATTATAGAAATTATGGAGTTTACAAAACAGAAGAAAAAGGAGGAGGAGAAGAAAAAAGAGTCTCTTTGGTAATCCTACCACCCAGAGAAACAATTGTTAACAAATATTTAGGTATGTATCTTTTACATCTTTTCTCTAGGCATAGTTATGTATATATTTTTTCTTTTCAGAAAATTTGGTCTTGTAATAAATATTGCTTTATACTCTGCTTTTTTTTCACCTACCAGTATGTCATATATATTTTTATGTATCATAAACCAAGGGTGAACATAAATTTTTTTACAAAGGACCAGACAGAAAATATTTTAAGACTTTCAGGCTTTATGGCCTCTCTCTCAACTCTTCTTTGTAATGCAAATGCTGCCATAGACAATATATAAATGCGTGGGCATGGTTGTGTTCCAATAAAACTTTATTTACAAAGCAGTTGGTAGACAGGATTTGGCCTGAGGGCCATAATTTGCCAACCTCTGTCAAAAATAAGTCTTCTGAGGCATCATTTAAAATGGCTAGATGGTATTTTTCCCTACCAGCCTCCAAATCCAGACAGATTCCATACAGGTTGCCATTTCAATGGTGCTGCCACCTTCATTCTTGATTCCCTGTACCCTCAAGCTCCTATATCTATCTATTTCCCCAGTCAGTCCTGGATTATCCACTTCCCTTGCAAATACTCTCCTTTGCCTTATCTTCTTTCTTTGCTTTCTTCTCTTCTCCTGATAAGTATTGCCAGGAAAATTAATGGAGAAAAGAGCAGGAAACCTCAATTCAGCACTCTCCATACTCTCTCTTTAGCTCCTTGTCTCATTTCACATTCCCTTTACACATTTTTCTAAGCTTTCACTGTCTCATTAAATTGGACACTCACTTTCCTGACTCTCTTTGCAAATGGGTTTGTTTCATCCTTTCAGGGAGAACAGAGATTATGTGATATGTACCAACTTCTCTCTACCCAAAACTACTATGTATTAATAGAGTGTTTTTGTGTACATCACTCACCTGCTCTTCAAAGCTCTAGGTAGATTAACCCTTCCACTTGTGGCAATAGTCCTGTCCCTTGTGCCAGCTTCATGTTCCTTCTCCATCACTTAGCACTCTGTTTTATGTATTCCATCCCTAATCATCTTTATTTTCCTCTGTCTAAAAGTACATCTTCAATTTCAAAAACAAACATACAAACAAAATGCTTACAAAATAAGAGAACACATCCTCAACCCCCACTTTAAGTGGCTATTCCTTTCCTTTTTTTTTTTTTTTTTTTTTTTTTTTTGGCTATTCCTTTCCATCTCCCCTGCTTCCATAACTCCTAGTGACTCCTAGCAATTTAGCAACCACCACCACCCTTCTATAAAAAGTACTCTTTCAAAAGGCCCTAGTGATCTTTTCTCCTTACTGCTTTTCTCCTACATAAGCACCTTCTCAGTGCTTTTTATTCCTTAGGCTTCAGTATGTCTGTATTCTCCTGACTAGATTCTCTGAGCACTCCTTTTGTTCTCATTTTAGGATTTCTCCACTTATTTCTGCCCCCTGGTTGAACTGTTTCCAAAAGTTCTGTGCCCACTCTTCTCTCTCAGAAAACTTTCCTCTGTTAATCTTATTCAAACACCATCCTTCTGTTCTCAAGAAACGAAGATCTCTGGTCTACTTCTCCAGCTCTCCATTTAAGTCTGTGAGTCGCAGAACAATGAACAATTTTGCAAACCTAGCAACTTACTTATTGCCAGCTGTCTGCATTTGTCTTCCTTGAGTTTATATATCTACCCCTTGTTACTTCTAATACTTGTTACCCATCATTCGCTAAGTAATTTTTTTGTGCTAGGTGCTGTCCAACTGCTTTACAAACATTATCTCAATTATTTCTCACAACCATTAGCAGAAAGTATTATCTCATTTTATAAAGAGAGAAACAGAGGTTCAGAAAACTTGTTCAAAATCACTTAGTTAGTAGTAGAGCCAGGACTTCCACTTATTCTATCTAGCTTTGGAATCTGGCTCAGTTATCTATTGCTGTAAAACAACCTGCATCAAAACTTAGTGGCTTAAGAAGACAATGACTTGGCTGAGTCTTCTAAAATGTCAGAATACAGAATTCAGAAGACCCTTTCCCCAGCAAAACACAACTTAACTGGTGATAATTATTTAAAAAAAAATCATTTAAAGTCTCTGGAAATTGTCCTAAAGGCATACATCAGAAGTTCTACTAAATTTCTCAATAAGAAAAACCAGAGTCTGTAGCATTTCATCCTTGATCCACTTCCTTACCCTTCCCCAGCTCATTGTTACTAAAGCTCTATCTCAGGCACTCTACTCCAGACAGGTATTGCTAAAAGCATGCCTCCTACTTGCTTTCAGTTTGTGGCTAGATTTCATTTTGGGATGGATAGGTTGCTGGATTTCTCACCCTCTACCCCAGCTCCACATTGTGGAAGCTTTATGCCAGGTAGGTACAGCTAAAAGGATGGCATCTCCTCTCCCTCACCCAATGGTGTCTCTTGGGGCAAAAGCTCTATTTTATGCACAGCAAACAAGTAGGAATCCAGCCCAGGAAGAAAAGAAGGCCATAAGGACAAAGAATTCTATAATTCTGTCTGAGGAAATAAGCTTTACTTGAAATAGAGCATGGAGAACTCCATGCCTAAGGACATTGTTAAAAATAACAGATATTTATGTGTGAGCAATTAACAAGAGGCTGGTAGCTCCTTGATATAAGCAAATGGCAGCACAGTTACAAATTTAACAGAGAGGATCAGGGAAAGGAACAGCCAAGAATTCTCCTTGGTTCACAATCCACTATGAGGATCAGGAAGACTGAGTTCATGTGCTAGACCACACTCACATAGGAGCAATTACAGCAGATACACATTTGAAAGCATTCTCCAAGCCTCACACGGGCCCATACACACAGAGCCAAAGCCTCACTGGCACAGAGGCTTAAAAACAACTTCTCACCAACTAACAATAAGCTACTCTGACCCAGCTGCAACTATTAATAAACTAAGATTTAAAAAAAAAAATCACAGTCATCCCTGGCAATCTGGAATATTGCATGTATGACTAAAGTTCCATACTTTCAGAAACGATAAGGATGGGGAAATCTAAACTACTGATCTGTAGCTATACAGAGAACAACAATATAAACTCCCTGAACTGTAATAGAAATCTCCAAGCCACACACACATATATATAATGATAAATAGTAAAAATCTAACTGGCTGAGAGGCTTAAGTATGATCTTTGACCAGTAAGTGGCTTATTCCAGGGGCAATCACTAAGTAGTCAAGTTAAAAGATAAAAATGAATTTTTTTTTAAAAATCTGAGCAGAGAAACAACAGGCTGCACACTGCAGGAGAAATAGACATCACAGATTAGTTTGGCCAAGTCACTAAACAAATATCCAAAATGACTGTTTGTCTATCTAGAATGCTATAACAAAATACCTTATAGACTAGGTGGTTTATAAACATTAGAAATCTATCTATCACAACTCTGGAGGCTGGAAAGTCCAAGAACAAGGTACTGGCAGATTCTGTATCTGCTGAGAATCCACCTTCTGGTTCATAGATGGTCATCTTCTTGCTGTGTCCTCACATGGAAAAGGAGTGATGGAATTTTTATAGAGTCTCTTTTAGGAGGGCATTAATCTCATTCATGGAAGTGCCATCTTTGTGACCTAATCATTTTTCAAAGGCACCATCACCAAATACTATTACACTGGGGATTAGGTCTCAACATGAATTTTGGAAAATACAAACTTTTAGTCGATAGCTATGACCAAGCAAACAACACTGGTCCTGGCAAGGGGGCAGGATGAGAATTGGTATCTAGAGTTGCTGTGATAGATTATCTAAAATTCCCAGGGTTTTTTTTTTAAGATTTATTTATTTTATGTATAGAGAGAGTTTTTGAGACAGGGGAGGGGCATAAGAAGAGGGAGAGAGAAAATCCTCAAGCAGACTCCTTGCTGAGCACAGAGCTCAACATGGGGATCGATCCCAGGACCCTGAGATCATGACCTGAGTTGAAATCAAGACTCTACCCTTAACCAGCTGAGTCACCCAGATGCACCTAAAATGCCTAGCTTTTAACAAATATTACAAGACATGCAAAGAAGCAGAAAATTGTGAACCATATACAGGAAAAATAGAAAACAGGTAATAGAAACTACCTTTGAAGAGGTCCAGGTAATAGATTTAGCAGATAAAAAATTTCAAAGGAGCTATTACCAATAGTTAAAGAATTAAGTAAGATCATGATTAAAGAATAAGAGTAAGATATGATTTTAATGTCTTATAAAGCAGAGAATAGCAATAAAAATAGAAATTGTAAAAAAGAATAAAATGGAAATCTGGATACAAAAAAGTACAATAATCAAAATGAATAATTTACTAGTGGGACTCAACTGTATATTTAAACTGGCAAAAAAATCAATCAGCAAGCTTGAAGATAAATCAATAGAGATTAAAGAAAAACAAAAAGAAAAAAAAGAATGAATAAAAATGAAGAGAATCTCAGAAAAGCATGGAACACTATTAAGCCCATCAAATATTTGCAATGGGAGTACCAAAAAAAGGAGAGAGATAAAGGGACACAAAAATTATTTTAAAATATAATAGCTGCAAACTTCCCATTAATCTACAAAACAAAGAAGCTTAAGGAACTCCAAACAGGATAAAAGCAAGAAGCTCTACACCTAAATATATCATAGTACAAAATGTTTAAAGTCAAAGATAAAAAGAGCTTCTTTTAAAAAAAATATTTTATTTATTTATTGATGAGAGACCCAGAGAGAGGCAGAGACATAGGCAGACAGAGAAGCAGGCTCCTTGTAGGGAGCCTGATTGAGGACTCGATCCCAGGATCCGGGGATCATGCCCTGAGCCAAAGGCAGATGCTCAACCACTGAGCCACTCAGGTGCCCTGATAAAAAGAACTCCTTGAAAGGAACAAGAGAAAAATGATGCATCACATGTGAGAGAACTCAGTAACAGTTGACTTGTGGATAAAAACAATGGAAACCAGGAAGAAGTGGAATGACATATTCAAAGTGCTGAAAGAAAAAGAATGTCAACTAGGAATCTTATATAAAGCAAGCTACTTTTAAAAAATAAGGTGAAATAAAAAATTTCCAAGATAAACAAAATAGAGAATTTATTGCTAGCAGATCTTTATAAGAAATACTAAATGAAGTTCTTCAAGCTGAAAGCAAGTGACAATAGACAGAATTTCATATAAACAAAAAACCCAGAAGTATCAGTAAAAATAATTATGTAGGTGATTGTGAAAGAATAATTGCACATTTCTTTTCTTCTTCTCTTAACTGATTTAAAACATAATTCTATAAAACAGTATGCATATAGTTATATCACTGGCCCTATAACATATAGACATGTCATATGTTTGACAATAACAACACAAAGGAGGAAGATCCGAAGAAAGTTATATTGGAATAAGGGAATGGCATCAAGTGGTAAATCTAATCCACAGGAAGAAACAAAGAGAACCAGTTCAAGTAAATAAGAAAATTAATACAGTAAACTTAGTGAATATATATGTGTTCTTTTTTTTCCCTCTCAGGTGCTTTAAGAGACATAAGATTATATAAAATATAATTATATCAATGTATTATTGAATCTATAACATATGTAAACATAATAGGCATAACAATAATAGCACAAAAAAGTGGGGGAAGGAGGGAATGTAGCTATATGGGAATCAAGTTTCTATATTTCACTGGAACAAAGGCAATATAAATCTGAAACACATTTTGATAAATTATATATTGTAATCCCTAGCACAAGAATTTAGAAAAGAATTTGAGAAATAAAATTGAAAGTTCACTAAAGGAAATAAATATTATATTTTAAAATATCCACATAAAACAAATAAAGCAATAAAGGAGGAATAGAGAAGGGAAAAAAATTGAAACATACATAAAATCAAAGACAACATGGTAAATGTAAATCCAATCCTATAAAAAAAATAACATTAGAGTTCTGGTTCAAGATGACAGGGTAGGAAGATCCTAAACCTAACCCCTCCCGTGGACACACCTAATCTATATACAGAACAATTTCTTTTGGGGAAAAAATTCTCCAAAAACTAGCTGTGTGAATTGTGCACTTTGGGCAAGCAAGAAAAAAACCCACATCAAAGTGGGTAAGAAAGACTGAGACACAATCTCACCATAAACAACATTCCCTACACAACAACCCAGAATCAGGAAGGAACTCAACCCAGAGCTTTACCTTGGAGGAGTGAAGGGTTTGAACCCTACTTCTGACACCCTAACTTTTAAGACCTGCACCTGAGAAATTAACCCCCAAAACAACTAACTTTGAAAGTTAATGGGGTTGAGTCCACGAGACTCATTAGGCTACAGTAAGCTGAGAAACATTTCTTAAAGGGCTTGCTCACCTAGCCCTTAGCCATTTCATGACCCAGTGCAAATGCAGCCAACAGAAAGGCACCCAGACTTTCTGTGAAAGAGCCTTATTTGCTTATTGTAAAGCATCAGCCTGAGAGGCAGGCATCTAATTTAACACACATCTAGAGGCTTGCTTAAATATTCCCCAAAGACAGGGGCCAATGGACACCATCTTTGTGCTCTCCCTCTACCTCACACTAAGTCACTAGTGTCTTCCAGAAAGGAGCTTGTAACTTGTCTAGGACCCTGATTTTTGCAGCTGCCACCCAGGGGACACCTCTAGATAATCTGGGTATAGTGACCAGCAGTTTATACTTGCAAGTCCTAAGGACTCTAACAAATATAGAAAGAGTTCTCAACTGGCTACCACCCTCACAGCACAGTAGAAAAGCAACAGACTGAGGCATCCAGGCTTTCTGTGAAAGAGGCCTATTTGTTTATCTCTATTTTGTTTGGGACCTCACCCTATATATTCACTCATCTAGTATTTGATTCCTTTTAGTATCCTTCATAATAAACCAGTAATATAATGAGAAAAAAAAACAAGGAAAAAAGCAAGAAAGCAAGAAAGCAAGAAAGCAAGAAAGAAAGAAAGAGAGAAAGGAAAGGAAAAAGAAAATGTATATATATATATATATATATATATATATATATACACACACACAAGAATGTTATTCAGACTTAAATAAAGGAAAAGCCTGTCAATTGTGACAACATGTATGAATCTGGAGGGCATTATGGTAAATGAAATAAGCCAGACAGAAAAAGACAAATATTGCATAGTATCATGTTTATGTAGAATTTTTTTTTCAAAAATGTCAGACTCATAGAAACAGATTAGAAAGGTGGTTTGCAGGGGATAGAAAATGGAGGAAGTAGGCAGACATTAATAAAATGGTCCAAACTTACAGTTTAAGATGAATAAGTTCTGAAGATCTACTTATAATATAGTGACTAGAGTTGATAACACTGCATCATATAATTTAAATTTGCTCAGATTAGAACTTAAACGTTCTCTCACACACACTATATTGTATTGAATATATATATATTAAAATTGTATCTGCCAATTATACCTTAATAAAGCTGAAAAGAATTCTACTATTTTTTTTAAAATTTCGATTCAAAGATATATATAGGTTGGAGTTAAAAAATGAAAACAGATGTAGTATGCAAACAACAATTAAAGAGCTGAAATGTCTGTACTGATTTCTGAAAAAATTGTCTTTAAAACAAAAAAAAAAAATGTTACCAGACATATAGAGGGACATTTAATAACAAAAAGGCCAATCTATTAGGGAGATATAAAAATGATAAGCTATATACACTAACAAAAGCCCCAAAATACATGAGGCAAAAACTGTCAGAGTTTATTTTATTTTATTTTATTTTTTAAAACTGTCAGAGTTTAAAGGCAAAACAGATAATTCTTGAATAATTGTTGGAAACATTAACACCTCAGTTTCAATAAAGATAGAATAACCAGGCCAAATATCAACAAGGAAATAAAGGGCTTCAACACTATTAACAAAAGACCTAATAGATCATTCCATCAAACAGTAGCAGAATACATATGTTTCTTTCTTAAATATGTATAAACATTTTCTAGTATAGCCCATATGTTAGGTCCTGAAAAAAAACCTCAATAAATTTAATAGTATTGAAGTTATACAATGTATGTTCTCCAATTACAATGGTATGAAATTAGAAATCAATAACAGAAAGAAATTTACAAACATATGTCAATTAAACAATGCACTCCCAACAACCCATGGGTCAAAGAAGAAATCGCAAGGGAAATTAGGAAATACTTTGAGATGATTTAAAGCAAAGACACAATATACCAAAACTCATGAGATACAGCTAAAGCAATGCTCAGAGGGACAATTATGGGTAAATGCCTATATTAAAAAAGAATGTCTCAAATGAGTAACTTAGTCCTTCACCTTATAAAAGCAGAAAGAAGAAGAAAAAAAACAAAGAAAGCATAATAAAGGAATAATAAAGTTTATACTAGAAGCAAATGAAATACAGAATATAAAAACTTCAAGCAAATCAAAGATTAGTTCTTGAAAAAATAAAAAAAAAGAAAAAGAAAACAGCCTACATCTAGCTAGACTGACTGAAAGAAGACTCAGTTACTAAAATCAGAAATGAGAGAACATCACTACTAACTGTACAGAAATAAGAAGGATTACCATGAGAATTCTGTGAATGAATGTATGCCAATAAATTAGATAGCCTAGATGAAATGGACAATTTCTTTAAAAAATACAAATTGCTGAAACTGACTCAAAAAGAAATAGAAATCTGAGTATGCATATAACAATGGAGAAACTGAATAAGTAATTTTAACTTTTTTTAAAAAATATTTTATTTATTTATTCATGAGAGACACATAGAGGAGGCAGAAACACAGGCAGAGGGAGAAGCAGGCTCCATGCAGGGAGTCGGAGGTGGGACTCGATCCTGGGTCTCCAGGATCAGGCCCTGGGCTGAAGGCGGCGCTAAACCACTAAGCCACCGGGCTGCCCCGAGTTTCACTTTAAAAGGATAAATGATGTGGGAGATATGAAACTGGACCACTTTCTTACACCATACACAAAAATAAATTCAAAATGGATGAAAGACCTAAATGTGAGACAGGAATCCATCAAAACCCTAGAGGAGAACACAGGCAACAACCTCTTTGACCTCGGCAGCAGAAACTTCTTGCTAGGCACATCTATTTTCACTAGATTCTCTTTCACTCTAGGCAGTTGATCCATCTGTTGCCTTTTAGAAACTTGGTATGAGTCAGAGACCTGTGACATTTCAGCTAGGTATATACGGCACTCATTGTTGGTCTCATGGTAAGCCTTTGATTCTTGTTCCAATCTCAGTGCACAGTCTTTCACTTGATTTTCAAGGATCCTTTTCTCCCTTTCTAGCTGTTTAAGCAATGTGTTTAAGGATTCAACTGGCATTTGTTCATAGACACGGATAGAAGACAATCTATCTGAAGGATTTCCACGGATTTTTTCCATTTTTCTCTTCTAGAGAAACAATTTGCTTTTCTAGTTGCTCATTCAGTTCAAGTTGTGTCTCATAACGAACTTTCCATTCACCACCTTCATCATTAGTATTGAGTTTGGCTTCCAGTTCCGCTATCTTGTGTCTTATTTCAAGCATTGATAATTGCACTATATCCTTCAGATGGATTTCTTTCAGCAGCTCCATTTTAAGGCGGTCAGTGCTCACACTGTCGAAGTTGTCACCTCTTCCTTCCAACATAGTGTCAGATCAGAAATGTCCCCTCTCTTACAGCTAAGACCACAAGATCTGAAAAGCCACCCAGAACCCGGGAAGAGAGCACTGCCGGGAGCCGTTGCCATGGCGAACTGACTCCATAATTTTAACTTCTCAGCGACAGAAAGCCCAGTGCAGATGGCTTCAATGGTGAATTCTCAAGAACATTTAAGGAAAAATTAATACAATCCTTCCAAACCCTTCCAAAAAATAGAAGAGGAGAAAACAATTCCCCATACATTCTTGAGGTTATTATTACCCTGATCCCCAAAACCAGACAAAGATATCATAAGAAAAGACAAGATCCTTTATAAATACAGATCCAAAAATCTTCAGCAAAATATTAGCGAACTGATTCCAACATGTCCCATGAATGTAAGATTAGTTCAACATATTAAAATTAATTAATACAATACAGCATAGTAATAGAACAAAGGATAAAAACCATAAATAATCTTAGTAGATACAGAAACAGCGTTTGACAAATCCAACACCCTTCCATGATTAAAGAACACTAAACAAACAAGGCATGAAAAGGAATGTCCTCAAACTCCTAAAAGGCATCTAAAAAATGCCCACATTTACAAATACTTACTGATGAAAGATTGAATGCTTTCCTATGAGAGGAGGAACAAGAGAAAGATGTCTTCTCTTGCCACTTCTTTTAATTTTTATATTGAGGGTTTGGCCAGGGAAATTAGGCAAGAAAAAGAAATAATAGACTGAAAAGGATGATGAAAATCTATATCTGTTCTCAGATGACATGATGATGTGATGTTGTATACATAAAATTATAAGAAATCTGCTGAAAAAATCTTATTAAGCAAGTTTAGCAAGATTGAAGGATCTAAGATCAATATAGAAAAATTAATTGCATTTCTATACACTACCAATGAAGAATCCAAAAATGAAATTAAGAAAACAAGTCCATTTACCATAGTGTCAAAAAGAATAAAACATTTAGAAATAAATTTAACAAAGTGTAATATTTTTACACTGAAAACTATGAAACATTGTTGAAAGAAAGAAGATTTAAATAAATGGAAATACATCCCATGTTATTGTGTCAGAAGATGTAATAGTGTTAAGATGACAACACTCTCCAATTGATCTACAGGTTCATATAATGTCAGATATCTTCCTTGCATAGGTTGGCAATCTGGTTCTAAAATCCATATAAAAATGCAAGGGACCCAGAAGAGTCAAAACAATCTTGAAAAGGAAGACCAAGTTGGGGAACTCCCTTCTCAGTTTTAAAAGCCACGGTAATGAATAAAGATGGATTAGTGCTGGCATAAGAATAGACATATAGATCACCAAAAGAGATTTGAGAGTCCAAAAGCAACTCATATTTATGGTCAGTTGGTTTTCTAAAAAAGTGTCAAACCAATTCAACAGGGAATATCTTCAATGAACGGTGCCATCCATTGGATATCCAAATGCAAAATAATGAAATTGGTCTTCCTTTTCTTTAGAGAAGATAAATAAATGGCTAAAAGCACATGAACAGATAGAAGTGCAACATCATTAGACGTTAGGAAAATGCAATTCAAAAGCATAATGAGATACCCCTTTACACACTAAAATGGCTGTAACTAAAAGAATAAGCAGTAACAAGTGTTGACAAGCACATGGAGAAATTAGAACCCCCATACACCAATGAAAGGAGTGTAAAATGAGAAAGGTACTTTGAAGAACTGTTTGGCAGTTACGGTGGATTTTTATTTTATTTAATTAGCAAATATTTCTAGAATCCCTAACACGTGCTAAACATTTGTACTAAGTGCTTGGGATACAAGATAGCTAAACTATCATCCTTAGTATTACACGATAGCTAAACTATCCTCCTTACTATTACATGCTTACTATTACTGTAAACAAAAGGTTGCAATTCAGTGTGCCAAGTCTCATGCATAAGTCTTGATAGTGGAATAAAGAAAGAGCATAGCAAGGAGTTCATAATGAAAGCATGTGCCAGGAGTTTTGGATCATGCAGAGAGAACTTTCAAAATTCTCAATATCCTGTTATCCTCTAAGGCACTGAAAGCCATTGAAAGACTTTAAGTAGGGAAGTGGAAGTAGTACATCTGCCCTATCAAGGGACCCTCATGGCAATAGTGTGGAATATGAACTAGAGGGGGACAAAAGTGGAAGTGGCCAGAAAAACAACGAAGACCCAATCTACAGCATTATCCATGGAGTGGATAAAAATATATAGATTCAAGTGACATCTCTAAATTAAAATTTAGTAGATTTAGTAATGAGTTGAATGTGTAGGGTGAGGGAAGTGAAGAAATAAATAGTAGATGGACAGCTAATTTTTAAAAAATGGCTCTGAAAAACTGCATGTATTTATGAATATATAAATTTATTATAATTTGACTGATAAAAAGAATGCCTAGTATATAATTTTTAAAAATAATAAAATCTGCAACATTCTTTCCTGTAAGTTCCATATAGCCAATTAATTCTCACAGATTGCCTTCATTAATTTTTGCTGAACTCTTATATCTTTGGGCAATCTATAGTTGCAGTCCAACAATGGTTTGACAGACAAAATTGCATCCTAATCTGCTAACTCTTTACCTAACAAAATTATTTTCACTAAATCCGACATAAACTATTTCTCATCTCCACATAATTAATTCTCATTAAATTAAAACTTTTCAGCTTCAGCACTAGACACAACATATTTGCATTATTAACATTTTCTCCATCACTTTCTTAAGCCTGGACAACCAACAAAACAACATCAAACCCTGATTTTTAGCATTTGTCAATTTCCATGGTGAAAATGTTCTCAATATGGCTAATTTCAAGCTACCTATGTCATGTTATTAAACAGGAAGTTGGAAGAAATGAAAAATAACACCCCATTATGCAGTATTTCTTTTTTTAACTTTTTATTGAAGTTTTTGTTTAAATGATATTAACTTAGATTCAACTTTTAAAAATTTTTATTTAAATTCAATTTAATTAACATACACTGTATTATTAGTTTCAGAGGTAGAATTTAGTGATTCATCAATTGCATACAAAACCCAGTGTTCATAAGATAGAAAACAAAACAAAAGCAAAAACAAAACACAAAACCCAGTGCTCATTACTTCAAGTGCCCTCCTTAATGCCTATCATCCAATTACCCTCCTCCTACCTCCCCTGCAGAAACCCTCAGTTTGTTTCCCATAGTTAAAAGTCTCTTATGATTTGCCTCCCTCCCTGTTTTCATCTTATTTTATTTTTCCTTCCCTTCCCTTATGTTCATCTGTTTTGCTTCTTAAATTTCATGTATAAGTGAAATTTGGTATTTGTCTTTTTATGGCTAAGTAATATTCCATTGTATACATATCCATCTTCTCTGTTGATGGACATCTGGGCTCTTTCCATGTTTTTGGCTATTGTGGACATTGCTGCTATAAACATAGGCAGATACAATATAAACTCAAGAGCATAAGAAATAGTAAAACCATTAGGAAATGGTGTTTTTCAAGTATTTATTACCTTTTGTTTTAGCATAATTTATTAAACTATAATTTTATATAGTTAAATTTTTAATAATGGCTGTGTTTTAACAACTGACTTTCAAAATTCTCAATATGTAAAAATTGGTTCATGTGAGTTGGTATAAGCTGGCTCCACACACCATTGCTGCCAAGTATTCTGGCTTGAATGACAGCTAAAAATTGAAGATGAAAGGTATACACTTTGGATTTGATATAAATATAGCATGACAAAGACACAAAATTAATCTTTTTTAATATCCATGCCAATATTAGATTCAGCTCATATATCAATACTACCAATAATAAAAACTACTGGCTTAAATAAGATAAAAGGTTATTTCTCTTTAAGGTAAAAGAATCCAGAGGGAGACTGCCTACGCTGGAACAGTGCCTACATTGCTATAAAGCCCAAGTTCCTTCCATCTTTATGCTTTACCACCTCATTGTTCAAGATGGTTACCTGAGCTCCAGTTATATTTACTTTCTAGCCCACATGAATGAGGAAAGAGGTGAAGGAAAGACAAGTCCTTCTAACTAAGACACTTCTAGAAGGAGAAATAAATGGTTCCATTTATTTATTAATTTTAAAGATTGATTTATTTTGGAGAGAGAGAGCATACACAGGGAGGAGGGGCATAGGGAGAGGGAGGGAGAAAGAATCCTAAGCAGACTCCCCATTGAGCGTGGAACCTGACCCGGCCTAATCCCAGGACGCCGAGATCATGACCTGAGTCAAAACCAAGAGTCTGACACTCAACCGACCGAGCCATTCAGGTACCCAAAAACGTTTCCATTTAAATATCACTGGCTAAAATATAGTCACATGATTCATAGAAATATAGTCTAGATTCGTGAAAGATTAGCAAAGATAGTCTTTTATGTGGATGGCAATGCCTTGCTATGTATTAAGTTTCACATTTCTAAGGCTCATGTGTCCAAAAATTAACAGATGAGTGAACATTAGGAAGCATCTTACAGTCTCTACCTCAAAGTCTTAGGCCCAAGGCTCCATTTTTTTTCACTTTGGCTTAAGCCAGTGCCAATGGAAAGAAAATACACTATATCTTAAAATAGCCCAATCCATTCAGAGAACAACATTTTAGCCACTAAAGTGTGTTCTGCTCTAGTCCAACCTGGTCTGCCATCATCCGACCTGGCATGGGCTGTGCCCTAAATAGGCTGGAGACATTTTCTCCTCATTATCACCTTGTTAAGCAACCCCCTGCCTCTGAGGCATGTTCTGGGATCTTAACGAGGTGATAATGAGGAGAAAAATGATGTGGCAGTCTTGGTCTGGTCTAGTCTTCATAGTCCAGAGGAGACCTAAGCTTTAATTAAAAATACTTTGCTTTGATAGAAAACTTTCAGAAGACATATATTCTTGATGTGGCTGAATAGAAGGAAGCATGGAGAAATGTGTATTTCTATTACCATATATCTAGGAGATATCTTTCTCTCACTACTCCAACAAAGAGAGGTACACTCCGTAAAAGAAATAAGTTACAAGAAAAAGCACAAGATTAAGGGTAAGAAAAGTCAGGGGAGAAAACAGACTTGAAGAAACATAAGTCCAGGTGATCTACATCTTATAGATAGAACATTTAGATTTTTCCTCCATTTTCATCTGACCATTTGGTGCTCTTTGGGCCTGCTCCATATAGAAAAGTGTTTTATTATATCTATGTGTTTGGTCCATTTCACTTCAAATCATACAAACCAGATAGCTCATTCAAACTGTGAAGGGTTTACATGATATTATTTGAGGAACATACTTCACAATGATTAATTTGGAAGGCTTTCTTTCTTTAAAATGTAATTCTGGTTTGTTTACTAAAATAAAGGATAGCTTCTTTATTGCCTACAAATAATTTTAAAATCAACCCACTTTATCAACATTAAAGATAGTCACTGATCACTTCGGATTGTTGGGGAAATACATCAAAGAATGCCTGCATTTAAGTTGTCTTTATTAAAAGGTCAAAATACTTTCCTAACCTTTAGATGTTCTCCAGTTATCTCAATGAGACAATTTAAGGAAAGAAAGAAAGAAAATTTATAGCGCCATGTTACATATGGTGACACGGAGCACTCCTCTACATGAAGTAAAGTGTTGGATCACAGCCCAGAAGACCCATCAGTGCTGTTTCCCAGTGGCTGTCTATCTTCATGACAAATTCTGACCACCCAACAGTCCATTTGGCCGTGGTGAACACAGGGGAAGAAGAGAAATGGCCAAAACCCACCATGCTGACACACAATCATGCCACAGTCCATTTGTTCATTTGTGCTTAAGTCTGAAGCAAATGGAGTCAAAGGGACTTTCCCAAGGCTGATTCCTCAGAAATGATAGATTCGCTTCTCAGCCTATTTGGCCACATCACACAGCTGATTAAACTATTCCACAGAAAATCCTATTTTATTATTAGAAAATCAGTATACCTTTACTTGATTTTATTATCTGGTCTGTCCCTTGGTAACCCATCAGGGTCATGATCAATCACTCTTCACACATTCTCGTCAAGATGAAAAAATTTCCAGGACAGTATTTTTTTAAATCTAAACTAAGCTATTTATCAATAAGAAACTTCCAAGATTGTTAATGCATGAAATGTTTTGTTAACATCTGATCTTGATTTCTTCTATTAACTTCATTTCCAGTTTTCTAAAACTTAAGAAAGAGGAGTTCTATGGCTTTGTTTTCATTGGCATGTGGAAGTTGAAGATCACTTCTGAATAAGCATATTCAACTCTCTCTTTATTCATGGAATAAATACAGGAGCAAGGATCATTCTTAGTAGTACATGATCAAAAAATATTTCTGTCTTTTTTAATAATTAGAATTTTCTTGGGGAGAATTTTATCCCCTGACCTTTCATCAGCTGGTCATGAAAAAAAAAAGTATAAAAATCACAATCTGGGTGGCAAAGAGAAAGCTTAATCATCTCCCCCAACATAATACACATTGCTAATGAGTGAACCTCAATGGAAAACTGATTTCTCTAAATATGTTTTATACCTTAAAGCCAAATTGTTTTCTCTTTTTAACGAGTGTAAAACAGGTTGGACAGACACAAAATCAATATGAGTAGGATTTTGTTTCCCCAGAGTCCAGAGAAACAGACTGTTTTTTCTGAAAATCATTCCTATAAAGAAGAATAAATTTAATATCATTTCTCATCATACAGAAAGTGACAATTTAATTAAAGCAAATATCCAGACTTTTTTTATAGCTGATTACCCAGAAGCCAGGATCTACACTAACAGATTAGAGCACTGTAGAAGTTTCTCTGGGGAATGAATACCTAATAGGCTATTTTGTTGTTTAAATGATTGGGATTGAACTAATATCCCCATCACCTGGTATTGTGACATCCTGCACTAACATTAGTCTTTCACCATCAGCTACGGCAAGAAAGAGGAAGTGTAAATGGTACCAGAGATGGATGTCAGGAGACTGGAGTCCTAGTCCTAAGTCTGCCACCAAAGAGATGTGTGGCCCTAGGCAAATTACTTCACCTCCCTTGGCCTAAGAATCCTCAGCTATAAAATGTGAAAGTTGCACTAAATGACTTTTAATGTCACTTCTAGTTCCATGGGTTAATGCCTAGGAGGAGAAAATGGGGGAAGAGATTCCCTAAAGGAAAATTCTCTGGATTTTACAATATAACGGGGCCCAGAGTCATCCTCTCCCTTTGCTCTAATTACATCCTCTCTTTCCCACACACTCCCCTGCACACCATTAGGAAATAAAAGGACCAAGATGGAAACTGTCCTATTGCATGCTAAAGCAGATCTGCCAGTGGTGAAGCATTGGGTTAAATGGACCCTTCACCCATGATATCAGATTATATTTTAATTAGATGTCAAGCTCTGAGACCACAAAGCCAAAATGATAAAGAGCAGGCTATTCACTGTCCCAATTATGGAGTTCCAAGTATCTCTTAATTTATGTACTGATAATCTCCTGGTAATTCTCTGGGTGCTGCCACCGTGTAAACATTCCAGTTTTTCTCCTGCTTTGCCTGAATTTGTTCTCTGGCCATCACGCAGCCTTCCCATTGTGCTCAGCCCAACTCATTTGGAGCAACCGCCTTACCTCGCAGCCAAACCTCCGGCCTCAGCTGGGGCAAGGGGAGTGGGCGACAGCTCATCTGCAGCAGGGCCTTTGGTGGAAGTGTGGCCAATTAGTCACACGTTTGGTGTTCTAATTAGGCGAGGCTGGGACTTTGGAAAATGTGCTGTTGATTTAGGTACTTCCTCAAACAATGCTAAATTGTGTTATGTGAAATTCAATTAGTCTTTTTCTAAACGTTTCCACATCTGTTCTTCTTTAAGCATAAAGTGATGAGGAGAGAAAGAGAAGTGAAAAGCCAGAGTCTCCACTGGTGAAATATGTTAGGCCTTAGGGACCAGCCCTTTTCCCAGCTTTTGACCCTGAACAGTGATATACAGGAAGGAACAAAGTTGGAGAGCTATCATGGTGAAGCCCTTTTAAATAAATCATTATAGAAGAAATACTGCAACTGCGCGGGAATGTAATCTCGTATGATGGCCATAAACTCAGCTTTGTTTGAAAATGGATGGCATGGGGGAGGAACCATTAAGAAGTAAATGATTATAAATTCTGTCTTAAAGGTAGTATTTGCGGTCACTCTGATTATATTTTTAAAAAAGAGTCTTTAAAAGAAATCCTTTCATTTAATATTTCATGTCTAGGTTCAGTGTAATGAGTGTTTGTCTCCTCCTATCTATTGAAATTTTCCATATAAAATTGAGAACAGCCCGAGATCCCAAAACACTTGAGGATTAAAAGAAAAAGAAGAAAGGAAGAGGAGGAGAAGGCAAAGGAGTAGGAGGAGGAGGAAAGGGAAACGATTCCACTTGCCGTGAAACGTTCCCTAGTTTCCATTTGAGCTGCTATTGTCAGTCACAAGATGGCATGTTGCTTTGATCTTTTGAGTTTGGTGTCAAGCTGCTCCAACCCTGACTCCCTAGTTCTCCAATTTTCTAGAGACCTCTGTTATTGCTTTTATTGCTTCACGGCATCTCTTAAGTCCAGCACCCCCAGCAGCACATCTGATACCAGGTCGATCCTGTGGTGGATCACACTCGCCATGTCCACCGGCTTGGCCAAGAGGCCAGATGGCAATATCTTTTACCAAAGTGGCACGGCTCGAAACCGCAGGCGTCCAAAGATGAAGGTGTACATGCATTTGATCCTTGTTTCTGTTATCACCTTTTCAGTGACTAACATTTCAAAACCTTATCTATGGCTGGCAGGCCATGTTTCAGTTTTGTCAAGCCCCGGATATAGACTGTGTGGTTTTCTGATGATATATCTCCATAAGATTTGTGGAATGCTAAAGATGGAGTTGTCAACACTACTTTATGGCACCTCGGTGCATGTCAGAAAATGAAAATATTTTCAGAAGTGATAGCATTATTTGACTGATGACATGCTCTTGTAAGACAGAGACTTATTTAAATAAGAAAATTTCAAGAAAAGAAACTAAAATATGGCATTCATTACCAGTAAGCAAAGTGATTTATCTGGTGTCTAGCTCTCACAAACAAGAGAAAGGAAGATTTAAAGAATTAGATGATAACACTTTTAAGACTGGGTTTTTATTTTTCACTAACTAAAAAGCATCATGAAGTTGATGACTGTATTTAAATTTAAATTTCCATTCACAAAAGGCATTATGCTTCTCTGAAAATAAACAACAGATATTTCCAGAATATAATGAGTCAAAGAAACAAAGGAAAGATGTAAACAACTTCATACATTTAAATAAAATAAAAAGTAATTTCTATGATATTCAGAGGTTATAATTCCATGTAATAGAGGTTTATTAATATTTTGACCTGTACAACCAGTATTGAATGGAAATTTTGCTCTAATTTCTCAATTTATCTTTACCTGCTTTGTTCATGACTTAGTGACGTTGGATTAACTATGAAATTAGCTCCTCAGAGCAACAGGTTTTGAGTTTTAAAAGCTCTTTGTTAAAAAAAAAATTAGATAACTTTCAGTCAAATGTATATAAAAGAGGACATTTAAGTCACTGGCTTTAAGCCCAAGAAACAAGCCTTGTATTTTTTTACGTAAAGGCTCGATCCGATAATCCATCATTGCTGAATTGATGCTCTTCTCGTAGTATTTACTTATTTGTTTGTTTGAGTGTAGTTGACATGCAATGTTACTTTAGTTTCAGGTGTACAACTCAGTGATTTGACAAGTTTATACATTATGCTGTGTTCCCCACAAGTAGAGCTACCTCCTATCTCATCACATCGCTATTACAATATCACTGTCCATACCCTTCAAGCTCTGCTTTTTCTTCCCATGACTTAGCTGTTCCATCACTGGAGGCCTCTGAACCTGTGCACCGTGGCTAGTCTGAATAACATCTTGTTTCCTATTAGCCCCTCTTCAGATAGCAATCCTAGAGCTATTGGTTAACAAAAACATATCACTCATCCATCCCATCTTCTGGGAGCAAGTGTGCTATGACTTGCAGTTGTCAAGAACACAGATTCAAAATCATTCTTGCCTCTGAAGTGCCAATCTTGGGGGAAAATGTAATTTTAATGTTCTGTACTAACTTCACATACCAGAAATCAAGTGTATAAAATTGTTTTTTGTTGGTTATTAGTTTAAACCCAAATTAAAGTCCCTAATGATAGCATGACCCCAGGGAGAGAAGGGACCCAGGCCTGCAGGGATTGCCCCTTCCAGACCACCCCTTGCCTTCAAAAAGCTGTGCTTGGTTAACTGATGGGCATCCTTGATCCCCTTATTTTCAGAGTGGCCTTCAGAGGCAGTTTTCAATGCATCCCACATGTGTTTGCCTCTTGCTGGCTCTGAGCTGGCCTTGTGCTAGGCCAGGCCTGGCTCAGGGGTTATCTTTTATTTGGATAGACAAGATGTCATGTTTTTTTCTCCTTGTTCCCAGACCCTTTAATGGAAGTATCCTTAATGATACTAAGGAACAGTATATGTAGCTTTATGCCATTTACAAACAATATCTTGAAACCAATCATTCTAATTTTAACATTTGAAGTCTTTTCTACTGCGCTCCTAAATTTTGTTGTTGTTATTGTTGTTGCTGTTGTTATTTAAATTGTCACTTTTTTTTTCTGACCTATTGGCTCCTTTCGGAGAGTGAACTCTTGAGAGTACTCTCCATACTTTTCTATTCCGTTGTGTCACAATTTACTTAACGCGTGTATCTATTGATTTGTTTTGACTGATGATCCTAAGTGCCACTGAGTTTGTGCCATAGAATCATGGCCACAAATACCACATCTCCAGGGGCAAAAGCGCCCTCAGAATTGGATCCCAGGGCAGCCGCGGTGACGCAGCAGTTTAGTGCCGCCTGCAGCCCAGGGTGTGATCCTGGAGACCCAGGATCGAGTCCCACCTCAGGCTCCCTGCATGGAGCCTGCTTCTCCCTCTGCCTGTGTCTCTGCCTCTCTCTCTCTCTCTCTCTGTGTCTCTCATGAAAAAATAAATAAAATCTTAAAAAAAATTGGATCCCAGACCCCAAACACCCCTCTCTTCCTTCATCATCTGTCATTAGGCTGGTGCTACCAATGATTTTCATGGGGTGTAGGATGGCAGCAGGAAGGTGAGAGGAAGACTGACTCACCTAGACACACTCTGAGAGGAACCAACTAATAAAATTAAAATAAAGGCAGCCCTAGGGATGGAAAGGTGTATTGGTGGATTAAGAAAAAATAATTCATCTAGAAAGACTGAAACATAAACACGAGACTTAGATTGTCAAATAAAACACAAGAAGAGAGAAGCACTCACACCACAGAATTAAGTGCTGGGCTGTGATGGATGGATAAGACGTGAATGAAAGGAGTGGACTAAGGAGGATATTTCTAGGCCTTTCCAGTAGAGAGACTGACCTGAGCTAAGGCAAGGAGGAAGTAATGGAAACAGCTGTCCTCTCGCCTCTTTTCTCCTTCTCTGCATCATTGGCTGCTTCCTCTTTCTCTTCCTGACTTTCAAAGGCTCAATCTTCAGACTTCTTCTCTACTATACACACCCTCACACTCTCTGTGATGCCATTCAGCTCCACTGATTTAAATACCATTTGAAGAGTGATGATTCCCCAATTTTCATCTCTTACCCAGGGTGCTCTCCTGGCTTCGATAGCCACCTGCTTATTAAAAATCTTTGCATGTCAAGTAGCATGTCCAAGCTATGCAAGATATGCCCCAAATTGAATTTTTGATTTCCCAGCTCTTGCCTCTAAAATCTGCTCCCCAAATCATTTAATGAAAATTCTATTCTTTTAGTTGCCCATATAAAAAAATCTTAGAATTGTCCCTAACTTCTCTTTTTCCTCTGTTACTGTACATCTATTGAACTCATCAGCAATCCCTCCCACTCCTCTTTCTCTATCCAGAATCTGACTACTTCTCATTATCCCTACTGCCACTATCCCAGGCCAAACTGTCATCACTTCTCACAGGGATGATTGCAATAACCTCCTAACTGGTCTCTTTAATTTTACTCTTCACCTTCTTACAGACTACTTTCACTACCCTGGACCAGGGTGTTCCTCTTAGAATATTAGGTCATGTTCCTTTTTTGTTCAAACCCTCTCATGGCTTCTTATTTCTCTTATCAGAAAAGCCAAAGTCCTTACTATGGCTCACTAATTTCTACCTGAGCTCAGCCTCCAATGATTTCTTCACTCATCTCTTATCACTATCTCCATGTTCATTCTACCCTCACCACATTGACCTCCTTGTTCTCATTAAATGCACCAAGCACATCCCCAAGGCAAGATCTTGGCACATGCTATTCCTTCGTCACCTGTCTATTCACATGGCCTGCTACCTAGCTTCCCTCTGGTCTCTGCTCAAGTGTCACCTCATCAGAGACTTCCACGACCCTTCATCTCCATCCTATGCAAAATACCTCCCTGATATTGATCTCCCTTAGTGCTTTATTTATTTTCATAGCCTTTATCACCACCCGTCCCATTACAAATTTATTTGCTTGGCTATTGTCTGTCTGTCTCCACTAGAGTATAAACTCCTTAAGATTATGAACTTCACCTATATTGTTCAGAGAAATAATCCTTAATGTCTGGAATAGAATGCCTGGACCATAGTGGGTGCTTAATAACTGTTGAATGAATGAACAAATAAATAAACAAATCAGTGAATAGACTGATTTTTAGGTAGAGAAAGAATTTGCATGGAAAGTGCTGGGTCATTGTGTTAGAAAGTCAGCATGGACTCAGACGGTAAGGAACCTTTGATGTTAGAGGGAAGAGTATGGATTTTATTATGTAAGGAAAGTGTAGCCATTAAAATTTTTTGAGCGGGAGTCTACATGATGAATATAATATTTGGAAATAAGCAATCTGGTGATACCCTCTAGGATGGATTCTAAAGTTGATTAGAGATGGTCTTAGTAATCCTGTCTTTAGCCCCCATGACTAAGGGTATAAATGTAGCCCTTTGATGAAACTAATTATAAGTTAAAATGTACTTATCATTTCAAAGAACCATACTTTTTAAAGCAGGAGCAAGAATCTCTACGTCATTGAAATCATACTAAGGACTAGACTGTAGGTTGGGCAGCAACTACTTGGCAACTGATATCCAGTGTGAAATGTAAAAAAATCTCATTTATCTATCCAGAAAGCTTGCCTCCCCAAAGTTCAAAACAGCCATATTTCTAGAAACTAAAGAACCTACTTTCTAATTTCTTTTTGTACTTTTGTCTTGGGTTCAGTTGGATGGCATTCCTCACTTGTGCTCAGTTGAGCAGCCAAAGATTTCTGGAACAAAAGATGTGACCCTCAGGAGAAGAGGAGTGGAATGAATGAACAGTGATGAGAACCCTCCTAAGGGAGGTTTCATCAGGCTGTCAGCTCTACTAAATATAGTCAAGAGAGCTATGGTTCTCGGGGTCCCACAATCCTAGAGCAAAAAAAAAAAAAAAAAAAAGTAATGACAGGAAAGTAGACTTCAGGGATTTCCCTGACATTCCCCCTAGTGTTTCCATATTTTACTAAAGTGACAGATTTATCCTTGTAAGGTGCTCACTTCTTAAACTTTACCCCAAGAATCTAAGATTTATCCATTTTCATCTCCAGACATTAAATGTCTGCTTTCTTAATTTAACTTCTTGAAGATCTATAATTTCTCCAATGTGGGAGTAACCCTCTTTCCTCCTACATTGGCTTTGAATAGTAGGTGAACGAGTTGAGACAATTTGGTGGGTTTCTCCCCTATATTAGAAAAAGGTTCTCATTTGAAAGAAAGGAATCTTGAGTAAGTATGAGTATATGGGGATTTTAATGACCATATTATTTAAATTTTTATAGGTCAGAAAACCTAAATGCCTCTTTGTGTCCTCAGTAGAGAAAATTCAAAAGCTTCCATTTTATCTAAGGCCTAAAGGTCCACAATGCTGCTCTAATGTGTTGTAGTGAATGATGTCTTCTCACTGAAGCTCCTTGTGGTCTCCAAGCCCATCATTAGTGACTCTGAGCTGACTCACAGAATTATCAGGTCCACCCATCTGTGACTACAAAACATTTGGAAAATGTCTGGGAACACGACTATCATTAATCCCTTATGAAACAACTTTCAATATGAATGATGCAAAATATTATTATGAAAGGTAAAGGATCATATGAGCTACACAAAATATGTGTGAATGGGTATAGGCATTGTCATGCTTAAAAAATCTTTGTCCTTAACAGTTTGGAATGTGGAAAAATCTAGGATGATCTAAAAATAAAATGGTCATGAGATATATGAGCCTTCAACCACAGAATCCCAAACAGATTTTTAATTCTTATGACCTAATTCCAGCCTGCTGCCTGTGTCAGCACAACATTGTTCCACCCGTGCTTAGAAAGCAGGGCTCAGGAGGAAGGTGTATTTTATCTTGATTTCAGAAGGCACTGGTCATGGAGAGAAACCAGATTTAACAGTAGATGGTCAGAGATGAAACTGTATGAATTTTTCAACACAATTAAGTTAGGATTCTCAGTTGCCTATTTGTAAAAGAAAGATGTGATAATAATGCTTGGCCTACTTCTAGCAACAGGATTGTTAGGATTTCCAAACAAAATAATGTGTGTGAAAGGGCATTATCAATTATAAAAGCACTATGCAAAAATGGCCATGCTTTCTGTAGATGATGGTTATATTTGGTTTGGATTAATTTACTTTTGCAGGGATAAACCAACTTTTACATGAGAAGCCTGTACAAAAGGCTCATGGTTTCAGAAGGAAACGAATGCCTTGGATCCCCTGACAGCTCTCCCTGGAACATCAGTTACATCCCCAGCCCACCCTAGAGTTCAAGGGAGGAGATCTGTAGACTATACTTACACTGCCTTAATTAAGGTACTAACTAAGCAAATATTTATGTGCCTTCTCTGTGCTGACAATGAATCAGATGCTAGGATATAATAATGAACAAAACAGAAATGGCCCCTGACCTCTAGAACTTGCATTTGAGTGAAGGAGAGAGACAATAATCACATGATCCTCTAAAATTGCAACCGTGCTTCAGTGCAAAGCAGAAGGACATGGCATAGCATGTATGTAGGGAGATTTGTCCCAGTCAGGCAGGTCTGGAAGGCTTCCCTGAGGAAGGGACCATTTGGCTGAGCTCTGAAGAATGAGTGGGAGATGACAGGGTGGAGAGGAAGAATAGAGGCTGTCTTCTTTCTGAAAAAGGGAGCTCAGCTCATTCAAAAACTTTTAGATTGCACAGTAAGAAATTGCTGATGTTAAATTGTTTTTAACTTATAGAAGAGGCATTTCATGTAGTTAAACTTAACAAAAGCATGCTAAGGTGGCCAGAGGACAGAAAGCAAGAGTAGGCTTGGCTCAGGATGATGCTGGGGACATAGGGAGTGGCCGCTGACAGAAGGTTTTAATGCTCTTGGTCTTGATCCCAGCAGCAGAGGGAAGCCTCTGAAGATCTGCACTTGGTGAAGATAACTCTGGCTGTTGTGTGAACAGCAGGGGTTACTTGTATCAAATAGGAAAGAACTGCTGGTGGCTTAAAGCCTTCCTACTGAAAAAAGATGCCTGTAGACCAATAGCATGGGCATCACCTAGGAGCCTGTTAGAAATGCAGACCTGCTAAATCAGAATCTGCATTACAATAAGTTCCCCGGGTGGTTCATTCATATGCATAATAAAGTTCTGTCTTGGACTACACTGGAAGTGGATAGATGGGAATGGGTTCAAGAAATATTTAGAGGGTAAAGGCATACATACTAGTGATAGATTGGATCTGAAGAAGCAGTAAGAGGAAAGGAAGGCATGAGATGACTCCTAAATTTCTTGACTTGCACAACGGAATGAAAAGGAGAACTTTCTCTAAGATCTGTACCCTGTACAGGCCAGCTTTAGAGGAAATGGTCATGAGTTGAATATTGAGCTTGCTGAGGTTGAAATAATTTTAAAGTATTCAAGTGCAGAAGTTGATGCAGCTGTTGGATACATGAGTTGTAAGTTTTGAGGAGAAAGACCAGCTAGAATTATAAATTTCATTTCATGCATAGAAGTGAAAGTCAGGAATGAAAGAAGTAGAAGAACATCTAAATTAGAGGCAATGGTGAGAAGTTCCCTGAGACAAGACAGGACATCCTCGAATCAAGGAATTGAGAGATCTCAGACAGGCTTGGAGTAGAGTACAGGGATGACATGATGAGCAATGAAACAGAAAGGTGGAGAGGGGACAGATCCTGCTGGGCCCCACAGGTATTCTTAAAGATTTAGAAGATTAGCCAAACACTGATGAGAACATTGATATGGATCATACAATCAGATTTATTTTCAAAGGATTATCAAGGCTGTTTGTTGACTAGAAAAAGGAGTAGAGGAGCCATTTGTTGTCTTCTGGAAGAAGAATCTATGCACTCAGGCACTTGATGCTTTAGGAACTTCTATTGACTTCTGAGCCATGACCTCTTCACTTACCCAGTTCCACTGCTACTGCCCATATCACTTATCTTCAGCGAAAGGAGAAGAGAAATATTTCCCATTAATGTTGCCCTCCATTTTTATATCACAACATAGCACTACCTCTGTCCTAAGATTCACACAGAAATTCTATGAGATGAAAGAAAACTTTGATTTCACATGGCAACCCTTTCAGAATATTATCTGGTCTGTCTATGATGCTCAAGATTTAACTTTTCAAAGTAAATATTTAAGAGTATAATTTAAAAATAAAATATATAAAAATATATAAAGTGGACTTTGATTTTTTTGTTATGAAAACATAATTTTCAATATTTACTCTAAAAGATTAGTTCTATTAAACCCAAATATCTGGGGATTTAAAAAGTAATAACAAAATGTGTAACAGTCTTTAACTCAAACAGTACCTTCGTTTTAGGTTTAATTGGACAAACTCTTCAGTCAAATGTCAATCATAGAATAATCTAATCTACCATGTATGGACCTACAACACAGACCAACTGTAACAGTCTAATTTATGCCTCTCACATATCAGCATCACCCCATTCTTTCCAGCAACCAAAATTGTTTGAAATACAAACTCTTCCAAACTACTTTTATCTGTGTTTCCCAATTTCATCAACTCTGGTTTTCCTTACCTGAAAATGAAATCTGGCTGCTTGAATCCAGAACACAGACCTCTACAGGCACACTGAATCACTTATTCAAGTTGGTATTTGATTTTATCCAAAATACAAAGAAACATGCAGAAAAGGGAACAACACAAACCTTCTGAAATATTTACTGAGGATTGGAGGCAATCCCTAATAAGATACAACTTCCTTCTCAACATGTCCTTTATTACTTATTCCACTAGAATGTAAGGAAGTACCTTCTGTGCTTGGCACACTGTACCTCAGGAGCAGCCCAGCCACCTGACACAGAAATGTGCAAATGGTAAAACCTGCGTGCGGAACAGAATAGTTATGGGCTCAGATTCTGGAGCCGAAATACCTGGGTTTGAATTCAGACTCCAACATTTATGAACTGTAAAACCTTGTGCAAAATATTTACCTTCTCTGTATCTCAGTTTCCCCATATGCAAAATGAGGAAATACAGAGTTCATCAACTGTTTAGAAGAGTAACTGGTGCAATGTAAGTGCTTGTTAAATAAAAGCTTTACTTTTTATCTGTTCAAATAACCACAGATTTTCAAAAGGCACCATTAATGATTCTTGAGATAAAACTTCTTTTCCATTACCAGAGGGCCTTCCCTACCACCATCCTCATAAAGGGGTAGATGAAGACATGAGAAGTTTCTACAATCTCAACAAGACT
Source organism: Vulpes vulpes (assembly GCF_048418805.1). Classification (NCBI taxonomy): domain Eukaryota; kingdom Metazoa; phylum Chordata; class Mammalia; order Carnivora; family Canidae; genus Vulpes; species Vulpes vulpes. The sequence goes on from NC_132780.1 coordinate 173,467,015, forward strand.
AGAAAGCACCACCCCTGAACTCCAGGAAAGGTTCCAGAGGAAATTTGGCCAATCGGAGTACAGGTTGGCACTTAGATCCACTAATTTCAGTCTTTTCTCAAATATAGAGTAACAGAAATGTCTGTATGTTCCCATTTTCTAGATTTGCAGCAGTTTACTCTATGGCTTTAAAGTTTCCGTTAAAATGAAGGCCAAATCATTCTGATGGTATACAGTATCATACCCATATAACTCTCTTTATTTAGATGCCACCAATACATAACTGCACATACAACTTTCCCTGCCAGCAGTATTTGTACAGTGTATAGTAATTTTGAAAACAACTTTCCTGCCAGGGCTACCACAATGTCCCATTTATGTTCAACTCAAGCCTGGGAAAGGAATATGGTAAGGATTTATGCCAAAAGTAGCTGGACGTGACTTGAGTCAGCCTCCTTTTGTGATCTTTTTTCGAAGATTATATGTCAGTGTTTCTCCTAAACCTACTCAAGCAAATTGCCTTTTCTTGTAGGGCCATGGCCTTCTTCTGGTGGAAATAGTGTTATATGGTAAATTGTTCATGTTTGGTGTCATTTTTGAAGTAAAATGACCCTAAAGATGACTGCATTTACTGCAAAAAAATTGTATGATTGGCATATAAAGGAAGATTTCAATATATAAGAAACAATAATTTCTAGCTTCACAATGATGAGGTGCCCTGCCAAGTTCAAAAACTGAATTGTTTAGAAAGCATTTGGAAATATTTTCTAACTATCCATTAGCAAAATCTCAGGAATAACAATTTGTTCTATCCACAAAGCCATAAGTAACTTTAGGAATCTTGGAGGAACTCCTTCAAACTCAAATTTAAACATTTAAGAAGTAACATGTCAGTTTTCAATGTAATATCAAATATGTTCCAAACTCACTCACTCGATCAGTTTAGTCTGGGACTGTTCGCAGTATTCACTTGGGTTTTTCAGTTTGCTTTGTTTTCATGGTTTGTGTCTTATCTCTATTCTAGTCTGTAACTACCTTTCAAACATTTTTTTTTAATATTTACAAAATGAAGGCCAAATCTATACTGGCAAATTGAAGTTGAAAAGTAAGGGCACTTTGAGGACAAGTTCAAAGGAAAGCTATTTTTCTAGTTACTAGCTTTCTTGAATCATTGACAAGTATTCTCTGATTATCTAAGTCCCCAACTTTTTGTTCATGTTTGACCCAGACTTCATGAGGTAGACCTGTCCTAAATCCTGAGACACAAATAATAAACCCTATCTCATTTAAAATTTCTTATACTAAAAAAAAAAGAAAAAATTTCTTATACTAATGTTTATGTTTTCAGTAGCTATATATATATTTCATGTCTCATTCTAGATGCAAGATTTACATAAAAATATTTATGTAGTAATCCTACCTTTTTCAATAATTTTATTAAAAATAACAAAACAGGCTAATTTATCAATATATCACCATAGGTTAAAAATGTAATAATAATACAAAAAAATTGAATATGCAGAATGTTTTAAACAATAAGATAGTGATATATTTTTGTCTTTTTTATTCAATACATCTCAAAATAACCAGCTGCTTCATTTTATTTCACATTCATTTAAACTTAAAAACTAGATTCCCTTTGTAGGCTCTTGAGAAATGGAGACAAATGTGCCTTTTTATTTTGGTTTCTAAACTATAAATCAAAATTGTATCATTTGCCTTTACTTCAGTGAATTCTAGCTTCCCGGTGAGGAGGAGTGTCTGACATTGGGAGCTGGCCTAGCACTGCCAGCTAGACCTTGCCTTTCTCCTGTTGAACATAAGCTATTTTACAAAACACCAACATCAGCTTAGGCAACCAATATCCATGGTGAATCAAGACAAAAATGAAAGCACTCCTTGGTCTTATCTGAACACAGACAAAAACATGAATATGTTCCCCTAACTGGGCTGTATGAGTTACTGCTGCTGTTTCACCAATAGCTTTGCTCTCTCTAGTCTTCCTTCCTATTAGGTAGGATTTATTAAGAAATCCAATTGTAGGGTTACTCCCACTTCCTGATATTATCCAATCCAGAGCAAAACCCTGCCTCCATGAACTCTCCCACAAATCACCTCAAAGAAGCCCAAATCCTCTAATAATTTCTAATACCCTCTTACTGAGATGCCTGCCATCTCCATTGTGCGCATTCTCCCTCATTGAAACAAGTCAATACACTTAGCCTATTTGACTCTAGGTGTGTCTCTGCTGGTGTGGGGCTGGAGGGCATTAACACAAGCAAGATCAAAGTTCCAAATCATGTTTTAAAACAATTTCACTTTAGGTAGAAAATAATTCTCAATGATTATATTGTGTGGAGAAGTTCCAAATCCCAAGTTAGAACTCTTTTAACCAGTTTACGGTGGTTTAATGAAAACTTGTGTTTCTTACAATCTTTTCTAAAAAAAACAAACCCAAAAAGCAAATAAAACAAAACACAAAAACAGGTCCTGGTACTAGTAGGCCATTTTTACCTTTGCTGAGATTTCTGTGGGATATGTAGGCAAGGATGAGGGTGAAGGTGAGACCACACGGACTGTTTGGAAGTCTGAGAGGCTGTATCCAGTATTCTCTAAGAAGAAAAGGATTGATTTGGCTGTCCATGATCCTAATGCAGAAGTCGATGGTGGGGGTTGGGGGCAGGCAGATGCCACTGGGCCTATATTTGGTACACAGTAAGTACAAAGTAAAAATTACTTTTTTCTCTACCCCCCCTTCACCCACCTTCCTTCTCTCTTTCCTTCCTTATTTTCTTTCTCTATTTTTCCTTCCTTCCCTCTCTCCCTTCCTCTTCTCTTCCCACTTCCTTCCCTTTTCCTTTCCTTCATATGCCTTTACAGTGCAGGGAATGAATGCTAGTGAAACAGTCTTAATTTTTGTTTTCAGGAAAAAAAGAAAAGAATAACATTGCTCATTTCATAAAATTCATAGACAAAATAGATAAAGAAGGATCATCACAATATATAAATGGAGTGATTTGGATACAGAATAGCTGAATGATCTTCCATTGTTTAAAAGAAAATTTAATATATTGAAATATTTCTAAGTTGGCTTGATCTTATAACTCCCGACCAAAAAATGTTCAGTTCACTCTGAGTAACCTCCCTCCCCCTAGGTCTCTCCTGGTCTTCAGCAAACACACTACTCCCCTTCTCTTAGAGCAGTGTAAATTGTTTTACAGTGCAAAGACAGGTGATGAGAGTCAAAAAGTCAAAGAAAGTGAAGCTTCCCCTATTCTTTCTTTGCTCATGTTCTTTGAAAACACCTCTTTGCTGCACTTCAGATAAGAGTGTTGAACCCATAAATTCATTAGCAAGGCACAGAGCAGCTTCCCTGGTCTGTGTCCTTCCACAGAGCTCAGATTTCATTCTGTGCCAGGAGTCATACATCACACTCAACAGTGTGTCTCAAGAGCCAACTGAGGAAAGTGCAGAAAAACTACTGTTAACTAGGGAGTAATTACATTCGGCCTCAATTAATTATTAGTCACTCAGGACTGGTGAGTAAGGGCCACACAGGTGGCCTCTGACTCAGTTCCCACCTTTGAGGAAAGAAATATTCCAATTTGGTGCACATGATCGCATAAGATAACAAGAGGCAGGTTATTTCTGGTCTACTGGTCTTGAATTCACCATATTTGCTAATATGACATGGGCTTATTTGCGTTAACACTGTAGGTACATTGTATTTTTTTGGAAAAACATGAATGATAGTCACTTGGGATGGGGGTCATTTCACGGCAGTCAGCATTAGGACCAGCAAAGTTAAGCCAGGGACCTTTAAAACGCAATTCAGTCAAAAGAACAGGTCATGGATCAATGAGCAGGTGATGGAAGGTGTTCGTGAGGAATTTAGATTAGCACAAAATTCAAACAAACCACAAGAAACAGAGAAGAGAGAAAGCAGAGCAACCTGGAGGGCAGGAAACCATTGTTACAGCAAGGCAAAGAGGAAGACACTGATAATTCCTGGATTTTATGCTCCATATGGACAAGGACTACAGTTTCTCATTTATTCTGTATCCTCAGAAGCCAGTACAGTTGGCACACACCATATGACAATGAGATTTTATTGAATTAATCAATTTGATTAATCAACGAATTAAACAACGAATCTGCTGTTTGTGAATTACCATGCTTTTGCTACAGATCTACATAGAATGAATTCAATTCAATAAATAGAGCACCTACTATATGCTAGGCGCTATGCTAGATACTAGAAAAAATATAAGCCATAGCTCCTGTCCTCAAGGAATTTGCAGTGTAGTGTTTGAGGCAGACACTAGCCTCTGTGGTAGCTGTAGTAATAGAAATATGAAGATGGTAAACAGAACAAAGAAATTACTGATTGGCTCTGTCAGAAGGAGTTATAAAGTATAGATAGGTATCTATCAGATCAGACAAATTGGAGAAAGCACAGTAGGAAAAGGAAATAGCATGTATGAAGGCAGACAGAAATAAGCCACATAGCAAGCTCAGAGAAGAGATGTCTGGTTCATTATTACTAGAGAAAACAGGAGAGACATTCATGGACCAGATCAGCAAGGGCCTTGAATGCTAATTTAAGGAGTCTGAGCATAGGCATGGATAGTGGAGAACTCTAGGAGGGTTGAAAACAGAGAAGTGTCACACTTGCATTCTAATAAGACAATTCACCTAGTTGATAAAGAAAATGCTGGAGAAGATTGGAGATAGGAAGGTCAGGAAATGAACACAAAAGTACACATGGGAAATGGATAGACACAGAACTAAAACAATGGTAATGGAAGTGACCAGGAAGGGCTACCTTCAAGAGCTATCTAAGAGATGGGATAGCTAAAACTTGATGTTTAATTGGGTATGTTCATGGATGAAGGAAAAAGTAAAGATTATAAATATATTTGAGTTTTAGGCTTGGGAGACTGGGCATATGCTAAATTACCACTGGGGATACAGATAATTGGGTAAAATAGCTGCAGAGGTGGGAGAAATGGAAAGATAGGGAGTTGTTTGAGGAGACATTGATTTGGAACAATTAGATGGAGATTTTCAATTTTAAGGCCATTCAATTTTAAGGCAAGGTTTATATTAGAAACACAATTTTTACCTGTAGGTAAGAATTAAAGGAGAGAGGATGAATGAAATCATCCAGGAAGAGATACAGGTTGAGAAAAGAAAATTATTAAAGATAAATCTTGCTGAATACTTATGTTTAAGTGAAGAAAAAAGAATTAGTGAAGAAGACTGAGATGAAACAGAAAGGCAAGATAAAACAGAGGTGGGAGCAAGTACAGTACAGAGTAGTAGATGCCTAGGGAAGAAAGAATTTCAAAGAGAAAGACGTGGCAAAATAAAAGTTGAAGAGGTTGGAAAAAAAAAGAACTAAATGTAGTCTATCATATTAAATAACTACAGAATGATAAGATTAGATGAAAGGCAAGTTTAATGGCCACTTAGAAAATAAAGTTACATTAACTTGCAGAGTATATTATTTTTAAAGAAGCTTGATTGAAGCTTAGCAAGAGGAGGTTAATGTTTCAAGGAAAATTTTTTCTTTTTGAATGAAAGAAATGAAACTTTTTGTAGAGTGAAAGCAAGGCTATAGACAAGAATGGAAGAGAGAATAATAAAGCAAAATTTTAGAGATGGGGAGAAGGTGGAGGAGATCATTGCTTTCTGAATTGCTTTGAAGGGGAAGGGTTTTTCTCTTTCTGAGTCTTAGAGTATTTAGGAGCATTTGAATGCATTTCTGTTTGATGATAATATAAATTAAAATGAAACAAAGGAAAATCATACAAGTATTTTCATATCACAATGTTCAAAGTGATCCAGAACCATTTTCATTTTCTTCAATGATGTCTTTTTCAAAAAATTCTCTTGAATACAATACAGCAAAAATCCAAAGATTTTCATCTTCCCTCCTTTGTCATAGACTCATAATAGAATTATTATCTTGTATATTCTAAAAATAATACATCGATAAGTAAAAGTCAACCTAGTGGGAGCACCTATATTTCAGACTTTTTGAATTAATTAATTCTAACTGTGCTAGAATTTAATTTGCCCATTTTAATAATTATCATGTGTTCTTATACAATTACTTTGCAATTATTATCCACTGATCATAAATTATGCTAAATTGTTAAATTAGCTGAACAGTCATCTACCTGAGAATCATTATGTAGACCTAAGCTCAGAAGCCATGAACAGGAAAGCCTACTTCCTCAATATCTGCATAAACACTCAAAATCTGAATAGACCACTTTTGCTAATGCCAATAAACACCATAATCATATACCTAACTTTCAAAGCAAGAAATCTAAGTCATCACTAATTTGTAGAGATTTTGATTAGGATTGCTTTGCATTTAGAGATCAACTTTAGGAAAATTGATACTTATAATATTTAGTATTCAAATTCATATACATGGTGTATTTCTCCACAAATCAAGGTCCTTTAAAAATATCTCTTAATAATATTTATAATTTTCTTTGTAGAGTTTGGCGCCTGCCTTTGGCCCAGGGCGCGATCCTGGAGACCCGGGATCGAATCCCACATCAGGCTCCCGGTGCATGGAGCCTGCTTCTCCCTCCGCCTGTGTCTCTGCCTCTCTCTCTCTCTGTGACTATCATAAAAAAAAAAAAAAAATTAAAAAAAAAATGGGATCCCTGGGTGGCGCAGCGGTTTGGCGCCTGCCTTTGGCCCAGGGCGCGATCCTGGAGACCCGGGATCGAATCCCACATCAGGCTCCCGGTGCATGGAGCCTGCTTCTCCCTCCGCCTGTGTCTCTGCCTCTCTCTCTCTCTGTGACTATCATAAATAAATAAAAAAAAAAAATTTATAATTTTCTTTGTAGAGGTTTTACACATTTTTATTAGATTTATTCCCATGTATCTGGTGTTTTGATATGATTGTAAACATTGTTGTTTATTTTTGTTAAATAACATTGTTACGTGACATCTATAAAAAAATAAATGTGTGTATATATAAATGGCATATAATATTTTTGTTATAAAATTTTGCTGTATTTAAAAATTCTAAATCCATTTTTATGCTAATGGATTATCTGGTATATTTTGAATTTTCCACACATGAATGAAATCATATTGTGTAGAAATAATGACTTCAATTCTTTCCTTTTATTGCGAATAACTACTCTTTATTTACTTAACTGTGTTGTCTAAGGACTTCTAGTACGATTTTGAATAGAAGCAATGATAACAAGCCTTTTTGTTTCAAAATATTCCATTTCACCTATACCTGCTACAGGCTTTTATTTTACACATTTATTTCTACATTTTATGAAACTATAATGTATATACAGAAAAAATGCACAGCATGAGTGTACATTGTACGGATTTTTCAAAAACAGAATAATTCAAAAAAAAAAACAAAAAACAAAAAACAAAAACAGAATAATTCATACCTAACAGCCATATTAAAAAACAGAACATTACCAACCCTTCATGAGCACCATTTCTACTCTTTTCCAAGGCTCACATACCCTCATGGCTTTATTTTACAAGTACAGCCCATACTCAAGGGAAGAGGAATTAGAATCCACCTCTTGAAGAGAGGAGTACCAAAAATTTGTAGACATCTTTTTAAACTACTGTGGTATGTCCCTCCATCTTTTTAATTTCTCTCAGCAATGTTTTTTAACTTCCAGGGTATAAACTTACACATAGTTCTTTAAATTTGTGCCTCAGTATTTCAGATTTTTTGAGACTTCTGTAAATGCTTCTTGTTTTACCTTCCCCCCCCACCCGTATTTTCATTGGTAGTATATAAAAATGAAATGATTTTGATATGTTGAGTTGATATCCTATGACCCTGTTAAATCCATTATGGTAGATTCCTTGGGATTCTCTAAGTACACAATCATGCTATTTGCAAATAAATAAATGTTCCATATCATTCATAGTAGAATCAGGAAACAGAAAGCATAGCAATTATTTTAACAGAGTATATATATTTATACTATGTACTGGAGATCTAAAAAGGTAAAAAAAAAAAAAAAAAAAAAAAGAACTCTAATCTGTAATAGAGATAAAAGTTGCAGGAAACAGCTACCATGCTCAAGACGGGAGAATGAACACAAGAGTTTAGAATTAGCGAAATGTAAAAGTTTAGAGTAGACATCCCAAGATATTGAAAATCAGACCTCTGAAAAAGAAGAACTGCTCAGTTGATGCAAATATCTCTGAATTCAGATGAAAGTGTCCATGGGCCTGCAGCCCCAATTTTTGAGTAGATAATCCCATCTGGCTAGTTCTGATGGCTCTGAGGAAACACAATGCGGCTAGTTCTATCAAGTGTTGGAAAAACCACAAACTGGATTTAAATACTGGGTCTTGAATGAATGGCCACATTTGGTGTGAAGAAATGAGCTTGGGGAGCCATTTACAAGAAACAGAAGCTAACAGGAAGCTCACATAAAGCAAACAGGAATAAATAAGTTTCTCCTCCAGTATTATCCTCTAGATTCATTCATAATGCTTGCTTCCCTAGATTCATAGCACCCTCTATTGGCTCTGTTAGAAGTATTTAACAAGTTGCCAGTTGGCAAAAGAGAAATGTGGAGAATCTCCAATCTTACAGGGAGAATAAACAAAAGTGGGTTTAAAGCTGACCAATACTACCTTAATACATACGCAGAGAGAGCAGAAAAAAATTGGGGGACCTCAAGCTTAACAGCAATTGGCCTCCTGAGGACATTTGTCAAAGTGGAAACCATCTCTAAAGCAGACAGAGCTTTCAACAGTATTATAAGCAAAGGATTAGAATTTAGGACCTCTTAATTTAGTTGATAATTCAGAATGACGAGAAGCACACCAAACGTGACTGCCCACTACCATATTTGCAATCCAGCCCTGACTTACACAATCCCTGATTTATAATCAGAATCAGATAGATCTTTCCAAAGAGAACAAGGAGGAGGAGGAGGAGGAGGAGAAGGAGAAGAAGAAGAAAAAGACCCCCAGACCTCATACCAAAAAACAAACAATAGAAACAAATAACAATAATCAAACCAAACCAAAGATGATCTAAATATTGGAGTTATCTGACAAAGACTTCAAAATAGCTATTATAAATATATTCCAGAAAATAAAAGAAAACAGATAAAATGGATTAAAAGATAAAACTAATCAGGGAATGAAAATATTATATTCAAAAGCATCAAATGGACATTCTAGGTCTGAAAAATACAATGTCTAAATTAACATATCATTAGATGTATTTAGCATCAGATTAGACACAGCAGAAGAAAGGATTAATAAACTGGAAGAAAATTTAGCAAAAAAAAATCCAAAATAAAGTACACAGAGAAAAAAAATAATGAAAAACACAGAATAGTAGAGATGTATGGGATAAGATGAAAGGGTCTAATGTACATATAAGAGTATGTAAAAGCTCTGAAAGGAAAGGACAGGGAGGCCAGGAAAGAAGTAATATTTGAATAAATAATGGACAATAATTTTCCCAAACTTTATGTAATATCTTACCTCACAGGTGCAAGAAACTGTATGAACCTCAAACTGGATAAATCAAGCAGGATAAATATAAATGAAATAAAATTATATACATCACAATAAGATTGCTGAAAACCAAAGACAAAGAGAAGATTCTTAAAAGTAATCAGATTACCTTCAGAGGAGCAATAATAAATGAGGATTGACTTCTAAAAAAGGGGGGAGGGATAGAAGATAATGAAATGAGACTCTTAAAATATGGGGAAAAAATAAACTTCAGTCTAGAATTCTATATCCAGAACAAATATGTTTCAATAATGAAATTAAAATAAAAATACTTCTAGACAGGGGTGCCTGGGTGGTGCAGTCAGTTAAGCATCTGACTCTTGGTTTTGGCTCAGGTCATGATCTCAGCTGCATGAGATCAAGCCCTACATCAGCTCCATACTGATTGCAGAGTCTGCTTAAGCAAAGACTCTCTTCCCCTCTCTTTCTGCCCCTCCTCCCCTAGGATCTTTAAAAATATGTATTTCCAGACAAAAAAGAGTAGAATTTGCCAGTGGTAAGTATGTACTAAAAGAAATAAGAAACAGAAGATTTTTAGACAGAAGAAAAATTATCCAAGAGAAATCATTCAGAATATGTTCTTGGGGGGATCCCTGGGTGGCTCAGCGGTTTGGTGCTTGCCTTTGGCCCAGTGGGCGGTCCTCGAGTCCCGGGATTGAGTTCTGCGTCGGGCTCCCGGCATGGAGCTTGCTTCTCCCTCCTCCTGTGTCTCTGTCTCTGTCTCTCTCTATCATAAATAAATAAATAAAATCTTTAAAAAAAAAAGAATATGTTCTTGGAATATAATGGAATCACATTGTAAGTAAATAACAAAGAAATGATCAGTAAATCTCATACATCTTGAATAATAAATGATGTATATCTAAATAACACATTATCCAAAAAGAAACTATAATGCAAATTTAAAATGGCTTAAATGAAGATTATTAATATATATCATATTAAACTTAAGTGAAGGGTATCAAATGAATTCTTCAAACAAAAATATATAGACTTAAGAGCAGAAATTTAAAAATTTAAAATGACTAAAATCAATGATTCATACTTCGTCTTACGAAGTTAGAAAAAGAAAGTGAAAAATCAAGAAAGGAAACCATAGATAAGAAGTCAATGAAATAGGAAGCAAAGTTCAGAAGAGAAAAACAGTGAAGATAGCACTTAGTTCTTTGAAAAGATTAATAAAATTGATGTCTCATGCAAGGTTAATGAAGAAAAAAGGAGAGGAAACATAAATTACCAATAACAGGAATGAGAAGATCACATCAATACAGAGTTTGCAAACATTAAAAAGATAATAATGAATGCCTTTATGTCAATATATTTTGAACTCTTGGAAAAAATGGAATTTTTCCTGAAAAAACAGAATTTACTAAAACCATAAGAATAAAGAGATAAATATATAAAATATAATAATAAATAGGAAATCTAAATAGCCCTATGTAGTAGGTTGAGTGGTGACCCCTCAAATAGATATATCCACAGGGAACCTATTGCTTTGAACCTATTTGGAAAAAAGTTTTTAATATATATTATTAAGTTTAGGATCTCAAGATGAGGTCATCCTGAATTATTTGGGTGAGCTCTAAAACCAATGACAAAGGCAAGAAAAGATTGGTCACTAGAATCTTTGGAGGAAATGAGGCCATGATGACACATTGATTTTGGACTTTGTGGTCTCCAAGATTGGGAGAGAATAAATTTCTGTTGTCTTAAGCCATAAAGCATATGGTAATTCGTTATGCAGTCACAGGAAACTAATATGCTTCATATCTTTTAAATTTATTTAAATTTGTTGACAAAAATCTTACAAAGAATAACTCCAAGATCAAATTGCTTCACTAATGAATTCTTCCAGATATTTAATTAAGAAATAACAATAGTCTGATCCAAATTCTTGCAGATACTAGAAAGAGAAGGTGAGTATTTCCCAATTCATCTTATAAGTCCAGCATAACTTTGATGATAAAACTTCAATAGGACAATAAAATATAGGAAAAAGAGAAACTAGTCCTTTTTATGAATATAGATGTAAACGCCATAAATGAAAATTAGCAAATCAAACTAGGGTTTATTAAGTATTAGGCTAATTTTAAAATGTTCACACTTAATTTATACACAGAGTTTAAAAATAGCTAAAATCAATCTATACATTTAAAAATCAGGATAATTTTTTATCTTTTTATTGACTAAAGCAGTGAATCTGGGGCTTCGGGTGTTTTGATAATGTCCTGTTCCTTGACATGGGTGTCAATAACAAAGATGTGTTGATTTTGTAAAACTTTGCCATGGTGGTCCTCCATGATTTTTCTACTTTTTGTGTGTATATTATAAAACTCTTACATTAAAAACCTTTCATCAGTAATTGTCAGGGTCAAATTATTAAAGTTAAGAATTTGAGAAACCATTTAACATTTTAATGGGGTTTTATGGATGAAATAAAATGTAGAACTGTGGAGTGGACTGGCTATTTATGACCATACCATAGAACACAAAATATCTTAAAAGTTTAGTTATTTAAATTTGCAACTTAAATCACAGATAGGAAAACTAAACAGCTTCTATAATTACTGTGAAATAATCCCTATTTCTTATAGCTACATGACTGAGCTTTCTAATAACTGAGGCCTTTTATACTTAGGTGACCAATACAACACCGATAACTTTACAACCTTGGTATGACACGTATGTTAAAGTTGGAGCATTGATCCACATATAATGGAACTCTTGAGGTTTGGTTTAGGACATTTGGATAGATATTGGTGAAACTGTATAACTTGAATCCCCAAATCCCACCAACATCCCTTCTCATGAGGAGAGCTTTTTCTCTCATCTGAAGTCATCAGCCTCCTCTTGTCTAAAGAATAGTAATGACACCCACTGGAGTAATTCTCTTTCAGGAGAAAGCTGACTGTCCTGAAGACCTCCCACTATCTTTCACTGCTTTCAGATCTAGTCTAACCAATTTCTTGGATGGTTAACTGAAACCTAGAATCAATGATTGCCTATGTTAAAGATATAAAGGGTGAAATCCTACAAGTTCTGGGACACCTGGGTGGCTCAGTGGTTGAGTGTTTGCATTTGGCTCAGGTGATGATCCCAGTGTCCTGGGATCAAGTCTGGCATCAGGCTACCCACAGGAGGCCTGATTCTCCCTCTGCCTATGTTTCTGCCTCTCTCTCTATGTCTCTCATGAATAAATAAATAAAGTCTTTTAAAAAAAAAAAAGAAATCCTACAACTTCCTTGATAATCTGTAGAAAAAGAAAACCATAAGCATAGATAGACAAGAATGCTGGAGATTTATTAAGAGCGACCTGCTCACCCATCCCTAATTCAGTTCTCTAGTGGGTTCAACAGACATTCCTTTCACCAAAACTTTGAAAGATAACACTAGAAAAAGGAGATGGCATCTTTGATAGGCTCTGTAGTGACCCTTCTCGGCAAGCTGGGGTTGATAGTGTCAGATGCTGACATTGGAAAAGTCCCCTTGAATTCTTTGGGGATAATTGGATCCTTTCTTCAATGAGGTCAGCAGCAATTAACCACTAGAAAAGCGGTGTACATGGTCACTATAATGGGAAGCAAGGCTGAAGTAGCAATCAGAATAGTTTGATTCAAACAGAGCTTTGATAATGGTTAATTTGTTATGGTGTCCTGATGACTGAGATGGGTGGACAGCCTATGCAAATTTTACTTAATATTAATAAGTAGTAAAGACTGTAAGTTTGGTGAATAGTCTGTATCACCACAATAGAAAGCCATGCTCACACTCAGTTCTCAGACCTGAATCAATTTGTAGACCCAGAAACTTTTGAATGAAGGGGAGCACAGAGACTGCTTGCAGAGGGACTCAGCTTCATTCCCAGAAGTTGATATCATGAATCTTCCTCCTCTCTGTTCTCAAAGTTACAAACAAGTTGTAACTATTTACCAGGGTGACTTACATTGGAATAATAGACATTTTCAGGCTTTCACTAAATATTGGATACTGGCTCTGAACTGCTGTCCATTCTTAGGGGTCTGAAATCACATGGTGGTGCAGCAGCAGTCATAGAAGTGAAGTAACCAATGGATTTTTGATCTAGGTCTGTCCAGAGGGTCCTGACCCCACTCTAAGGATATTTTCTCAGTGCCTGAATGGCCTAACTGGATGAGACATACCCAGGTGTGTTCCTAGACCTGCAGAGAAATGGCTACTCTGAGAGGAAGGGTCAACTAGAAACCCCTGTAGTTGCTTCTCCCTGTCACAATATAAAAAATACTGAATCAAATCAATATAACATTCCTCGAGAAATTTGAGAAATTATTACATCATCAAGTATTTCAAAGATGCAAACTGGATCTGGCACTGTTCTCTTCCTTAGAGCAGTTTTGGTCTCTTTTAGTCAATACTGGTTTTGAGTTCTGGTTGTTATTTCTTGCTTCTGGGCTTGGAATCCAGCAGACATAGGACTCGTCTGCTCTGTATTGGGATTGTTTCTGTTTCTGGTCTACAGTGATAGTGCTCTTATTTTTGAACTTGACTATGTATTTTTTATTTTCTTTTTCAAAGTTCATCTATCACTGCTAGGTGTTTGGAGCACAAAGAGATAAACCAATACTTGAATTTACTGTGCTATCTTAATGTGATATCACCAACCTGATATCCCTAGGTTTGTCACAAAATCATTATCCTGGGGCAAAATTGTACTCATCAGAAAATTGGAGTGAATAATAACCAGTGCATAATTTTTATAATTCTTTATAATTATTCTTTCAGAGGACATTGTCATCTTATTCTATAGCATTTTTGCATTTTCCAGGATATAGCCATAAATACAGAATGATTCTCATTTTTAAAATGATACTGGAAAGAATACATTTTGAAGTAAAACCATAAGTACCTTTTACATGAATGAAATAGCCCAAGTGAATGGATTCTTGATAGTTACAGGAGCTTTTTATTGTAAATGGATTCTGGCAATGTGGAATTCTTATGACATAGAAACTTCTTTTCCTGTTGGAGATTTTTAAGTTTTGTTCTACTGACTTTTTTGAATGTTCCTAGACATAATTTAGCGAATTAAATTGTTTAAGACCAAGCTCCCAAGTTAATGTGCCTAAATTATCTCAAATTGGGACTAGGAATCAAGTATTTTTACTCTATTGTGCCAACCTACATTCTAGAATAACAGATAATTTGGAACTATAACTGGGGCATTTTAGCTCTGAGCACTTAGCTCCGAGGTTTTCTGAAATGAAGTCTCTCAAGAATAGGGACTACTTTTCTTGTTTTCTCACATTGCCTTTCATAGGATTTAATACCCAATAATCACACAGAAAATGCTTTCCCAATGAGTGAATAAATCAAGATAAAATTATATATAAAAAGTGTTCAGATGTAAGTCAGACAAAAAATAGAATTGGGTTTCATTTATCCAGACTATGAATTTGGTTCAGAAACAAAGAAAATGCATGACCTAAAAAACATGCTTAATAATATGGCACAACATAAGTGTTTTAAGACATGCTTATCATTGAGAATATGGAAAGTCAAGCAAATTTTTCTTTGGCTTAAAATAACCAATGAGTAAATCATTCATGATATAGATACTACTATTGAAAGAAATAATAAATGAATAATTTTGTATATGTAGTGACATTTTTTCCTCTTTTCTGTTTTATTTGTTTCCCAAAGGAATAGTTTCTACTGGCATGAAATAGTTAGATCAATCCTAAATGATTTATTAGAAAAGTAATTCCAGAACATATACTGGCATTTAGGGAAAATCTTTACTTTCTCTGTTCTGTGATTAAGCCTGGATTTACTTAACATTAGATGAAGAAATAACATCCTAATGATTTTTTTAATTTAGAGGATACAGATAACTAAAGAGGATATTTTAGGGGGACCCAGAACCCAAACTACCCAGTGTGGCCTGGGATCCTTTCAGGAATGCCTCTGTTAATCATATAACTTCCAAGTCTCCCCTGTACTTGTTGCTGTATTAACAGGACCAACACTTAAAAGCTGGACAGACTCAGAGTTAGGGAGACAAAATTCACTACCAGCTCTTTTGTTCATTTACATACATTGTTGTGGAAATATCACCTTCCACCCAAATCATCATCAATATTTTCTCTGAAAATAATACATTTATATCATGCATTTCTTTCAGAAGAGCAAATTAACTTGTGAAGTATGACAGAGTCAATGTTATGGGTACACCAAAACACTTCTTTTTCCTCCTGGACACAGAGGGTCATTTCCAAACCATGTGACTAACTCTGGTCAACAGAGAGGGAGTGGAAGTGAGTGGTGTGTGCCTTTCCAGGTTCAGCTTTCATAACCTCTTGTACAATCTCTTGGTTTTCCTTCTTCACCTTGATCTTGGACATGCATGACCCAAACGACTCAGTCATAAGGCAAAACCACTTCTATTCCTGAGTTATGGCTTGGGGACTCCCCACCTTTCCAGTCCCAGAGAATCACTCACTAAATATCAGCAAGAGAGGAATATTTTTGTTCAAACCATAGATCAAGAGGGATATGTTTTTCAATTACAGCTATCTGGCTAATAATATATAGATCACAGCAATGTAGCCTATTTTATTTTTTGGAAAGGAAAAAGGGGGTTGAGTTTTAAGGTAGAGATGTAATTTGCATGGAGTAGATTCACAAAATATGTATTTTTTTGAAGCAAGGTTAAACACAGCATTGGACTTAAGTTAGTTTAGCTATATTAATAGTTAAACGTGAAGTTTTCTTCAGGACACATTCTGCGCACTTCAAAAAAACTTTTATGAGGCTTTCTTTAGCTTTAAAATTATTATCTGAGTTATTGAAGTTATAAATCCAAAATCTAGTTTTTCCTTAAGTTTTTAAGTTTAGCTTGCAATCTTATTATTTTATTTATAAGTCCAGTCAATGTTCAGCAGTCACTTTTAAGAGACTTTAAATAATTTATAAAGTTGGTAATAAAATTTCTTTTTTTAAAAGATTTTATTTATTTATTCATGTGTATGTACACAGAGAGAAAGAGAGGCAGAGACACAGGCAGAGGGAGAAGCAGGCCCCTCACAGGGAGCCCGATGTGGGACTCATCCTGGGTCTCCAGGATCACGTCGGGGGCTGAAGGCGGCACTAAACCGCTGAGCCACGTGGGCTGCCCTAAAATTTCTTTAAATATATTAAGTGCATTATGTACATTTAATATATTTGATTTCTTTTTTTGGCAGGGGCAGAGGGAGAGTTCAATTATCTGAATGGGCAAACAAAATTTTCCCAAGTACTGACATAACTCCTATATTTAATTATTTAAATTTACAGAAATGATGAGAACTACTTTCTCTTGAATAACACTGTATGTGAACTTAATAAGATTTCAACTTAAAATTACAAGTCTAAAGCAGTTACTCAATTATTCATTGTAAGTGGAAAATTTTTAAAACTGACCTGTTTGATAGATATAATTCTCTTACATATTGCAAGTATATAAATTATTATATGCACATATTTTAAACATCAAAATGTTAATTCTGTGTATTTGATTATTTGATTATTTTTATTTTTTTATTTTTATAAATTTATTTTTTATTGGTGTTCAATTTGCCAACATATAAAATAACAAACACCCAGCGCTCATCCCGTCAAGTGCCCACCTCAGTGCCCGTCATTTGATTATTTTAAACATTTTTATACTTCATTACAACTCACCCTTAACTTAAAAGATTCCAACCTACTAAGAAAACAATTAGGTTTTACCAAGCAAATTTTGAGGAGTCCCTTCTTATCCAATTGAGGTTGTAGAATTAACAGAAATGCCACTAGTTTCCTGATGATGACACTGATGGGTTTATGGCAGGGACTTCATCACTTGACTCCTTAAGTATTCTTATATCCTTTGCTGTCTTCATCCATGGTGAACTCAGAGAAGGCTGTTTACTTAATTCTTAAATTTAAATGGACTTTTATGCTTTTACTGTTTCATTTTCTTTCTCTTTATAGGGTTATACAGGTGAGATCAAACAGACTTGTGGAAATTTCTCATGACTTAGATGAATCTTAACTTCCAAGGCCTTTCTATGATGGCAATAGCATCAAAAGAGTGTTGTTGCATATGCACACCCTCTCTGATGGGACAGGTGACTGTGTTGATTAAGCCTCTTTGCTACATACTCAGAGCAGGAATTCTGCTCCACTGAGATACATATATTTGAAATCACATAAAGCATTGGATCTCCAAGGGAAAGTGTCCTGTAGACATCACTAGCTACAGGCAGAGCCAATACTTTCTTCATAATTCATAAATTCTTTTTTGTATATTTTTTATTGGAGTTCAATTTGTCAACATATAGTATAACACCTAGTGCTCATCCCATCAAGTGTCCCCCTCAGTGCCTGTCACCCAGTCACCCCACCCCCTCGCCCAACTCCCTTGCCACCACCCCTTGTTCATTTCCCAGAGTTAGGAGTCTCTTATGTTCTGTCACCTCACTGATATTTCCCACTTTTCTCTCCTTTCCCCTTTATTCCGTTTCACTATTTTTTATATTCCCCAAATGAATGAGAACATATAATGTTTGTCCTTCTCCGATTGACTTACTTCACTCAGCAAAATGCCCTCCAGTTCCATCCAGGTCGAAGCAAATGGTGGGTATTTGTCGTTTCTAATGGCTGAGTAATATTCCATTGTATACATAGACCACATCTTCTTTATCCATTCTTCTGTCGATGGACACTGAGGCTCCTTCCACAGTTTGGCTATTGTGAACATTGCTGCTATAAACATTAGGGTGCAAGTGTCTCAGTCTTTCACTGCATCTGTATCTTTGGGGTAAATCCCCGCAGTGCAATTGCTGGATCGTAGGGCAGATCTATTTTTAACTCTTTAAGGAACCTCCACACAGTTTTCAGAGTGGCTGCACCAGTTCACATTCCCACCAACAGTGCAAGAGGGTTCCCCTTTCTCCACATCCTCTCCAACGTTTGTTTCCTGTCTTGTTAATTTTCCCCATTCCCACTGGTGTGAGATGGTATCTCATTGTGGTTTTGATTTGTATTTCCCTGACGGCCAGTGTTGCGGAGCATTTTCTCATGTGCTTTTTGGCCATGTCTATGTCTTCCTCAGTGAAATTTCTGTTCATGTCTTTTGCCCATTTCATGACTGGATTATTTGTTTCTTTGCTGTTGAGTTTAATAAGTTCTTTATAGATCTTGGATACTAACCCTTTATCTGATAGGTCATTTGCAAATATCTTCTCCCATTCTGTAGGTTGTCTTTTAGTTTTGTTGACTGTTTTTTTTTGTTTGTTTTTTGTTTTTTGTTTTGTTTTGTTTTGTTTTGCTATGCAGAAGCTTTTTATCTTGATGAAGTCCCAATAATTCATTTTTGCTTTTGTTTCCCTTGCCTTCACAGATGTACCTTGCAAGAAGTTGCTGTGGCCAAGTTCAAAAAGGGTGTTGCCTGTGTTCTCCTCTAGGATTTTGATGGAATCTTATCTCACATTTAGATCTTTCATCCATTTTGAGTTTATCTTTGTGTATGACATAAGAGAGTGGTCTAGTTTCATTCTTCTGCATGTGGCCATCCAATTTTCCCAGCACCATTATTGAAGAGACTGTCCATTTTCCAGAGGATAGTCTTTCCTGCTTTGTTGAATATTAGTTGACCATAGAACTGAGGGCCTGTTTCTGGGATCTCTATTCTGTTCCAGTGATCTATGTGTCTGTTTTTGTGCCAATACCACACTGTCTTGATGATCACAGCTTTGTAGGACAACTTGAAATCCGGCATTGTGATGCCTCCGGCTCTGGTTTGCTTTTTCAATATTCCCCTGGCTATTCAGGGTCTTTTCTGATTCCACACAAATCTTAAGATCATTTGTTCCAACTCTCTGAAGAAAGTCCATGGTATTTTGATAGGTATTGCATTGAATGTGTAAATTGCCCTGGGTAGCATAGATATTTTCACAATATTAATTCTTCCAATCCATGAGCATGGAATATTTTTCCATCTCTTTTTGTCTTCCTCAATTTCTTTCAGAAGTGTTTCATAGTTTTTAGGGTATAGATCCTTTATCTCTTTGCTTAGGTTTATTCTTAGGTATCTTATACTTTTGGGTGCAATTGTAAATGGGATTGACTCCTTAATTTCTCTTTCTGCAGTCTCATTGTTAGTGTATACAAATGCAACTGATTTCTAGGCATTGATTTGGACCCTGGCACATTGCCAAATTGCTGTATGAGTTCTAGCAATCTTGGGGTGGAGTGTTTTGGGTTTTCTACATACAGTATCATGTCATCTGTGAAGACGGAGAGTTTGACTTCTTCTTTGCCAATTTGAATGCCTTTTATTTCTTTTTATTGTCTGATTGCTGAGGCTAGGACTTCTATTACTTTGTTGAATAGCAGTGGTGAGAGTGGACATCTCTGTTGTGTTTCTGAGCTTAGGGGAAAGGCTCTCAGTGTTTCCCCATGGAGAATGATATCTGCTGTGGGCTTTTTGTAGATGGCTTTTAAGATGCTGAGGAATGTCCCTCTATCCATACACTCTGAATGGATGCTGTATTTTGTCAAATGATTTCTCTGCATCTATTCAGAGGATCATATGGTTCTTGTTTTTTCTCTTGTTGATATGATCTATCACATTGATTGCTTTACAAGTATTGAACCAGCCTTGCATCACAGAGATAAATCCCACTTGGTCATAGTGAATAATCTTCTAAATGTACTGTTGGATTCTATTGGCTAGTGTCTTGTTGAGAATTTTTTCATCTGTGTTCATCAGGGATATTGGTCTCTAATTATCCTTTTTGGTGGGGTCTTTGCTGGTTTTGGAATTAAGGTGATGCTGGCCTCATAAAACAAGTTTGGAAGTATTCCATCTTTTTCTATCTTTAGTAAAAAACAGCATTAGTAGGAACAGCTTTAGTAGAATAGGTTTTGTTTCCTCTTTAAACGTTTGATAGGATTCCCCTCAGAAGTCATCTGGCCCTGGACTTTGTATCTTGGGGGGTTTTTAATGACTGCTTCAATTTACTCCCTGGTTATTGGCCTTGCTCAGGTTTTCTATTTCTTCATGTTCCAGTTTTGATAATTTGTGGTTTTCCAGAAATTCATCCATTTCTTCTAGATTGCCTAATTTATTGGTGTATAGCTGCTCATAATACATTTATAAAATCATTTGTATTTCCTTGGTATTGGTTGTGATCTCTCCTTTTCCATTCATGATTGTATTAATTTGAGTCTTTTTTTCTTTTTAATAAGGCTGGCCAATAGTTTATCTGTCTTATTAATTCTCTCAAAGAACCAACTCCTGGTGTTTTGATCTCTTCTACAGTTCTTCTGGTCTCTATTTCATTGAGTTCTACTCAAATCCTTATTAACTCTATTCTTTTGCTTGGTGTCAGTTTTATTCGCTGTTCTTTCTCCAGTTCCTTTAGGTGTGAGGTTAGCTTGTGTATTTGAGTTTTTTCCATTTTTTTTTTTTTGAGGGATGCTTGTATTGCAATGTATTTCCCTCTTAGGACTGCTTTTGCTATATCCCAAAGATTTTGAACAGTTGTATCTTCATTTTCATTAGTTTCCATGAATCTTTTTAATTCTTCTCTAATTTCCTGGTTGACCCATTCATCTTTTAGCAGGATGGTCTTTAACCTCCACGTGTTTGAATTTCTTCCAAATTTCTTCTTGTGATTGAGTTCAAGTTTCAAAGCTTTATGTTCTGAAAATATGCAATGAACAATCCCAATCTTTTGGTATAGGTTGAGACCTGATTTGTGACTCAGTATGTGGTCTATTTTGGAGAAGTTCCATGTGTGCTTAAGAAGAATGTGTATTTAGTTGTGTTCAGATGCAAAGTTCTCTATATATCTGTGAAATCCATCTGGTCCAGTGTATCATTTAAAGCCCTTGTTTCTTTGGTGATGTTGTACTTAGAATATCTGTCATTTGCAGAAAGTGCCGTGTTGAAGTCTCCTACTATTATTATATTATTATCTAAGTGTGTCTTTACTTTGGCTATTAATTGATTGATATACTTGGTATCTCCCACATTATATTCATAATGCATAAATATTCATGATTGTTAGGTCTTCTTGTTGGATATACCCTTTAAGTATGATATAGTGTCCCTCTTCATCTCTTACTACAGTCCTTGGGATAAATTTTAATTTTTCTGATATGAGGATGGCTACCCCAGCTTTCTTTTGAGGACCATTTGCATGGTAAATGGTTCTCCAACCTTTCATTTTTCAGGCTGGAGGTATCCTCAGGTCTCAAATGAGTCTCTTGTAGATGCAAATAGATGGCTCTTGCTTTTTTATCCAGTCTGAAATCCTGCATCTTTTGATGGGATCATTTAGCCCATTCACATTCAGAGTTACTATTGAAGGATATGAATTTAGTGTCATGGTAATAGCTATTCAGTCCCTGTTTTTGTGGATTATTTCTTTGTGCTTCCTCTTTCTTTTACAGGGTCCCCCTTAATATTTCTTGCAGAGCTAGTTTGGTGGTCACATATTCTTTTGGTTTCTGCCTATCTTGGAAGCTCTTTATCTCTCCTTCCATTCTAAATGAGAGCCTTCCAGGATAGAGTATTCTTGGCTGGATGTTCTCATTTAGGACCCTGAATATATCCTTCCACCCTTTCTGGCCTGCCAGGTCTCTGTGGAGAGGTCTGCTGTTAATCTAATATTTCTCCCCATATAATTTAGGGATCTCTTGTGTCTCACTGCTTTAAGGATTTTCTCCTTATCTTTGGAATTTGTAAGTTTCACTATTAAATGTCGAGGTGTTGAATGGTTTTTATTGATTTTTAGGGGGTACCTCTCTGTCTCCTGGATCTGAATGCCTGTTTCCTTCCCCAAATTAGGGAAGTTCTCAGCTATGATTTGTTCAAATATGCTTTCTGGCCCTCTGGCCCTCTCGGCATTCTCTGGAATCCCAATTATACGTAGATTTTTCCTCCTGAGGCTATCATTTATTTCCCTTAACCTTTCCTCACCGTCTTTTAATTGTTTTTCTCTTTTTTACTCAGCTTTCTTCCTTGCCATCAACTTGCTTTCCTTTTGTCTCACTCTAACTTCTACCTCATTAACCCTTATCATTAGGATCTCCAGTTTGGATTGCATCTCATTCAATTGATTTTTAATTTCAGCCTGATTAGATCTAAATTCTGCAGTCATGAAGTCTCTTGAATCCTTTATGCTTTTTTCCAGAGCCACCAGTAGCCTCATAATTGTACTTCTGAATTGGCTTTCTGACATTAAATTGTAATCCAAATTCTGTAGCTCTGTGGCAGAGAGTACTTACTGTTTCTTATTCTTTCTTTTGTGGTGCATTCTTTCTTCTAGTCATTTTTCTCACTGCAGAGTGGCTGTATAACCAGACTGAGTCAAGAATATCAACCATGACCTAAGTAAATTTCACTCTAGATGATTCTGCTGAGGTTAGAGACCAGTAATTAAAAACCAAGATCAGAATGAAATAAAACAAAAGGACCACTAAAGTGAAAAACAAAATTTAAAACAAAGTAATAAAAAATAAAAGGCCAAGACTCCCAAATAAAAAGAAAAAAAAAAAAAGGAAAGAGAAAAACAGAAGAGAAAAAAGTGAAAGAGGAAAAAAAAAAGGAGAGAAAACAGGGTGGTACTGGGAGATGGTGGTGGTGACGAAGTTGTAGTGGAGGGAGATTGTAGTCTACCTGAGGGGTCTAGAGGGTGATCCTCTTGGTTCTGAGTATATTAAGTTCTGTATGTTAGAAGAAGCTTAGCCCTTAATTTATATAAACGAGAAATACTTGTAGAGACCCCCACCCTTGACCACCAAAACATAAATGAGATAAAAGTGGGAGGCTGAATGGAATGAAGAGAGAATATAATCTCACAGAATGAACCAGCACAGTATTCCACTTGGTTCTGCGTGCATGCTGGTCATGTTTTAGAAGGTATGAATTTCCCCCATTATAGAGCAAAATGAGGCAGAGGAAACATGAAACACGAAATACGAAACACAACAAAAACATCTTGTATATCTCCCAAAATTAAGTTCAGTATCTTGAAGGGAATCTAGAAGTGGAAAATATATCCAAGACCTGTAATTGTAGAAATATGAAAGTCAGAAAGGAAGAAACTTAAAAATGAAGATGTGGTAAAATATTGTAGTTAAGGTGGGAAAAGAGAAAATAAATTGGAAATTTATAGTCTGATATAAAAACGAGTTTTACTGGAAGAAGTAAAAAACAAGGAGGGGTGCCCTCTAGTTCTATATACTGTAAGTCCCTCGACCTCCCCTGGAGCTTTCCATTGCTGCTTGGTCAAGAACTTGCTCTTCCTCTGTCCTTCCAGCTGGTCTTCTGGGGGAGCGGCTGCTGTGCTGATTCTCAGATATGTGCACCTGGGGGAGCTGCCTGACCCCCGCTGGGTACCGGGCTCAGTGGGAACTGGTTACCCCATGAGGCCTCTGTCCCCTGGTGGCACCGCTCAGTCACAAGGTGGCACCAGGAGGAACAACAGCACTGGCAGCAGCCAGCTCCCCAGCCCTGGAGTCAGCTCCCCCAGTAACTACGGCAGTCTCCTTGTCCGCACTGGCCTGGATGCTCCCGGGGTGGGGGGCGCTTTCCCCTGGTGCACGTCCTCTGTTAGTGACCCCGGGAGACTGCAGGCCTCACCGCCCCTCCTGCAATCCTGCCCGAGTTCCCTGCTAAGCGCTTTTCCATCCAGGAAGAATCTGGTGCAGATTTTTAAAGTTCCCACTTCTCCGGAGCTGGGCCTTCCTGTCCTGGAGGCTCTCCTCGGAGCCTTAGTCCGGCTCCTCACGGGGCCCCTCCCCAACTGGATTCTGTTTTATTTTATTTTTTTTCTGCCTTCCTATCTTGTTAGAAGCAAAAACCCTTCTCTCTGTAGCATTCCAACCATTCTCTCTTTAAATTTTTTTTTTAATTTATTATTTATGATGGTCACACAGAGAGAGAGAGAGAGAGAGGCAGAGACACAGGCAGAGGGAGAAGCAGGCTCCATGCACCGGGAGCCCGATGTGGGATTCGATCCCGGGTCTCCAGGATCGCGCCCTGGGCCAAAGGCAAGCGCCAAACCGCTGCGCCACCCAGGGATCCCCCGTTCTCTCTTTAAATCTCAGGTCGGATTCATAGGTGTTCAGGATGGTTTGAAAGTTATCTAGGTAGGTTGGTGGGGACAGGTGAGTTGGGGACCCTACTCCTCCGCCACCTTGCCCTTCCTGGTCCATAATTCATAAATTCCTGAGCGAAGGCTATTGTTCTTGCCCAGCAATGCTTTGGATAAACTCAAGACGCACAGAAAGTCGGGAACTACAAGACAGAGAGGATGCTGGCTCAGAAAGAGGACACTGCACCACCTCCAGGTCGGCTGGGTCAGTAAGCAGAGAGGCTGAAGGACCGCTGATCCCATCACCTCACAGCGTCTCTGGTCAGCTCCCCTGCCTCTGGATCTCTTTCTCCAAAATGAGTCCCTTAGAGCTACTCAGTAACACGAGTAACTTCAACTATGAACATTTCTGATGCCAAAGTTTATTACTGCCGAAAAGGCACCATTGTGAAAACACAAAAGTTCAATTTCAAAGCACAAATGTCTAGGATGTTAGTTAAGGGTTAAAGGAAAGAAAGTGAAAGAAAGCTGTTTCACTTTCCCGGATGACTGACACCACCAGAGATTACTTCAGGGGAAAAAATATCCTTGAACTGTAATGACTTCAGTTCTCAAAACCAAAGTGGAGAGAGATCCCACAGTTATTAAAGTTAATAAATCAGAGAGAGAGAGAGAGATCCTACATGCAAATCTGGACAGCTTTTGCATTTTTCTGCACACAGAACTCAAAGGGTTTCTCTCCCCATTCCCTCCCCCTTGCTTTACCTCACTCACCACGGGTATCTTAAAATCAGCAAAGAGACTCATGGGACACACAGTTCTATAAGATGTAATTATGGTACCTTATTTTTAAGAGTTTAAAAGTGCATCTTTATGGCCTTATCCAGCCACAGTAACTTTTATATGTTTGATTGACATAAAACATGCATTGGCATAAAACACTTCCTCAAACTGTAGCAATGTGGAGATTTTAGTCACACTGCTCTCCGTGCCTCCATGTGACGTTCCTTCCAG
Source organism: Vulpes vulpes (assembly GCF_048418805.1). NCBI lineage: Eukaryota > Metazoa > Chordata > Mammalia > Carnivora > Canidae > Vulpes > Vulpes vulpes. The sequence goes on from NC_132780.1 coordinate 173,492,669, forward strand.
TCTTCCTGTCCCTCTTCATTTGTTTAGTCCTCTTGATCAGCTGGTGTGAGCTGGAGGCAGCTGGTGACCCCAGACCAGCTCCTCTGGTTGTTGTACAAGCTAAAATAAACTGAAATCAAGTGCACGTCATTCATGAGCTACACAGGCATGTGGAAATCAGGAGGTCTAGCATTTATAGATGATTTTAAAGGTGATCTTTCATGCATGGCAATTTATATCGTTATAGCTTAACTTTTGAATTTTTTTAAGTGGAAAGGGCTGACTTTCCCTCTGATAGAAGAGGTGTTTTTGTATAGCCGATATAAATACTTCTGAAGTTTTATAGGGTGACTAATACCCTACAGGGATAAACCAGGCTGTCAACTTTCCTGAGATTTTTGGCTAGAACCCCAAATGTTGGCTAAAGGCATCGGGGCAAGATCCTCGTCTTAGAAAAAGGCTTTCAATCCAAAGACCATAAATATGCACACATATAAAGGAACATATGTTCACCTATTCTTCCAAAATAATGGGAAGTCTAGACTCTAAGAGAAATTCATAGTAAGCTTATATTTAGCTATAGTTTAATTTGTCCTCAAGTATAACTGTGTTAATTTGTCCTCAAGTATAACTGTGTTAATGTTGTCAAACAAACAAATAAGCATTGACTATTCTTCCTTGAATATTGCTTTGTTTTAAGGATAAAACAAGATTGGCTACTTCATGGAGTAGCCTCCCATTTGTTGCAGTAGAAAGGGCTTGGAGTTGGAAAAGAGAAAGCTCTCTGACATCATATTTTCAACTAGTAATTCCCATTTCAATGACCTCTCTGTTGGTAATAAGGGCTTTTTCTAATGATTTCCAAAGAAAACTTACCTCAAACCCTCCCTTCACATATTACTGAAATATCTTGTGTAAGTGTTTACTGAAAGTGGCCCCAGTGGTCTCCCTTTCTTCAGGTTTTCCTGACCAGATGTCTATTTTCATTTTCTGTGTGTAGCCACTAATAACTCTTCCCTCGGGTGACTGAGGAAGCATGGTGGCCTGACTCATTTATTTTACCGCCCCATTTTCCCACAAGTAGACCAGGAATTGTTGCCAATTAGTCAACAAGTATTTGTTAAGTGCCCACAGAGTAAAAGTGGTGTACTACGTTGAACCTTTCAGTCAATTCATCCTGAGAAAACATGTAGAGGTTTAGCACTGAAAACCTCAGTTTCCCAGTGTCTAGATTCCCAGAACCTTCAGGCTTCTAGAACAATTCCAAGCCCAGAAGTAGCCAGAAAAAAATGAGCAAATATTTGTTATGAAACTTCCTGAATTTTCAGTAACTAGTAAATCATAGCAGAAAGGAGCCAAAATCCAGACACTGTGATTGGTTATTTCATTACTCATAAGAAAAGTGCATTATCATTGGCTTGTAAGGGTTATAAAAGACCATTATGCCCCTCCCACCACCATTTTTTGCTTCTAACAAATAAGAAATAGAAAGAATAGAAAAGCAGAAAATACAGAAAGAAGGCAAGGGGAAGGAGGAATTTCATTAAACCCCCATTTGGCTAGATAATATTTTGAGATTATTGATAATTGGATTTTTTTTCCCTTTGTGTTTGCCCAGTCTCCTTTCACTCATTCTTAAAGTTAGTAAGCTCTGTGTGTCATTTCTTCACGGAAGAGCAGAAAGCAGAGGCAGCCATCAAGCCTCCGGATTTGTTTTTAAAAAGCTAAACTCATCTTTCTTTTTAGCTATGGTATAGAAAAGATTCAGGAGTGAACAACAAAGCAATTGAACACTACACACACATACAGGAGGGAGGGGTCTATGATTGCCAAGCAAGAAAGACGAAGGGCCCAAGGGCTCTTCTCCAGAGCAAAAGCACCGTAACTGGAGGAATAGCACTGAAATGCATCTAGGATGATCACAGGAACTGGGTCTCTGGTCTTGTCAAAGATGACAGCATCCTAAAGGTGAAATGCTAGTGTGTTCCAGGCACCACTGTTGGCTTAGCCATAGAAGATGTCCATAATACTCATGAAACTCTAAAGACTAGTGGTCCATACTGCCTTCCCCATTTTCTGGGTGACATGCAACCTTTTCCAGTTGTGATGTGAGTGGATCCAATGATAAAGGTTTAAAATTCACCACAGGCCATGCAAAAATTGGAGGCAAAAATCAATGTACATTATAGCAAATAAAGTTAGATTTCTTGCATTCATTAGTATAGAGAATGAGATTCACACCTGCTGCACTCACAAACAACCCGATATGATAAGCAGTACTATTTCTATTTTATACATTGGAAAATCTAAGCCAGAAGTTAAGTAACTTGTATAAGGTTATGCCATTAGTAAGTGATGGAACTGGGATTTGAAGACAGGGGAGTAGGTGACTCAAGGCAGCAGCCTGTGGTTTAGAAAAATAAAGGCAGGGGGGACAGCAAGCATTTCTTCAGGAAAGGGGAGAAAGTAGTGTTAAAGAAATCCAATGTTTAAAGGACTAAAGAAACTCTGAACGTAGGGAGGGAAAGTCCCAATTAGTGACCAGACGCCCCTAACAGCATGTGTTCGCCCTACCAGAGACCAGAACCATGTAGCAGAAGTTCTGTTATAACACAATGATAGCACCATACCCAGAAAGGCAGTTAGGATCTAGCTCCATCACCAAACCAAGGCCAATGGATGGAATTCTGGGTGCAAGCTGTCAGAGAGCTGCCTACCGTTCAACAGAGTTGCTTAATAAACATATTTTTAATGATGCCACAAATCAAAACATATTGATAGCAACAAGGAAGGAAATAATTTGATTTTCTAGAGGATGAAAGTAAAATCAAAAGGGAGTTTGCTTCAGCTTTGACTTAGTTTTGTAGCAAGACATGTGTTTAGTACATTGATTGACCAGAAGTCATTCATGTGCCACCTTAATAAGAAAAAGGTACTATCCCTCCTCCTCATGAGAAGAGGAGAGGAGAGGAGAGGAGAGGAGAGGAGAGGAGAGGAGAGGAGAGGAGAGGAGAGGAGAGGAGAGGAGAGAGAGGAGAGGAGAGGAAAGGAAAACCGCTTTCCATCACCAAGTCTTTTATCAAGTCCCAGAGACTTTCTTCAGATATTCATGACCTTTTAACTTTGTGCCCACACATATCACTGATATTCATAGGAGTGACCAGAAAAAGGTTAAACCACATTTAGTGAATTCTGTTAAGATAATAGTAATTCCAATGCATTACTGCACCTGTGTAAATTGGTAAAAATACATTTCTATAAAGCAAGCTGATACACACTTGTATCAAGAGGTTTTAAAAATGCTCACATTCTCTGACTCAGAATTTTATTTCTTGGAATCTAGCTTAGATTTTTTTTAAATGCTGCATTCATGGAGATTAACAACAGCATCATTTACAAATCAAAAATTGGCATTTAAATATTACATATTTAACCATAGGAAAACTAAATAATTCATTGTAATATTTCAGTGTTAATTAAAATTACAGATATAAAGTGCATGTAAAACATGGAAAGTTGTTCTTATAAAGTTCAGAGAAAAATCAGTGCAAAGTTTTTATTTACATTTTGATTACAACTATGCTAAAACTACGTATGTCTGTGAGAAAAGACTGGGAGAACATAAACTATCACTGCAAAATTCTAACTGTGATTATTTTATTTTTTTTCTGACTTTATTTATTTGGGGTGCCTCAATAGTTGAGTGTCTGCCTTTGGCTCAGGTCATGATCCCCAGGGTCCTGGGATCAAGTCCTGCATCAGGCTCTCCACATGGAACCTGCTTCTCCCTCTGCATCTCTCTCTCTCTATGTCTCTCATGAGTAAAAAAATAAAATCTTTTTTTAAAAAGACTTTATTTATTTTAGACACAGAGAGAGAGAAAGCATGAGTGATCATGCAAAAGTGTGGGAGAACAGAGGGAGAGGGAGAAGCAGATCCCTTGCTGAGCAGGGAACCCAACATAGGGACTCAGTGACCCCAGGATCATGACCCAGCTAAAGGCAGATGCTCAACAGATTGAGCTACCCAGGTGTCCCTAACCACGATTGTGTTTTTTATTTATTATTTTAAAAGATTTTATTCATTTATTTGAGAGAGAGAGAGAGAGAACAAACACATAAGAGGGAGAGGGATCAGAGGGAAAGGGAGAAGCAGACTCCCCACTGAGCAGGACTCTAGGATCATGACCCAAGCCAAAGGCAGATGCTTAACAAACTGAGGCACCCTCCCTATGATTGTTTTAAATGAGGATATGATACATGATTGGTTTTTCTCCTATATTATTTTCTCTTTTGAAAACTGAATAGATTTTAAGGTATTCTATTTCCTACAAGATATTTCAATTTTGACAGGCAATAAAGGCTTAAAGAAAACAAATTTAATAAAAACTAAATTTAATACTAATAACAATGCAGGTAAACATTTATTTTACAATGATTTTTATTTTTAAATATGCTACCTTTTCAGAATTTAAGGGATTGGGCAGCCCAGGTGGCTCAGCGGTTTAGTGCTGCTGTCAGCCCAGGGCCTGATCTTGGGGATCCAGGACAGAATTTAAGGGATTAATCTTAAGCTAACTGGGAAAATAAGATTATCTAGAATGACCATCACATATCCCACCTAATCAAATTTTTACTAAAAGGCAAAAAAGTCACCTGTCTCTACTATCTGTAATTGTTATGATCTTTAATTGCTATAAACATATGAACATATGTGTATAAAAACCTGGGGCTAACATAAATTTCATTTCTTATTTAGTATTCCTAGAATGGAAGCTGGATTCAAACATGTAAATATTACCTGAGGTCAAGATATGCAGAATAAAAATCTAATAGGAATTTTCTCCCAGACTTCCTTCAAATAATTAAATCTTTGGATACCCATGATAGCTGAGTTTTAAAGATCTTAAAATTGATCATTTGTAACCTAGAGATAGACATGGCCCTTCATTCTCATTCCCATTAAGATTTAAATGAATGGGCATCTGGGTGGCTCAGTTGGTTAAGAGTCTGCCTTTGGTTCAGGTCATGATCCCAGGGTGCTGGGATTGAGCCCCAACGTCGGATTCCCCACTCAGTGGGGAGTCTGCTTCTCCCTCTCCCTCTGCCCCTACCCTTCTCATTCTGTCTGTCTGTCTCTCTCTCTCATATAATTAAATAAAATCTTTAAAAAGAAAAATTTAAATGCATTTACTTCCTGGAAAGTTTTTACATTTTGGCAGTGAAGAAACTCTTACACCATAAAAATAAATCTTTAATACTACAGTTGCAGCAATCAGCCAATCCAGTGATGGGAGAATTTGGGGCTGAATGGAAGTTCTTTGGAATCCTGAAATTGTGTGCTGCAATCATTGATTTAATCTCTGCATAATGCTTCCGGCTGTTATTTGTTTTTACATAGCTATAGTTCACAGATCCACCACACATCAGCACAAACATGTCCAATGTTTGAGTCTGGAGCTTTTGGGAAACTTTTCTGATCTAACGTTACCAAGACTATAACCCCCCTTTGCGGAGCATTTGGAAAGGACTTTTTGTTTTATCCTTTCCAAATGCTCCGCAAAGGGGGGTTATAGTCTTGGTTGATAGTCTAGGTTGATAACTAATAAACATGACCTCATAATCATTGTTCAGCACATCTGCCTTCCTTCCCATTTCAGTAACATTATTATTAAAAGGCCCAATTCTTCACTTAGAAGATCTGCAAAAAAAGAAACCTGATAGACACTGCAAAGTAAGTGAGAGTTGGAGTAGTTTTTTTGTTTTGTTTTGTTTTGTTTTGTTTTTTCACTAGAGAATTGAGAACTGACCACATTGTGGGAACAATAGCTCCCTCCATACTCCTTCACTCTAGAGTGGCTAAGTACTTACACAAGGAAAATGATGACCTTCTTCAGTTCTTTGTTGGTTTTTGCAGTCTTCTACTTCAAACTGACTAGAGTAATAACCTCAGTAGAGTTTTCAATAAATAAAAGATTCACAAAAATTGAGAGAAAAGAAGGTTGAAATTATTGGCTAAAATAAGGTCTGGGTCTTATAATAATCGCCCTCTCCAGGATGGTACCAGGTCTGTATTCTATTACTACTGATAATTAGGAGTTCATTACATAAATAGTTTATGAGTTTGTCAAATGCTTTTATGGGTTTTGTGTGTGTGTGCGTGTGTGTGTGTGTGTATGCACACACACCCACATGTGCTGCCCAATTCTTATGTCCTCCTAGATAAAGATTATGTTTGTCTCACTTACTGTATTCAGTGCTATGGGAATTTCTGCAAATAAAGTCCAGATTTAGGATGATAATCATGATGATGAAGATGGTAATCTTCTATATTAATATTCCTCAAGAGTCCATAAGAACAGTCATACTTGCAGATGTACACTTTAAATGGCTTGAATGTTTCTCTACTCTCAGGAAGGGAGTTGTTTAGGATATATACCTTAGAGAAAAATAGCTGGGCTGTGGAGAGTGTACACCATATTCTTTTTTGACATCAACAAATTGATCTTCAGTTATGCCAATATACACATCCCAGAAAGTTTCTATTTCTCTATCCCCTCATCATTTGTTCTCAGACTTTTACATTTTTGCCAGTCTGATAAGAATGAAATGATGCCTTATTTTATTTGGCATTTTCCTGATTACTTCTGAGGTTGACTATCTATTCTTATACTATTGGCCATTTGTATTTCTGTGTGTGTGAATTGTCCTGATATATATATATATATATATATATATATATATATATATCTGCCCAATCCCCACTGGGTTGTTTGCCTATTATTTAAAAGTTGACTGGAAGAATTTTTACATATTCTTGACATTAGTATTTTGCTTTTATGATCTTGCAAAAATATTTTCCCAATATATTATGTTTTTTCCATTTATTGAGGTTTTTGTGATACAAAATTTTTATTTTAATGTAATCATTGAAACCACTCTCTTCTTTTCTTCCTTGTAATTTTCGTGTCTTGGGTAATTTCTTCCTATTCAGTGTCAAAAAAATACTTCTATGGGTTGTTTCTCTAAAGATGTTCAAGTTTTGCTTTTCCCACTTATGTCTATTATCCATCTAGATAAATTTTTATATATACTGTAGATTTAAGATCTAATTTATATTTTCCTTTATCAATGGCCAGTTTACTCTATAAAATTCATTAAATAGTCCATCTTTTTCTCACTCATTTGTAATGCCAGATCTGTCACAAAATGAGTTTCTATAAATGGATGGGTTTGTTTCTCAGTTCTCTCTCAGCCCATTGGCTTATTTATCTTCTTGTATATCAATACCACACTATTTCAATTATTTTCTGGTAGTGTAATTCTTGACTCATTTTTTTTTCTCAATTTTTATTGGTTATTTTGTGTCCTTTATTCTTCCATATACATTTTAAGGTCTTTTTGGTTCCACAAAAATCCCTTCTGGAATTTTGATAGGAATTACACTAATCTATTGATAAAATGTAGAATGGTTAATGTATTTGTTTTTTTGCTTTGTTTTGTTTTTTTGTTTTTAAGATTTTACTTATTTATTCATGAGAGACACAGAGAGAGAGAGAGGCAGAGACACAGACAGGCTCTATGCAGGAAGCCTGATATAGGACTCGATCCCGGAACTCCAGGATCACGCCCTGGGCTGAAGGCAGGCACCAAACCTCTGAGCCACCCAGGGATCCCGTTTGTTTTGTTTGTTTGTTTGTTTGTTTGTTTTTTCCTGATGTATTTGTAACACAGATTCTTCTTTGTATACTGCTCTATTTATCTAAGTCTTTTAAGTCTTAGAATAACGTTTTATTATTTTCTTAATAAAAGTCTTGCACATCCTTTGTTAGATACTTATGAGTTGCTTTATAGTTCCTGTTGCTTAGAATATCCAATTACCCTGATGTCATTGATATTGGTGACCAGCATGAAGCTCGATGGAATGTCAAGATAACCAAGCTCCTTGTGGATTATATTGTGATTTATAGCAGTTGACAAAGCTCTGGGGCAAGCCAGTGAATGTGTACCACACCTCATGTCTTTGCTACAGAGCCCTCTGGGTGAAAGCCCTCTAGTGGCTCCTCAGGCTTCACTATGCTATAATTTATCAAAGCTACCTGGTTATTTTTGGTAGTTCCCTCATTTCAAGGTTTGTTATTTTATAATTTGTGGCTGAAATGCCGGTATCTAAAGTCTTTGCAGCTCTTTCTATTGTCTATCCCTTCTGCCTGTGTCTGTCTGCCCATGATGCCTCAGCTAGGGGTCTGCCTCATTATTTTTTGACCAGGAGCTACTCATTTTCTTTACAGAATTATTTGTGGCAATCTTAAAACCTAGGATTAAGATTCAGTCTTGCAGGTAGGATTTAGTTTTGCTTCTGCACGGCTCCCTCAGTCTCTATTACTTGAATCTGTGGGGCCACTTTAAATCTACAGCTCGAAGTTTGTTTATTTGTTTTAATTATCAAAGTGATATGAGTATGGGCTGAAAATTCACGTGAGGAGCAAATTATTAATACAAATCCCAGATGAATTTTATTTCCACCCCCTGCTTTATAGGAAAAAAGCAACTTTTCCCAAGTATGGCAGGACAGACAGATTGATTTTTTTGTGCACTATTTCACCGTGAAGGCAGCCTTTTAATGTCTAAGCCTTAAGGACAGAGGACCTCCTAGTAGGCTCCCACCTTGAGAAGGCCTGGGCTATATTTTTAAAGTCCCATTGTAGAAATTAATGAAAACAAAAGTGCAAGTCACTGAGGTTTGAGAGATTATCTCAAAGCAAAAGCTGCTTCAAGACTCCCCTTATCTCTGGGGTTAGATTTTTGGCTTCATTAGTCTTGATTATATTTTCAGCTTTTTGATGCTTTTAAGAAAATGAAATTTAATTATTTCATATAGAAGTTTTAGGTTTTCTCCCAGTGGGAGGACCAATCTGAGTATAATCAGATATTTACTTAAATTTTTAACTTGCCCACTTTATTCAGCAAAATCTAATATTAGTCAACATCTTGATAATCTTCATAAATATTTACAAGGGATTTAGAATATTTGAATTCTTCTATTCCTTTATGTTTCTTCTTGTTGACTTCAGTTCTGTTTATACCTGTATTCGTTTTCTATTGCTGCTGTAACCAGCTATTGCTTATCACAAACTTAGCATCTTCAAACAATGCAGTTTTATTATCTTCTAGTTCTGTAAATCAGAAGCTCAACACAAGCTTCACTAAGCTAAAATAAAAGTGTTAGTAGGGCTGTGGCACCTGAGTGGCTCAGTGGGCTAAGTGTCTGCCTTCAGCTCAAGTCATGATCCTGGGGATGAGCCCCACATGGAGCTGTCTGCAGGGGAGCCTGCTTCTTCCTTTCCCACTGCCTGCTGCTTTCCCTGCTTGTACTCTCTTGTTGTCAAATAAATAAATAAAATCTTTTTTTTTTAAGGTGTTGGCAGGGCTTAATTCCTTTCTGGAGGCTCTAGAAGAGAATCTATTTCCTTATCTTTTCCAGCTTCTGGAAGTCACCCATATTTTTTGGCCCCTGTCTTCCTTCTTCTGTCATCAAAGCAGCTATGGCAGGTTATGTCCTCGTACCACATTTCTCTGTGACTCTTCTACCACTGATGTATATCTTTCTCTCACAGCACCTCAGAAAAGATCTCAGCTTTTAATGACCCATATTATTAGGTGAGGCCCACCTAAATAATCCAAGACAATCTCCTTATTTCAAGAACTTTAATTACACCTGCAAAGTCCCTTTTACTCTTAAGATAATATATTTACAGGTTCCTAGGTTTGGAGGGGGGGTGGCATTACTCTACCCAGTGAATCCCCCCACTCATTTTTTTTTTATTGTTACTCTTCTATTAGTAATACTCAATGCTTACTTAGGTTTACCCATATACTTTCAGGCTCATTGCTCATCATTATTTTTCCTTTTCTGCATTTTTTAGAGAGTGGGAGAGGGTACTTAAAAATGATTTTCTTAGAAAAGTATATATTTTACTAATTATCTTAGCAAAGTCCTATAAATGGTCTTTTTAATCTGTCTAAAGTTACCCTTGTCATCCTTTGCCTAAATAATGGCTTACCAGGCTATGGAATTCTAGGCTTATTCTTATTTTTCCTCCACATTATTAAGATTCTATTGTTGCTCATGAGAGGGGAGTTGTCAGTCCAGGTGAATTCCCTGGTATGTAATTACTTTCTACCACTGGAAGCTTTTAAGATTTTTCTCTTGTGTTTCATATTCATTAAATTTATTATTTATTATTATAGATGTAAATTCATTTGTATTTATCTGACTCAAGGTTGAGTATACCACATCAAGCTGAAGACTCACGTCTTTCCTCAATTTTGCAAACCTCCATTCTTTCATTCCTTCAAATACTCTCTCCTTATATTTATAATTTTCTTCTTTTAGAAACTTTAATAGGTGTATGTTGAAACTTACTCTTCTATTCTCAAATATTTTTATCTTCTTTTTCATATTTTCCATCTCTTTTACTCTCTGTCTCTCTTAAGTTGCATCTAGTCTTTAATACTTTGAATACACTAATTCCTAACGCCTTGAATTACAGTATATTTTGATTTTAAACACTAAATCTCATATTACAGTATATTTTGATTTTAAATACTAAATCTCATATTTTAAATACTAAATCTCATATGTCTACATAGAAACTTTATTTGTTAACCTTCGTTAACGCCGTAGGCGGCAGGGCAAGGAGGTCAGACCTGACACCCAGTACACCGGCCGCAAGCGCAGGCACCGCTTCTAGGTGGTTTGCTTAGGCTGCACACGGTTATTACAGGCGAGAAGTTTTCTCTGTTGAAGTGCCTACATCCGTCAGCTGACAAAAATATTGTTTTAGAAAAGTTTTCATGTTCTAACAGTTTCTCTTCACTTAACAAAGGTTTCAATAGCATCTTATTTTGTTCTAAAAGCAATAAACCACTTCCTGTGGGGGGGGAAAAAACAGATAGGGAACTCACTAGTTTAACTCACTCTCCATTCCTTTTTTTTTTTTTTTAAAGATTTTATTTATTTATCCATGAGACACACACACAGAGAGAGAGGCAGAGACACAGGCAGAGGGAGAAGCAGGCTCCATGCAGGAACCCGACGTGGGACTCGATCCCGGGTCTCCAGGACCAGGCCTCGGGCTGAAGGCAACGCTAAACCGCTGGCCACCTGGGCTGCCCTCCATTCCTTTTTTAAGCCATATTTACTCAAACCAAAGAACTCATTGAATATTTATGGTCAATGCAGTCTAATCTCTAGTTTGCTAATGCATGTTCCTTCCCACCAATTAAGTTGTATGCTCAAGAGTGTTCATCATCAAAACTCTTATGCCCAATATTTAACCATGTATGTAAGTAAATTAAAAACCAATAAATAAGTGAAACATGAATGTGATGAGAAAATTGCTTATTCTCTGAAAGCTAATTTAAATCTTTGAAAGATCTGAAAAAAAGCAAGTTGCAAATACTAGATACATGCAAATAATTGTTAAAGAAATGGAAACCATAAAAATCTAGGATGCTTCTGTCCTGAAATCATTTGTAATTTTCTTTAAATTTCACTCAGCTATTAATAAGAGCTCTGACTGGAAACTGGGAGTCTAGATAAAGCATTATTGATAAAGTATCTACAAGTAAAACCATGGGAACTCCATTCAGCTCAACCCAAAGGCCTTAACTCTCCATGTAAAGATTGGCAAATGAATGTATATTAAATTAAACAAGACTTTTATCGCATAGATATTTATGAATTGTGATTTAATCTAACTTTTTAAATTAATCAAACAGTCTTTGGTGTTATAATTCTTCTGTTTGTGGCATCTGCTGACTCTCTCATGGTGGAGCATCTATGTGTGTGTGTGTGTGTGTGTGTGTGTGTGTGTGTGTGTGTCTGGTATGTCCTAAGTCATGGAAAGAATACTGTAGAGTAGTACATTAGCCTCTCCTGAAGTACTAAATATGCCATGAGTTCCAAATAAGCTTTTATTTTATAAAAGCTTGGACTTCCCACATCACAGCAATATCATTCTGCAGTTAAGAGAAGAAGCTGAGTGAAAGAATTCCAAACGCTGCATGCTGAACCTAAGAAACATTTCTAGCAGTTGAGGTCCAACAAAAAGGATTTTAAAAGATTCAATAAACTAAAATCTCAATAGATAGGAAGATGATAAATAGATTATCTGTAAAGTACAGTTGTAAGTGTTACAGATAAACAACAGTGAATATCCTACATTTCAGAAGCAATGGACATGATCAACACACATACCTGCTTAATAAAGAAAAACCATCACATTTATTAATTTTATTAAAGTAGTTGAGCTCTATGAAACAAAAGCATTTATTTAATATGCTCCTTTCCCAACCAGTAGCATAACATAACATTATTAAAATGTGTAGACTTGCATCATATGACACGATGTGGTCACAATATCTTCTTTAAGACAACGGAATTTGCAATATACTTGCCAAGTATTTCTAGAAGGATTTGCATAACTGGGTCCATATACCTTTCATGACAAGAAGTTCATAATTGAGCACTTTTACATGCTAATTAAAGCATTCTTGATTGTTTAGAATCTACAGGAAAATATGGGAATTGTTCCAATGACAGTCATAGGCTCTTATGCCATCAGAGCCATTTGCTATGCTTCTCCTGCTCTGCTCTATATTGCAGGATTGGAGGCGAGGGAAAATGCAGCAGGGCAGTTGCCCTACTGGTCCTTGCAAGCCATGTTCCTAGCATCATAAAAACTGGTTGCCAAAGGGATTTGCCCAATGAGAAGCATAACCACACACTAGACAGCAGAAGGAATAATTTAGAACCTTTCTTTTTGTCTTTTCAACCTCTGGTGGCAACTCTGCAATGGCTGTAATGTTGGCTCATGACCCTTGCCATCAACATCATCAATATGATGTTCTTCCTTCCTTCCTTTCTTCCTTCCTTCCTTCCTTCCTTCCTTCCTTCCTTCCTTCCTTCCTTCCTTCCTTCTTTCCTTCCTTCCTTCCTTCCGTCTTCTGTCTATGAATGGTAATGACTTCTTGCAAGTGCTAAAATTTGTTTACCTCACCGTCCTGTTTAAATGATCAGATTCTCCATCACCTATGTGATCAAGCTGTACATTAAATCCCCTCTGTTGTAAATAGTCCAATTTTTTTTCTTCTGGTTGGTTCACGATTGAAGCAAGGATTATATTACAGTACCTAAATTCTAGAGTTTAAAAATATTTTTTATTGAGGCCTGACTTGGATATTTGTGTAAACTCTTACTGTATCTATGGGCTAGGAAACAATATTTAGTTTAGCTCTTAATATTATGTTCTTTTTTAAAAAAAGAATTTATTTTCTTATTTGAGAGAAAGAGAGAGCACAAGCGGGGCGGGGGGAGGAGGCAGAGGGAGAAGGAGAAGCAGACTCACGGCTGAAGAGGGAGCCTGACATGGGGCTCTATCCCAGGACCCTGAGATCATGACCTGAGCAGAAGGCAGATGTCTAACCAACTGAGCCACCTAGGTGCCCCTATATACAAATTTTTAAAATATGCTCTTTGGGTTGTTTATTCATCAATTCATAGTATCCTACAGACTGTCATTTGGATTATAATTGAGGTTAAAAGATAATTAATTAGGTTGAATAGCTAGTCAGATAACTAAAATTTTTGAAGTTAAATGAAATGATACATACTTAACTACCGAGCTGATCACCTATGTTGTGATGCTGTTTATACGGTAGATGCTAAAACTTAATTTCTGATATTAGTATCAGTTGATATAAGCCAATTGAATAAATTGATATACACATTCTTTCCTCTTCCTCTATGCCACATGTCATTGTCTAAATGACACCATTCCATAAAGCCAGTTCTATCAGATATATATGATATGAGGAGGGAAAAAATGTGTAACTGAGTTCCACAATAATCCAATGTCATCCTTTATTTTATATTTTCTCTTTTTAATTTTACCAGAGTTGCTAAGATAGTGAAATCAATGGTTTGAAATTGTTTCTTCTTTCATGTCTTCTACAAAATCTGTGATGGAGATACTAATGAAAATGTAAAATACTAAAGCCCTATCTCATGAGGAATAAAAAAAAAAACAGAAAGGGAATAACCTCTAGGCTTTTGAATTATGAGGTGCTGACTGTAAACACTTGCCCAGACCCATCAAGCTGCTCTGGGTTCATCCCTTGACAAAAGCTTCAAGGCCATTTGCTGAGGGTTGGAGAATTTAATTTCTGTACTTAAGATTTAAACATTGTTTTCAAGAGTTCTGGGACAAAAATCAAAATGTCCCCATGTTCATATACCCAAGAGAAACTATACTGACATAAGAAAAATGAATATCAAATGACATCTTGGCCATTTAAAACATTTCATCCTTTAAAAATGGAAATATTTGATAAAAAAGAAGCGACTTTGATGCTGTGCTGATCACAGGGGGAAAGTATGGTTATTTTTGGATGTCTCCCTAAATAATAGTATAATAAGGACACCTAACCTTTGACTCACTGAAGCAGAGCCTATTCCCTGTGGAAAAGCACATTTTAGAGCAATGACATACCAAAATGGAGAAAACAATTAGCTGTTTGTTCTTCTGCCATCTAGAAATAGCTAGTTGGGCAGCCACATGAAGTAGAGTCCGGGGTAGATAAAGACGAGGAGAGCAGTATTATCTGGCAGCCTGGTCTCTAAACCAAAAGTGATAACAATATTGGTCATGTCATCATATAATTACCCTGGGAGATGGGTCATCTGAATTAATCAGTGCAGAAGTAAAGTATTTACATATCTGTGGATGCGAATTCTCTGACCCAGCTATCTCACCCTGTCCCAATATATCTGGAGAGTGGCCAAGTGTCCATTTCACTCTGAAACATGTTGATGTAGCCATGGATGATATTTTCCTTCCCACAAGTGAGATTTAGCAATGCCTAGAGGAATGATCTCAGCAAGTCTTAAAACTCCTGAACCCAGCACTGCTTATTAGTCAATTAAGCTGAGTATCTTTCAGGCTTTTGTTCAAATAAAGACATCGTGAAGAAGACATATAATATAAGGCTTATATTAAAGCCCAATATTATGTGCTGCCCTGATATCTGGTGCAATCCTCAGGCCTAATCCCAAATTCCGCCCTGCTCTCCATTCCTGTGGATGAGATTGCCTAGGATGAGATTATCAAGGAGACCAGGCAGAGAGCCTGCTTATTTCTGAGTAGCGGCTTCAATTTCCTCCCAGTTTGAGGAATTATTCAAACAAGTAAATCACCTCCTCCTGTGGAATCAGACCCCTTACCTTCTTGAAACTTCTGCAGCCCTTGGTTTATCATTCTGCTCCCAAGTGCATCCCTCACGCAGCCCCTTCATGACATGTGATGTCCTCTTGCGCAGGGGTCTGAGTATATGTGACTAACAAACCACTGTTGATCGCATCTGTCCAGTTTCAGGTGTTGTGTGTTTGGCCATCCCCATCACCCCAGGGCAGGAATCCCTCCCTCACCAACAGGGGGAAGAAGCTGTGATTAAAACAGAGAGTCACAATTAACATTCTTTTGAGCTAATGAAAACTGTCCAGTGTTGAGGTTGTATTCTGGATATAAGACTCAGTTTCTATCTAATCTGATAAGAAACTTGCTATCCTAACTCTCTGAAGTTCCATCTTCCTAGTTTATGGTAATAATGTGCCACTATTACCACTACTACCATATATTTATTTATGTCAGACAAATGCATCATTCTATTTAATCCTTTAATCCCCCATTTTACAGCTAAGGAAGCCGAGGCATAGAAGGTTAAAATAGTTTGCACATGGTCAGAGTGTTAGTGGCAAAGTCAAGAGTACATCTAACTTGTTTTGCTTGTTTTTCTTTCACCTTCAGAGTTTCTGAGTTTAACCACAAGATTATACCACCACCATCATTACTGTAATCAATGTAATTATCAATGAACGTCCCTTGGAGCCTCCAAATCATGATTAGAACTCACAAAGACGTGGGGCTCCTGGATGGCTCAGTTGGTTGCAATCGACTCTTGATTTGGGCTCAGGTCATGATCTCAGGGTCCTGGGAAAAAGCTCCCCGACAGGCTCTGTGCTCAGCGGGAAATTGCTTGTCCCTCTAGCCTCACCCCCCAACTCATGGGCACCCACGGGCAAGCACACGTGTGATCTCTCTGTCTCTCTCTCAAATAAATAAATTAAATTATTTTTAAAAAGACAGAAATCACAACAAAAAAAAATGAATTCACAGGGGTTGCTTAGAAACCACTAGTAAATGGTAAACCATTTTAATTCAATTGAATTAATGAATACTTATGCTGTGACAAAATACTGAGCGCAATATATGGTTGTTAAATTTAATTATTAATTTCTTATTAAAGTGCACTTATGTCTAGAGTTGGAAGGATATGCTACCAATCAAGTAAAACCTCTAAGCAGAGTCAATAAATATATGTAGAATGAAAGGGCAAAACTAGCATTGTTTTACAATGTACAAACTACTATTTAAATGGCTAAAAGTGCTCTAAAGTTTATATTGAAAATATTATGAAATAAGAAGATAAAAATACAAAAAGTTAAAGATTAAAGGAAAAAATTCATGTCATATTTAGTCCCTAACATATTTCTAAGATGATTCTAATTTTAAAACATTTTCTCTAGAGACTCTTGAATTCCCCATCTCAGAGTTTTATTTGGAATTTGAACTTTGTAACAAAGAGAATTTTCTTTCATAGAGTCAGCAATTTAGAAAACAAAGTAAATGTTATTGCTTAGATGGACTGGCTTATTTCACATGGAACCAGTCAAATGGAGAATGGAAACTTTTGCTTTTTCACTTTTATAGATGAAAGATGCACCATGGAAAAGTGTGCCAGCTATATTTTTGGGTCCACATACCTCATTGTCGTCATCACTTTTCCAACAGCTTCTGAACTGGAATCTAGCCGCTTCTTTTTGATACAGTCTACATTTATTTGTATTTTTAGAGGAGAAATGTCGAGGTGTTTTGTAGGGTATGCATTAATAACTAAATAATACAGGTGTGTGTTTGCCCACTTGTTGCCTGGTTGGTTTCATAGCTTTCTTGACCATGTGGTTTCCACATCCCTAAGACTGTGTTGCAGTTCAGATTAGAGGGTTTCCTTTACTTCATGTATGACTAGGTCACACACATTAGGCAATTCTTGTGTGCAAAACGATTTTCAAGATATATAACAACCAGTACAACACCAGTATCCACTAAACAGAAAGGACAATGGAGCAGAGTCCTGGGCCATTAACTCTTTATTTGCTGGATTATAAGGAGGTCCAATGGATCCCAAGGGGAAAGACGGGAGTTACATGTGGGAAGCATGGGGCAGTGGATGTTTTCCATCTGGTTCAGAATTACTTCAGTATTTTAATAAAAAATGTAGCTAGACATGTGTATTCTTAGTGCAAAGCATCCCTAAAATGTGTGTATAACATATAATATGATAAATATAATATAATATAATAAATATAATATATAATATAAGCATGTATTCATAAAAGACTTGAAGTGGTTTTTCATGTGTCTGGACTTCCCCCTCACCACCACCACTTACAAAGGAAAAGTCTCCTGTGACCACAAGATCTTATCTCAATTAGTTGTACCCCAGAACTCTTCAGTGAGCCACACTGACAAATGAGTACTGATGAGGGAATTTATCCAAGATGGTTTTAAAAGTTAATAGGAAGAAAATTTTAAATGTTTTGATGTGGCTCCTTTTGGAAGAGACCTTTTTGGGATAAGAACAGTGAATTAGAAAAAAACTATCAATGTTCTTTTCATCTTCATCATAATTGATTCTACCTGTGATCATTTTGGGTCCGGTTTCCTATACATATTTGTAATATGGGTTTCATTTCCATAAAATGGGAACATAATAAATATAGGATTTACTAACGATTGTTTTATGTGGCTGCCAATCTGCCAAGTAGCATTCTTAATTATTGCCAGGAAACTAGGCATTTTCCAAACATATGTTTTGGATTTAAGACTAATATGTCATGTCAGCCCTCTCTACTGGACTGATGGGAGCCCAGTGGGACTTCAGAGTGTCTGCTTTGGAGGGTGACTTTTTGGGGTTAGATAAAAGCACTAATAGGAGGAGATAGAGCAAAGCAACAAAAGCTTCTGAAAGCAAATCCTACAAAGAAACACATCAAAGAGTTATGTTTTCATTATAAACTGATATTTTCGCTAGATGAGGATAGAGTTCGATCTTCCTCTAGAAGCCATGGAATAAAGGAAACCAGACCCTAACTTACATTAATGAACCTAATTGCAAGGCTCTTGTCTTCTTTGAACAACATAACCAGGAGTTTTGCCTCAAAATTAAGAAAAAAAAGAAGAAAGAAAGAAAAGTATATGTGGCTTTTCATTAGCCTGTGCAAACCTGGTATGTTCCATCAAAGAATTTATTCCATGACTTGGAAAAAAAGGAAACTGAAAATCAAAAGGATCTGGTCCAAATGAGCTATATCTTTTAATGTATCCCTCAAAAATATTTTTCAATCCATGGAAATACCTTTCTGTGGTTTTAGTTTGTTCATCCAACACATGCTTTACTTGTAATCCACAGTTTCCTGATCTTGGCCAAAGAGCTAACATACCTGTTAGATGCACAAGTGAACATGAAACAATTTATTATTGATGTGAAAGCATATCTTGTTGTTCTCAATTGTTTTTTTTTTAGAAAAATATATTTAGTATGGAATACCTCCATTCTGTCTTTAGATATTCAAGTGCTATTTCTATAGGGCTTAGAAGAGGTGCTACTTTTTCTCTAATTTTCTCAGCTAGTTGGGTAATTTTCAATTGAATTTAATAATGACTTACCAGTCTACGTATATTTACTGTTCTTTTAAACATAAGTATTATTACTAATTTAGAGAACTTTGCATGCAGATCTGTTTCATTTCAGTATTTGGCTAAAGTGGGAACTGTGTAAGCACTTAATGTGGCAATGACTTTACTATTTAAAATATAAGGAAACATCAACAGCTATAGATGACTATGCATGTCTAAAGAGAAGAACTGTTACTGTAGAAGAGCTTTAAGGCTCCAGCCCAAGTAAAAGCTTTAGAATTCAGCATTGTCTTGTCTTGTCATTTGTCTCCTATATACTATTGTCAACGTATTGAGCTGAAAATTAGGATTCATCAGTTTGACGAATTACGTTTAACATCCTAGGCTTAAATTTAATAAATTTAATAAGAGATCATTTAATAAATAGTGTGTGACATGATTGATGATGATATAAGTAGGACACTGTGTTTTACACCTCTGGAGACAAGTTTTGGGTTGAGAAATGTCAGAGGAAAATTAACATTTTATTGCATATTTCTTTCTTAACTGAGACATTATAACTGGAAAAAGAATTGCATGGTAAATATGTATCAACAAAATGAAGGAATTTCAAAAATCCTCAGATGACCACAACCATTATGACTTTGTTTTCTTCCTCCTCCTCCACCTCCTCCTCCATCATCTTTCTCTTATTCCTTTCTCTCTCTTTCTCCTTCTTCTCCCTTATCTTAGAGTTCTGGGATAGTTTATAAAAGGGTTTAGAAAATAAATCTCCTCAAATTAAAATTTTTGCAAATAAAACAGCCCATCTGCTAATCTGCCCAGGGAATTTGGCAGAACCCTGGGGGCAGGTGTCGTTACTTTTCTCAGGTGTTATTTGCAAACAGCAGCAGAGGAGGAAAGCTAGCTCCTCCTCTAAGGCACAGTCTCACATCTTGCCTTGTGATAGCATTTCCAACATTTTTTATTTTATTTATTTTTTTTGTAGCTTCAAGTTTTTATTTATATTCTAGATAGGCAACATACAGTGCAATATTAGTTTCAGGTGTAGAATTAAATGATTCATCACTTATATACAACACCCAATGCTCATCACAAGTGCCTTCCTTAATATCCATCACCTATTTAGTCCATCCCCTGCCCACTTGCCCTCCAGCAACCCTCAGTTTGTTCTCTATAATTAAGTGTATTTTATGGTTTGCCTCTCTTTTTTTTTCTCCCTGTGTTCATTTTATTTTGTTTCTTAAATATGACATATGAGTGAAATCATATGGTATTTGTCTTTCTCTGACTGATTTCGCTTAGTGTAATACTCTCTAGTTCATCCATATTGCAAATGGCAAGATTTCATTCTTTTTTATGGCTGAGTAGTATTCCATATATATATATATATATATATATATATATATATATATATATATATATTACATGTTGTTTATCTGGAAGAAATGGATGAATTCCTAGAAACATATAAACTACCAAAACTGAAACAGAAAAAAATAGAAAACTTGAACAGACCAATAACTAGCAAAGGAATTGTATCAGTAATAAAAAATCTCCCAATAAACAAGCCCTGGACCAGATGGCTTCCCAGGGGGAATTCTACCAAAGGTTTATTTACTTTTTAAAAGAGTTTATTTATTCATTCATGAGATATACACAGAGAGAGAGAGAGAGAGAGAGAGAGAGAGAGAGGCAGAGACACAGGCAGAGGGAGAAGCAGGCTCCATGCAGGGAGCCTGATGTGGGACTCGATTCTGGGTCTCCAGGATCACTCCTTGGGCCAAAGGCAGGCACTAAACCGCTGAGCCACCCGGGCTGCCCTCCACCAAATGTTTAAAGAAGAGTTAATATCTATTCTCAAACTGATACAAAAAATAGAAATGGAAGGAAAACTTCCAAACTCATTCTATGAGGCCAGCATTACCTTGATTCCCAAACCAAAGATCTCACTAAAAAGGAGAGTTACAGGCCAATATCTCTGATGAATCTGGATGCAAAAATTCTCAACAAAAACTAGCAAATCAAATCCAACAGTACATTAAAAAAATCATTCACCACGATCATGTGCGATTTATTCCTGGGCTGCAAGGGTGGTTCAATATTAACAAATCAATCAATGTGATACACCACATTAATAAAAGAAAGGATAAGAACCATATGATCCTCTCCACAGATGCAGAAAAAGCAGTTGCGCAAAGAACAGTGTCTGTTCATGATAAAAACCTTTAACACAGTAGGAATAGAGGGAACATACTTCAACATCATAAAGTTCATATACAAAAGACCCACAGCTAATACCATGTCAATGGGGAAAAACAGAGTTTTCCCCTAAGGTCAGGAACAAGACAGGGATGTCCACTCTCACCACTATTATTTAACATAGTACTGGAATTTCTAGTCTTAGCAACCAGACACCAAATATGTTTTTGTTAGCAGAGCCAAGATCTCTCCATACCTAAATCAGAGAAAGAGACTTCTGACGAAACAATTTTAGGAAATACTACATGAAGAAAGTGAAATTGCTGTGTTTTTTTTTATTTGTTTGTTGGCTTATTTGTTGCTAAACAGTAAGACCTTTCTTTAGCATGTGTGGATACCTCTTTGAATTAATGAACTATTTAGAATTGTCACAAACCCAAATGAAAAGAACATAGGCTTCGTGGGGTTTCCATCTGAGTGTGAATCTGTCCAGACCCTGAGGAGTTTTCTTAACCTTTCCCATCCTTTGCTTTTTAATATGTAAAATGAACATGGCAGTAGCTTCCTAGCATCACCAGGAACAGCAAACATGAGAGTGCATGCAAAGTGCTAGCACAGTGTCTGGCACTTGGGCAGCCTTCAATAAATGGTTGTGATGATTCTGATGAATACTAGCCCTTGCAATGCCAATCAATCTGTAGGCACTAGGCAGCAGCATTACTTCATAGCCTTGTTGCCTGGCTACCTTGGCAGAGGAGTATTTTCAGTTTAAAAGAAAACTGTCAGGGATGACAGATTTTTCTCTCACCAGATTTATCTCCCTCAGACTTTGTCAACTTTTACCCAATATGGGCCATGGATCTGAGCTAAATTATCATGTGATTAAAATGTCCAGAATCAAAAATTCCTTCAACCCCAGAATCTGGAGATAGCGAGGATTTTCAGGGGAATTTGGCTGAATTTCAGAGTTTTTTTACATTGATTTTGAACACTTCCTCTTGTCCAAAAGTCACAAGCAATTGAAGCTTAGATTGATCATCTGGATTGCATCATCTGACATTTGTTTGTATTTGTGCATTTTGTAGTATGAACTCTTTTCATCGTGGTTAAGTATAAATTCCATGGAAATTTTAAAATTTATATTATAGCAGCAACACTAAATTCTCTAATAGCATTTACCTAAAATTCATTCTCTTAGCTATTAAAAATTATTTATTTTGTTATTCATTCGGTCATTCATTTCTACCCAGACAATTCTCTATTACTTTATCTGGAATATCTATTTACCTATTTATCTATATATCTATTTATCTCTGCCTAGGAAACTCTTACCCCTCCTCAGCTCTCTTTCCCCCCAGAAGTCTATAATAACTTCTCCAGCCAGGGATAATCCTTTTATATCCCTCTCACTGCAACCTTCAAGGCATGTGTTACCCACTGCCTTGGAAAGTAGTTTTGTGTATTATTTAGATTTTACATCTGCCCCAAACACCATAAGTTGCTTGAAGACAGGACCCTCTTTATCTTTGTGTTCTCCACAGTTCAGTGACTTGTACATAATTGGTTCTCAAGAAATGTTCAGACACTTTTGTGGTGACCGAAAGATTAGATAGTTACTGATAGCAAAGTTTTTTTTAAAATGCTGTATTATTTCTGCCATGTTCCAAAAGTAAAGATAAAGAAAAATATCCCCCAAGTAATGTAGAAATTATAGATAGGTTCTTTTACAAAGTAGAGAGAGAGAGAGGTGAAAACATGTAGTCCAACTCTTTCTCCTCTTCCTCCATGAATGCAGTTTGGAATTATCTTGATGTGTCCTTAACAGATCATCAGACATCAGAGAATCCCTGGATGGAGATGAGTCACAAAATAAAAGCAGAAATATTTCTTTCCCTCCACTTTTGAAAAAATACCTAACTTTTAAAAGAGTCACTGTTTTGTATTCATTTTTCAGATCTTTTTCCATAATCAAAAGTTATATAGAATTGAGCTCCATGGGTGAATGGCTCCAGGAATTTTGAAAATAATGAAAATAAAATGAAGAGATTTTTGAAGATCAAAAATTAAACAAAAACAAACAAAAAGCCCATTAGCAATTCTAAAGCTCACTATTGTCACCTTAAAATATGATTTCTGAGTTCAACACAAGCAAAATGACTCCTGCAGAATGACGACAAGAAGCAGCAAAGTATACCCTGTACTGTCACCATTTGGGATGGGTAAGAGAGGCATCCTGGCCTATCTCCGTATAGGGGCACGGAAACAGAGAAAACAGGGCCACAGATGTTTGACTTTCAATCAATTAGAGCATGAAACACAAAGTACCAAATAAGAATAGATTGAGATAGAAAATATCAGCAGAAAAGTGAATCTAGGAATTTTGTGTATTTAAATTCAACTAAATGTGATCAAAACAATTAACTGGGGTTAAACTGAATACTCAGCAACCAGGATAGGTTTAGAACAATCATTTTACTTACAAAAGAAACAATTGGTGCTATTCAGGAAAATGAAACATTTGAGTACACTCTAGAAGAAGAGTTTATCACCCCTAACCCCTGAAAACCTTTCAGAAAAAAATAAACCAGCCTTTCTGAGTATGGCTTGGACAGCTGCCCACCCTGCCAGATTCCATGGATGATGGCACAACTCATTCCCAAGACAGGCTTGGTCAGGGGAGTGGGAAGATGCTCCAAAAGCCATACTGATGCAATGACTTCCTTAAAAATGAAGAAGAGTATATTCTTGAAGAGAATACATCCACAGGGAATATAAAAACTGATTTGACATTTATCAGTAGCTTCAAGATCAAAAAATCAAAATAAACACTGAGAGCAAATGGAAGGCGGAAGCATGGGACATTGAAGAAGGAAGGATAACTCTTAGGGAAGGCCATTCCTGAAAACCCTGATGGAAATCTATTAAGTGGAAGAAGTTGAAGTATGAAGAATCATCTTTTTTTTTTTCTTTTTGTAGCTTATGTTACTCATTAAGATCAAAGAGAGCCAACTTACCCTGAAAAATGCCGTTTCTTCGGCACACAAATGAATGAATCAATGAACATAACATTTATTGAACACCTGATTTGGGCCAAGCCCTGGACTAGACACTTTCAAAATTATTACCTCATTTAATTCTCACAACAATTCTGTCAGTTAAGAATTATATGTGTAATTACATAAGTAAGAAAACAGACTTATAAAGGTTAGATAAGGAGCTCAAGGATACACTGCTAATATGGAGTAGGGCCAGATTTCCAGCCTACATCTTGATTCCAAGCTGAGATTTTTGTTCAATAGGAAAATCACTGCTTCTCTTTTTAAAAATGAATCACTGTTGTTGGCAAAATTGTGCTTTGGGTGGACAGATGATTCAAAAACTTGTCCAAAGAAGTTCTGGAGCCACCTTGAGACTTTCAGAATCAATCATCAAAATGGAAACAGTTTAATGACAGTCTGGGCAATTACCCCATTATGCCCAACAAACCGGGGAGAATGAGCCTTCAGCTTGACTCATGTATTTAACTGTTGTTTCAGGAGAGGCCTGAAAGGAAAAGAGGTTATGTCAATTGTGTTTTAACAGAGTGACTAAGTTGTGAGCATTTCCAAAAAAATATTTTTTTCTTCAGCATTTAGTTTTACTGGCTTTGGAGACAATGACTCAGGCATCTCTTTGTTGCTCTACTCTCTAATTAGCAAGTTCTAAAGAGATCACCTTCAGAAAGGGAGGAAAAATGCCTTGATTTTGTTCAAAACCTCACTCCAGTCATTCCCCCAAATGAACTTCTAGAAATGCTATCAAGCCATTAACGTAACTTGATGAAAGGAGAAAGTACACTGCCTGTTACAACAAGCTTCTCTAGAAGCACAAGGCCAGCCCTCTGACACTATCTTTCAAAGGCCTCCAAGGTTTTCAGACACCCATTTAATCAAACACCTATTTACTCCGTGACCCTCTGGAGTACCAGTCAAGTGCTAGTGGGTTGTAAGATACACAGTTTTATCACCACTTTCCTAACGTGAAGGGAACCTAAACCAGACATGTAGGGGTGGGGAGAGAAGGACAGGAGGGGAAAAGGTGAAAACAATTTTTCCAAACTGGCCTAAGGCAAGAGTTGGGCTGTGCAATTGCTTTAGTCTGAAAACATTATGAAAAAAAACCACCATCTGTTTTATGGGCTTTTGGAAGAAAGTGCCTCAATACTCTGCAGCCCCTGGAGCAGAAAAGCAATCCTGCATGAGGACCAGGAGTCCGGGATGCCAGCCTGAGAGCCACACTGCTGAGCTGGAGCATTCAGGCGGCCTCATTTTCATAGTCCCGAGAGCGATGGACTGCAAGGGCATTTAGGTTTCATCATCACCGAGGTGTTTTCAACAGAGTAAAAATTCCTGATTACAGAGGAATGTGATGAGGCTTGTGTTACACAGTTATCAAAAACTTCGAACACTTTAAGAGATGGGGTGCTAAACGTTACCCGCCGGCAGTGTGGGATGATCGTACTAATGAGTAACCTCTCTTTAGAGCAATAAATGAGATGCTGTATGAGAAACAAAAAGAAGCAAAAACCATGTCTGCTGGAGTGATCTGGTTTATGGTCAGTCATTTTGCCCAGTCAGTCCCAGAGGTCTTGTTCTCAGTCTGTAGAAATGGCCTCTTTTCTCCTTACTTCAAGGAGGTGTCAGGCTGACCCAGCTGTCTTCACAAAAGTCTGAGGGTGGTGTTGCCCCCTCAGAGATGGGGAACGATGATGAGAAGAAGGTTTGGAGGGTTCCATAAACAGGCTGGCAAGAAGCCCACATGGAGCTGCAGGGTAGACAGCAGAGTGTGGGTCTAGATCTCCATAGAGGTTGATGAATGACTAGATAGTATAAGATCTGAAATGTCTGCTGGAATTATTACTTGGCACTAAAGACCCTGACCAAAGAAGTTTTACTAGAAATGGTGGTTTGACAAAACTGACAAGGTATGGTAACTGAAGTCAATTATGACTTCATTATTTGCAAAAAGATTCAAGATGAGACGCAATTGTTTTAAAGAATAAGGGAAGAAAACTAAACTCTCTTTTCTATACTTGTCCATTTTCAAAGACTGGGGTAAATTACGTTCATATTTCTTATCTTTTTTTGTAACACATTTTCAGTCCAACCAATTTATTTTGCAGGTAATTCTAAACTTTAAAGGTGAGGCCTATAATGATTTAAACTGCATTCTAATGTTTTATTCCCTGTTACATTGCTATATAATTGCTGCCTTGCTGCTTATATGGAAGTTATACCTTCCAGATTTGAGGGCCAGGTTATTGGCTTCCGTCTATTTACTGGGATTTTAAACTCAAATACAGGGCCAGGCATGTACCTAAGTGGTTTAAGTAAGCATACTCAGGGAAGTCGTGGGAACTGTGATGCTAGCTAGCACTCTCATGCCCATCGAAAGGGGGCAACCGATTCTCAGCTTCAGCTATTTGCTGTCACCATGCTGAGGTGTGGGCCTCTCTCAATGACCAGATCTCTCCTTTTGAAAAGGAGCCAGATACTTGCATTTTCACATGAACTCTCTTGATTTTGAAGGTCTTTGCAACTAAATATATATATTTTAAACCCTCACCAGGAAAAAGAAACAAACTTCTCATTCTCCTTCAGAGCTCGACTTAGTCACTTCTCTAGTGAAGCCTTTCCCCACCTCCATGAATATAAACCTCATAACACCTGGACTATGCCATCACAGCATATATCTACATCATAATTATCTGATTGCTTATAAAATTTTGATATGTCTCTCTTCCCCTTTAACAGTAAGGCCCCTAAGGGCAGGAAATATCTTTCCTACTTACAAACATATTACCATATTCCCATGTGCCTGATACATAGTGAGTGTTCCTATATTGAATAAAGGAATAGATGACTGTTACCTGCCTGTCAGATCGAAACCTTAAGTGGAGATTATGATGACTTGAAGCACACTGTTTTTAGAGGTCCAAAATAGCAATAGAAACATGCAGGGTAAATTATAACTCCAGGCACTAGGCCATAGTAACCAGTAAGTCCATTTATAAGAATAACTAGGAAGATGATCATAATCCCATACAGTGTGCCTCAAATTAAAATAGTTATGTTCAGGGCACCTGCCCAACTCAGTTGGAAGATCATGTAACTCTTGATTTCAGAGTAGTGGGTTTGAGCCCCACACAGGGTGCAGAGATGACTTAAATAAATAAAACTTCTAAAAAACCCCAAAACCCAAAAAACAGTTATATTCACAGCCCACAAAATAATTCTAGGGAAATTATATCTGCACATGAAAATTTGGATATCTATATATTTTCTTAGGCTGGTGTGTTTTTTGTTCATAGCATTAAATTTTAGTTTTACTCCGATTATTGGTATTTTATAATGTCTGTTGTATGTTGGTTTTCATACGTTGCTTGTTGAAGGCAAGAGCTAAATGATTCCCCACAGAGGCACCTGGGTGGCTCAGTCTGTTAAGCATCTGCCTTCAGCTCGGGTCGTGGTCCCAGGGTCCTGGGATTGGCTGCCCTGTCCCAGACTCCCTGCTTTCAGGGAGTCTGCTTCTCCCTCTGTCCCTCCCCCTCCGCTTGTGCTCTCTCCCTCTCTCCCTTGCTCTTTCTCAGATAAACAAAGATAAGGATATTAAAAATAAATAAATAAAGATTCCACACAAATTTGGTTCAATAATAAAATCTCTCCCTATATTAACTCAAATGGGTTGGCTAATCTAACAAAATATTGGCTGTTAAACCAATAATGTTTAAATATGACTGCCTGGGGGAGGCTGCTGTTGCTCAAAGAAATACTTTATTTTTAAAATTATTCCCAAGAACAACTTATTTCATCAGTTGATCTGTAGTTTCTCTGTTCAAAAATCAGAGATAGGCTTGGCAAGCTACATTTATTGAGTGTGTACTCTGTGCCAGGTACCATTCTAAGTACTCTATATGTATGTATATTTTAACCTATTTTTTTAAAGATTGTATTTATTTATTCATGAGAGACACTGAGAGAAGGCAGAGACATAGGCAGAGGGAGAAGCAGGCTCCTTGCAGGGAGCCTGATGTGAAACTCGATTCTGGAACTCCGGGATCGCCCTGAGCCAAAGGCAGATGCTCAACCGCTGAGCCACCTCAGGCGTCCCTGTATATTTTAATCTGACAAATCTATGAAGGGGGCACTATTGCTAAAATATTCCCCATTTTGCCATATGAGAAAACTGAGACACAGGATAATAAGTAATTTGTCCAGAGTCATACAATGAATAAGTCATGAAGCCAGGGTTTGTACGCAGCCACTCTCTCTACGGGACCTTCCTTACTCTTAAGCTCTATGTCATGGCAATAGGTATTTAAATGAATACTTTCCTTTTTACCTTTAACTTCTGTTTCTATTCATTATACCACTGACATATACTTTCTTTAATTACCAGGGATACGTTTGGAAATTATGTCATAGAACATCCTCTCATTTTCATGTTAATACAATGACTTTCTATATCATATAATTATTATTTTAAAATCTTGACTTTATGTTGCAAATATATGTTATAAACAGGTCACCAGTTCATTGTTATCTGATCATTTATTCCAGTTTCTTAACAATTAAAAAATGGAAAATATGATCATCTTTGCTCCATCTTCTTTTCTGACTCTAAGATGAGAAGATTCATACAGGAAGCTTTTAAAGACCTATGACACCTTGTTCCATGGATGAGTCAAAGGTTTTTACCCAACAATTTTGAAATTTCCTGAGAAACCACATGGCACTGAATTCCAGGCTTGTAACTTATGTGGTTACCTTGTAACTTATCAAATTCTTGTCACCCCAATCAACAAAACCTACAGAGAGAAAACTTTCTCCCTGGGTTGTTTTCCTGGTAGCTTGAAAACTGAAAGAAAAGACAAGGTCAAAAATGTGCTTGAACCAACATTTGCTTCACATTTAACTCCAGAGTATTAAATAAATTCCCAAGGATTGTACTAGCCTATGTGAGGTCAAGCCTGTTGTGAAAGGAAAGGATGACAATTGACCCTTTCTTAGAGCAAAGCCTCCTGCCTTCCATCCTACCACTCAACTACGGAGTCAAGATCCTGAGAGTTGACAGCTTCCTCGGTAGATAAATTCCAGCCTGCCCCAAATGAGCCATGTACTCATGAAACCAAAGAACCAGCAGAGACCCCTGGGACCATCTATCGCAGCAGTTCCCAAATACTCCTGCGGCCAAGATTTCATTTATCTCCTCCCCCTCATCTCAGCCATGGACCATGGATTTGGAAAATTTTTTTCAAGTGAACTAGATATGCTAAATATAATTAACTATATTTGTCAATGCTGTTCACCTAAGACAAATACAAATATATATAGTCTGAGCTTCTGATCCAAGATCTCCACTCCACAAAGTCTTGAAATAATTTCTAACCCAAAGCAAGGAAATAAAATTACCCATGCAATCTTATAAATAAAATTCAGGCTCACTCTTAGAACCCAACTGCTGTCTTCAAGGATGTTTAGGTGTCTAGATCTGGAAAATAGTGACATATTCAATCTGATATTTTACTGAAGGCCACAGAGACATAGTAACCTGCCCAAAACAAGACTGAAAGGTTGACCAGAAACTACACATATCATGGGTCCCAATTCTAGCCAGCTTAAAAGCGTATACACTGTTCAAAGCTAAGATGAAATACTCAGCCAAAATCTTTTACCAAGACCAATTTCATATCAGAAGATGAGAAACCACATCTAAAACAAATTCACCAGAGTCTGTTTTGTTGAGTATAATATGCCACTCTGCAAAAAGAATGAAAATCCAGAACTATGAGAAAAGCCTGGACTTGGCTATGAACTTTCATGAAGAGTGTGACAAAGACTAATGCAAGAGGTGAGAAATATTCAGAGTGAGTGTTCATGTCTTTATAGAGGAGGAGGAAACCCAAGGAAAACAAATTACATCAGTTAAGGCTAACAGGATAGAGATAAGAGAAGTGAAAGAGCCAAAGGAGATAAGGTAAGCCCAAAGGGTTAAAGAGTATTAGGAGCACAAATCCATCAGGAAGGAAAGGATGATGAGCGAGAAACTGGGGCTTCTAATAAATGAGCCAGGGCACAGAATTAATCACAACTCCAAAATCTGCTGAGATGCGGAACTCATTTTTTAAGTTAGTCTTCTTGGTGAAAAAGAAAATCAAAAAGGTAAAAGAGAAAGAAATATGATGAATTTTAAAGGAACGAAAGCCTTAGGAAAAATGCCACTGACAAGTCAGGAGAGGATAATCCATGTATGTGAGCATGCATGAAACCAGCCCAGTCCATTTCTCTGTAATCGTGGTAATAGCTACAGGACAATATAAACCAATTAAGAAACAAGTACTGGATTTAGTCAAGCAACTGGTTATTACTAGTTTCTACATTAAACTATTCGATTGAATTAAATATTATTTTTGGAGACATGTTAATTTGAGACTCAGAACAAACATATGAAGATATTTTGATCCAGTCCTTCAAATTTTAGACAAATTGTCACTCCTGTTTTGAAGATGAAGTACAAGAGGTCACAGAGATAAGACAGATATGCAGGTGCTAGAATTGAGACCCAAATCAAATAGTTCTGTACTCTTAGGCAGAACTTTCTGGATTTCAAACTGACTGCTCTTAAGAACCATCACTTATCAAGTCCCAATCATTGGCCAGCACTGACCACACTATTGTATATCGAATCCTCTCAATAATCTGCTGACTTATGTATCCTACTTCTTTACAATGAGGAAACTGAGCACTGGGAAGAATGAATAAATGTCCAATTTTACAGTTGGTATATGAATATTCATTAGTTAATAGACTGGTGGTCTAATACAGATGCAATCTGTTTTAAGAAAACATGTTAAGTGAAAAGTGAGCTTTACAAAAATTAGAGGTTATTCACCTCACAAATGTTCACATAAAAGCAATTACCATAGCATTCCTTTACTCTAATGTCTTGAATTAAGTATCTTAATATCTATGGATATTAAGTTCCTTGCAATTTTATTATTTAAAATGTTAAGAAGACAAATGGAAACAGTACCTCACCACACTACATTTCAAATATGAATCAGTAAGACTAAATTATAGTCAACATTTAAAAAATGTATCTATTTCAAACAAAGTGATACCCTCCTTTGGAAGCTAGAATCAAAGAGAATGTGACTGCACATTCTGGAAGGAGTTTTAGCTATGCTCCCAGGCAAAATAGTTGAACTTAGTGGGGAAGTATAGACAGAGAGGTTGTCTTCACTACACATGGAGCAGGAAGTTTACCAGGGGATTCTCCACTATTATCACAGCTATGCAAGGGTCACCTGAAGCATAGCAGCCACCACATCCCACTGATTATTCCACTAGTCATCTAGCTGTCAACCTGCCAACTACCATTCCCTTCTCCAGCTCAGAGAAACAGGAAATTACACTTTTTGAAACTATAAGAAAAGAATCCAAGTGTGGGATAAAAAGAAATGTTTATTTCTTGAACACCTTCTCAGTTGCAAAGGAAAGAAATGGTCTGACAGTGTCTTTAATAAGAATCCCTACATGAGTAGGTTTCTAAACTCATTTTGGCCTAAAGGCACATACTCTAAATTATTCATACATATTGCTTTGTGTCTTCTAAGTAATTTGCTTCTAAAGTAGTAAAACTAGGGTGTGAGAGGGCAGGCTTCAGAGTTGGATTGGTCATGGTTCAAAGGCAGCTCTATTGTTTACTTGGTTTTGTCTTCTCTCAAACTCCAGTGTCTCCATATGTAGAATGAAAATATAATGATACCTATTTCATGATCATTGTAAGAATTGAATGACATAAAATACATACAATCCAGGGTTGATATGCACACAAAGCCCTTAGCAGAGGCTAAAAATGCTTAATATACAATAGAAATTACTATTATAATTATTTTAAAACCAATTCAGCAGTCCATCAATCCATAATCAAAACATGTTTTTCCCTCTTCACAATTTGAATTTTCCTATCCTTTTTTCTCACTTAAATAAAATTCTTATCTTCTTTCATAAAGCAGGCAAATACATGTAATATCTGTTTTCCAGATTTTTGAGAAGAAAACATCATAAATATATTTGATATAGGGAATATTGTGAGTCTAGACCAAAGCATCTCTAACATCTTTTCCTTTATCTGGAAAACCAAAACTCATCTTCAGTGCTTCCTTGAGTACAAGCATTTCTAATCAAATCTAGTTCTAGAAAGAGAGTAATTGTCTAAGAAATGTCTCTGTTGGTGGAAATACAGTGACATGGGGAGAAATAAAAAACTAACAAGGTGCTAAGCTGGACTGGTGGGTAAACCATGTGTGACCTTGGGTTTGAGCTTCATAGCAAACAAAGGAATGTTTGTTTCTCAGCTTCTCTGAGAAATGGGTTCAGACTCCAGGAAATTCAGCACAAAGTGGATTTGAACAAGATCAACATGAGAAAGTTGATGGGTATAATAAAAAGGTAAATGCTTGGCTATAAAGAAGGAATTTGACTCCACTTCTTTGTCTTTATTATAAATATTCCAGGAAAATAACATTGCCTCTAAACTTAAGTGGTCTGGCATCTTAAAAACAACACCTTCTGCCTCTGTGAGATATTTTGGAGAATGAAGCACCGTGAACCCATCCAATGCTTATGTAACACATGGCTGTTTGACATTTGCCAAACTCTCTGCCAGTAAAATTCTGATAACTTTCAGGCAAAAAGCAAAAGAAGGTGAGAAACTCTGGAAAGTGGTTAAGGAAAGCAGTTATGACTAAATGTCCGAATCACGAGAACTAGAACACAGCAAGCCTGGGGCACCTGAGTGGTTCAGTTGGTTAAACGTCCAACTCTTGGCTTAGGCTCAAGTCTGATCTCAGGGTTGTGAGATCAAGCCCCATGTTAGGCTCAGTGCAGAGTTGGCTTGAGTTTCTCTCTCCCTCTCCTCTCTCTCTCAAATAAAAAAAAAATAAATCTTAAAAAAAAAAAAGAAAATAGCCTATGGAGTGGGGAGGGGACCTTTGAAAGCCGGGGAGGTGCAGCCTGTGGTGCAGCACTGTTCTTGTCAAGAACAGTGTGTTGTCATCAGAGGAAAAGTGTTAGTATTACTCAGGATAGTACATGTGAAACCCTGGAGTAGGCAACATTGTTAAAGCTGATTTTCCATCATTACAGTATTTATGATGACACAAAGTTAAACATCTGTTCACTCTCTGAGCCATCTCTCAGAGCCTGGGCTGTGGTCCCAGCTGGTTGATTCAAAACCCTCTGCGCACATGTACCATGTCTTGCCCACTCCCTAACTTTGTGTACACAGCATTACCGCACCCTGGATGCTGGTTCTAACAACTGTATAACTTCTTTAAAATTCTTCCAAAGGTGGCCAAAGAAGCTAGAATTTAAAAACACATTCACCAAATATTGTACTTTTGTTTTTTACACAACCTGCACTATCTTTTGTCTTGCTGTTCCCTCCCACACAGACTGGTGTTCAATCTAAACCAAGGGGAAAATGTCAGCAACTTCTTAATTGAATTATTTTGGTCTATTTAAGGATTGCTCAGTGTGGATTTTCCTATAGAGAATCTTTTTTGAGACACTTGAGAAACACAACCACATGTGAAAAGCCAACAAAAGATCCAGAGAGTGTTCAGAGAAAGCTTAGGGTAATAATTTTTCCTTTGGGTCATCCTATCGGGATTATTGAATGGACATCTGATTCTCAAGAGGCAACTGTTTTCAGACAGGATTTCTGCAGCCAGGGCTCTCTACTCCAGCAGCCCACCAGGGACCTGAGAAACTCCTCGGTAAAGTTTAGGGTGATTGTAGGCTGGAGACCCAACATATTTCCTTCTTCTCTTTGCCAATTCTACTTAACATAAGATTATGAGAGTCTGCTCTTCCTCCAGAAAACCTTCCTGACATCTCCATTTGGTGCTTTGTTCTCCTGCCTGCTCGATGGCAGCTGGCACGAGGTCCTGAGCCTCTGTCCTCATGCAGGCCAGCTATTTACTCAGCCATTCGCTTTTCTGGAATGTCCTCCCTGACTCAGCCCCAACGCCAAGATTGCTGTTATCAGCGCTCAAATACCAGGCCCTCCCCTATGAAGTAAGAAGATATACCCTGGCAGTCCCGGAGAGGCAGGGAAATGCTGGCATCTCATTAGTTTTCAGGGTTAGAATTTCACTGTCAAGCTCCCTATCTGTGGAGCCCTCCCAGATAAACAGTAGATGGGGGCTCACAGCACATTCCTTTCACACTCGCTAATTCCAGGCGAGCACTCCGCAGACGGGCGCCAGTGAAGCTCCCGAAGCGGTGGCTCAGGTGGTCCCTCTGGTCTCCTGGTAGTAATTAGGAGAATGTCCTTCCTATCCTCTCTGCTGTGATGCTCTGGTCAAATCTATAGCCTTGTCAGTTAATATTTAGGGCTGGGCATGTTACACTTATGAAAAAAAGTATATAGACTTCAAGTTATTTCACAATAAGGTTTACATTGGACATTCACATGCATACGATTCCTACTGCTGGAATTTCTAATCTAGAATAAAACTTTCACTCATCCTTTTTGGATGTTTCAAATGACTTTAAAAGGTAAATAAAATTGAGAAGTCAAAATCTCTCACCTCGCCTAAATAGGCTTTAAAAATATATATTTATTTATTCAAGAGAGACACAGAGAGAGAGGTAGGGACATAGATAGGCAAGGGAAGAGGCAGGCTCCCTGCGGGGTACTTGATGTGGAACTCAATCCCAGCATTCTGGAATCGCAACTTGAGCTGAGGGCAGACGCTCAACGACTGAGCCACCAAGGCATCCCTCACCTAAATAGACTTTAAAGAATTTGACATAATATTGTCAGTATTCCATATGGCCTACTCCCCTCTTTGTTCTAGTCTTAGAATGCTTTCCCAATAACAAAAAATAATTTTTAAAATTGTTCTTACACCCTGACTCTCTCTTTTTCCAAAGGCACCTGCAGACAACAAGAGGAGTCATAAATAGAGAATGGAGGTAGATATAAGCCCACAATTCTGCTTTTCTCTTTGGTGCCTTCCTAGCATCTTAGATAAGATTTGTTTCTGAAATCCATCCATGCCACTGTGCTCACCATGAATCTTCTCCATCTTCTTTTGGTCATCACTTTGTTCCCACCCCATCACTCCAGACATTCTTCTCATTGGCCCTCATCCCATCTCTGCTGGGACTCTCCCTTACACTGAGCCCCTGCATTTGAATTTCCTTCCAGCCTCTCAGGCTGACCAGGTCAAAACCCACCTCACCATCTTTGCCTCTCCACCCAATCTTCTTCCCCTCTTGACTTCCCTCTTTCTGTTCATGGCACTTCTATTCTCCTATGGCCTCCTATCCAGGCTCTAAAACCTTAGGACCACCTTAGACTTAACTTTTCCCTCACTATGGTTCACCTCTAATTATTGTCATATTGCTTTTTATTCTGTGTCCTCCGTGTCTCTCTCATTTCATCTTTATATGACTTCATCCCGTTTCCACTCTAGCTAGGGAACCATTCCTTAAAGTCCTCCTATCCTGTTCTAAGTGCTTTCTGGCAGTTCTCCCCACTGCCAGGCTCTTATTCCTCTTCATTGTACTTGCTATGGACACAGTTTTCTTCCTGATTCCTGCCATTGATCTTGTCCTTCCTCTGCTCAACAGCATTTGGTGCCTCTGCATCATTTATGGGAAAAAAAGTCTAAAGTCGCATTTCTGATAAATGTGACCCTCTGTGGTATTTCTCCCCCAATATATGTAACACTTTGTTTTTTATACCAGTAAACCTTTTCACCTACCCTTTTTTCATTCTAAAAGAATTTGAAGTACTTAAAGATACACAGTAGACTCCCAGCTCTGAACTTCACTTAGCCAGATTTATACCAATAAAAACCCTCTTTCCTTCTCTTCTATTGAAATCTTACCTATTCCTTGCAAACTGGTACAGCCACTCTGGAAAACAGTGTGGAGGTTCCTCAAGAAGTTAAAAATAGAGCTACCCTACGACCCAGCAATTGCACTACTGAGTATTTACCCCGAAGATACCAATGTAGGGAAACGCCAGGACACCAGCACCCCAATGTTCATAGCAGCAATGTCCATTATAGCCAAACTGTGGAAGGAGCCACGATGTCCTTCGACAGATGAATGGATAAAGAAGATGTGGTCTATGTATACAATGGGATATTACTCACCCATCAGAAGAGAGGAATACCCACCATTTGCTTTGACATGGATGGAACTGGAGGGTATAATGCTGAGTGAAACAAGTCAGTTGGAGGACAATCATCATATGGTTTCACTCATAAGTGGAATATAAGAAATAGTGAAAAGTACTATAAGGTAAAGGAGGGGAACTGAGTGGGAAAAATTAGAGAGGGAGACAAATCATGAGAGACTCCTAACTCTGGGAAACAAAGGGTTGCAGAAGAGGAGGTGGGTGGGGGGATGGAGTAACTGGATGATGGGCATGGAGAAGGGCACTTAACAGGATGAGCACTGGGTGTTGGCAAACTGAATTTAAATTTTTTAAAAATGTAAAATAAAATAATTTTTTTATAAAAAAATAAGTAAAAGGTAAAAAAAATTTAAAAATTAAAAAAAAGAAATCTTACCAATTCCTCAATACCGGAATGCCATGAATTAATCCCTGATTTCTCAGATGAAAGAGAATTTCTTCATTCTCTATTTTCCACAGTACTTTGTACTCCCATTATGGTAGCACATAGTAGGAGGGGCTTCTTTGTACTCTTGTAATTTATTTGGCCAATTAATCATATCTAGCACATTGTCAACTTGAGAGTAAAGGCTCTTCTTTGTATATTCCCACAGTAGCCAATTACAAGTCCATGAATTTAGCAGAGGATATTATCTGAGATGAACCAATATATCACTTGGACTTGAAAATCTCCTTACACACAAAAGGCATTCTACTTGGCCCATAAAACCTCAATATTTAAATAAAGTAGTACTTTTTGCAATATATGATTCTGCCTTTTTTTCCCCCCAAGTATGGATGGACTGAGGAGATGAAATTAAGGAATATTCCTTCAGTAATCCTTAATGAAAGAAGTATCTAACTCCTAATCTTTTTTTTTATTTTTTTAAGTTTTATGTATTTATTTTTATGATAGACATAGAGAGAGAGAAAGAGAGAGAGGCAGAGACACAGGAGGAGGGAGAAGCAGGCTCCATGCTGGGAGCCCCACGTGGGACTCGATCCCGGGACTCCAGGATCACGCCCTGGGCCGAAGGCAGGCACCAAACTGCTGAGCCACCCAGGGATCCCCATCTAACTCCTCATCTTAACTCTTAAATGTTATGTTTAATTCTGTAGAAGGAAGAATAATGACCCCCCAAATATGTCCCAATCCTAATCCCCCAAACCTGTGAATATGTTAAATGATAGTCAAAAGGGACTTAGCAGATGTGATTAAGGTTACTAATCAGATGACCTTAAAATAAGATTATCCTGAATTATCTGAGTGGGCCTAATATAATCATATGAATCCTTAAATTAGGAAAAATTAATCAGCCAGACAGTCAGTCAATGAGATGTGATGCAAGAAAATGCAGCATAGATTCAAAGTGTGAGAAGGACTCAATGCACCATTATTGGCTTTGAAGAAGAAGGAAAGAGGCTACAAGCTAAGGAATTCCCAGTCTCTAGAAACTGGTCATGGCCTTTGGCCAACATTCAGATTATAAATCTTCAGTCCTACAATACAGGAATTCAATTCTGCTAATGACCTGAATGAGCAAGGAAACGGATTCTTCCCTTGCACCACCAGAAAGGAATACAGCCCTGGTAACACCTACTTGTAGCGCCATGAGATCTATGTCAGACTTCTGACCTATAAAACTGTGTAGTGTTCTTTTAAGCTGTAGAGTTTGTGGTAATTTGTTAAAAAAAAAAAAAACAATAGAAAACTAATATACTCTCCAAGTAGCTATTCAGCTATGCTGGTTTAGAACTGGCTGGAAAAATAGAGTGTGCTTAGGTACTGAAATAGAAGCCTATAGGCATGCTTCCATATTCGGGGGACGGTATTGCTCCAAAGCATTCTAAGTAATGTGGTACATTAATTCTTTTCTTCACTCTTTCTACAAGCATTTCCCCAATGCCTATTGCCTACACTCATGTTATCATTTTTCTTGGAATTTGTAAATATTCTTGATTCTATTTCATCACTGGCCATAACATATAACCCAGAACATGGAAGGTACTTGATAAATGTTTAATGAATAAGTCTAAGGATGGCTGTCATTTAAACTCTCTCAACCTAAAGTTCTCCACCTTTAAGATGTGAGTGGTAATTTATCTAATTTACAGGGTGGCCTCAAAGATAGCTGCGTAAGCAATTTTTAGAAAATACAGGGCAGCCCGGGTGGCTCAGTGGTTTAGCACTGCTTTCGGCCCAGGGCCTGATCCTGGAGACCTGGGGTCAAGTCCCACATCAGGCTCCCTGCATGGAGCCTGCTTCTCCCTCTGCCTGTGTCTCTGCCTCTCTTTCTTTCTCTCTCTCTCTCTCTCTACCTCTCTCTCTCTCTTTCTCTCTCTCTCTGTATCTCTCATGGATAAATAAAATCTTTTTTAAAAAAAAGAAAATAGTTTATTAGTTTTAATTCTTTTTGTTTTTAAGTAAGCTGTATGTCTACCATAGGGATTGAACTCATGGCCCCAAGATCAAGAATCACATGTTAAATCGTCTTAGCCCACCCAGGCACCCCAGTCAGTTAAGTATCTGACTCTTGATTTCAGCTCAGGTCATGAGATAGAACCCTGCTTTGGGCTCCGTGCGCAGGGAGGAGTCCACTTCAGATTTTGTCTCTCCCTCTTCCTTTGCTCCTCTTCATATTCATGCTCTCATGCATGCTCTCTTAAATAAATAAATAAATAAATAAATAAATAAGATCTTTTTTTTTTAAAGTCACATTCTCTACCTACCGAGACAGCCAGGCACCCCGAAAATAGGTCATTATTAATACAAAACATTATTTCTAAAATCTAAACCCTGATCCTTTTGTGTCCTGACTAATGTGTCCATCTTTGCACTTTCCTCTAGGGTCTTATTCCACACAGCAGCTTCTTAAGGACTGCTATTATCTGGTTACTGTCTTGCTCAAAATTCTCAAATAGCTCTTCACTGCCTTTAGGCTCAAATCCAAATTCCTCAATCTGGCATGCAAAGTCTCACAACATGCCTATCCAAGGAATCTTCTCTCCCATAACTTCTCAGCCTAACCCACACTCCCACCCCCAACTCACTCTCCACTCAGTCAAGGCTGCACTCTGACCCTAAAAATGCCACTTTCAGCCTTGACAAAAGCCTTTGATCCTGTGCTACCAGGACTGCAGTGTCACCTTCTTGCCCTTTCAACCCAGTCTATCATTCAGATAGGCTTGGATCTTTCCTCCAAGGAGCCTTTCCTAAATATACCAACTCAGAATAATTCCTCACTCCAGTGTGGTATCCCTCATCTTATAATAATCACCTGTTTCCGGGGCTTGATCCTCACCTTATGTCACATTTGTTGGTATCCCTCCCCAGCTAGATCACAGAGAAAAGTACTGATGACTTATGATTCTTAATATCTACAGTCCACCCCACCCCACCCTGGCAATAGTGCTGGGTAAAGAATCAATACTACTAAAAATTACTTACATATACAACGCTCACCATGTTGTGGATGTTGCTTTAAGTGTTATACAAATTTTAGCTCATTTAAAACTCAATCCTATAAGGTAGGTAATATTTTTATCTCCATTTTACAGATAAATAAACTGAGGTACAGAGTCACAATATTGATTTGTTGTGGGAATTAATAAGCTATGGAAGAAGTAAAATGTAAAATTGTTGGAGTCGGTAAATTGATTGATGATTGGAATATAACATAGCTTATTTTAAGGGAAAATTAATTCATAGTTAAGAGGCTTGAGTTTTATTTTTACATAATGGAGAGTAATATATGTCTAACAAATAACCATAGATGAGGAAGACTATGTAACATAATCCTTTTAACAATAAAGTGAAGTTGAATATGTCATCAATTGCACAAAGCCCAAATACTCTTGAGTGGATTTCGGATTATATCCATTACACTAAGCCACCCATCTAAGGCTAATAGAGACTGAATTTCAGTTATGTTTGGCAGAAATGTAAAGTTGTAATCTTTCTCTATTTCATCGTAATCTGCATTTTACAACAGCTCCTGAGTCCTTTGCCCCATGGAGTTATGTGGAGGTTTTTTGTATTTGTTCATTGGTGATGGTGGCGGTGTCTACTTCATTTCAAAAACCACTGCAAGGCCCTAAGGAAAGCCCCCGTGGACACTGACATTCAGGAAAAAAATCCAGCCCCCTCCAAAGCTAAGCCTTTTCACACAAGGACTCCCAAAAGCTTCACTTGAGTTGTGTTAACACTAGAGTCTTCCAAACACACGCCTAAGGCAACCACAGCCCACAGCAGTTAAAGAACTGGCACAAAATATACAAAATCCAACTTCTGGCTCCTTGAACAATGTCTACATTGTTGCCATCAACCAGGTGATAATTCTCAGCTTAGAGCTCTTCATCAGTTATCTTGCACTTTTTAATGATTTATTCACACTGTGATTAATTTATAAGCCCCTTCTAGCTCATCAGGGGATAACAAAAATAGTCTGTCTGAGAAGCAGTTTAAGTAAAGGTCAAGGAAATCTTAGAAATTTAGCTGTACTGAATCAAAGCAGCTGTACAAGCTTTTCCAATCAAGATGACAGAAGTGTTATCTGTGGGCCCCGGCCCCTCCCAGACATGTTCTATTCTTATCTCCCGTGCCATTCGCCAGGACGTGGTGTAAATTCTACGGTGGAACATTGTTTTCAATTAAAGATAAACAAAAACCTATTCCTCCCATCTGGGGATACTTGGATCTCCCTATTTTTCCATGTGAGAAGTGAGGCAGAAAGATCCTGTAGTTCCTCTGAAATGTCATGAATGTTTTACAGGGATTGGCAGGCCTCCTGTCCAGAATGCAGAGCTCCAGAGTCAGTGGCAATTCACTGCCCTCCCTCTTTCCTGGCATCGAACTAACTCACCAGCAGTCACGCAGGGACATATTGATCTTTCTACAAGCTTACTGGGCAATCAACTGCAGTGCAAAGATAAAAGGCATCATCAACTTGCCAAAATAGAATCTTGTGCCAACCTTCCAGAAGTCAGGAAGAGGGAGATGAAGGAAGAACAAATTGTCAACTAATGGGAACTTGTGGAATATAAAAATCCTACTGAACCATCTTCTTTTGTACTGGCTTTCCTTTGGGGACAGATTTAGTATTCTGTGGTCCATAAGAACTACACAATTTGGATATTGTGGCTTCTTGGTCAATCTACTGGATGGAAAGTCCTTGATGTCGAGAGTCACAAATTGGCCAGCCCTAATTCATCTATTATGTGGCTTTGGATAGTTTTTCCAATAATTCTGCTGTTTGAGGTATCTCCTTTGTGATGGAGACCCTTAGTGAAAAACGATAAAATGCGCTTTAGATCAAATGTAGCTCTGTCTTCACACCAACCATCCAGTCTACTTTCAAAATAGATCCCAGAACTTGGAATATTATCAGAAGATTTCCTTCAGCTGTGTAAAAAGTGTGGCAAAGAGGAGCACACAATCAAAAGACCGGCCTGGGTAATAGCATGCAACAAGAGAGAGGATGGAAAAGGCTGGAAGAGGTTTGTGATATAAAAGCCCACATTGTCAGCAGAACATATTGAGACATATTTTCTGCCTGAAACAATAACAATCATAAATGAACTATTGTTAACACAAAAATACCAAATACTGGTAAGAGCTGTCATTTTGGTTTTCTTTAGACATGATAAATTACATTTGCAAATTAGTGTCTGATCTGAGATGACATGGAACAAATGGTAATATTTACATTCTGCACATTATCCTTGTCAGATTAAGCTGCAGTTGGCCAGTATGGATATAAAGAGGCCTCTGGAGGCTTGTCTGCTAAACCAGCATGTAAATTGTCTCTAAACCATCCACACGTCTACATTTATTATCTCCTCAAACCAGTAACAGCCGTCCCATTTACATGTCAGTTTTGCCAAGTTAGGGTAACTTTACCAGGGGAAGGAACTAGTGAAGAGAAATGCCTCCAAGAAGGTACTCCAAAGTAGGTTATGGACCACAAAACCCATTTTGTAAGATGTTGTAAGAGACTTCCTATTTCTTTAGCAGTTCAAGAGGGAAGAGGAGAAGAGGAAGGAAGGAGCACTTAAGTGCCCATGATGCAGTATTCATTGAGGTGGGTCATGCATTATCTGATGTGATTCTCACAAATTAACCCCTAATATAGGCATTGTTATACCCATTTTACAGATAGGGACATTGAGTAATTTGCTAGTATAGTTGGTGACAGAGTTACTATTTGAATCTGGGATAACTGACCCCTAAATCTTTGTACTGTGTCACTCTGACGCTGACCTTAACTAGAAATGTCTGAATTGGATGGCAGGTTCTGGGTTTCTAAGTGTAGACTAACAAGGAGAACATCAGGAATTACCCTAATTTGCAGAGATACAGTTCAGGGAGAAGGTATGGGGAAACGCTGCTTGGCTCCCTCCATTTTCATCATGAAAACTGCAAGTGACACTGAAGAGGGAACTTGGTGGGATGAGCACTGGGTGTTATACTATATGTTAGCAAATCAAACTTCAATATAAATAAATAAATAAATAAATGCAAGTGAGGAGGCACCTGGGGGCTCAGTCAATTAAGCAATTAAGCGTCTGCCTTCAGCTCAGGTCCTGATCCCAGGGTAATCCTGGGATGGAGCCCCAGGTCTGCGGCTCCCTGCTGAGCAGGGAATCTGCTTCTCCCTCTCCCTCTGCCTGCCACTCCCCTGCTTGTGCTCTCTCTGTGTCAAATAAATAAATAAAATCTTAAACAACAACAACAACAACAACAACAACAAAAAACTCCCAAGTGAGGATCAGAAGGTCCCTGTGAAAGTGGCTTCATTTAACTTTCTATTAATCCTGTTTTTAAAATTAAGCCTCACGGACATGAAATGCTAAATGGCTTGAGAAAAATCAACTACCTTTCTTGATCCAAAATTTGTGGAGGAAGCAGGTAACAAAAAAGAATCAATGAAGTCTCTGCTTGTTTCAGAGAAATAAAACCTTATGATTAGATTGGCCACATTCATAAACCCAGTACTAGAAACATTTTCTAAAATGAAGCTGTTAATTAGTGGATCTCCTTAAGTTCCTGATTTAAACCAAGCAGTTGGGAAAAGGTAGTTTGAGACATTTCATGAAATTTAATTATGGACCAAGTACTAGATAGTATGGATGAATTATTGTTAAAGGTGATCATGACACTGTAGTTAGGTATGAAAAAGCCCATTTTTGAAGCGATACGCTCAGCGTAAGGAAGAATGAAACAACATTTGATGTAGAATTTATTTTAAAATACTTCAGGAAAAACAACAATCAAAAGAAACAGAAGACAGTGGAAAAATCTTGATATCCTTGAATTTGGGTAACAGAGCTAAAAGGATTTATTATATAATTCGTATTTGCATATGTGTGTGTGTAATGGCTCAATTTTTTTTTAAATAAAGCTCTTGGAATATAGATCTGATTCATTCAAAACACATTTTAAAACTTACTGCTTTTAATATGCATTTGAATCTTGGGCTTTACCAAGTTTACTCAACCGGAGTAATTAGCGGGCAGTCTTGGGAAAGTCTGCAGCAAGATTCTGTAGTCTGTCAGTATCTTCTGCTTATCCCTTAACAAGAAACCCTAGAGAAGTCACTGTTACGACATGAGGAAGGAAGTGCTAAAATTGCCAGTGTTAATAAGACATGTTTAACTCGCTGTTCGGGGAAAAAGGTCTGTAAACTACAGAAGAGAGTGACATTACTATAAATCATACTTTAGGTTCTACCCTTGCTGTGGGGAGCTACTGCTTCACACTATTCCTTCCATTAGTCCGATTTTCAATCAAAGCCAGGACACCAGCTTACTTTGCTTACAGAAGATTTTCACAGGCTCCGAAGGGGTCACAGAAGGTACTCCGGGAAGAGGACATGTGAGCTAAGAAATGGATTCTCTGAAACAAAGGTCGCACTCGCTGTCCTGCTAATAGCATCCATGTTACCCAGGGAGCGGCCTACATCTGGGCTCCACAGAGACTGGTCTACGCAGCCTGTTCTCCAAGGACAGGGCAGGGGGACAAAAGCAGGGCAGCCTCAGCCATCAACACAGCATGTCTTCAAATCATTTGAAGATTTATTTTTTTGATGAAAGCATCTTTTTAGAAGAAATTTGTGAAATGCCAGTTCCTTTCCATGCTAGGGAAGTTGCAAAATAAGATCATGGGGAAGATCTGGAGCGTGAGTGAGAGGAGACCATGCCGTGGCAGAGAACTTCTGACAGCACAACAAAGTGCTTTTCAAAGTGAAGTCAGAAGTCATCACCTGAATCAGAATCATTTGGGATATTTCTTATAAATGCAGCTTTTCTGGGGGCACCTGGGTGGCTCAGTCAGTTGAGCATCGGACTCTTGGTTTCTGCTCAGGTCACGGTCTCAGGGTCTCAGGATCCAGGCCCTCATCAGGCTCCATGTTCAGCGGGGAGTCTGCTTGAGATTCTCTCTCTCTCCATCTTCCTCTCCCCCCCCCCCCCACTCACACATGGGCACACATGCACTCTCTCTCTCTCTCTCTCTCTCTCAAATAAATATATCTTTTAAAAAAACTATTAAATTAAATGCAGCTTTTCT
Source organism: Vulpes vulpes (assembly GCF_048418805.1). Classification (NCBI taxonomy): domain Eukaryota; kingdom Metazoa; phylum Chordata; class Mammalia; order Carnivora; family Canidae; genus Vulpes; species Vulpes vulpes. The sequence continues at coordinate 173,537,473 of NC_132780.1, forward strand.
GATATTGCCCCAAATCTATCATATAAGAATATTTGGGACGGGGACCAAAAAACCTGCCTTTTCAATGAAATTTCCCAGATTCTCCTGCATGGTAAAGCTAGAGGACTGCTATTTATCATCTTTGCTTTCACTGCTTCATTGTCTTCAATGTACATCCTTTGCTCCTTCCCTGGAAGTTCCTCTTGAGCCTCAAGCTTGTAGCTTGTAATGCCTGCTCCCTTCATTTCTCCATAAGTTGGACTTAAAAGGCCACTGCTTGTTTGAATCTTTCATGTCCTAGCTATGAGCACCTGAGTCCTGTCCCTTCTCCAAGCACCCATAGCACCTGTTTTTCTCCTAGCACAACTTTCCATGTTACATTTTAATTGCCCATTTCCTTCTTACTTGTTGAGTTCCTTACTAAAGGGACTACTTGGTACAGGACAGGCATTCAGTAATTGTCAAATAGGGAAATGAAGGATTGTTTCTGACTCATAATTCTTACTACATAAAGCTAACTATATTCCAGAAGTTACATAACAGGCATTTTTTCAAACTTCCTCTTCTCTCCCATCCTTGACAAAAGCATCATTGAAGCCTTCATTACACATTAGGGATAGATCAGAAGGTGCTACTTTCCATGCTAGAAACATCTAAGAAACTAGCATCATAGACTGGATTTCTCAGAAGTTACCCATCTTTTGGTGAGACTGAATTTCCTAATGAGATTTAGGTACTATCCTCCACATGCTCAGAAAGTAGCCAACACAAAAATCTTTGTAAGGTAATGAGTAGACTTGGAAATTGCAAAAGAGGAAGTACATACATAAGATTTTTAATCAAATATAGAAACAGAAGAGCTAAAAAGGGTTCTTTTGAACTAGTTTTTATTATTTATGTCCCATATGCTTATCAAATGAAATAGATCAAGGTGGTTTCTGATAAAAGACACATATTCAACTGGATCATTCAAGAAACTTAAAAGATCAAAAGTCTACTTGTTCTTTGCAGTGATACAGATTGGGAGAACCAGGTCTGTGGTTTATTTATAGGAAATTTGGCATAAAGCTTAGTGGATAATCCACAAAATGTTTGATTTTATAATTTGGGAAAGATAAAGAGAAGTCATATTTTAATAAGAAAGAAGCTGACCAACACCGTCAGCGTTGGTCAGCTTCTTTCTTGAAAACCATAAACTTGCAGCTCGATTGCCAATGAAAATTCAAATCCATACACTGGTGACCGAGAGCTTAAATACCTTTCCTTTGGGAACGTGGGGAGAGTTGTATCTAGGGGCTTGTGCATCGGTTCTGAAAGCTGAGGAGCCATCCTACCCATCTGTGACATTTACTTCTGGGGGGGAGCAACCAGGGACCAGGCGTGTTTGTTGCCTCTGGCTGTCCTGACTGCTAAAACTCTTCATTCCGCCTTATAGGTCCCTGGAAAACCACCCAAGAATAAAATATATATGTTTAAAAAAATTGGTATTTTTTTTAATACTTGACTCACTTTATGGATTATTAAACTTATAAAACTGTGCACTGGAGGCATCCTGGTGTGTGGGGGGCCTCCAAGCCCAGGTTGCTTGTGCCTGAGCCCCCCACAGGTCCTCTGCCTCCCCTTCTTCCTTTGGGAGGCAGAACTGCCCACTGAGGCAGGGGTTCTGTCGTTCAGCTCTGCTCTGAGGCCCGGGAGGAGCGAGCAGGAGTGAAGAACCCCAGGCTTTCCGAGGGCTGACCGCAGCTGGGTGCACCCCTTTTGGTTTTCAGGCACAAGATGGTGGCCTTCCCTCCCACGACCCTAAACAGCCTGGCTGCCCCCCTCCCCCTCCTCCTCTCCCTCGGCCCAGAGGGCCTCCCAGGACCCTGAGGGCCAACCGCAGAAGAAGTGGGCCAGGTTGCGGGTCAGGCCGCTGGCGGAGGTAGGCAATGCGGTGCGAGGAGATGAACCCCCAGGTGGTGGTGTTACTGGCCACCAACCAGGTAGAGGTGTGAGGCTAGGAGCAGACTAACTTTGAGTCTGTCCTGTAGAAGTTAGGTTAATTACTGAGACTGAATAAATTTGATACTAATATTTTATAAATATGAATGTGCTTAGGATCTTGTTTACTTAACTTTTCTAGTCTCTTTTTGTCTTCCCAAGAGTCTTGCTCTTCTGGTAACCCAAGACATGTTGCTTATTTATGAAATAGACATACTTTATTTCAACCTTCTAATGATCCTCTAGTATCTGTTAAGCCAGGAAACTTAATAGAAGACAACCAATGAAATTAAAGAAGTCTTTTCCATGCTTCCACCATCTTTGCTCTCTATCTTTACATTCCAGACTGTGTACCATTACACTCAGAGCTAGTAAGTTTAATAACTGGACCTTGAGTCCAGTTTAAAGGATCCAACTCAAGAAGCATCAACAATTAATGATTTAGTTGATCATTGGCTGGTGATGTATCAAAAGTTTATCCTGTGCTTGTGGGAAAAACAGTCCTCCCAACTTAACTTTTCCATAGTTTGAATCTTATTAGAATCCTTGATAAATCTTGTGTTTGAATTCTTAAATGTTTGTATCAGGTTACAATATAAAATAAAATTGAGAAAACTGTTGTTTGGGGGCTAGAACACCTAAGAATGTGCCTGCCTCTTTGCAAGAGGAATACACAGATTGAGACATACTAGATGGCTCTTATCAGAAAGCCAAATTAGGGAAGACTAAGATATTGCTACATGTACCAACTAAACCAGAAATCATTCCTCTGAGTGAAAATTGATCATCATAGTCCTGTCCTCTGTCAATTACATTGCTAAAGTACGGAATTTTGAACTGGACTGGATTCTCTTGGCGTTTTTTAATTGGTAAGTAATAATAAATTTGACTAACATAAAAAATGCAATTTGCTGGAAAGATAGCAGGCAATTCACAAAAGAGATTTTTTTTAATCTATATTTTATTTATTTATTTGAGGGAAAGAGAGAGAACACAAGCAGGAGGGAGGAGTGGGAAGGAAAGGGGAAACGGGAAGAAGGAGGGGAAGAAGGAGACTCTCCGCTGAGCAAGGAGCCTGACCACAGGGGGTGGGGCTAGATCCCAGGATCCTGAGATCAGGACCTGCGCTGAAGTCAGATGTTTAACTGATTAAGGCACCCAGGCACCCCCACAAAAGAGTTCTGAAAGGCCAGATGATACGGCTCAGAAACAGGATAGGAACTAGAGTAAGTACAGATGGCTCTGGCATTTAGTCAAAAGGAAATACTCAATCATTTCATATGGATACGTTTCCTTTACTGGTTGTCAGAAATCAGTGCTTTCTAGCCATTTCATCTACCAGCCTCTTCCTCTGTCATCTTTGTAAATTGGCTAATAATTGAGCATCCAGAGAGAAAAAAATCTGATTGGTCTAGCTTGGACCATGTGACTCCATCTTGGTTATAGGACAGAGTATCTTATTTTACTTCTCCACCAAAAGGACTCAAAAGGGGAAAGGAGCCAGCTATTCCCCCAAATCAACATTCTGTTCAAAGGGCAATAATACTAGAAGGCAAAAAATACCAATTAATATAATTAAAGTGTCTAATGAGTTCTTAACCTGGACTTCACTGAAATGATTTGTAAATTTTTACATGGGTATAAAGTCTTCAGAATTTTTCTTAAAAAGTCTAAGTCACAAAATTGCTAAAAATACTACACAGCATCACATATCAACATTTTTTCCCCCAAAATCCAAATGTCTTAGAAGCAAGAAATCTTAAAGTTCAGAGGGAAATGTTTGCTTTTAGTTTCCATTCTTTTGTACTTTAGGAAAGGACATTTTAAATTGGTCCAGGAGTTAAAGAAAAAAAAAAGCTTCATTTTGACATTCAATGTTTGTTGAGATGCTGATAATTAACTTTTCAGAACTGGGCATGTAAAGTTTATCTGGGATAGGAAGCAGGGCAGTCACTCGGCCTTCTTCCCCTCCCATCTGCTTGCCTGGCAGAGTCCAACCCTGGATGACTCCCAACAACCTGCCTTCTCTGGACAACTGTGGGCAGATGAAGTAGATCTTAAGGAATATGGTCAAGCTCATGACCACTGGCCCTCCTCAATCACCCTCCCATTACTATTCCTGGTCAGCTCACTTGCCTTCACAATGCCTATTTAAAAACCTCTCCACTCTCTTTGAACTCCCACTACTTTCTCCTCATTCTGAATCATCCAATAAAAATGCCTTCATATCCAATTTATTGTCATATACATGAGCTTGCAAACAGAATAGAACCCTATCACCATCCTTGGACAGAATCAATAGGCCCACACACAAAACAATTCTCTTCTGTGATTCCCAATTGAGGAGGGAGATTGGAAGATGGGGGGTGGGGAGGTACTTTGTTTCCAAATGGGCCATCGAACTTTTTAGATAAAAATAAAAGAAGTGAAATTCATCCATCTTGATACAAATATCTCTAAAGAAACCCAATTCCATTTACTCTCATTTGAAGATCATTAAGAAACCTTTAGATTTATAACTTAATATGGGTTTTATGAATCAATCTTCTGTCATTGGGACATAAATCAATTCCTAGAGCCTGATCACTACCACAGAAATAACAAAACCGAGACCTTTAAATTGCAAAGTCAGGGGCCAGATTCTAGATCTGAGAGGGCCCCCAAAGTAGGCAATAATACCATGTGAGGCTTGGCTTAAAACAGTCAGCTCGCCTTAACTGTATTATGTTTTTATTACAACCATTATGCAATTTTTCCAGTGATCACTTTTAGGAATGGTATGACTCAAAACTGGTTATTGCCTATAAAGAAAGCACAAATGTTTTTTTTATTTTCTTTGTTCTTTCCAGTGGAGCTGATGAATGTTTCTCCTTTTTTGGGTGTAAATTCTGAAATCAGTTAAAGGAGGTTGAAATTAGTGGGAATTTCAAGTTCACACATATCATATCCTTACTGACCTGCCTGAGAGAGTCCTCTCAAAGTAAACATACTGCTTCTCAATCAATGCTTGGTTTAAGTTCAGATTCATCTGTCTGGAGCAGCTCCTCCAGGCATTCCTATTGTACTTGATGCTGCACTTTAGCCTGAGCAGATCTCAAGCAGTATTTTACTGATACTTACATGTCAGGGATGCTGAGACTGCATTTTGATCATCTCAGAATGTGAAACAATGGAAGATCAATACAAGTTTCTGAATAAATGAGTGGAGTGTAATCTAGATCAGTGCAGGTGACAAAGGAGTGATCAAGATGAATTGCTGAGCTCTCTTTCATGATGCAATTTGAAGACAGAATTATGAATGGAAAGAATATAAACTTTGGCTCCATTTGGAGGTGAATGGAATGGTACTTTTAAAAATAAAAAATACAACTATGTCTACTCAAATCAGTTATTCTCATACTGTGACTGACTCATTTAGTGAGAACAGCAAGTTTATATATTTATTTCTGTATCACCTAGTCTTAACTTCTCTGCCAAAAAATATCAAGTAACTCACTGTCTCTTTATAGGAATTTTCAGATCTGCTGCGGTGGTTTTGTAACAGGTCAACTTAGCTAAGCTAGGACTATGTTTCTCAAAATTCCTCTCCTATATGGCCTCTAGTTAACAAGAGCCACTACAGAAATTTTGCAGGAGATCTAGAAGACAAAAGTGAGGCAGATGTTACAGCCTGAAGGTGGGTGTAGAGCACCAGGTATTGTAGCTCACACCTGTTATCACCCAGTCCCCCTGTGCTTGCTCACATTGTCATCATGAAGCAGCAGCCAGGCCCGCAGCTCCTCCTGCTGGATCCCCTCCTCCAATTTCTCCAAGTCCTTGGTCTGCTGCAAATGTAGCTCATGGCAAAAGCACTGGCTGCTTCTTCAAGTCTCCCAGGCATAGAGGTTCAACATAGCAAGAGACAGATGCAGTTCCAATATGCTTCGGTAGCTTCTAGTTTGTCCTCACAGGTTCCATCTTGTCTTTGCTCTCCTTCACTTCATTTCTAGTGTTTCATTACAATAGCTGGCCCTGCTGGCTTTCAGTGACTTCAGGCCCACACCAGATACAGTGGCATATCCTCCATAGAATTCTTCACCAGCTGTCATCATTGTGTGAGATCTAATCCTTGTAATAAATTCCCTTTTCTATATCATTCAGAGTTATCCTACTTCCCTGATGAAATCCTAACTCATACACCTCTACAAGGTATCACTTTTCCCTGTCCCAATCATTCTGTATAACATGTACAGATTAAAGCAGAGAAGAACCAGGGGATAGTCTGGGAAGACCATTCTATGATTTATCATGATGTGTTTACTAATTATAAGTCAATGGAGCAGGGATGTCTTTGTGGCTCAGCAGTTGAGCATCTGCCTTCAGCTCAAGGTGTGATCCCAGAGTTCCAGGATCGAGTCCCACATTGGGCTCCCTGCGAGGAGCCTGTTTCTCCCTCTGCCTGTGTCTCTGCCTTCTCTCTGTGTCTCTCATGAATAAATAAAATCTTTTTTTTTTAAATGAGTCAATGGATCCACTTCAAATTTATGAATGGCATACGGGGTTGCAGCATTGTGCCTCTACAGAAATGCCTGTGTAGTTGTCTGGTGTGTAACCTGCTCAGCTGTAGGTGGTAGCCCTGGCAGCGAGGAGTACTATAAATGGTTCCTCTTTATATAAAATAGACATTTTCATTTTGTATCAAGTAACTGATCCATTCATATAGAACCACCCTTGACTGAGTCTAGATGAGATTTATAGTCCAGTATGGTATAGTATGCCATTGGGAATAAATATAGAAAACACAGTACATCCAAAGAATCATTAAGTCATTAAAAGCAGAAGACATTAACTGCACAAGCCAATAAACCTGAATATTCTAATGACAGATTTTATGTGATTTGACTCCTATATGTCTCCTTTGTTCTTTTTCCTATTCTAAAGACACTTGGATATGAATTGGCAAACCCAAAGAGTTACCAAGTATATGGATCAATAATTACTCTTTCGGTCATCATAGCCTACAGAGGGGATTTTTTAAAAAAATTAAAGTCAAGACTAAAACAAAGAACAAAAATCATAAGGCTTTTACGAGTGTCTTTGAAGCTCAAGCTCAAAGGATCCTCTTTCTACTTGAGAGTAAAATGTCCTCACATGTAAGAGGGCACTGATCCTCCTGCCTTGTCCAATTCTATCTTCCCTTCAAACTTCCACCATTATTAGCCATCAACCTTTAGTCCCTCTCGCTAAGACCTTAGATTGCTTCTTGTAACTATGTGTTAACAAAGTGACTCGCACATAGTAGTCACATAATAAACAATTTCTATGACACTAAAGATCTCATGTCTACCTGGGCCATATTTCTATTTTCCACCCATGATAAAGGCTATATGCATATTAGACAAAGAGTTGGAGTTGGAGTTACTTGTAGAACTAGCTTTATTATTTGCATGAACTTCCACTTTCTTAGAGCCTCTGTTTTTCCTTTCTTTTGAGATAATGACCAATATTCTTTATAGCTCACAGAACAGAGTGGTCCTATGAAGTCTGCTACAGTAAACTCTTTAGCATACAGTGCAAAAGAGGTAGCTCTCTGGGGTTTAGCACTGGGGTCTGTTTTGCCTGAGGGGATTAACACCTGCCAGGACTGATTGGGTGAGACCTTCAGAGCAGTGCAGCACTGCCATGGAGGCAGTTCCTGGTCACCAAGCCTGACATCAAATGCTCATCTGCTTCCTGCCTTCTTTCTTAGCCAATCAGCAAATCTGAATCTGCCTTCAGTTAGAGACAGATAACTACAGTAACTCTTCCTAGAGGCATCGGGCTGAGTCTCCCACATACCTGTTAGCGCTGATTTACTCACCCTTCTAGTATGTTTGATGAGATTTGTAAAGTTCATCACCAGACACACTCTACTAATGGGTCTGAATTCTAAGGAAGAGTTGAAACAGTTTCAGAAAGGAGAAGCTTTGTCTGTAGATCAGAACAACCACGAGATTGGCTTTCCTGGCTGGCCTGAAGAGCCCTAGGTAATCTTAGCCTAAGTGGCTGTCAAAAAGAAATCTTGAGAAAAATCAGTTCCAAAAAGTAGAAGGTGAATGTCTAGGGTGTTTTGGGAATAGTTCCAGGTAATTTCACACTAATATGAAGTCCCAAAATATTACTGTTAATCAAGCCAGACCTTTCCAGCTTGGAATTTGTTTTCATACACAGTGATAACTCAGGGGATATTGTAGCAATATATGAGATTTTGTACGTGAATGACAGCTGTCATCTCATCTATGAGGATGTAAGACCATTAGCTCTAATAGACTTGCTTGTTCACCTCACCTTGCATGATGAAAATCATTGCTAATTGTGTCCAAAAGAGCTCTGAATACCAGAGATTTATGAAAGGTAGTTAGTTTTCCCTTGATTCCCTGATACTTTTTTTCCATGCACAAAAAATACCTTAGTACGTAAGTTACAAGGACCTCTGGCTGATAAGTGATTTATACTAAAAACACTGAACATAGTCAGGAGAAAGCAATTCCCGCTATTTCCCCAGCTTGGAGTTTGGACCCATTCCAGGCATTTCTCTCTGAATCAGACCCAAGCATCCCCATCTGGAGTACTAGCAAACTGATGAGATCTTCTGCCTCATAAAATTCTTATAACCTTACCAAAGCAGAGGGCTGGCTTTATCTTAAAGGTCTCTGAACAAATTACTTATATTTTTTCTAATTTATTTGAAAATGTAAGGTTTCTTTTTCACTTCTACACCTTTCAAAAGAGGTGGACATTGTGTTTTCATATAACTTCTAGCATTAAACATCATACACCACATCTATTGCTGCCTGAATTTACAAGGTCTAGCTTGGACTCTCTGAAATAAGCTGGTACCGTCTGATTAGATCCATGAATCCATTTGAGCCAGGCTGGCTGATGCAATCAGCAATCTATCCAGTAATGCTTGCACATAGAAGCTGCTTTGTTAAATACCCTGCAAGAATCTGCCCATGAGGAAGAATCCGTCCAGACCCAGATTCTCATACACTTCCTTGAATAATCAGGAGTCAGTACATTTAAGTTGAAACAAATGGAGAAAATTTACTTGTGAAAGCTCATACTCCTGGTTTACTTTCACAAAATTGCAAGGTCAATAAGTTATTTTGTCCATCCCTCTGCCTCTGATGGGCTCTTCATCTAAACAGTACCAGGTGGATGGTGATCTAATCTAGATTTAAAAGGATAACAGAAAAAGCAAATTTTCATCCTGACTTCAGCAATGCTCTTGAGCCTGTCCTTCCCTCCCCCACCAAATGTACTATGACCCTCCGATCCTCATTAAAACCCATTTCTTCCTTTTCTCCATTTTCATAGAAGCTGGAGAACACTACCAACCAGAGAATATAGTTTCTTTTCAATTTCTCCCTGGGGAAGAGTCTCATTCACTTCCACATATACTTGTCAAATTAAAGAGGCAGTCATTTCTAGTAAAATTAAACTTGGGATTGTCTATTTTATATCTCCAGGTGGGATTTACTCCATGCTCAATAACTAATAAAGTAGTAAAGGTAAAACCCGGAGGCATTAATTATGTAAAACAGTATATGTAATATTTTGGAACACATGACACAACTTAGTCTAAGTAAAAAAATAATAATAATAATAAAATAATAATAATAATAATACAAGTGGGTAATATCTGTTGTTCAGGGAAGCGAGTTGTCCTGGTTTTAAAATGACGTTTATTCATCATTTTCTAAATGAGAAAATAAAGAAAAGTACAAATATACAAAATAAAAGCATACATGATCCCATTGCACAAACATAATCACTAATATTTTATATGTCTTTCTAGATTTTATATTTTTAATAACTTCGTTCATTTTGGCAAATGCTACTAAGTGAAAAGTCATTGAATTACAAAAATATTTCCATTAATTTTAATAGGAAAATTATATGTTCCATCCCAGTACAAGATACCAAAGGATTTTTGCAGATAGTAAAATATATCATATTAATGATGAAATGTTTCTATAAATAATAATACTTTGCAAGCAAATAAATACTGTTTGATCATAAATGTAAGGTAATAAAGATTTATTGTTCTTGCCAAAGGAAAAAGAGGAGGCTTGATTGTAGGTGGAGGGGCCGGAGGCTAAGTGCAAGACAGTCATTTTCTGGAAGGTGCTAAGAGTAAGCACTCAACTTTCAGATAAACAATGTTTTTTGCACTCATTGGTATCTTCCACACTTTAATGCAGAGACAAAGACACTCTAAACTTCAATGGCTTAAAATAACAAACATTTATTATTTCTTATAATTCTGTGGGTTAATTGGGCTGTTTTTTAGGTCCAGACCAACTAGGCTGATCCCTGTTGTTAATGATTCAGCTGGAACTTGTTGGTCTAAAATGGTTGTGGGCAAACTGTTTTATAAAGGGCCAGATGTGAATTTTTAGGCTTTGCAAGCCATGCTTTCCCTGTCACAACTACTCAGTCCACTGGTATAGTGTAAAAACAGCCACGTACAACATGTGATCAAATGGGTGAGGCGCTTCTGTTCCTTGCTACCCCTGATCTAGGATAGCCTCACTCGTGTGTTTGGCAGTTGGCAGGCTTGTTGGTCTAGAGGGTGGTTCTCAAACTTGAGCATATATCAGGATAAGCTAGATAGCACATTAAAGCATCGATTGCTGAGCCTCACATCCAGAGTTTCCAGCTCAGTAGGACGGGGGTGAAACTGCAGAATTTGCATTATTACAGGTTCTCGGGTGATGCCATTGCTGTTAGTCTGGGGACCACATTTTGGGGAAGTCTAGAACTTCTCAGCTAGGATGGCTCATCTCTGTTCCATATGTCTCTCATTCTCAGGCAGCTAGCTTGAGCTTCTTTCTTTACATGATGGTTTCGGGCTCCAAAGAGCAACAGAAGAGGCCCAATGCACAGATGATTTACAAGTGAAAGAGACTACCTAAAGCTGTGGGCAAAAGGAGATTCAAACAAGTTGGATGCCATTATTGCAACAAACACCACACTGCACTAAAAGAAGTTATAGAACAGAAACACATCTTTAGAACAAAATAAATAGCACAGGAAAGCTTTGAAAAACATGGAAATAACTCGCATGCACAATGGATGGGAGAATCACAGAAGATACTACCTTTTTGTCCTTCTCATTTGATGTATGTTCACAAAGCAAAATATTTTGGGTTCATCCACTTAGGGCACACAATTCAAATTTGTTCCATATGATATATCCTCTGATTAGAAACTGCTGTTGTCAAGTAAATCAGTGAATGGGTTTTTGCTTGAAATCATAATGTCAATACATGCCTTCTTCTAACAATGTTTATTTAGTGGGCTTTGGAGTGAAAGAATTGTTATATTGAGAAAAAAACTAACTGAAAAGTAAAAAGTGGTATGACCTTTTGAAAATGGTTTTAGTAAAAGGTTATCTGGTAGTTGTTATGTGAGATGAGTCTGGTTATATTAAACATTTTCATGATTGCTAATAAAAAATGTAAGAGATTTTTTTTTCAGTTAAACTCACAACATGCATATTCTAATGATGACAAATGAAATTAATGGGTCCTACCTTGGTCATGAAGTACTCTTCTGAGGGGACCAGGAGAGGAACAGGCTGGAAGCCAGAGATGCCCTTGTTATGTTATGAAAGTCAGCATACGGCTCAGCCCTCCCCATTGACCTCTTACTGGATTTCGCAACTCCATAGTTTTGTGACTTCACGGCTTTGATTTATAAAAGGTGTCTTGTCATGGTTCTATTTTTCAGGAATCTGCCTCTAAATGAAACACTAATACTAAAATGAATGATGCCAAATCCAAATGGCTTACAATATGCCTAGTGTTATTTCTTATGAAAGGCAGAAGTATTTATATATTTCAGTGTAAGCTGAAACACATTGAACTTTTTCTGTACTTGAGTTTACTTTATTGGGGATTAGAAAAATTGATTTTGTTTACATGACAGTGTGCCTCCAGAACTGATGACAGACCAAATCACTCTATGGAGAATGTTCTCTCCTAAACGAGGCACAGAATTAAAATACAAGTTGGAGAATAAAATATGCTACCTAGAAGGAAACCCTGGGAGAGCTGCTAGATAAGCTGATAGTAAGCCACTATGGCCCTGAGCACTTGGCTAAAACCAGAATAAAAAAGACGTTAACGCTAACCTCAGGGACTTATATCATAGGTGAGGGTCAAACAGGCAAACATCATGTAGGTCAATAAACAAAATATTTATAAGACTGGAAAGGAGTAGGTTGAAAGCTATGCTGCAGGTTGAAAAAGAATGGGATGAACAAGAAAACTCCCAGTTCCCCCCACTCCCAGATACAGAAATGGAGATGATCCCATTAAGTGTATGTGGTGACTGTGGTGGGTCTCATGGAAGCTACTACCTGGAGATGCTGCTCAGTACAGCTGACCCCTGAACAACAGGGGTTTGAACTGCATGGTGCCACTTACATGCAGACTTTTTATAAATACAGTACAGTACTGTAAATGAATTTTCTCTTCCTTATGATTTTCTGCATGACATCTTCCTTTCTCTAGTTTACTTTATTATAAGAATACAGTGCACTATACATATAACATACAAAGTGTTAATCAATTTACATTGTCAGTAAGGCTTCGGTCAATAGTAGGCTATTGGCAGTTAAGCTTTTTGGGACTTAGAGAAGTTGTACGTGGATTTTTGACTGCATGGGGGTCAGCGTCCCTAACCTCTGCATTGCTCACAGATCAACTATATAATGGGGGAAAAAAAAGAGAAGCAAACTGGAATTTGTCCCTGGACCATAAATACACTTCCTCCATAATTTCCACCTTTAATTTCTCTCCCTGTCAGGTATGACTATCATCTTTGTCCTCTCTGTCCTAAAAAGAGCAGAACCTCTAGACCTCTTGCAGGTTTCCAGAAAGACTGTTGAAAAGGGTATCCCAGCCAAGGTGCTTTAGATTCAGCTTCTGAGTCAAAGGCCAGAAAACATTATTGGTTTACTAGTTTTTCTCCCCTCAACAAGTGGCATAAATGAACTGCTGAAAGACAAACTGAGACACATTATAATTTTGAGGAGTTTGAACAAACAATCCATTCAAATCGGGCAGCACTACACCAGAAGTGGTTGGGAGTGCTCCTCCTACAGGAGCTTGGGGCAAGATTTTTATAGAGAAGATACCTGAAGGAAAGCATAAACATTTGATTGACTACAGTTGAAGCAGTTGCCCTGTTTGGGAAAAACTAGTTGGCACTTTGTGATTGGTTGTTTTTAAGTTTCGTTTTCTCGGATTTTCTGCACCAATTGTCTTAGGTTTCAGTTTGCTTACATAGGCTACCCAGGTATCAGAGTCACTGCAGTCTAATGGGCTCCTTGTTTAACCACCCAGCATCACTCTTGCCCTCTGGACAACTTCTTTCCACCTGAGGCTGTCATATAGAGCCAGGGCTCACTGTGGTACAACTTTCCAACAAATCACATTTGAGGACATAAACACTAACGTGCTAACATGCCAAAATGCATGCTGGTGAGAAGGGTGTTACTTTACACGACTTCCCTGACAAGACACACTTTCGCTTAAAAATGGATTATATTATAGGATTTAAAACAAAATGTTATCCACTGATGGTCATAGATAAAAAAGTACTATATCCTCATGTTTCATTTTGATATGCTGTGACCTTTCACTACTTAGCTTCTATGCTATCTTCCTGCAAATATTTATTAACAGAGGGGTATTTGACATAAAAGGATAAATTAGGAAAGGGAACCCCGCAATGAGAATTTATGGGAGATCAGATCTTGCAGCTTGTTTATTCACTAAGTTCTAGAGACTTGTTAACTGCTTTGGGTGTCTCCAGGGTGTCATCAATTAATTGAACTCTGGCCTTGCAGAAGTTGATTGATATGCAGGTGATTGAAGCAGTGGCTGTGACTCAATATTAATTACCCTTTCTGAAAACACCAACTTTTTCTCAACTCCTCCAGAGAAATGTAGTGGTGAGAGAAATGGAGAGTCTGCTCTTTCATAGATCATGTGTTACCTACTCATCACTTGGGAGGTGGCGCTTGTCAAGGACAAAATGGAAAAAGATGTAGGAAGAAAGAAATTTTAACATTGAAACACTGTTGAAGACTTGTCATTAACCCATTTCCCCCAAGATTTTGCTTTGTTTAGGAAAATAAGCCTTGTGGGGTTTAGCTGGAGCCTGCATATGTGGAGGTGTTGAGGTCTAAATGCAATTTGGTCCCTAACTTCCTTATAATAACGGACCATCATTCATTAAGTAACTTCTCTGTGCAGAGCATCTGCATGTGTTGGCTTTCCGTACATTTTCTTAAATATTCTTCATAACAGCCCCACATAGCAAGTAGGAAAACTGATGTTCAAAAAGCTTCCCATGATCTCAGAGCTAGGAAGGGCAGAGCTAACATTTAAACTTCCCTCTGTTCCACTTCAAAGTCAATGGGAAATTCTTGGGAGTTTATTTTATTGCTTCACTTCCTTACCTTTAAAATATGAATGGGGATGGATAAGAGAAGCAGTGAAAGATGAGGGGTGGGAGTCTAATATGTTAATTTTCTTGACCAGATTGTCCTAAGCGACACTTTTTCTAAAATACAGAGAAAGGTCAAATGTGGGTTTGTGAGTATATGCCTGCAGTTTCCACACTCAAACTGCGAAAACCCCTCAGGATAAGCTGAAATGCATCCAGGGTAAATAGTCTTTAATAGTTTTTGACCCACTCTATGGAAATTACATAGCTATATATTATGATTCAAGCAAGGAAAGGGGGAAAGGTGCTGCTAAGAAGAGAGGATAAAACTGAATTTGTCCCTTTTTTATATAAGAAGTTTTAAATCTATGACTTCAAGATTGCTAAAGTACTGTTTTTTATAAAAAAGAATTTGCATTACATGAGATCTTACGTCTTTTCTCCATGCTAAGCAGCCTCTTCCCTTTGGAGGTGACACATACATTTCTTCTGAAAGCAAGCAACAACCATCACATCCCCTTGCCAGGACTTTCAGGAGCAGAGGAGACTGGCTGGCTATGTAGAAGCTATTCTTTGTCCTGACCGGAGACATTAGGTCCAGCTCTAGAAGAGCAACTTGTGGATTTACCTCATGTGTGGTATAAATGGTCCTACTCAAGTAGCTAAGGAGAGTATTTTTTTAGTAAAGCATTTCTTTTAAGAGAGTCGATTTTCTCCTAAGGAGCATGAAGAAGGTGGAGCTGCCATCACTCAGCCATGTGAATGTACACCCATCCTCATTACTTGCAAACTGTGGAGGTCGAGATGAGTCATCCACTCTGCCTGTGGCTTCTTATTTTTAAAAGAAGGATAATAATGAAAGAGTTGTCATGAGGATTAAATAAAATACTACCTTTACTAAATTTAAACCAGCACCTGACCCTCAAAATAATGCTACCCATCATTAATATTGATAAAGAATTCAAAGCTTATCTATTTCTCCTTTCTAATATTTTCCTTATTTCCCCAGAATTGTTTTCTCTTCCTACTCTTTAACCATCATCCTCTGATTCTCCACTTAACCTCCATACCCTGGATGAATATATTTAACTCTTATGATTTTTCTCTATTAAATGGTGGTCCCAAATTAAGAGCAAATATTAATCTACACCAAAACAAATCATGTATAGTATTGCAATTTTTAAATCCAAGTCAGAGCTAATATTTCTTTTTCTTCTTTTTCTTAAAAAAAGAGTCATATCACATTCCTCCTCTAAAGTACATTTTTAAGGAGCTAGACATATTAAAGTAAGGTGAATTATCAACTGACACCTTATACAAAACCTTTGTTATCTGATTTTTTTCCCTCCAGTTCCACACCATATTCCAGAGTCTGACAGTACCCTGAAAGAGATGATACTGTGAAACACAACTGCCTACCCCAGTGATGGATGAGTAGATGGTGGTTAACTCACTGTAGTTTACTTTTCCAAGTCTGAAATGTTCAAAGTAGACATGTGTTAAGTCATCCATCAGAAATGTAGAATGCAATGACAGAAATAACCAGATGCCCTGTAACAGGATGCCATAGGGCAAACTTGGAAAAATTAAATAACAACACTTCCCTCTCCTTGTGTAATAAAATACTGCTTGTGACCTAAAGTTTTACTCAAATTTGTGTACAACCATTACGTCCCAAAATACACTGGAAAAAATTCTAGGAAGCATGGATATTCTCAATGTTCACAAGAGACTTTAGCATTATTCTAGTTATTTTTAAGGCATTTATAAAAGAAAGGAAAAAGGATTGCTTGGTAAGCCCAAAAATATATATTTGAAAGAAGAATCGTTCTTAGTTGCCATGTGAACAGTAATGTTTTCTTGCTTATGGTATTGTCTGGTGGGTTTGTGGTGAAAATTATTTTTCCAATGCATAACTTTATATTAACACACACTGTTGGGCAATGAGGACAATGACCAGAGGAACCCAGCCTAGTGAAATCACCACACACAAGGACAAATATAAGATTGAACAATAATCAAAATGAAAAAAAAAAGATTTTTCTCTTGAAAATGACAAACTTGCTACAAATAAAACACACTTTTTGAAACTTAGTCATCATTATCCCCATCATTAATATTTGTTGAATTAGAAATGCTTGTAAAAGTACTCTGTCAAAGTGAGGTCATGATAGCGGTCAGCAATTAATAGTAGGAGCTGTGTTGCCTACCATCCACGTAACAGTCCACTAGGGTCCTTTCAGAACTTAGGAGGCTCTCCATTTTGGGAATTTAACTATAGCAAGAGGAACACCTAAAATCTCTGAACCCACGGGAAGATCCAACAGAGCCTTGGGGTAGGAGGAGTGGCTTAGAGTCCACAGTGTGTGCTGTTGAATAAAAATCCACATTCTATCTTTTAATTTTGGAAAGAAAACTTCCCTCTCTAATCTTCCCATTGTAAACCTTCTGCAACTCAAAAGCCAATCTTCTCATTACCTCATGTTGCCTTTGACTGGAATGCCCTATCCCTGCCTCAACTTACCTTTAGCTATTTTTTCACTCCACAAACTGTTGCTATCCTCCTCTTTATCAGCTTTTATTTCTGAAAACGACATGGAAATTCCATCTCTGCTCCAACGTGGAGATGGTAAATGACTCTATGGCTAAAGCCTTTGTTTCCTCAGCAATTAAAAAAGGATAAAATAGTTGCCATAGAGGAATATTATGAGAATTAAATGAAATTAGATATGTTAAGGGACGCCTGGGTGCCTCAGTGGTTGAGCATCTGCCTTCGACTCAGGGTGTGATCCTGGGGTCCTGGGATCAAGTTCCACATCAAGCTCCCCATAGGGAGCCTGCTTCTCCCTCTGCCTATATCTCTGCCTCTCTCTCTGTGTGTGTCTCTCATGAATAAGTAAATAAAATCTTAAAAAAAAAAAAAGAAAAGTACACAAAGACCAACAGGATAAGGCAGTAAAGAGAAACAAAAAGTAGCTTAGGTGACCCAAAGAGAAAGAAGTCAATTCTGGACTGATTAAGAAAAGCTTGAGGGAGGAGGAAGCTTTTCTCTTTCTGTTTAAACTAAATAAGGGAGGAGAGGCAGGGGGAAAGTTGGAAGATTTGATCTAGAGAAGCAGGGACTAGGGAAGAACTCCCTGGCAGTGAAGGGGGCAACATGGACTTGGACAGGAAGGAGCTGACTAATTTGCCTGGAGCCAACTACCCGGAAGGAAGCAATAGGAGAGGTGTGAATGGAAAGAAAGACTAGCACTGAGGCAATCAAATATAAAACCTATCTGCAGGCTTAAGGTAAATCATGGTCCAAGGGAGACCTCTGGAAAAAGACCTATAGAGGTCTTTTCGTGTCTGCCTTTTTTATTTTAAGTAGCACAGTGAAACTAGCAGTTGATAAAGTTACAACATATTATATTTGTTCCAGCACATCCATGTCTCCTCTCTGCACCTTTCACTGAGAGTTTGGGATACAACCCCATCCCTTCCTATTAAAAGCTACTGGCTCAAGGGCAGCCCGGGTGGCTCAGCGGTTTGGGGCTGGCTTCAGCCCAGGGCCTGATCCTGGAGACTCGGGATCAAGTCCCATGTCAGGCTCCCTGCATGGAGCCTGCTTCTCCCTCTGTGTCTCTGTCTCTGTCTCTGTCTCTCTCTCTCTCTCTCTCTCATGAATAAATAAATAAAATCTTTTAAAAAAATAAAAGCTACTGGCTCAAATATGCCATTTGTATTACAGTATAAATTAATTCTACAAAATCTAAGGCATTCATGTCACCATCATGGTATACTTAAGATAGGAAGATAGAATGTATTATGCAGTGGTTTGTTGGCTTTATATATTTTAAATATTTAGACATATGGTATATGGACCTTTATTTGTTGTCTTTCTGGGGCCTCAGAAACAATGGGAACAGGTTTAGTACTGCAGACAGGTTTGCAAGTACTGATCCCAGGAGAAAACTTGCCTGCCTTTTGTCTCAGTTTGATGTTCCTTGCTTGCTTCCCATCAGGCTGCCCACTGTGTTTAAGCCATCAAAGGAGTGCACAGCTTCATAGTGGCTGGTCTTCATTTGGGCTGGAGCAGAAATTATTGTTTATTCTTATCTCTATCAG
Organism: Vulpes vulpes; assembly: GCF_048418805.1. Taxonomy (NCBI): domain Eukaryota; kingdom Metazoa; phylum Chordata; class Mammalia; order Carnivora; family Canidae; genus Vulpes; species Vulpes vulpes. The sequence goes on from NC_132780.1 coordinate 173,556,022, forward strand.
TACAATATGCACAGGGCCTTCAATAACCAAAACTGGGCTGCATTTGTCACAGAATTCCCTTTAAGCATCCCTGCCATGATGATTTTCTAGCAAATGTTGGCATTACTGATGCCTATAATGGGTTGGAAAGGGAAGGAAACATTGCTGTGTGCTTTTTATCTACATATTTGCTGTTCCCAGTATGTCTTGCCTTACCACATACCTTTATTTTTATAGAAAAAGAATTATGTTTAAGCCATGAGTTTTATTGTGACCAATAAATGATTTCTGGGATATCTCCTAGACAGCTTAAAGGTAAGTTTAAGAATGTTGGTTCTTGGAAAATACTCAAGTGGATTTGGCAGCTTACTTTCTGAAAAATGGCATCTAAATAATGAAATAACTACCTCCTCTTCCTCACTACAAGACAGCCAGTTTTATGGGTTTAAAAAAAAAAAAAAAAAACCAAGCAAGCACAGTTCCAGCACAGGACAGGAAATGAAGAATAGCTTTATAACAGAAATGATGTGGGGAATTCTTTATGTTGGCAACATGCAATTCTCCAAAATAGAAACTGGCCAGAACCACTTTAACTATTTGGGAATAAATATTGCGGCATTTTTACTTACCCAGAATGGTCAGCAAAGACTCTTCAAGGCTATGGAAAACCAATGCCAAAGAGGACTTGTCCAGACAGTGGATTCTGTTCCTCTTGTTATGCCCCAGAGACAATGGAATTGACACAGAATTGCCAAAGGTTCTTTGAAAAATTACTTTTTTCAGATTATTAGAAAAATGAAAAGTATGTCCTTACAGGTGTCAAGTGTTTTACTTGGACAATTAGATTATCTCAATTATGTTGAATTCTTTGGTTTAACATTCCAGATATCTGCAGGAACTTGATACAACTCATCTACTCCCTTTTCTTCCTTTAAAACAATCCTTTTCCAAATGCTTACAATATCAACATTAACCCAGACACTATATATAAATGAGAGAAACTATGGTAATAATCTCTTCCTTTCAATTTTACATGAACTAGATTGACTTAAAAAATAATTTGTATCAGTTTTTCTCAAAACAAGTTCACAAAAAAATTCAATAATTTGATTTTTGGGGTTTAATCCACATGCACACTTTTCTGGATCCTCTGTGTTTATGAGAGTGGATTTGTGAGACTACAGGTCCTGTCCCGGCAGTTTATGGACTGGCTAACTGCCTTAGGGGGCATCTAATATGTGGCCTGGCTTCCCAGACACTTCCTGGAACCACAGGCCTCATGTGCCATTTACTGTTGAACATGTTTATTCATTTATTACAAAGTGAGTGCTGGTAAAGGCTAGGAGCTTCAGACCCAATGGACATTGCTGGTGTAATTATCAAAGCTCCTTACCTCAGGGGAAAATGAGCTCAATGATTCAAAGGACAAAAAAGCACTAAGGGTTCAAGGTGAGAATATGTGTTGAACATTCACCCTGAAGATAGTTTTTTAATAAGGACTTTAAAAAGCAAAATAATATGTAAAAATATACAAAGCCAAAATGGTAGGGTACGTTGCCCTGTATTCTGGCCATTGCTGAAAACATACCAAGATGTTATTTGTCTAAAAGACATTTGAATTCATTTATCTTTCAGAACCTCTACATAATATTGCTAGCAAATAAAGACAATGTGAGGCCTCCATGTCTATCGTTTTAATTGCAAGAAACAAAAAGTAATGACCTTGGGTTTGAACTTAGAGAATAATCCCCCTCCTGATATGCCAGCATTTACCAGTTAATTTGAAAGCTTGGGAACAAATCACCCTCTGATTTTTGGTGAAATGTTCACTCCCCAGCCTGTCAACAAACTCCTCATGAGATAGTGTCCTTTTTGTTCTCACATCCAGAGCAGCTCTCACTCCGAGAGACACACTGCATGGCCCAGGGTTGTGCGAGGATTCTGGGGAGCTGTGAACGTCAGGCATGTTTAACCATGATCCTGAGCATAGGACCTTGCAGCTTAGTCTTTTGTGCAGAGATAATGGTTTACGTTAGATTGATTATATGCAGACTGAGAAGTGTATCTTGTGCAACAACTCCAAGGCGTGCTGAAAGATAAAAATCCCATTTGCTGCATTTTATATTGGTGGTCTCTGACGTGGACGACACTAGCCTGCATAGTCCTTGTAAATCACAGATATAATGAGGGCCAGATAGCAGCTCGCTTAACTGTTGAATGAAGTAAGTGTTTCTTTACTCCAGACTGAAGGATGGCATATTTGCTATCTCAAACCTTATGCTATCAGGTTGAAAGAAGTCTTTTATTTATATCTCTGAATGCAGACGAGATAGCTGGTTAGTTGGGTGAATGCTCCTGATGTTGCAGAGCAGAGTTTTAATGGAAGTTTCTTTATCCGCTTTTGTTTAATTTTTATAATGCTCTATCTCCCTAGAGGGCCTTTCGTACTAAAGATGAGCTGCTTTCCAACTTCTTCCTCTTTCCTTTTGCCTCCAGCCCTGTGGGCAAAGAACAAAGGGCAACTCCCCTCACCCCCCTGGTGGCTCATCAACATAATTCTTCAATTTGCCATGGGGGTTCTCAGAGGGGAAAAAAGTCTAGTTCCTAGAGCAAGAACAAATCCAGACCCCATAATCCTGCCTGAGTGGAACCTAAGCCTCACGAGTGAAAACACCTTTGCTTCTAATGTGTCGTTAATCCCAGTTTTATAGGCAGCAGTTTACTTTATGTCTAACAGAGCTATTTCCAAGCGTTTTATAATATAATGCATTCCGATATCTACAAGACAAATAGTAATTCCAGTTACATAAGGAAAAAAATAGGAGTATGAACAGATTACCCGGACCTTGTTGCTAGAATCTCTAGCAAAGTTGTTTTCTCTCTGTGCCATAAACCCACACTCATGCAGATATACCTACACAACGGTCACACTGATACATACACAAACACACACAAATGCTCACAGGCATATACACACACCCTCACAAAGAAACACCCATACTCAACCACATACACATTCACACACTTGCACACATACACATACAGTTATAAATATGAAACCAAAAAGGAAAAAAAACCTCTCTGTTGGAAGAAAAGTAATCTGATTTATGAAAATTTTAGTTACAGTAAATAGTAACATAATACTATTCAATTCTTTTTTTTCAAACATTCAATATTCATTCAACTCATTCAAACATTCAATACCTACAACAGGCCAAAAAAAGTCATTTATTTAATATATTTATTGCCTGGCAGAAATACTTGGGAGATTTTTGTTGTAACAAAGACTGAAACATACTGGTAAGTGTTAAAAATTTAAGCAGCAGTCCCAACCAAGAGCTTTGCATATAGTAGGCATCCAATAAATGTCCTGAATTTTTAAAAAACATCTTTTGAAAAAATTTTGTAGTCTTTAGGTTAAACATCACAGACTGACCCCATATGTTTATCTTTATTCCCTTCTCAAAGTCTAATAAAATGATATTAAAGCAATAAATAAATAGATGATAGATAGGTAAATGAGTAGATAGATAAAGTATAACCCTTTGGGAAGATATCAGAAAAAGAAAAAAATATCAGAGAAAATGAAAGCAAACAAAGACATCAACAAAAATTGAAGAAGGAAATCTGAAGGAGGAACGAAATTGATTTCACGGAGAACTCAGAAACCTACATGCTTACCGGGGAGGAAGCCATCAAGACATAAGTAGTTCATGCCACTGAGCTGGGACAGGCCCAAGAATTGGAAGTGTTGATTTCTACAAAAGCTTAAGTAAAAAAAAAAAAAAAAAAAAGAAGTAAAAACAGGATAATTGGATGCATTAAGACCCCTCCAAATCCTGTCCCTCGACCAGCAAGGTGGAAATCTACTCTCTGGAGAAGTTTCTCCCTTGGAAGACAGAGATCTAAACAAACAAAAGTAAATAGAACTGGAGGAAACAGAACAATGGACAGAGATGGGACTGTTATAAAATACTAATATTTGTCAATAAGATAAAATAGCGCATCCGTGAAACAATAGTATATTACTGAAAAATAATGAGGGCCATTCAGATAAGAATAAACTCATTGAAATGTAAAACACATCAAAATAAAGGTTTCAATAAAAGCAATGAAAAGTAAAATTGAGGAAATACCACCAAATTAGACAAAAAGACAGAGATGGAAAACAGGGAGCAAAAAATTAAAAAATTAGACATTTTATTCAGAAGGCAGTCAATGTGTAACCAATAGGAATTCCAGAAAGAATGAACAAACAAAAACTAAAGGAAAATATTCAAAAAAAATTTAAGAAAATTGCTCCAAAATAAAGGAGGTGACCTCTAGATTTAAAAGGCTCTACCAAGTGTCTTGAACAATTATGGTAAAGATCTATATTCAAGCACATCACCATGAAATACTGCATCATCTAGGGAGAATACACTAAAAATATACCAAATAAACAAAACAAAGCAAAACTAAACACACACAAAAAATACACACATACACATCAGTTACCATACAAAAGGGGGACATGGAATAGCATCAGGCTGCAGGAAAAGAAACTCCACTCACTGGAGGACAATCGAGAAATGCTTTCAGGAGTTGGTTCAAGATGATAGCATAGGACAATCCCAAACTCACCTCCTCCCATGGACACACCAAATCTATAGCTATTTATGGTACAATTCCCTTTGAAAAAGACCTGAAAACTATTTGAATAGCTGCCACCATGACAAAGGATAAAATGACCACATCAAGACCTGAGGGAGAGGACACCTGGGTGACTCAGTGGTTGAGCGTCTGCCTTCAGCTCAGGTTGTGATCCTGGGGTCCTGGGATTGAGTCCCATCGTGGGGTCCCCACAGGGAGCCTGCTTCTCCCTCTGCCTATGTCTCCGCCTCTCTCTGTGCGTCTCTCATGAATAAATAAATAAAATCTTAAAAAACAAAAAGACCTGAGGGAGAGGCAGAGATGTGTGCTCACCAAAAACCCATCCTGCCCCCTATGGTGACCCACTAATTGGAGGGATCCCAAGACTATGGAGCTTCCCCCTGAGGAGAGAGAGGTTCATGTCCCACACCACTAAAGTCAGCAAGCATGCACAGTCCACAGGAAGGTTCTTACTCTCCTAGCTCTGATGGCCAGGGGGCTTGTGTTCCTGGGTTCCCCAGGGCTAAAACAATTGGAAGATAGTTCTTGGCAGGCTACCATGCCAAGGCACTGCACAGCAGGCTGAAACACATCCCATTCTGCCTGTGAAAAAGACCTATTTACTTGTCCTGGAGCTTCAGCCTGAGAAGCAGGCTAAAGTTTGCCACATATCTATAACATATATAGATGCTCTCAGGGGCGAAGGCCAAAGGATGCCATCTTTGCATTCTCCCTTGGTACCTCTCAGAAAGAACTTTCTACACTTGTCTGGAGCCCAGATTTTTGCAGCTGTGGCCCATAGGACACCTCCAGATCACTTAGTCTGGAGGCCACCCAGGATTACAAATCCATCTCCACAGGACTGTATATATTTGCATATTTTAAAAGCTGCTACCTGAGGGTCTGGCTTCCAATCCTCCTGAAACTACGTACCGATTGAGATTCCTCCCTTTGGAACCCAGACAGGTCTTGGCACATCATCAACAACTGGGACCTACCAAAAATAAATCAGATGGCTTAGATAATCACAAAGGTCCCAGAGACAACCAAGAGCTAGGGCGAGGTTGAACAATAAGTTTCATTGGTTACGTAAGAAATGCTTTCAAATTCTGAGGGGAAATAAAATTATTTTCAATCTAGTTTCTATACACAGGCAAACTATTAATCAAGTGAGGGTATAGAATACAGACATAAGGTTAAAAAAAATTACCTCCCTTATGTCCTTTCCTGGGAAACTATAATGATGAGAATAACAAATGCTTACATAATATCCAGTGTTTGCCAGGCAATGTTCTAAGCATTTTATATATAGTAACTCAGTTACTCCTTACAGAATTCATGCAAAATAGGAACTCTCATGGAGAGGTTGAGAAACAGAGGTTGAAATTCTTGTCCAGCATGATCCTCATTCGTAAATGGGGGAGATGGCTTAGGAATCATTCATTCATACTTCATTCCTAGTAACCTAGTCCAGAGTTACTGCTGTTACTGTCCTGTGGCATGTCCCCTCAAAAACACAGAGGAAAGAAATCAGAGCAATGAGTAAAAGGGAAAACTTGAATACTGATATAACAGAAGTTATAGAAGTGCTTTGAGTTGTGTGGAGAAGTGTGAGAGTGCGTGTGTGTGTGCGTGTGTCTGTTGGGAGTAACTAGAAAGTCAAATTTTCATGTTTCATGGTACAAAGTAAGTAGATAATCTCTCAAACTGAAAAATCAAACTAATTCATCCCTGCCTGGCACATACAAGGGACTCAATAAATGTTCATGAATGAATAAGAAAATGCTCCAAATCTCCATCTCGCGTTCATAGGTACTTTTATTTAGCACCGTAATTGAAAGAGTGGACAAAGGACCTTAATCTGTGACAGTCTTTATGTGGATATATGTTAATGACAGATGTATGTAAAAAAATAGCAAATATGCATGACACTATAATTCTGTATTTTAAAGAAGAGGCTGCACATGTGTATGTGTATAATTATGAACATATAGGATTATATATGTAAAATAAAATCTGTGCCAAGATGAATGCTAAGATCTCTTTGCATGTCATCCTATGCTGCCAGTGACTAACGTAGAAGGCAACTAAAAAGCAGGAAACAGGCTTTTTTATTCCCAACCAGAACATTTGCAAAGATTCCTGGACACACACTCCCATTGTATTGTCTAAAGTCCTGGGTGGGCTCCTTCACAAAAGCAGCATTTCATAGGAGAGGGAAAAGGCTTGCCAAGGTTCTAAAACTTTCACTTCCTATATTTGTTTTTTAATGTATTTATTCCAATTTCAAGGTAGGGTTTCACTCATTCCTTCCCTATGCCCCCCAAATTTAGTGGAGGAGAAGGAATAAAGCCAAGACTTGCTCTTCATACAGACTTCATGTTGGGAGGGGGGGCAGTGGAGGATTGTTTGGGGGTTCTGTTTGGGTAGTGTCTTGGACAAGGCATATGGTTGGTTATGTACACACAGAGTGGGGAAGTGAAAGCATCACTGATCCTTTAATGGGAAAAGCTTAAAGTAAACAGAGTTTTTCATCCTCGTTATGCCAAGAGCTGGAATAATAAATACAGATAGAAGATAGCCTCATACTTCAAATAATTTGTTGAAACTAGGTTCACAAACTCAGCCTGTTTCTATTTGTGCAGTTGTTAACCATAAGGACAGTCGTAACCCTTGCTGGGCCCTGGACAAGTGCCTTGCCAGTCACCACTCACATCATCCCAGCTTTGCAGACTAAAATTAGTTGACACTGCCCAAGCGTCCAAACTGTGATCGATCGTCTCAACTTTCAGGGCAGACCCTTGAGATTGATTGGCAGACCAGAATGGCAACTATCTGGTTGGAGAGTCAAAGGTCATGCCGCGTCTGTATTTTATGACATAAACAAAGCTGCCAAGGAAAGAACAGAGAAACTAGAATAAAGATAAACTGGAAAAAACATCAGAGACAAAAATATTCATTGGTTAAATTTAACTATGTAAGGTATTTAATAAAACTGTCTTTCTGAAGTTTATGTATCAGTAACTCCTCATGTATTGTTAGCAAAATAATTCAGAATGTTTCAAAATTATGTTTGTCCCTTAAGCTTTTGTTGTTAGTCCTTTTGGAAGTGATCTAAGATGGTGATCTCCATGGCTGGGTCTACCAACATACAAGTTTTGTAGGAGAAGTAAAATACTGGGTAAATGTTTGAAACAAATAATGACAAATTCCTACATGCAGATTCTTGTGAATAGTGAGATGTTTTGACAGTAGGTGGGACAGAGTATCTGAATGTGTTTAAACTTAAATATTTTGCAAAATATCAAATTTTTTTTCTTTTCTCAGCAGAGTCCAGCTTCCTCATCTCTTGTTCTTTCCTTAACCCACTCTATTTGGAGTTTTATTAACTTTTCAGTGGAACTGCCTTTATCAAAGTCACAAATAGATGATACTTTGCCAAAATCAACATCAGTTTATCTCCCCTTAGCCTCTAGACAGTATTGGATGTAGTTCATCGCTCCATCATACCCAAAATATTTTGTGCTGTAGCCCATCACACTGCATATTGCTGGCTTTCCTCCTTTCTCATAACTCAATCTGGGAATGTAAGATTCTATCCTTGAGTCTATCCTCTACCACTTTCTCTCTGTAATTCTTTCCCTGAGTACCTAGTCCATGCTTTTTAATAGTACTTCTAAACTTGTGATTCTTTTTTTATATATTTTATTTATTTATTTGAGATAGAGAAAATAAGGGGGATATATATATATATATATATATATATATATATATATATATACATACATATATTTAAAAAAAACATAGTGCATTTATTTAAACTGTTGCTTTTCATAATTCATTGAATCTTATCCCAGGTCAATATCTTCATTCTATTACCTTACTGAATACATTCATTAGTGTTACATAAAACTTCACATAAAATTACATACAAATTAAAGGTACAGTTAAGAACATAGTCATGATCTGTGTGAAAGGATTCACCGTTATGGCACCCTAGTCCCTGATGGGAGTACTTTTTCTGTTTTGTGGGCTTCACAACCTTAGACTCTCTTCTGTTTTAGAGAAAATAAAGCAGCTCCTCTGAGCTCTATGCCACGAGGTACCTTGCCACTGCATTATCGGTTTGTGTTCACCCAGTGGTACCTGTCCACCCGGTGGTTAGCAGCTGACCTCTGACCTTTAGGATGTTCATGCAATAAACATATATATATAGAGAGAGAGAGAGAGAAAATGAGCAGAGGGAAGGGACAGAGGGAGAGGGAGAAGCAGGTTCTCTGCTGAGCAGGGAGCCTGATGCGGAGATTGATCCCAAGACCCTGGGATCATGACCTGAGCTGAAGTTAGACGCTGAATAGACTGAGTCACCCCAGCGTCCCTAAACTGGTGATTCTTGAAATCCTGTTTCCGGCTTGACTAATCTCTTAAACTCTCAATTCATACATCTAACTGCTACTTGACAGCTCCGGTTGTCTGATTTTCACTATATACTTAACATGGACCAAACAGAACTGTAAGTTCTCATTCTTCTCCCCTAATTCACTGTCCCCAAGTCTTCTTCATCATGAAAATGACACCATCATCCATCCAGTTGCTCAGGCCAAAAGCCAAGAGTTATTCTTGATCCCTCCCTTTTCGTCTCACATCCCATTTCCACTTCATCAACCAGTTGAGTTAGACCTACTTCTAACAGCCAGTTTGATCCTGATCATTGTTTGCTCTCTTCATTCCTGCCACTTATGTCCAAGTTAGTCCCAGCACTCACCACAACTTCCTTGTATCCAGGCTTGCTGCCTCCATGTCTCCCTCCTATAGTCCATCCTTCACAGAGATGCTAGTGAACTCTTAGAACATAAAACAGACCTTGATACTCCTCAGTATTTCTTTGCTGATTATCATATGTCAAGCCTGTGCTACTCTCTATGAATAGAGAAAGGTCACAACTCAATACAAGAAATAGACATGCACATTGTATCTCTACCCAAAATCAGAGGACTTGTGCTAAACAGTACGAACAAAAATGGAAAGACTAATTTTTACTAGAGTGGTGATAGTTGATATGGAGCAGGCTTGGAGAAATTATTGCCTGGTCATTCATTCATTTTTTTTTTTTTTTGAGCAAACACTATACCCTGAACTGTGCTTCACAGAGAAAAATTATATTCGAGTTGAGCAGGATAAGTAGGACTTGAGAGGAATATTCTCTGTCAAGGGACCAACATGTGCAATATTCAAAAGCAATTTACATGTACTTTCGAGAATCAGGAGTGACCCTGTGTGCTGGACCCAAGGCCATGGCTGGGGAAACCACAAGGTCAGAACACAGTTGGGTTGGGAGGGTCCATAAATGTTGGGCCTAGAAGGCCCAGACAGGCCAGAGAGTCTAGAATTAACCCAAGGGCAATAGCAATCATCAAACGTGCTTTTGTTTCATTTTACTTAACAGTGGAGTGATATGATCAACTTTGTATTTTGAAGTTTTCACTCAGGAGCCAGGATGAAGGATGATTTAGTAGAAACAGGACACAAGTCAAGGAGAACAGTTAGAAAGCTGTTGCAATATTTTAGACAAAAGACAGTACAGACCTAAATTGGAATGGGAGCAGTGAGAATGGAGAACAAAGATAGTGTTAGGAAAAAACATTGCAAACTGGCAGCTTGCAAATCCAATCTTGTCATAAATGTTTTGTTTGAATTATGCGATGTAATTTTGTTTTGCCTGAATTCATTGCCAAGATTTTACAATCCAGAGACTTCAAATAAAATCTAAATTTCCAACTCCTCTTTTAGATATCCTAAAGCTGCAGTCCTGAGCCATATTCGCTTATCACAACACTGCCCGGTGGTAAGAAGCACATGCTCTCTTCTTTAGACAGTAGACAGGGCCTTCTCCAGCTGGCCACATCCCCTTTGTCCTGTTTTATTTGATCCATCAGGCCCTTTAGGCATTTCAGAGTGACATAATCTGAGAAAATTAACTGATCCAAGTGGCTTCTAGGGTGGACAATAAAAGAGGAGGGGCAGATTCATGTTCAGGGATTCGCCTACCTGAGGTAGGGAACACAAGAGAAGGAACAGGTTTGAGGAGTAAGATCATTAGTTCAGTTTAGGACATGCTCAGTGAATTTTTTATTAATCTATCTTCCGGTTAAGGGTTATTAAAGGAAAAAACCTCTTCTATTATAAGCTTTTAAAAACAGATGACTCTCCATTAAAGCAACCTGCTAATTCTCTTTCATTCTGCCAAAAAAAAAAAAAAGGTCTTTGATCCAAAACATATAAATGTACTGTGTGCATAAAAAGATGTCATTTTAATCAAATTTACATTTGAAGTGTCATAAGGAATTTTTATTCTTCCTGTCATTATTTATGTAAAGGAAAGTATTGCCAAAATTAAAGGGAAAGGAAATTAGCTTTTCTAGTTAATGTCATAAGGACATGAAACATTTTCATTCTGATGGAATGAAGAATTGGAAGATTTTTGAAAAACTGTACGGTGTTCATTTAATCTTACTAGAAAGGACTATAGAGGAAGATATTGAAAGGCTGGTTTTTTTTTCCCTAATGAGGAAAAATGCCAAGATAAATGAGTTTCAACCCTGAAATTAGAAACAGATTGTTTATGGAAAGTTCATAGGTTATTCCACATTCCAGAATGTTCTCTCTCCTCCTTCCTCCTCATCACTCATAGTACTTAGAGGTCTAACCTCAGCCACACCTGGTTCATTGAGATGTCACAGAATCATCCAATCCACATCCACCTATTTCTCTAAATCCTTTCTTCTAGTTTCTGTAACCAAGAGTTCAGCACTACCCCATTCTCTTTAACCTAATGGTTTCATCTGTCTTTGTTTTACTTCTCTGACAAGTCAGTAACTTTCACAACAAAAAAGAAAACATAGCTATGATTCCTCTCTGGTACCCAGAACACTGTGCACATATTAAGTGCCTGGTAAATATTTTTGTCCTGTTGAGAGATAAGATTAAGGGGCAGTAGAGCCCAGGTTCTAGAACCAGCTTGATGCCAGCTCCCCCACTTACTAGTATATAACATGGGCAAGTTAAATAACCCCTGTTGCAGTCCCATCATTTAGTAAATGATGAAACTCCTGTCATAGGGCCGTTGAGAGGCTAGGAGTAAGTTAACATACAGAGTACACCGAATGCCAAGCATGTAGTAAGCTTTCAAGAAATGTTACTGTTACTATAAATGCAGGCTCTGATGCACACTGATTTTGCATAAATTATCGCATCCTCCTATGACATAGTGGTTTCTTCTGGAAACCAGGGGCAGTAGGAGTACCTGCCATGTAGGGTTTTTCAGCAATCAAATGAAGTGATGTATGTAAAGTACACTATGAATGATGCCTGGCAAATAGGAGGAGGTCAACAAATGTCAGTCACTCTTATTATCCCTCTGAGTATTCCATTTATGCCAAAGCAACCAGCCAATTGACAGGCATAGGAGCCCATAGGGAAGAGAATAAGTGTACTGAGATGGGCAAAAAGCAATCAAGATTTCTGGCATCAAGTAGAAATTCTATGCTTTCCAACGGTGTTCTCATATACTTTTAAATGACCCTTTTGCCAAGGAAGAACCATCAATTCCTACAATAAACGAAAAGCTGGCCCCATTTGGCTAGTTCAATTTAGTAAAGTAGTAAGAGCTTGATGATTTACTATACTCTCATCAGTAATCATTTGGAAAAAGACAAGGCTGAGAATTACCACTGCAAATATAGGGGAAGAAGGTTTGCTAAGCAAATTAACTGCATGGAAAATTATTTTATTTTATATGTATAAATATACCTAATTATTTTATTCAGTTACAATTAATATTCAGTATTATATTACTTTCAGGTATGCAGTATAATGATTCAACAACTCTATACATTTCTCAGTGTTCATCAAGTGTCTAGTTGCTTTTTAGAATAAGTTTCAGCATGTTAGGCATACATATTTATGCATAAGAAATTGATATGCTAATCTAAAACAATCAATTTCTCAAGGTTTATTACTTGAAAATATTTTTACGATCTAGCTTTAGTGATCATGCACCTTAAAAGTAATAAAATATCGGGATCCCTGGGTGGCGCAGCGGTTTGGCGCCTGCCTTTGGCCCAGGGCACGATCCTGGAGACCCGGGATCGAATCCCACATCGGGCTCCCGGTGCATGGAGCCTGCTTCTCCCTCTGCCTGTGTCTCTGGCTCTGTCTCTCCTTCTATCTCTCAAGAATAAATAAATTAAAAAAAAATCTTTAAAAGTAATAAAATATCATTTTAAAAAATTTAACAAACACATAAGCATTAATATAATTTTAAAGTAATTATATTAATTTAACATAAAACCATTTCACCACCAACGATGTGTCAAGTTCTTTCCAAATATTACTTCATTTAACCTAACAATATCCTTGCCAGTATGTATTATTATCCCAGGGGTAACAGAGGTCAAGCAAATTGCCTTGGGTCACTCAGATCACATTTGAACTAGGATCAGAGATCAGGTCTATTATAAAATCCATGTTCTCAGAAAAAAAAAAATCCATGTTCTCTATGTGATGTTCCATTTAGAAAATGTTTGATTCAAAATACAATGTCCTCCAAATATATATTTGGCCAGCTTGTCACTCACTTTATTTAATATATTTGACTGATTAAATCCTGGCTATTTAAACAATTTTCCTCTATAGAACACACTCAAAGAATGGACAATACATACCCATAGGCTAGATCTCAAAAATACTATACTGAGCAGAAAGAAACAGCACAGAAAATGGAAGAGAGGATTTCATTTATCTGAAGTTCTAGACTAGACAAAACCAATCCATAGTGATTTAAATTATATCAGACTTTGCTGAGGGCAATACAGTGGGGGAGATAGGGTGGGAAATGGATGATTGCAAAGGGGTAGGAGAGAACTTTCTGGGATGAAAGAAATGTTCTAAACCTTAAATAGGTTGTCATAACATATGCATATACATTTTTAAAAAACTCATGAAACAATGTATCAATACAGGAAAATTTTCAAATGAAACAGAAAAGAAGGTTTGATATGTACAAAAAAATTAGAGAAATTCCTAATATAGCAAACATAATAAATGTTAATGGACAATATCAGTCCCCCAAATGCTGTGTCACCTTAATAAAAAAAAGTAGAATTTGGGATTCCTGGGTGGCTCAGTGGTTTAGCGCCTGCCTTCAGCCCAGGGCGTGATCCTGGAGGGTCCTGGGATCGAGTCCCACCTCAGGCTCCCTGCATGGAGCCTACTTCTTCCTCTGCCTATGCCTCTGCCTCTCTCTTTCTGTGTCTTTCATGAATAAATAAATAAAAATCTTTAAAATAAAAAAAGTAGAATTTAAGACAGTAAACATCATAAAGTCTAAGGAATGATATTATATATTGTGTAGAAAAATTGGCAATATAAAATACAGTTATAAAATATAGTACATATGTATGTATTTAAGAGACAGAACTGTGGAAATTAATTAATTAATTAATAACCTAGAGATTCAGAGGTTTAACACATTTCTCTCCAAATGTGATAAATCAAGCAAATAAAGAAAATGAGATACAAGTAGTATTATCAATAGGTTAGACAGAGAAACATACTATTTTTAAATTTTATTTTAATTCCAGTGTTAACATAGTGTTATATTAGTTTCAGATATACAAAATAACAATTTAACAATTCCTTTGTTACTCAGTACTTATCAAGGTAAATGTACTCCTAATCCCTTTCACCTTTTTTGTCCATCCTCTCCATCCACCACACCTCTGGTAACACTCTGTTTATCTCTAAAAAGTCTGTTTTGGGTTTCTCTCTCTTTTTCTTCCTTTTTTCATTTGTTTGGTTTCTTAATTCCACATATGAGTGAAAGCATATGGTATTTGTCTTTCTCTGACTTGCTTATTTCGCTTAGTATTATACTTTCAAGGTCCACTCATGTTGTTGTAAATGGCAAGATTTCAGTCTTTTTTATGGCTGAGTAATATTACATTGTATACATATACCACATCTTCTTTATCTATTCATTGCTAGATGGACATTTATTTATGCTGCTTCCGTAATTTGGCTATTGCAAATAATTCTGCTATAAACACAAGGGTGCTTATATCCTTTCAAATTAGCATTTTTTTTGTATTCTTTGTGTAAGTACCCACTAGTGTGATTACTGGACCAAGGTAGTTCTATTTTTAATTTTTTAAGGAGTCTCCATACTGTCTTCCACAATGGCTGTACCAGTTTGCACTCCCATCAACAGAGCAAGAGGGTTCCCCTTTCTCCACATCCTTGCCAACACCTGTTGTTCCTTGTTTTTTTATTTTAGCCATTCTGACAGGTATGAGGTGATATCTCATTCTAGTTTTGATGTGCATTTCCATAATGATGAGTGATGCTGAGGATCTTTTCATGTGTCTATTGGCTATCTGTAAATATTCTTCAAAGAAATGTCTGTTCATGTCTTCTGCCCTTTTTTAAATTGGGTTATTTCTTTTATAGGTGTTGAGTGTATAAGTTCTTTATATATTTTGGATATTAACCCTTTATCAGGTAAGTCACTTGCAAATATCTTCTCCCATTCAGTAGTTTGCCTTTTAGTTTCGTTGATTGTTTTCTACACCATGCAGAAGTTTTTTATTTTGATGTAGTTCCTAATAGTTTATTTTTGCTTTTATTTCACTTGTCTCAGATGACTTATCTAGAAAAATGTTGCTATGATTGTATTCAGAGACATTACTGCCCATGATCTATTCTAGAATTTTTATGGATTGAGGTCTCAGACTTAGGTCTTTAAACCATTTTGAGTTTATGTTTGTGTACAGTATAAGGATGTGGTCCAGTTTCTTTCTTTTGTGTGTAGCTGACCAGTTTTCCCAGCACTGTTAGTTGAAGAGACTGTCCTTCCCATTGGATATTCTTTCCTGCTTTGTCAAAGATTAACTGACCACATAATTGTCAGTTTATTTTTGGGTTTTTTAGTCTGTTCCATTGATCTGTGTGTTTGTGTGCCAGTACCATACTGTTTTGAGCAGTACAGCTTTAGTATAGCTTTTTTAGTATACCTTGAAGTCTGGAATTCTGATACCTCCAACTGTGCTTTTCTTTTTCAAAATTTCTTTAGCTAACTGGAGTCTTTTGTAGCTCCATAAAAATTTTAGGATTTTTTGTTCTGGTTCTGCATAAAATGCTTTGGTATTTTAATAGGGATAGCATTAAATCTGTAGACTGCTTTGACATTTTAACAATATTTGTTCTTCCAATCCATAATCATGGAATGTCATATTTTTGTGTTATCTTCAATTTCTTTCTTAATGTTGCAGTTTTCAAAGTACAGGTCTTTCATCTCTCTGGTTAAGTTTATTCCTAGGTATCTTACTGTTTGGGGTGCAATTGTAAGTGGGATTTTCTTGACTTGTCTTTCTATTGCTTCATTATTAGTGTATGGAAATGCAATTAGTTTATGATTTCTGTATGTTGATTTTGTGTTCTGAAACTTTATTGAATTCATTTACCAGTATTAGTAGTTTTTTAGTGGAGTCTTTCGGTTTTTCTATAATGAGTATCATGTCATCTGCAAATAGTGATAGTTTTACTTCTTCCTTACCAATCTGGATGCCTTTTTTTCCTTTCTCTTATCTGATTGCTGTGGCTAAGACTTCCACTACTATTTTGCTTAAGAGTGGTGAGAATGGATGGACATCCTTGTCTTATTCCTGATCTTAGGGGAAAAGCTCTGTTTTTCCCCATTGAATATGATGTTAACTGTGGGTTTTCATGTTTATTTACTATATTGAGGTATGTTCCCTCTAAACCTACTTTGTTGAAGGTTTTTATCATGAATGGATATTGTGCTTTGTCAAATGCTTTTTTGGCCTCTACTCAAATGATCATATAATTTCTATCCTTTCTCTTATTGATATGATGTATCACATTGATTTCTGAGTATTGAATCACCCTTACATCTCAGGAGTAAGTCCCACTTGATAGTGTTGAATGATTTTTTAAATGTATTGTTGGATTTAGTTTGCTAATGATTAGTTGATGATTTTTGCAATCTAAGCTCATCAGAGATATTGGCCTATAGTTCTCTCTCTTTTTTTAGTGTCTTTATGTGGTTTGGGAATCAGGTTAATGCTGGCCTCGCAGAATGAATTTGGAAGTTTTCCTTCCTCTTCTATTTTTTGGAAAAGTTTGAGAATAACAGGTATTAAGTCTTCTTTAAATGTTTGGTAGAATTCACCTCAGAATTCACCATCTGTTTCGTGGGCTTCTGTTTATTGAGAGTTTTTTGATTACTGATTCAATTTCATTAGTCAGAATTGGTCTGTTCAAATTTTCTATTTCTTAATGCTTCATTTTTGGGAGTTTATATGTTTCTAGGAATTTATACATTTCTTCTAGGTTGTCCAATTGTTGGCAGATAATTTTTCATACTATTCTCTTAAAATCCTTTGCATTTCTGTGGTGTTGGTTGCTATTTCTCCTCTTCTGTTTCTATTTTTGTTCATTTGTCCTATTTTTTTTTTTTTGATGAGTCTAGATAGAGGTTTATCAATCTTGTTGATCTTTTCAAAGAATCAGCTCCTGGTTTAATTGATCTGCTCTATTGTTTTTTTAGTTTCTAAATCATTTATTTTTATTTTAATCTTTATTGTTTCCTTCCTTCTGCTAATTTGGGGTTTTGTTATTTTTCTAGCTCCTTTAGGTGTAAAGTTTGGCTGTTTATTTGAGATTTTTCTTGCTTCTCCAGATAGGCCTGTATTTCTATAAACTTCCATGTTAGAACTGCTTTTGTTGCATCCAAAAGATTTTGGACTGTTGTGTTTTCATTTTCATTTGTCTCCATGTATGTTTTGATTTCTTCTTTGATTTCTTGGTTGACCCATTTATTGTTCAGTACCATGTTATTTTACCTCCATGTATTTATGTTCTTCCCATATTTTTCCTTGTGGTTCATTTCTAGTTTCATTGCATTGTGGTCAGAAAAGATGCATGGTATAACTTCAGTCTTTTTTAATTTGTTGAGACTTGTTTGGTGCCCTAATATGTGATCCCTTCTGGAAAATGTTCCATGTGCACTTGAGAAGAATGTGTATTCTCCTCTTTTAGGATAGAATACTCTGAATATATTTATTAAATCCATCTGGTCCAGTGTGTCATTCAAAGCCACTGTTTCCTTGTCGATTTTTTGTTTAGATAATCTGTCCACTGATGTAAGTGGGGTGTTAAAGTCTTCTACTATTACTTTATTACTGCTGATTAGTTCCTTTATATTTGTTATTAACTGTTGTATATATTAGGGTGCTCCCATGTTGGGTGCATAAATATTTACAACTATTATGTCTTCTTTTTTGGATTGTGCCCTTTATTATCATATAGTGTCCTTTTTTTTGTCTCTTGTAAACAGTCTTTGTTTTAAAGTCTATTTTGTCTGATAGAAGTATTGCTACCCTGCTTTCTTTTCATATACATTTGCATGATAAATATTTCTCTATCCTCTCACTTTCAATCTGCATGTGACTTTAGGTCTGAAATGAATCTCTTATAAACAGCATACAGATGGCTCTTGTTTTTTTACCCATTCTGTCACCTTTTGTCTTTTGATTGGAGTACTTAGTTCATTTAAATTCAAAGTAATTATTGATAGGTATGTATTTATTGTCAGTTTATTATTTATGTTTGTTTTTGTAGATTTTCTGTGTTCCTTTCTTCCTTCCTCTCTTCTTTTACCACAAGATGGCTTTCTTTAGTGATAAACTGGATTCCTTTCTTTTTATTTTTTGCATCTCTATTACTGGTTTTCGATTTGTGGTTATCATTATGTTTGTATATAACATCTTCTGCATATGGTAGTCTATACTAAGTTGATGGTCGCTTAAGTTTGAGCCCATTCTTCACTCCACAGCAGCTCCCATGCTTTTAGCATATGGTATCATACTTTACATCCTTTTGTGAGTCCCTTGACTTATTTTTACAGATATATTTGTTTTACTGCTTTTGTGCTTCCCACTTTTTTATTCTTGCTTATGGTTTTTGCTTTCCACTGAAAGAATCCCCCTTACCATTTCTTGTAGAGCTGGTTTAGTGGTCATAAACTCCTTTAGCTTTTGTTTTTTGGAGAAACTCTTTATCTCTCCTTCTATTCTGAATGACAGCCTTGTTAGATAGAGTATTCTTGGCTGCAGATTTTTTTTTTTCCCCTTTCAGCACTTTGAAAATATCATGCCATCTCTTTAGGCCTGCAAAGTTTCTGCTGAAAAATCTGCTGACAGTCTTAGGGGGTTTCCTTTGTACATAATTGTCTTCTTTGAAAATTTTCTTTATCACTACTTTTTACATTTTTAGTTACTATGTGTATTAATGTAGACCCTCCTGGGTTGAACTGGGGAGCGGGGAGGGGCAGAATTTCTGTGCCTCCTGGATCTGGATATTTGTTTCTTTCCCTACATCAGAAGTTTTAAACTATTATTTCTTCAAATAAAATTTCTGCCCCCTCTTTTCTCTCATCTTCTTCTTCTGAGATCCTTATAATGTGAATGTTATTATGCTTGATGAAGTCACTGAATTCTCTAAGTTTATTCTCATTCTGCATATTTTTTTTCTCTCGCCTGCTCAGCTTGATTACTTTCCAATACTCTGTCCTCCAGGTTACTAATTCATTCTACTGCCTCCTCTGGCCTGCCTTTTATTTCATCTAGAGTATCTTTAATTTCATTTATTGTTTTCTTCATCTCTGATTGGTTATTTTTATATTTTCTCTTTGTTAAGGGTCTCACTGATGTCCTCCACACTTTTATCAGGTCCAGTGAGTATCTTTATGATCATTACTTTAAATTATCTATCAGGCATATTACTTATATTCATCTCATTTAGGTCTCTTTTTGTGATTCGTCCTGTTCTCTCATTTTAGACATATTTTTCTGTCTCTTCATTTTATCTAATTCTGTGTCTGTTTATGTCTGTTAGGAAAGTCAGTTATATCTCCTGCTCTTAAAATCAGTGCACTTTTAACAAGGTGGCACTGGTCCTTTGCCAGAGGGGACATCCCTCCTTCACCAAGACAGAGCTGGCAGGGACCACTCTGCAAAGTTTGCACAGGTAGGATGCACAGTTCCTGCAAGTTGTGTGTTCAATCCTCTTGCACAAGGAATGTACAGCTGCCAAGACCAAGGCAGCCAGAGCTGCTCTGCAAAAGGGCATGTAGGTAGGTATACACTTTGTGCCCTTTCACTGTTGCTGCTGAAGCTGAGGCCCCAAAAAGCATGCAATTGGTGGATGTGGTGTTGGCCAGGTTTACACTCATGTTCTAGGGAAGGGGACCTGCAGACTGAGGCAGGCCTGGTTGGAAGGAGTGAGGCATGGTGTAAGGAAGTTAGGTAGTGAATACTGGTGCCAAGCTGGTTCCTGCAGGTGGTCATATTTATGCTGAGGGTGAGTAAGGGAAATGGCACCTGTCAGCTCCTTTGTTCCTAGAGGAGTCTCCCAGGTAAATCTGTCCCTCTGGAATATATTATGCAATTAGTAAATACTCTTCCTTCCATATGCCCCAGGTGTTTTTCAAACTGCTGCTTCTGTGCTATACCTCCAGGGCTGTCTGATGTACTGTCTCTTTAATGGTGTAGACTGAGTTTCTTACTGTGCTCTGATTTTTAATGTTTGAGGCTTTAAGCCCCACTAGTTGTAAGAACTTACAAAATTTGGCCCTTCTGGTTATTAAAGCCAAATACGATGGTGATATATCTTCCCTGTGTGGGCTCCCAGTGTGAGGGTCTATTTCTTTCCCTTCCTGGGGCTCCCTCCTGCAGACGGCTCTGGAGTCTGATCAGCTTTCCACTGCACCTCCGCCCTTCCTACCCTCTTAGATGTGGCCTCTTCTCTACATTTAGTTGTGGAATTTGTTCTGCCAGTCTTTGAGGTTATTTACGTTGATGTGTTATCTAGTATCTGTGGAAAAGGTGACCTTAGGGTCCTCCTACTCTGCCATTTTCCTTGGAACTCAAAATATTCTTTTTGAGAATAAAACATTCCACAAAATCATATTAGGAAATATATAAAGCCTAAATCAATTATGCAGAATTAATTTCACACAGTTCGTATAGGCCATATCCTTCACACTAATACAATAAAATCAGAAATCAATAACAAGGGATTATCAAAATAATCCAGAAACTTATGGGGGGAAAACTACAATGTAAATCTTGGGCTAAAAAGGATATTTCAAGGAAAATACATAATATGGAAAACTGAAAGACAAGAAAGCGCTATATATCAAAACTTGTGAGGAACAAGATATTTACATGATCAAATGCTTTTATCATAAAACTGAAGACGGTAGGTTCAAACTTCACAGAACCTAGGAAAAGAACAACAGAGTAAGCCACCCCCCCCCCAAAAAAAAGCCATCCTTCTCTTCCCAGGAAAAACAAGAAGGAAGAACATAAGAAGGAAATAATAGTAATTAATGAAATAAACAACAATAAAAGATTAATAAAATTAAAATTGGCTCTTACAAAAATCGAAGTGATAAACTTCTCTGATAAGACTGACCAATTGTGGGGGTCCCTGGGTGGTTCAGTGGTTTAGCACCTGCCTTCCGCCCAGGGTATGATCCTAGGATCCCGGGATCAAGTCCCATGTCAGGCTAGGACATGCATGGAGCCTGCTTCTCCCTCTGCCTGTGTCTCTGCCTCTCTCTCTCTCTCTCTCTCTCTCTCTCTCTCTCTCTCTCTATGCCTCTGGGTCTCTTATGAATAAATAAATAAATTTTTTAAAATTAAAAAAAAACAAAGATGGACCAATTGCAATAGAAAAAAAATCTGTAAATAAACTCATACAACAAAAAGGGATGTAACTACAGAAATTTTTAAAATCACAAAAGAATGCTATAAATGAATAATGCTAATAAATATGAAAGCCCAGACAAAATGGGATACATTTCTACAAAAATATAAATTGTCCTAATTAGCACAAAAAGAAATTTAAAATATCAAATAGACCCATAATCTCTACAAATATAAAATGATAAAAAAAATTTTTTCCACCTCTAATAGAACCAAGCTTAGTAATTTTAAAAGGGGAGTTCTGTAAAACTTTTAACCAAGAGAAAATCCCAGGGCTCCTGGATGGCACATTAGTTGGGCATCCAACTCTTGGTTTCAGCTCAGGTCATGATCTCATGGTGGTAAAACGGGCTCCACCTTGGCCTCTGTGCTCAGAGCAGAGTCAGCTTGAGTTTCTCTCTCCTTCTTTCTGCCCCTCTCCCTTACTTATTCTTTCTCTCTCTCTCCTTTCTCTGGAGTAAATAAATAAATCTAAAAAAAAAAAAACCAGAAAATCCCTATTTTATACAAATTATTGTGGAAAAAGGAACTCTGCCTGATTTACCTTATGAAACTAGCATGAAGTATATTCCAAAAGCAAGTCTTCACTCCAAAATAAAATAAAAGCAAATCAAGAAGAGAAAACACAGGCTCATTTTACTTGTGAACTCAGGTATAAGAATTCTAAATAAAATATTAAGTAAAGAAATCCAACATAACACTAAAAATAATTCTAAAGATTCAAGGTTTAACATGAGAAAATCTATCAAAGTATTTGGCACATCACTGGGATAAAAACAGGAAATCATACTATTATTTTAATAAATACAGAAACATATTCAATAAAACTCAGCATATACTTAAAATTTCTTTTCAAAGAAAATTCAAAACTATGAATAGATGGGAATGCTTTTAACATAACAAAGACAATCTACCCCCAAAAAAGGAAATCAAATTATAAAAGAGGGGAAATTTTAGAAATATTGCCATGAAAACAGATTGAGATGAAGGTGGCCTGCTATTATTTACTAAAAAACATAAAAACAAAAGAAGTCCTCACAAATACAGTAAGACAAAAAAAGGGATAAAAGGTATTTGCAGATGTAGAGATATTAACTCTATACAGGCTCCAAATAAAATACATAGGCATTAGAATTAACATTAGAGTTTAGTAATGTTGCCAGATATAAGGTCAATTTACAAAAATTTACCTTTATGTCAGCAATAACTAACAGGAAAATACAATATGCAACAAAACTTCTAAAAGAGCTGGGAAATTTAAATTATTTATAGTGAAAAATATTTAAACTCTGTTCAAGGACATAAAAATAATCCAGAAGGAAAGAAAACATGTTCAAGGGTAAGCTGATTGAGCAATTGGGTAGTTAATTTTTTCTGAATTAATATAAAATTTTGTTGCAAATTCAAAGTCATTCTCATACATTGCTGATGGGAATGCAAAATGGTATATAACCCTTTCTCCATCAGTTTGGCAGCTTTTAAGAAAGTTACAATACATCTACCATATGACCTACCCTTTCCACTCTAGGTATTTACCCAAGAGAAACTAAAGTGTATGTTCATACAAAGACTTTATTTGTAAAAGCTAAAAACTTAAAACAATTAAGACATTCTTTAGCTGGTGGTATATCTATACAAAGAAAACTATCCAGCAATAAATAAGGAATGAAATTCTAATACACACAACAAGGAGAAATTCCAAAATAATTTTGGTTTAAGTGATCAAGCCCAATAAATAAGAGTACATACTGGACAAATTTTCCATTTTTCTAAAACTCTAAAAAACACAAACTGATAGGGATAGAAAACAAATCAGTGACTGCCTGGAAATTGGAGGTGTAGCAGGGAACAGGGAAAGTGATCATAATGGCATACAAAGAAATGCTGAGCAATAGTGGATACACTTATTATTTTGATTGGGATCATGGTTATGTACAACCCTATATACAAATGTCAAAAGGGATCCAATTATACACTTTAAATATGTGCAGCTATTGTATGTCAATTATATTTCAAAGCAGCTGTGACATAAAAAAAAGTCATGGCTAGTTTTTTCTTTTTGTTTACAGGCAAACTTGATACAGTGATTCTAAAACGTATGGGAAATTTTTGAGGCAAAAAAAGAGATTCATTCTACGAGATAGTAAAACATCTTTAAAGTCATGATAATAAATATAATATACTATTGACATAAGAGCAGATTAATACCATTTAAACCCAATAAATAACTCAGAAATATATAGTTCAATTTTTTGTATAATGGATGTGGCATCGCAGTGGATAATTCAGTATGTGCTGTTGGGGAAACTGGCCTGCTATATGAAAGAAAGTCAAATTGAATCTCTAGTAATTAATGGTGAACTCTAACCAAATTAAAAATGAATGTGAAAGAAAAGACTATGAAAAAAATGGCAGAAAATATAAAATAAATGCTTACCTTGGTAAGAAGGACTATGAAAACAAAACTCTCAAAAAATAAATCATTAGGAGGAGGCGGGGCAAGGTGGTGGAGGAATAGGGTCCCCAACTCACCTGGCCCCACCAACTTACAGAGATAACTTTCAAACCATCCTGAATACCTACGAATTCAACCTGAGATTTAAAGAGAGAACAGCCAGAATGCTACAGAGTGAAGAGTTTTCACTTCTAGCAAGGTAGGAAGGTGGAAAAAAATAAAATAAAACAGAATCCAGTGGGGAAGGGGCCCCACGAGGAGCTGGGCTAAGGCCCGGGGGAGAGCATCCAGGATAGGAAGGCCCAGCCCCGGAGAAGCGGGAACTTTAAAAATCCACACCTAATTCTTCCTGGAGGGAAAGGCGCTTAGCAGGGAACTCGGGCAGGATCGCAGGAGGGGCAGTGGAGCCTCCAGATTACCAGGGTCACTAACAGAGGAGGTGCGCCCGGGGGAGAGCGCCCCACACCCCGTGGGCCGAGCGCAGTAAAGGGCTGGAGCTGCCCGGTGGGGCCTCCGAGCGAAGCCGGTGGGTCAGGTGGGGGCTCTTGGCGGAGGGGGCTGTGCCCTGCTGCCTTTGGGAGCCGCAGCCCCGGGAGCATGATTCCAGCGGTGCAGGCCCCGGATCCAGGATGCCGGGGGACACAGCTGGGATCCTGCACTCCCCCCAGGACAGGTGGAGGCGGGAGGGCCCAGGACAGCCAGGAAGCTCCTGCTGCTGGGCGCCCCGAAGCTGTGGTCAGCGCCCCCACCCCGAGAGCATCTAGGCCAGTGTGGACTGGGAGACTGCGGTAGTTACTGTGGGGGCTGACTCCAAGGCTGGGGAGCTGGCTGCCGCCAGTGCTGTTGTTCCTCCTTGTGTCACCGTGTGCCTGGGATGGAGTGGGGCCACCAGGGGACAGGGGCCTCATGGGGTAACCAGCTCCCACTGAGCCCAGCACCCGTTGGAGAGCAGGGAAGCTCCCCCAGGTGCACACATCTGAGAATCAACACAGCAGCCCCTCTCCCAGAAGCCCAGCTGGAAGGACAAAGGAAGAGCAAGTTCTTGACTCAGCAGCACTGGAAAGCTCCAGGGGAAGTCGAGGGATTTACAGTATATAGAACTAGAGAGTACCCCTACTTGTTTTTTCTTCTTCCAGTAAAACTCATTTTTATATCAGACTATAAATTTCCAATTTATTTTCTCTTTTCCCACCTTAACTACAATATTTTACCACGTCTTCATTTTAAAGTTTCTTCCTTTTTGACTTTCACATTTCTACAATTACAGGTCTTAGATATATTTTCCACTTCTAGATTCCCTTCAACATACTCAACTTAATTTTGGGAGATATAAAGATATTTTTTGTTTTGTTTTGTGTTTCTTGTTTTCTCTGCCTCATTTAGTTCTACAATGGTGGAAGTTAATACCTTCTAAAACATGACCACCCAGAACCAAGTGGTATACCTTGTGGGTTCATTCTGTGAGATATTCTCTCTTCATTCCCATTTATCCCCCCTCTTTTATCTCATTTATGTTTTGGTGGTCAAGGGTGGGGGTCTCTACAAGTATTTCTGGTTTATATAAATTTGGGACTGAGCATCTTCTAACATACAGAACCTAATATACTCAGAACCAAGAGGACCACCCTCTGGGACCCCCAGGTAGACTACATTCTCCCTCCACTACAACTTCATCACCACCACCATCTTCTAGTCCCCCCCCCTTTTCTCTCCTCCCTTTTTTCCCTTTCTCATTTTTTTTTTCACTTTTGCTTTTTTTTCTCTTTTTTTTCTCTTTCCTTTTTTTTCTTTTTATTTGGGAGTCTTGGCCTTTTATTTCTGACTGCTTTGTTTTAAAATTTGTTGTTCACTTTAGTGGTCCTTTTGTTTTATTTCATTCTGATCTTGGTTTTTAATTACTGGTCTCTAACCTCGGCAGAATCATCTAGGGTGAAATTTACTTAGGTCATGGTTGATATTCTTGAGTCAGTCTGGTTATACAGCCACTCTGCAGTGAGCAAAATCACTAGAAAGAAGAATTAACCACAAAAGAAAGAATAAGAAACAGTACTCTCTGCCACAGAGGTACAGAATTCGGATTACAATTCGATGTCAGAAAGCCAATTCAGAAGCACAATTATAAAGCTACTGGTGGCTCTGGAAAAAAACGTAAAGGATTCAAGAGACTTCATGACTGCAGAATTTAGATCTAATCAGGCTGGAATTAAAAATCAATTGAATAAGATGCAATCCAAACTGGAGGTCCTAACAACGAGGGTTAATGAAGTAGAAGAAAGAGTGAGTGACATAGAAGACAAGTTGATGGCAAGGAAGGAAGCTGAGAGAAAACAGATAAAAACAAAAGACGATGAGGAAAGGTTAAGGGAAATAAATGATAGCCTCAGAAGGAAAAATCTACGTATAATTGGGGTTCCAGAGAACGCCTAGAGGGAGAGAGGGCCAGAAAGCATATTTGAAAAAATCATAGCTGAGAACTTCCCTAATTTGGGAAGAGAAACAGGCATTCAGATCCAGGAAACAGAGAGGTTCCCCCCCCTCAAAAAAAATCAATAAAAACCATTCAACACATCAACATTTAATGGTGAAACTTGCAAATTCCAAAGATAAAGAGAAAATCCTTCAAGAAGCGAGACACAAGAGATCCCTAACTATATGGGGAGAAATATTAGATTAACAGTAGACCTCTCCACAGACACCTGGCAGGCCAGAAAGGGTGGAAGGATATATTCAGGGTCCTAAATGAGAAGAACATGCAGCCAAAATACTCTATCCAGCAAGGCTCTCATTCAGTTTAGAAGGAGAGATAAACAACTTCTAAGATAGGGAAAAACTGAAAGAATATGTGACCACCAAACCAGCTCTGCAAGAAATATTAAGGGGGCCCTGTAAAAGAAAGGAAGCCCAAATAAATAATCCACAAAAACAGGGACTGAATAGCTATTACCATGACACTAAATTCATATCTTTCAATTGTAACTCTGAATGTGAATGGGCTAAATGATCCCATCAAAAGATGCAAGGTTTCAGACTGGATAAAAAAAGCAAGAACCATCTATCTGCTATCTACAAGAGACTCATTTGAGACCTGAGGACATCTCCAGCCTGAAAATGAAAGGTTGAAGAACCATTTACCATGCAAATGGCCCTCAAAAGAAAGCTGGGGTAGCAATACTCATATCAGATAAATTAAAGTTTATCCCAAGTACTGTAGTAAGAGATGAAGGGGACGCTATATCATACTTAAAGGGTGTATCCAACAAGAAGACCTAACAATCATGAATATTTATGCCTCTAATGTGGGGCTGCCAAGTATATCAATTAATAACCAAAGTAAAAACATATTTAAATAACAATATAATAATAGTAGGAAACTTAAACATGGCACTTTCTGCAAATGACAGATCTTCTAAGTACAACATCACCAAAGAAACAAGAGCTTTAAATGATACAGTGAACCAGATGGATTTCACAGACGTATACAGAACTTTGCATCTGAACGCAACTAAATACACATTCTTCTCAAGTGCACATGGAACTTTCTCCGGAATAGAACCACATACTGTGTCATAAATCAGGTCTCAACTGATACCAAAAGATTGAGTTTGTCCCCTGCATATTTTCAGAACCAATTCTTTGAAACTTGAACTCAATCACAAGAAGAAATTTGGAAGAAACTCAAACACATTGAGGTTAAAGACCATCCTGCTAAAAGATGAGTGGGTCAACCAGGAAGTTAGAGAAGAATTAAAAAGATTCATGGAAACTAATGAAAATTAAGATACAACGGTTCAAAATCTTTGGGATACAGCAAAAGCAGTTCTAAGAGGGAAATACATTGCAATACAAGCATCCCTCAAAAAATTGGAAAAAACTCAAATATACAAGCTAACCTAACACTTAAAGGAACTGGAGAAAGAACAGCAAATAAAACCTACACCAAGTAGAAGAAGAGAGTTAATAAAGATTCCAGCAGAACTCAATGAAATAGAGACCAGGAGAACTGTGGAAGAGATCAACAAAACCAGGAGTTGGTTCTTTGAAAGAATTAATAAGATGGATAAACCATTAGCCAGTCTTATTAAAAAGAAAAAAGCAAAGACTCAAATTAATAAAATCACGAATGGAAAAGGAGAGATCACAACCAATACCAAAGAATACAAATGATTTTTAAAACGTATTATGAGCAGCTATATGCCAGCAAATTAGGCAAACTAGAAGAAATGGATGCATTTCTGAAAAACCACAAATTGCCAAAACTGGATCAGGAAGAAATAGAAAATCTGAGCAGGCCAATAACCTGGGAGGAAATTAAAGTAGTCATCAAAAACCTCCCAAGACACAAAAGTCCAGGGCCAGATGCCTTCCCAGGGAAATTCTATCAAACGTTTAAAGAAGAAACAATACCTATTCTATCAAAGCTGTTCCAAAAGATAGAAAAGGATAGAATACTTCCAAACTTGTTTTATGAGGCCAGCATCAACCTTAATTCCAAAACCAGCAAAGACCCCACCAAAAAAGGAGAATTAGAGACCAATATCCCTGATGAACACAGACACAAAAATTCTCAATAAAATACTAGCCAATAGGATCCAACAGTACATTAAAAAGATTATTCACCATGACCAAGTGGGATTCATCCCTGTGATGCAAGGCTGGTTCAACACTTGTAAAAAAAAAATCAACGTGAGAGATCATAATAACAAGAGAAAAAACAAGAACCATATGATCCTCTCAATGGATGCAGAGAAAGCATTTGACAAAATACAGCATTTATTCCTGATCAAAACTCTTCGGAGTGTAGGGATAGAGGGAACATTCCTCAGCATCTTAAAAGCCATCTACAAAAAGCCCATCTACAAAAAGCCCACAGCATATATCATTCTCAAAGGGGAAGCACTGGGAGCCTTTCCCCTAAGATCAGGAACACGACAGGGATGTCTACTCTCACCACTGCTGTTCAACACAGTACTAGAAGTCCTAGCCTCAGCAATCAGACAACAAAAAGAAATAAAAGGCATTCAAATTGGCAAAGAAGTCAAACTCTCCCTCTTTGCAGATGACAGGATACTGTACATAGAAAACCTAAAAGCCTCCACCCCAAGATTGCTAGAAGACATATAGCAATTCAGCAGTGTGGCAGGATACAAAATCAATGCCCAGAAATCAGTGGTATTTCTATACACTAACAATGAGACTGCAGAAAGAGAAATTAAGGAGTCAATCCCATTTACAATTGCACCCAAAAGCATAAGATACCTAGGAATAAATCTAACCAAAGAGATAAAGGGTGTATACCTTAAAAATCACAGAACACTTCTGAAAGAAATTGAGGAAGACACAAAGAGATGGAAAAATATTCCATGCTCATGGATTGGAAGAATTAATATTGTGAAAATATCTATGCTACCCAGGGCAATTTACACATTAAATGCAATCCCTATCAAAATACCATGGACTTTCTTCAGAGAGTTGGAACAAATAATTTTAGGATTTGTGAGGAATCAGAAAGGACCCTGAATAGCCTGGGGAATATTGAAAAAGCAAACCAGAGCTGGGGGCATCACAATGCCAGATTTCAAGTTGTATTACAAAGCTGTGATCATCAAGA
Organism: Vulpes vulpes; assembly: GCF_048418805.1. Classification (NCBI taxonomy): domain Eukaryota; kingdom Metazoa; phylum Chordata; class Mammalia; order Carnivora; family Canidae; genus Vulpes; species Vulpes vulpes. The sequence continues at coordinate 173,585,543 of NC_132780.1, forward strand.
CAGTGTGGTACTGGCACAAAAACAGACACATAGATCAATGGAATAGAATATAGAATCTAGAAATTGGCCCTCATCTCTATGGTCAACTAATATTCAACAAAGCAGGAAAGACTATCCTCTGGAAAATGGACAGTCTCTTCAATAAATGGTGCTGTAAAAATTGGACATCCACGTGCAGAAGAATGAAACTAGACCATTCTCTTACACCATACACAAAGATAAACTCAAAATGGATAAAAGATCTAAATGTGAGACAAGATTCCATCAAAATCCTAGAGGAGAACACAGGCAACACCCTTTTTGAACTTGGCCACAGCAACTTCTTGCAAGATACATCCATGAAGGCAAGGGAAACAAAAGCAAAAATGAACTATTGGGACTTCATCAAGATAAAAAGCTTCTGCACAGCAAAAAAAACAGCCAACAAAACTAAAAGACAATCTACAGAATGGGAAAAGATATTTGCAAATGACCTATCAGATAAATGGCTAGTATCCAAAATCTATAAAGAACTTATTAAACTCAACAGCAAAAAAACGAACAATCCAATCATGAAATGGGCAAAAGATATGAACAGAAATTTCACTAAAGAAGACATACACATGGCCAACAAGCACATGAAAAAATGCTCTGTATCACTTGCCATCAGGGAAATACAAAACAAAACCACAATGAGATACCACCTCACACCAGTGAGAATGGTGAAAATTAACAAGACAGGAAACAACAAATGTTGTTGTGAAGGAAACAACAAAGGATGTGGAGAAAGGGGAACCCTCATGCACTGTTGGTGGGAATGTGAACCGGTGCAGCCACTCTGGAAAACTGTGTGGAGGTTCCTCAAAGAGTTAAAAATAGAACTGCCTTATGACCCAGCAATTACACTGCTGGGGATTTACCCCAACGATACAGATGCAGTGAAATGCCGGAACAACTGCACCCTAATGTTTCTAGCAGCAATGTCCACAATAGCCAAACTGTGGAAGGAGCCTCGGTGTCCATCGAAAGATGAATGGATAAAGAAGCTGTGGTCTATATACACAATGGAATATTACTCAGCCATTAGAAACGACGTGGTTGGAACTGGAGGGTATTAATGCTGAGTGAAGTAAGTCAATCAGAGAAGGACAAACATTATATAGTTTCATTCATACGGGGAATATAAAAAATAGTGAAAAGGATTATAGGGGAAAGGAGAGAAAATGAGTGGGAAATATCAGTGAAGTGACAGAACATGAGAGACTCCTAACTCTAGGAAACAAACAAGGGGTAGTGGAGGGGTGTTGGGGGGGGGGACAGGGTGACTGGGTGATTGGCACTGAGGGGGGGCACTTGACGGGGTGAGCACTGGGTGTTATACTATATGTTGGCAAATCGAACTACAATAAAAAATATACAAAAAAAAACATACAAATCCTAAGTGCTCAAATATATACATGTTCACAAAAGAAACCCACCAATGTAATCAAGCTAATAAACAGAAAGTTACAAGCAAAAAAAGAAAATCATTAAGGGAAAAATCAGCATACTAAAATATACAAAAATTAAGACAAAAAAAACTCACAAATCATTGACAGGCTGAGGGAAGATAGTTGTTATCTACAACCAACTAAGATTGAATTAGAATACATAAGAAACTTTTATCAGTTAATAAAAAAGCCAAGAAATTATTCTAAAATGGCAGAAGTCTAATCTGACTGGTTAACAAATACCAGAACCCCATATTTGATCAGAGAAATTCACATCAGAAACAACAAAATTTACCACTTTACACTGAATAGATTTGCAAAGTTAGTCAGACAATACTTAGTGCTGGCAAGAGTATGGGATGCTGAAGAAAGCTCATACTGTGTGGTAAAACATAAGCTAGAACAACCATTCAGTTCTCAATGAACTGCCTATGCAAATACCCAGTGACTCAACAATCTCATTCTTGGATATACTCTTGGGACACTCTCCTAGGTTCATAGGAGGACATTTATGAAGATATAGAGGTCACACAACTGTTTAGGTAACAGGTTGGGTAGAAACAACCTCTATGCTCATCAGTAGATGAAATAATAAATAGGAGGTGATGGATGGATAATATTATGTAGTGGCTAGGAGCTCTGAATTCCAAGAATATAGAACAGCATGGATAGATGTTGAAATGTAGCCTTGATTATGAAAGAAATAGAAAACATATATAGAATAATATCATGTTATTAACTAAAAACATTTACTTCCAGCAAAGAGCCTTCTATATTCTTCAAGGATACTTGCATATCGAGGAATATATATGCTAAATAAAGCAGTTGCTGATGATAGAAAGGTGGGAATAAGAGTAGGGCTCATGAATGACTGAATGATGAAGGAAAAGTAGTATACGAAAATTAAACAAAAGAAAAGCTTCACACAGCCTGATGGACATAGTGTGTCATGAACTATGGAGTATGATTAGTCCAGTTTTCTCTGCATCTGAGGTCCAAATAAATAGAGAAAATCATCTATATTATGCATTGGTGGTCATAAAATGAATGAGTAAAAGATGTAACAATAACAGTGCTTCCAACTCTCCTTCAGTTAATGTGTTAATTCGGAAAAGCAATATCGAGAAAATAGTCTTAAAAAATACTTGACACAGAAAAACATCCTTAAGTTTTTGTGAAGGCAAGGACCATAACTGTTTTCTACAGCCTTTTTACCTGTTACGAGCACAATGACTGGCACATAGCAAGTAATTTATAAATATATGGGAATGATAAACAGAACAAAAAGAAATGCACTTGAATGCTTTATGTGAGATGTAGTTATAGACATCAGAAAGAACTCAGCTTGTTGAACATTGAAACCTGGTTAGTTTGAGTCCCATTTATGTGTCCTGGGAGATTTAGGAAATAAGAGACAGCTTGGGTTGAATTCTTCTTGACACATCTCCTAATCAGATAATGTGGGATTAACCACAATTGAGTACACACACACACACACACACACACACACACACACACACTATGCCCCACTGCTCAGTTTTTGTTTGTTATTGTTGTGCTTTTGGCATTCGTTTTCTCTAACAGAGTTTATAATCCAGATCTTAATGTGAATGGTGTCATGCAAGTTCCACTGTACCTGGTGCCACAATCCACCCAGAGTAAATAATAAGAGGCTCTTCCCCAGGGACATTTCTGGTGTGAGGCCTAGGGAAGACTCTGCCTCTGTGCTCCTTGGAACAGAGACCTGGTCTTATCATTTCTTTTGTATTCTCTCAAAAGCACCTAACCCAGAGTTCTACACACAGCTGATGCTCTAAAAATGTTCTTAACATTTTGAAACATGAAGAACAGTGGTTGATTTTTATTGCATGAACCTGATTTGGACTATAGCACTATTGCACCACTTGGCAAACCGTGAAAATCCATTATGCGTGGAAAGCACCCAACCCACTTCTGGAAGAAGAGACCTCTGTAAGGACCATTTTGTTAACTCAACAAAGGATATAGGCACATGGACGTAAATAGCAATGAAATATATGCATGTGATAATGAACAGATAAAAATTAATAGAATAGGCTAGAGTGAGTCTTAAGTGTTTAGAGATGTAAGAAAGCATGAACCTATGAGCTGAAAACTCTAGGCTCAAACCCAGTGGTACCACTTCAAGTATCATCTCTCAAAGTTCAGTTTTATCTTTAAAAAAGCTATATAACACAAACAAATATCAAGCCATTTAATGCAATGCATAATGTTTAATTCAATTATAAAACTTGTGATCTGACCTGTGGTAAGTCACATTTTTGCTCTAAGGCTGTTTCATCTTCAAAATAAGTGTAATGTGTATAAATATACACATATTTCCTCTCACTGGATTCTTAAAAGTAACTCTAGTATAATATCTAGTATTGATTAATTCATGCTAATCAATTTACAAAGCAGTTTCATGTTAACTACCTAGTTTTAATCCTGAAAGCCTCATTGTGAGGTTATAGCATTATTTCCATTTTTCTATTATTCATTTTCTACTAGATTTTCAGTTCCATGGGAGCCTGGACTTTGTCTTATGTATCACTGTATCCCCAGAACCCAATCTTCTCCTGAAACTATGTGGGCACCTTGGTCAAACAAAAATTAAAAATTAAGGCTCAGATACTGTGACTTCCTCAATGTGGGACCAACAGGAAGAGTTTTTTTACTTGACATATTATAGTACAGAATAATATTATAGCTTAATGCCTTATCTAAGGAACTGGAAAGTAAAACTATTTCATTTATTCCACCTGAAACTGATTTGGATAATGCACAACCAAATAACAAGTAGATAATACTAAAGGATTTATGAATATTTGTTAATGAAATCACTTTGGGACTTAGACATAGAAAAGAATATCCAGATATTTTTTTATCAAGAGATTTTTTTCCTCTTTAAAATGTATTTAGGGGCAGCCCGTGTGGCTCAGCGGTTTAGCACCGCCTTCAGTCCAGGGTGTGACCCCAGAGTCCGGGGTTCGAGTCCTATGATGGGCTCTCTGCATGGAGACTGCTTCTCCCTCACCCTGTGTCCCTGCCTCTCTCTCTCTCTCTCTCTGTGTCTCTTTGAATAAATAAATAAAACCTAAAAAAAAGATTAAAAAACATATTTAGAAGGCACAGTTCCCAGGCTTAACAAACATAGGTTATCATTTTAACAGTGTTTTGAAAGTTTAGGGTATTATTGAAAACAAAAACTCTGAGCTTCCTTCTGAAGAAAATGAATAGAAAGAGAGTAGTAAAATGTGACTGTGGGGGCTGAGTGGAGATTTGTCCTTAAATAAGCAATTGGGAGGCGACAGATTGCATAACAAGCAGAGGAAATTTACCAGTTTTCATTTTAATGCTAAAAGTAGTTTGTGAATAACCTACAAATAACCTCCTTGTAAACAGCCACAGCTAGAACTTGTTTTGTAAATATCTTGAGAGCAAAAAAGAGAACACCAGAATAAAGTTAGTGGTCATTGCACAGTTTGAGTAAGAATTAACATACTATGCCTAAATGTCATGGTTTAAAAAAAAAAAAAAAACAACAACCAACCAAACAAAAAACCCACAATCTTGTTGTAGACCTTCTCTGTGTGTATATCATCTCTTAGCAACATATCTAATTTGTAGGAACAAATTAATGGATAGCCTGATTTTTCCAAAAACTAATACCTGGGCTCATTTATGTTTTCAGGTTACTTCTTTTCTCAGTGGCTCAGTAACCATTCAGTTAACCACAGGGCAGTGGCTCCTTTGTCCACCTGGTGGAAATGCCTGGAATTGCAGGAATAGTTTTCACAGGAGCAAACCTCTTTAATACACAGCTAAAGGAATCCCAGATGTCCATTTGTATGTTTAACAATTAATGTACTCAAAAACATGAGATGTTAGAAATATAAAGATGAATTTACCTGGCAACAAAGATTTAAAAGATTTAAAATTACATTATATACTGATGTCACAAAGGGTTTAAATGCAACTGTGAAGTGCCTAGCATATTACACTTAATTACTAAATTCAAAGTGCTACACTCTAATTAATGCTTGCTCTGGTTGCATGTATGTCAGAATGCTAATTAAGGCCTTATGTCTGAAAAGAAGATTCCAGTTTTTGTGACATGAATTTAACTCAATACACACCTCCCAAAGATCACTTGTCTACTCCTGATTGTATTAGGCCAGTTTGCATACCTGTTGCAACTGATAGTTAACCAAAAAGAAAAAGAAAAAAAAAAAGAAAAACAATATGTGTTCTGATGAGCAATTTAATACAGGATGAGCACTATTCATTTTTCTTGGATACTGCTCAATTTCACCACTCCTCGGAGGAAGAAAAACCCAAATTTGTTTTATTTTGCAACAACATAATCTAAAACACTCTAACCTGTGAACTGCAATGCTTCTTTTAAAACCTGTTGAAAACTATGATTTTGCTGACTAGTTCAAAACAGTTGCAAATGCACAGTCTATAATTTAGGGCCTGAGCAAATTAAGACTTATTTCCTGGCCTGCCCAAGGCCACAGAAGTTGCTATAATAGGCTCTGGAGCCAGTTTGCAAAGGGACTAGTATATGCATGAAAGCTTCTTAAAATGCACATTTTCTTTTCGTTTGTTGCTATAATACTCAGGGATATGGAATGAACCAAGAGCCCATACACAAAACTTCATCTTTTGATTAAGATGCAAATGCTTGATTTAGAGGTGTTCTCCTCTTTGGACCCAACTCGGGTCTTGAAGTAGGAGGCACTGATCTGCCTGTCTATGTGTAACCTGCCTTCTGACTAAGGTGATAAAATGGCCACACCAGAAATCCACTTTCCAAGCAGTCTATTTGAAAAGTACCAGACAAACACATCCAGGAAGAAGATAGAGACATAAATAAGATTTAGATACATATTCATTCATTCATAATTTTTTAAAAAAATTTTTATGTAAACATTTACTGAGCATAAATCAGGTACCAGACATTTGGTCAGTTCTTGGGATGTAATGAAGATGAAGAGATGCCTGGGTGGCAGAGTGGTTGAGCATCTGCCTTTGGCTCAGAGTATGGTCCTGGAGTCCCGGGATCGAGTCCCACATCAGGCTCCCTGGATGGAGCCTGCTTCTCTCTCTGCCTGTGTCTCTGCCTCTCTCTCACTGTCTCTCTCATGAATAAATAAATAAAATCTTTAAAAAAAAATAATGATGATGAAAATTTCACTCAAAAAGCTTACTGTAGTAATTGAAAGCCTAAATTTTATTCTTGCTAAGCTTGTTAACATTGTCTGCAGATCCCTCCAGAACTGCCCTCTGAAACACACTTTCTGAGTAATACTTCATTTGGCTTTCAAAGGGCACTGAGGGTGGCACTTGATGGGATGAGCACTGGGTGTTATGCTATATGTTGGCAAAATGAACTCCAATAAAAAAATTAAAAACAAGCAAACAAAAAGGGTATATAAAAATTAAACCCATCAATCAGTGGGAGAATCTTGTTTGGAGAAGGGATTTCATTCATTCGAGCCTAATCACTGCCCATCTTTATAGAACAAAAATATAGGGGAAGTGTTAGAAGAAAAACAGGGAACGGATAGAGACAAATCTCCTCAAGATGGCCTAAAGGGAAGGAATGGAATTGAAAAACTGTTCTCGTCTTGGCAAAGCAATTCCATTTCATGAGATAAATCTCCAGGGTACACATGCTCCAGTTGCATCAGAACTCAGAAAATGTTTGAACCGTACAAAAGATCCCTTGGAGCTGAGCGAGGTCCCCAGGTAAAAATGGAGAGTCCAAGCCCATGGATGAGAAAGAAGGAGAAAAATAAAAGAGAGAAAGGAATGAGACTGTAGTGGAGGTAAAGAGGAGATGAGGTGGGAGGAATAAAAGGAAAAGGAACCATGATACCCACATTCAGATCATCATCATGTGCTTTATTCTTCTTGCAGTATTGATTTGTTGTTGTTGAGATACAGTTTCAGTATACATGAGGTACCCTTGGACCTAAAAAGTCACCAGAGAAATATCATCTTCTCTGTGAAGCCCTCCCCTACCCCTGGGTGGGGGGGCATGATTCCCCCTATGCTCTTATAGCAGTGAGTTCAATCTGCCATAAGATAGAATTCTCCTATTGTTCCATTGATCTTATTGTAACTGGAGGACATACCTGAGGGTGGGGGAAGGTCTCAGTACCAAAAATCCTCAATTCAGGGAATCACTAGGGCCTGAAGGCACACATGTCTCATAGTGAGAGACCCCAGAACTGGCCAAACACAAACACTATCACCAGCGCCAGCACCATCCAATGAATCTAACTAAGGCAAACTTGTAAAAGAGTTCAATATTTGTGAAGAGAAAAAAATCACCCCATCCCAGGGGAAAGGACAATGAAGACCTTAAATAATCACCCTTAAAGTTTAGTGATGCTTATAGAATTGTTTCCTGGTTGAATATCATACCCTGACCCTGTACCACCAAAATGGAGAAGTTATGACATTAATTTCTCCAAAGTTATAGACAATAGGTCTATATTCTCAGAAGTTATAAACAATAGGTCCTATGTGGGCTGGAAGACTCAACAGTTGGCATTTATGGGAAAATGATATTTAACGTAGTCTTTCTAGGATTGCCAGAATGAAGAGTGTTGGGGGGCAAATAAGGGCATGTAATAATGGAATGCAGTGGAAGATACAGTGCAATCTCAAAAGGGACCAGCTGACTCACAATATAGAGTTGTGGTAGAAAGGGGTGCATCTGCACCAATCCTTTTCCCATCAAGCCCAGAGAATGTCAACCAGGATACTGGTTTCCCATCGATGAAGAGAAGAAGTGCAGCCTTCCCCTGCTGATTGATGAGAGATTGTTTTCCTCTTCTTTTTCTGCAGCCTCCCAGGGGAATGACAGCCCTGAAGAGAGAAGGTCCAGGTGTCAGAACCAGACTGCACATGTCTCTACTTTATGTTGGTGGGACCACAGCTCAAACCAGCACTGGTCTGGGAAGTGATGAGCTTTAACTCAGGTAGCAGATGACTGTACTAAAACGAAGAAGGCTGAGTATTAAACATCACACATGACTGTCCTAATAACTTAAAAAGGATGCCAAGAGAAAAAAATCAGGTCTATCAGTCTTCCAAAAAGAGGTATATAGCAGAAAAGGTATGTTGGGCAGAGTACGGTTGAGTGTTGCATTATTAAAAGAAATAATTTTATGTTTTTATCCTGAATCAGTTGAGGGTCCTTACTAAAGTTGGTTTCTCATGACAAATACTCACCATTTGCTTCAACGTGGATGGAACTGGAGGGTATTATGCTGAGTGAAATAAGTCAATCAGAGAAGGACAAACATTATATGATCTCATTCATTTGGGGAATATAAATAATAGTGAAAGGGAATAGAAGGGAAGGGAGAAGAAATGGGTAGGAAACATCAGAAAGGGAGACAGAACATGAAGACTCCTAACTCTGGGAAATGAACTGGGGTGGTGGAAGGGGAGGAGGGCGGGGGGTGGGTGTGAATGGGTGACGGGCACTGAGGGGGGCACTTGACGGGATGAGCACTGGGTGTTATTCTGTATGTTGGCAAATTGAACACCAATAAAAAATAAATTTATTATTAAAAAAATTTAAAAAGTAGAATTAAAAAAATAAAATAAAATTGGTTTCTCATCTCAAAGGCAGGACTTTTATAAAATCTGACTTGGATCTGCCTAACTACCCCCACATTACAATGTAATTCCTTGAAAGCAAGACCACTTCTTAGTAATCTTTATATCTGGACCATCAAGCTCTGAGGCTGGCACTTAGTAGGTATTCAATACACATCAAGTCATAGCTAAATTTTAAAATCCATTTTATGACAAGGTGAAACTATGTTATCTATGAGTGTTTTTCACATCCTATAATTCAATAGTTTCTCCTATTAGCCTCATTTGAGAAATTCTGTGAATGCAATTGGGACTAAGGGGCTCATTTATTTGATGATACCACTGTATTATCTTTCAACAGGTGTGACAGACTGGGGCAATAATGATTACCAATTTGTTCGCTCCTCTTTGTATTCACCCCCGGGGTAGTTCCCTCCCTCATTGAGGGGAAGGTTGGCCATGTGACTTTCCTTGGCCAATGGGACAACAGCAGTTGTGATGCAGGCAGAGACTTAAAAAAACACTTGGAAATGGGCAGTTGCCTTCTCTTCTTGTTCTTGGAACCCTTCAGCCTCCATCAAGAAGCCTGAGGCAGTCTGCTGGATGATTAGGAAAATAAGACCAAGTTATCACCACCACCTCAACCAACAAACAGCCAACTGGCCACCTAGGTGCTTGAGGCCATCCTAGATCATCTAGGTGATTGCAGAGGCATAAGTGTGGAGTTTAGCTGAGATTATTAGTTAAATTATCCAGTAAAACTGGAGTAGCTGACTCACTGAAAAATGTTTAAAATTAATTTGGAAGCATTTACCCATCTTTCCTAAAGCATTCATTGCTGAAGAAACATGAGTAGGGAAGTGCTGTAGGAACACAGAAGGCCAATTATTATTATGTCCACAGAAGAAAATCTCTTTCAATGAAATATGCAGGAATTTGTGACCCTGGATGAATTCAGATCCACCCTGACCTATCTTTTGATTCCATTAAATAAATATTTTTGAAGGTGTAACAAAAACTTTAAGAGCTATTTTTAGGAATCTCTTCTCTTTTTTTGTACATTTGGCTTTCCACTTGCTCTAAAACTGCCTTATATATATTTCCTATTTGTTAATTGTTCTTATTTCTTAAAAAGAAAAAAGAAGTTAAAGAGCTTGATTAGCAAGGCAAAGTTGTTCTCTACAAAAAGACCAAACAACACATGATCTTGAAAACAGAAACTCCCAAATCTTTTCCTATATTGGCCCTGAAGTTAACCATTTCTCGGGCCCAACTGCCTGGGAGTGAATGAGGACTGAAGGAATCAGAGTTGGCAAGAAAAATGTCTCTCTCTCTGAAGCTTCCAGCTGCACATTCAGTAAAGACAGGACATTTAAAGTAGGGGCATAATCTACCTGTCAGAAACATTTTGATTTCACTTAAACACCAGGCAAACTGACAACCACTTTTCCCACAACTGAGAAGAATCTCCTAACGTGAGAGGCACTTGAAGACGTGTTAAAATTTTTGCAGCTATTAACACATTCCTAAGAAAAATACTGCTGGAGACACAAGAAAGCCAAGGATAACAATCTCCTCTCTCCAATGAAAACGTTTCGTCTGTTTGATTAAAGGAAGATAAATGAAGGGGCCAGGGCAAACTCACCTCACATTCTATGCTATGGTTTGGTTTGCCTTGAGACCAAGTTGTCGAGCTTAGAAAAAATGCAGCCTGTCTTCAAGTCCCTGCACTCCTGGAGTACAGAAGCTGATGAACCACTCAATGTGCATCAGAGGAGCCCAAATGGCTCTGAAGGGCCTCATTCTCTGGCAATCTTTGCCAGGGGTTAGGGAGAACACAGAAGGTAAGGCAGAGACATAAGTGTACGTGTCCTGCTTGCACTCACCCTTATTCCAAGGGATTCAAAGAGAGGTACAAATTGTCCTAAGAGAATATAACCCTCTGGACCAGGAGACCTTAACTCTGGTCCCAGCTCTGCAATAACTCATGACTTTGATAACTCTTTTTGTGTCTCTGAGGTTCAGTTTTATATTCTAGAAAAATAAGAGGGTTGGTCTAAAACAGTAGTTTTCAAACTGTGAGTTGTAGTCATTGGTGATATATAAAAACAATTTCATAAGCTGTACCAGGTAATTTTTTATAAGGATGAGATAGGATAGGATAGGAAAGAATAAAAAATACACTGCATTTCATATTGTTTCATAAAATGTTATTTCAGTTGATTGTGTGTATGTGTGTTGTTAAATAAAGTCCTCCATGTATATTGTGTTTTTGAAAAAGTTTTAAGTACTGGGTTAAATGATCTCATATGTTTTCTGTTACTCTGGTCTTCTAGAATTTGGTGAAACATACTGGCACCATTTTGGTCAGCCTACCTTCTGAGCCCATCCAGATCTTAGTACATTCAGCACTATTTAGTATGAACCAATTTAACATGCACTGCGACCACCAAAATGTGTATACGTCTATGGATATGCATGCGTATTTGTGTTTTTATCTCACCTAACAGGACCTATGCACAGAGCTAGCACTGAAGTACAATGTGACTGACTATGGTAAAACAAAGCAATACAAACTAATGGCCTTGAACACTGAAGGCATAAGTTTCCAGAGGAGCATCCTGGATGCCTTGATGCCATGTTTGCCTGATGCACAGGAGTAAGTGTGGGGGCCAGACACATATTGCTATAGTATAGTAACCAGTAGGCATGCTTTTTGGGAAAAAACACTACTATACCATGAAAGTAGTTGTTTGTGGAAGCAAGTTGCATGGTCTTGTGACTCATACACATTTGAAACAAGAGTATTAGCCTACAAAAGCATTAAACATGCCTAATTTATTCAATGTTTCTTTCCTTGTTCCTGTCTGCCCAGGATATAGTTGACACTCAGTAGATATTAATTGGTGTCCTATGTGACTTTGCTAGCCTGTAGGAATCTTCTATCTCAGTACTCCTTTGTCCCTCCTAATGAATGGAGAACAGGAATAACTATGGCATCCATCCCATTGGCCAGAGTCCAGTCAGATAGTGCCTACCTAACACAGAGAAGCTTGAAATAAACATGGATATTCAGTGAGCACTCTTGGCCTCTGTTAAAATGATCGTTCTCTCCTTCTTAAAATACTTCATTAACTTCCAGACCACAACACTCTCTTGGGTTTCCTTTTATCTCACTGGCCTGTCCTTCTAGATACCTTTTGTGATTACTTTTGCTCTAGATACGTCTTTTATAGATAGCCTATATAGCTCAGTTTTTCAGTCCATTTACATTTATTGTCATCATTGATATATTCAAATATGTTTTTAATCATTTTACCTTTGGTTTCAAATTGTACCACTTCTCCTATTTCTTTATTCTTTTCTTGATGATTTTTACTTGAGTTTTTTGGATTCCCCTCCACACACCCACACATTTCACTTTCTCCTCTATGGCTTTGGGATTTGTATATTCCATTCAGTGATGAGCTGGAGCTGGCTTGCAGTAACTCAGGACAGTCAACTGCGCACATCTCTCTTACCAGCTTCAAGTTCAGTGAAGTTCATGCTGTTAGCTTAAAATTGGCCATGGTGGGAGTATTTACATCACAGAAATTGGCAAATGCCACATATCGGGGTTTTGTTTTCATAGAGAAAATTGTTACACATTTGCCAGCTCACCACTGACTATTATTTTCTTTCAGTCATTATACTCAAAATTTTGGTAAGCACAATTAACTTAACAAAATATAAAATTAAGTCTTGAATTCCTTCTAAACAACAGAAAACTTTATTTTTTTTTCAGAAAACTTTAGCTAGTCTGCCCTCACTGAACTTATAAACTACTGTTTTCCAATATTTTTAGTCCTTTTTTTGCAGCACCATAAATTAGTTATTTTATTTTATACACTGTCCAGATTTACCTACATTTTAATTTTAATTTCCATCATTTATTCTTATATCTCAGCCCATCCTTCTGAGATCATTCTCCTTTTTCTTGAAATATATCCTTTATGAGTTCCTTTAGAATAAAACCTTTGGTAGTAAATTCTCTAGTATTTTTGCTTATCTGTAAAAAATTTCATTTTACCCTCATTCTTGAAAGATAGTCTTTTGGGGGTGAGGGAGTATACTTATAGCTGTTATCTATCAGCATTGTAAAAACAACATTCCACAGTCTTCTGGCTTCCACTGTTGCTGTTGAGAAGACTGATGACATTCTAATTGTTGTTCCTATACAGATGCCCCACCTTTTCTCTGGCTACTTCCTATACCTTCCCTTTGTCTTGGTGTTCTGAGGTTTTACTATGATGTGTTCAGGATAGGTTTCTTTTTCATTATTCTCTTTGTGCTATATTGTGCTCCTTGGAGGTATGTTATAATTTTTTATTAGTTCTGGAAAATTTATAGTTATTACTTGTTATATATTCCCTCTCCTCCATTCTCTCTAGTTTATTTTAAACTCCTACTGAACATTTTAAGACCTCCTATTTCAATCTTCTGCATTGTTCAATTTGCTAACACATTTTATATTAATGTATCTCTGCTGTATTTAGGTAAATTTTTCACATAACTCCAGTTCACTGATCCTTTCTTCAACTGTGTTTATCTGCTGTCTTACTGATCCATTGAGGTTTTATAAATTATTGTATTTTTAAAATTTATCCTTCTTTGGTTATTTTTTGCTGCATGCTTGTCCTTGTAACTGCATTCTTTTTGTCTTTAAATATCTAAAATTAAGCAATCCACGGAGGTCCAAATCTGTTGTTTGTTCTTTGTACAAACTCTCCTTCATAGTGGCCTTCATTCTAGTGTGTTCGGTAATCTTTGCATGCAAACTCACAGTTTGATATTATTCTTTGAAACTCCTATAGTCCTAATTTGGGGAAACATTCCTCCAGAGAAAGGTTGATCTGCCTCAATGGTCATCAATAGATATATATGACCTAGAACTACCTCTGTCTTCCTAAGGAGTTTTAGCTCAGAGCCAGAGACCCAGATTCAACTTCTTCTCACTACTATTCCTAGGCTTGGTATCCTCACAGCAGGTTGCTATAGCAACACAGGTTTAAAGGTTTACAAATGCATCCCTCCAGGCTGCTTGCAGAATCTGGCACTTTCCCTACTGCCCAGACACCCTGCTGCTCCAATTCCCCTATTGGTCTGGACTTAGTTCCCACCGCAGCAGTTTTGATCTCAGTTACCCATGCTTGGTCCAGCTTCACCAAGTCTTTTGGCTGCCCTGAACCAAGACCTACCATTTTTTCAAAATTCAACTTATACATCACTTCTAGGAAAGCTTTGATGACTGTACTCTTCTTGTGTCCCTACATACTCCAAAGGGATTTAGAACTGACTCCCTTATGCTGAAGTGGTTTCTTTTCCTTTTCTTTTCTTTATTTTCCTTTTGTTTTAGAAGAGGAAATGCTCAAAAAATTATGGGCAACTATGCCTAATAATAAATTTGAAAAGCTGTTCCCATGTGCAACAAAATTACCAATTCACTAAAGAGAAGTAATTGGAAATATTAACATCTGACCATGGTCATTTGCATAGGTCAGAGTTTTTGCAAAAGAGAGCACCCAAGGAAGAGAAAGTTGGTTTCCACTTCACTCAAGTTCGCTTTCCCAGGGATTACAATCTACCTAATTATTTGTCACAAAAATATATAGACCCCACCAACTATTGGAACTTGGTGGGATGAACCTAAGAATCATCTGTCAAGCTCCAAAAAAATATCAAAATGTATTTTAAAGTTTGGAATTTATCATATTGTACCTGCTTTGCCAAGTTCTCAACTGATTTGTTGTTGTTTTCTTTAAGATTTTATTTATTTATTCATATTTATTTATTTATTTATTATTTATTTATTTATTCTCAAGAGAGAGAGAGAGAGAGTCAGAGACATAGGCAGGAGGAGAAGCAGGCTCCATGCAGGAAGCCTGATGTGGGACTCTATCCTGGTACTCCAGGATCACGCCCTGAGCCAAAGGCAGACGCTCAACCCCTGAGCCATCCAGGCTTCCCTCCTTAACTGATTTGTTGCCAGTTTTCTTAAATGAATGCTTTTTGGGGATGAAGGGAATGGAGGAGATTGTTATTTTTTCCAGAATTCATCTCAATAAATATTTACTGAATTGAATATCAATTTTCACTCATATTGATTTTGTTGATGTATTGCATGGTACAATTTAATGTATGCATTCTATTAAAAGCCATTAAAGCTGAGCCTAGTAATTAGGATTCCCCAAATACTATCTATCACATCCAATAGTGATTCGGATTTCTATTTCTACAAAGATTCTATACTTGATGTCAACATCTTGATAAGTATGGCTAATGACCATGTCTAAGTATATTTTTTAAAAGATATGTGACCATTTCCATACTGAAATGTCCAACTCATTGAATGAAGGAAATTTAATTTCATATTGATCCTATTCTTAAAATTAAGTAAGGTAGTTTAATAAATTTTGAAGTAAAAACTGAAGTAATCTTAGGTTGTATACCAATGTCAGCAAAGATAAAAAAAAAACAGACACAAATCCATTTGGGAAGTAGCAGCCAAAAAAATGTTTGGATTTGGTGATTTTCTCTTTTTAAAACTCAATTTCATTTTATGTTTTATAGTGGTGAGTGGAGCGATAAATTAAGTAATGAGACAGATATGGTGAGATCTAATGGGCATGTTATCATTCCCAGGGACTCTCAACTACAGTCAGAGGAAGGAGTGAGAATTGATGAGGGAATAACTTATCAGATTGATCTGTGGAGGCTTTTTCATAATATATCTGCTGGACGCCAAGAAACTATGACCATGGGATAAGAAGAAAGATGGTTACTGTTGTATGTTTCTCCACTCCCATGCTTAAGAAATACCTATGTTTAGAATCTAAGCCATCCTAGATGATGTTTAAGTACCCTCCTTATTTGAATGCCCCAATGAAAATTGATATACAAATGGATACCCTTTATAAAGAAGATACAATGGCCTCAGATATAATAGTTTCCATGACAGCTTTTCCCCCTAATTCTAGCTAGTCAGAAAGCCTAGAAAACTTGGTAATAACTTTTTATGTCTAATGGCACCCAAACTTCTCCATTACAGAAATCCCATCAGTCAATGTATATATTTAAGTTAGTAATGCTATGCTTACAACGTGCTGATTATGTACCAGGCACTGTTCTAACTGCTTCACACTTAGGAGATGATGTAACCTCACAACATCTCTACGAAGTAGGTATTATTATTGTCCTCTTCTTACAGATAAAGAAACTGAGGCTCAGAGCAGTTATAGAACTTATGCAACAGCCCAAAACTAGAAAGTGTTAGGACCTGGATGTGCACTTGAAAATTTAGCACAAAGCTCCTTTCATAAGAATGTGATACAGAAAGCAAATGTTTTCTTCCATACTTATAGAACCAAAAGAACTATCTGAGAATGTCAGATGAAAAACATGATAATTCAAGTCATTTTAAAGACAGGTAAGGAAGTCAAAGCTTAGGAGAATTTAAGTTATGCTATCAACTTTCCTTGATTTTCCATCTCTTCAGGGGTTTCTATTCTCTATTTATAAGAATAGGAAAGCTGGAGGAATCCATACAAAGTTAAAAACAAAATACACATTCCATTAAAAGCTGGGGTAAAATCAAGTATCTTATATCATTGACTATTACAGAATGGATCCTGAGTGACTGCATAGTGAACAGCATAGAGTTTCCCCCAATGGATGATTGATGAGCATCCAATCTTCACATCCTCAGTGTAAATTCTTTCTCTTCATAAAAAGGCATGATATGGGTGGGCAGTTTGAATTTGCACGAAAAGCTATCTATTTGCTAGACAGTGATTTTCTTGCTGACCTCCTCTTGTTGGCATTTTTACTGCATAAATAGTTTTGCTGTTCATATTTCAAGAGCTACTGACACACTTGCAGTTACA
Organism: Vulpes vulpes; assembly: GCF_048418805.1. Lineage (NCBI taxonomy): Eukaryota > Metazoa > Chordata > Mammalia > Carnivora > Canidae > Vulpes > Vulpes vulpes. Next base: position 173,602,575 of record NC_132780.1, read on the forward strand.
CTTTAAGATTTTCAGATATGACTAACTACTTCCATTCAAGTGGACAATAGCTTCCACATAGCAGATAAGGCTCTGTCCCATAACAGTTGTATGTAAGAGGAAAGAGGCAGAGTAGGTATGGTTAGGAACAATGCCAATGCATTCAAATACTATCAAGATATAGTATGCATATATTTTTTAAACTAAATGAAATCATTATTATTGCTAATGTTATCTATTGTCTTGCCTTTTCTCTCCTCATCCAGTATGAACATGAAATCCTTGACATTTATTAGGTTGACTGGAAAAGGAAAGCTCAAATCACTAATCTTCATAAGTGTGGACCTATTCTATTGAAGAATCAATGTTAGAAGAGTACAAAAATAAAAATAAAAGCAACAGGCCCAAACAGTGCTTGGTAAATACCTTACAATGCTGAATTTCTGCATTAGACAAAATTATATTCAAGATGACAAAGCTACTAAAGAAATATTTATGGATCTCAGTCGTAGATGGATCATGAGGGAGGGAGGAAGGGCAAATATTCTTTAGACAAGACAAAAAGTAATGGAAAAGTATTTCTAGTTCAACAATGTTTGGAGGGAGTTAAGCTCAGGAAACAGATTTCTGATGGACTAGTATTTGGGTCAGCCAAACAATCAACAAGAGGTAATCATGGGAGGCCATTTCGTCCTTCATTCTGTTGGAGGCAAAACTGTGTTGATGTATAAATGCTCCTCCTGGTTTCCAATTGTTGCTCTCACTCAGCAATGAGGCATGAAGCCTGGGAAACCACAGATATTTGGATCTAAGAAGGTATTTTATTTCTCCTCTCCAGGGCTATGGAGTGGAAAATACACAGGGCACTTTATCTTACTTAGTCTTACAAGTTCTCATAGACCTGTGACCCTCTTCCTCTGAGCTTCAACTTCACCAGCTTGATCTGTACATAATTCTATTATCAAAAAGGGCTCCCTGGTACATACATCTCAGGCCAGGAAGAGGATGGGTGGATTTCTTTCCTCCTCATAGGCCACACACCTCATCCTTCTAGCTCTTCAGGTGCCAGAAATAGACCATCTTAAAGTAAAGCAGCATCATTCTCTTTGTCTAGCTTTTTAGCCTGCATATGCTTTGTTTAAGTTTCTCACTGAAAAGAAAAATGGTCCTCACCCCATCCAACACACATACACACACATGTATGCACACACACTTTTTTTTTTTTCTGCAGTCTCCATATCATCTTAATTCCTTCAGGACTGAGTCAATCCCAATCTCTTGGAGTCGGTGGTAGGGGTGGGGGGAGGGGGTGGGCTGAGACAGAGCAATGAATTCCGGGTTTCCCAGCATGGTTTTTACTTTCCTGAATCCTTAGAGACCTCCCTCCGCAACTTTTTTCCCAGCTGTAGTTGGAAGCTGTAACAGATCCAGAGACCATTTTAGAACCTCATTTGTATTGTCCTGACACTTAGGAATCCAGTTTCTGTTACAGGGATGTCATCAAAGTTGGTGGGCTCAAAACATGACCTACTTTTTAAAACCCATCTGTTAGGAGCCTATAGATTTTCTTGGTTTGTTTGTTTCTGGCTGTCTACAGAAAGAGCAGCAGCAACATTCTCACTTTTCAAGCCCACCCCCCAAATAATGATCAACTAAATGTTCGCCAGGAAGGAGCTGAATACCTTCCAAATATGCAGCAGGCAACAAACAAACAAACAAACAGTGATCTCCCTTAATCCAGAGGGAGGGTGAACAGTGAGGGCAGGGAGTAGTATTTAGTTTAATTTATGTACATCTAGGCTATTTCCCATCAAAAACTCACTCCAGGCCAGACAGCAGCATTAGAAAGTAGATCACAAGATCTACCAGTTAACCTGCCAAACTCTTGCCACTGGGTCCTGAGTTTATACTTCCCTCTAACAATGATGTTCTCAATACCTTGCAGCCAAAGAAGAGGGATTTGGGGGCTGCAGGCCAAAGGTAATTAACTCCTTAACATAAGCCACTACTGTCCCTGGATAGTAGCTCTTCAGCCGCCCTCTCCATTGAGTTTTCCCTAGTTTGATGGCTAAATGTATGCATACGCCAACACTCACAAAATGAAACCTCTGTGTTCCCCAAAGATGATCATTCCTGGATTGGAATGAAGCTACAAATAGGGAGAGTGAAAAGGAATGAGGAGGGAGGGAGACAGAGAGGAAGGGACAGAGGAGGAGAGGGAAGGGGGAAGGCGAAGGCAAGAATTTAAAACAGGACATTCATATATAATGGCTGTTTAGCGAAACCCTTCCTGTCTACCTAAAAGTCAGATACTAGATTCCATTAACATTCAATTTCATGTCAAGTGGATCCCAGCCGACTTTTAGATACTGGCTCAGTAGTTCACTATAATATGGTTCAGGATTCTATTTTAGAATCTTTTGATTAAAGCCCAGCCTCCTCATGTTCCTGCTTCTAATCTGCAATTCTGTAGAGAATCTTCCTTCTATACAACTGACCCCACTTCACTCTTGCCATTCTTACTTTGTGCTGAGTCAAGCAAAAATCATACAAATACATAGCATCTGTCAGTCATAAGAGAAAGAAAGAGCTAATATAAATCCATTTCTACCTGAGAATCTGCATTAAAATGGAAAATAAATGCAAAGGTGGTATTTTTTTTTTTAATTATCTCAATTGCTTTCAGATAGGTCAACTCTAGGGGTAAGGATGGGCAGGAACAATTGTCTTCATGATCCAGTCTGCCACTTGAGTGTCTAAGAACTATGGTAAATGAGGCTGGACTGTTGCCGGGAGAAGGAAATGGAGTTTTTTCAGAACTACAGTGAACTATGTGGCAGCATTCCTTAAAGGAATGGAGAAGTATCTCCTGGGCCTGACACCAACAGAGAAACTTCCCTTCTTTCCTCCACTTTGTCACCGGTGTCTACCCATTTGGGTCAATGGCACTTTTTGGTAATTTTACTTTTGGCTTCTGCACTATCTTCTCTTTAAAATGTAAGCTCCCAGAGTTCTGTGTGTTTTGTTTTAGTTTTAGCAGGCTTCTGGGCCAACCCCAAAGATAAGTGTTCCATGCCCAAATGTGAAGAAACGGCAGAGTCCAGGCACGGTCAGGGACTCAGCCTTCCAAGCTGCATCTTGAGACTGACTCGTCGTGTGGGCTTCAGGGCAATTCATCTCTCTCCTTCCATTCATTCATCTCTGAAGTGGAATAATAGCAGCCGTCCACACTTACAGCACCGTTTCCTTTGTCATTAAATATTTATTAAGCATCCACATGCATGACACAAAGTTGGAGCTGTATAGGCTATACCAGACAGAGGCTGTCTCTGGCGTTAGAGAGCTTTCACGATGAAAAGATGGGCGGAATCTCAGCACATAAGTACAGGGCAGGAGTGTGTGAATATTTTTGTGAGTGAGTGTGTGTATGTGTGTGTGTGTGCACATGTGTGCGTGCACACTGAAGAACAAAAGCTGGAACCACATCTTGTTTGCCATCTTTCTTTGATTTTAGGTTATCTCTGGCCATTAATCTATGGAAATATATTTGAATTTCAAAACCTCTGGATATCACACCACAGCATAACCAGATACTGCCTCCTTTTCTATTTGCACAAAGGGCGTTCACTACCATGTGCCCAGAAGGTATTCACATAACAGGTACATAAGATATCCCCCACAGAAGAACACGGGGCAAACCTTCAGAGAACCAATGAGATTCATATGTGTTGGTGTTACCTGAGTGTATAATAGCACTCGGGCATTCTTCTCTATGGTAGACATAAACCTGAGACCAAACTATAGTGGTCACTTCTGCTTAAAACAACAACAACAACAACAACAACAACAACAACAACAACAAACTTTCTCTGGGAGAAGGCATTTAGAGGAATGGTAACCAAGAGGGTACAGAATGAAAGTCACTGTGTTAACATGTATCCAGCCACAAAGCTCCAGCCCTTCCCATTAACCTTGTGTCAATCTGTATTATTAAGAGACAGTCAATTATTCGAGGTACATTATAATTTTTTTTTAAGCAAGCAATAGTTGGAAGTTTTCATCTGGGCCCTAGCTGTGTTTCCCTTGTTTGCTTAATCTGGGGCTTTGGTCTTCCTAAAAGATGAAAGGCTGCCATTTTAGCCTCAATGCCTCATAATATGTGCGTTAAACTCAGCACTGCCTCATTATTTATTAATGTCAAGTTATTATACTTCAGTGGAGGATGGGGGCCGGAGCCGCAAGTGTGACAGATGTTCCAACAGATCAGCTTATATAATGAGAAGTTGGGCCAAATCTGTCGAAAGAGGTGTTTTTTTAAAAAACACACTGACTTCAAAGAAATGAGTTGTGGCATCTGTAACATCTATGGAGCAGTGCCAGTGGAGGCGAGTGGGTCTGCAGCCGGGGGGCACAAGTCATGCGATTATTGGAGCTTGCAGTGCAGTGACTGGAACAACATCTGGGCTGCAGCAAGCTGGCCAGGACATTTTAAAAAGAGCTCCTGCGGTGCCTCAAACTTTGATTTTACAGAGCTGTGGGGAAAGAAACAGGCTGCATTCAAGAGCTCATGTGTTTTGGCTCACACATTCTGTCCTCGGTCACCATGGAGGGCCCCACTCCACCAGGGCATCTGAGGGACACTGTTGGACAGTTATTCTCTGTGCACGCTGTCTCTGAGGCTTTGTGTTGGGGTCTGGGCAGGTGATCCTCAAAAAGAGCACAAAATAAGAAATACCTCTTGCCAATCTGTGAACAAGACACTTACTCTTTCTCAGCAAGAAGCTCTCAAGGGATGCATTTGTGCAAGAACTTGACACTTATCAGTTGGTTTGGGATCATATGCCAGCTGGAAACGAAACAGTGTATTGTGTGTGCGTGTGTGCATCTGTGGTGAGGGAGTGAGAAGATTGTGTCCTACAGCTGAGGATTAAGATGATCCATTCCCAGTATCACAGTTTCCCAGTACCAATTCCCAGTATCATAATGTTAAAAAAATTTCTCTGTTCTCCTTCTAAAATATTCATTTATTCAACAAATATTATTGTGAAACTACCATGTGTGACATAGAACAGACAGAGAGCTGGACAGAGAGAAGGTCTGGGAAAAAACTTCAGTAAGTGGAAAGCACTTAGGTACTCTGGAAACACTGAAGTTCTTTAGCACAGGGCAAGAGGCAGAAGAGCAGGGGGGGCGAGGTACATGGTTTCTGGAGCCAGAACCCTTGGGTGCTCTCAGATTGTGCACCCTTGGGTATGTTATTTAATCCCTCTCTGATATGTACTGTCCACATCTATAAGATGGAAGTGATAATAATAGTATTATTAATAATCTAGTACAGAGGTTTGTTGTTAGGAGCAAATGTGTTAAATTATGTGTGATGCATTTGGAATTCTACTTGGCACATAGATAGTATTATATAAGTAATTGCTCCTTTAAAACACACATGTGTGCATACACACACACACACACACACACACACACACACATACAAATGAAAGGTGTTATTTCAGAACTGAAGCCATCAAATGTGAAACCCAAAGCTTCCCACTCTCATTTCTGCATCCTTCCCTTTTCAGTCCTCACTTGGCCAAACTCTGTCCTGGACTCTCTGATTCCCTTGTTTTTCCAACTTTTTGCGTGTATCTGTTAGTCAACATAAGCATCCTTTGCCAACCTTTTATGTATTATAAAGTTTGGAAGCTTTCTACTCCCAAAAAACAAGCAGCAGCAGAACCCAGAGGCCACATCACACATGTAAAACAGAAAAGGGAAAGGAATCCTGGGAGCCTGGAGAGAAGTCACCAAGGAGAGGGAGGGCTGGGGCCAATAATCCTGAAGTGAAGACTCCAATTTACTAGTGTCAACTAGCATTTAAGGACCCTTGGTAAAGTGAGTTTGGGACAAATCAGACCTGGTATGAGTTCTGCCTGGGGTACTCACTAGCTGTGTAACTTGGGTAAATTACTTAATCTGGTTGGGTCTTAAAGTTTCCGCATATGTAAAATGGGAGTCATAATAATTGCCTCCTTCCTAACACAGTTACATAAACAACATGATGTAAAGTATGTAAAGGACTTCAGAGAGCATCTGCAACATCGTAAGTGTGCAACAAAGAGCAGTTGTGATTATTAACACTGGCCACCCGTTAGTTAGGGAGGAGTGTGGGGGGAAGAATGGCCCACACCAGGAGGAAGGAAGAGAAGAATGCTCCCAGCTTTCTGTCTTTCTTCCTTCCAAACCACAGAGGCTTAACATTGCCTTAAAAAGCTTACTCCTTGTTGCTTGATAGAAGAGGGGTGGGCTAACAAGAAACCCTAGGCTGTTAACTCAGGAAAAGACAGACGTACCTATAATGAACTCAACATGAAGACTAAATTTCAAATAAGGAAGAAAGCACTCTTTTCTTAATGGTCAATGAACGCAGTTCTTTGTGCCTGAAAAAAATGAGTCAAACACACCAACAGAGCAAGAGGAATTAAAGAATAACTGTAACAGGACCATAATCCTCAGGAGCCAGTGCATTTGTTCTGATCTCTTGAAGTGATACTCACCCTGGTGGAACAGTTCAGTTCACATGTTTCAAGAACTTACAGAATCATCTCAACGCAGAAGCCCATAAATGAGTCACTTTTAAAACAGCACATTTTTTTCCCCTTCTCTTAAAATTCAATAACAGTAGAAAGAGATCAGAGTCTCTGGAAGCCACAGTGATAATCATCCTTATCCAACCTATTTTCACTTTGGGAAGAAAGACGGTGCTGGAGCCCAGTGGATTTTTCTTGAAGTTTATGGTGGGTCAGCTAAACAGACATGAAGTCCAGCTTCCTCTTTGATAGCTCCCTTTCCCCCTTATCTAATGCCAACTCAACTATGCTTTTTATTGGATTTCCATTACTTCAATGTTCTTCATGGAGACTCTGTAACCATTACAGCTGATGGTAGTTTAGTACTTTGAACCTCATTAATTAACTCACTGCATCACGCAGGCCAGGCACATTTCCATCAAAAGTTGCTATCTTGTCCTTCAGCCTAGAAACCTTGGCACAGTGCCCTCTCAGAAAGCCTGGATTGCATCTAAAACCATGTGGCAGAGAGAGAAGCCAAAGATGTCCATCCCAGGACGATTCAGGCTGGGAACAAAGCTCTCCTATCCAAGCAATAGGCGACCAGCCACACTCAGAAGTTCTCACTGGCCAGCCCACAAGTCTCCACTGACCAATTTCACTTGCCTCTATACCACTTGCCCCATCCTGACCCCCCTCCATTTCTATTACAGTGACAAATAAATCCAAAATCCAATTTCAACTGTGTCTTTTCAAAATACATTCAACTCTAGCACACCAGGTATACCTAAGGTTTATCATAAACCAATATCATTTTCATAAAGTATAAAAGAAATTCCTCTTTTCTCTAACAATTATCCAATGACTGTCTTTATGGGAATCCATCCTGAGTCACAACCATTAGCTGCCCATCAGGATAAACAGACTTGTTTTTATCCTTTGACTGATGAAGTATTATATGGCTACTACAGTGGGTATGAAGAAACAAGGAAAGGACGGTAACACTAAGTACCTGTTATGTGTCAGTCCCATTCTGCGACTTCAAGGATTTTAATTCATATTGTCAATATAAGGCCAATAAGTTCATAGTAACAGCTACTCCATTCTAAGTGCTTACAGTGATCCTGTGTTCTGCTTCTGTGAACTGCTCTTTTTGGTCCTTACTTTCTAAAGAAAAAATGCCTTTTTAGCTCCAACATCCATATAGTTCCTCCTATGGATTTCAATGCTCATACTTCTCATTTTTCCCAGTAATTCAGGAATAAGACTGCATGTGGTCAAGTGTTTAGCAGAATTCAATTAAATCCCCAAATTGCAGGGCTCTGGCTCTGAGGGAACTACACTAATAGGTAGCCAGTAGATACCTGTGACCATTGAGCACTTGAAATATGGCTAATGTTATTGCAGAAGTAGATTTTTAATTTACTCAAAATTAATTTAGGTTTAAATTTTAAAACAGAACAATGTTTAAAAAAATTTTTTAAACCAGAAGCAATGTAAAATACTTTTCCATTAAATAAAACTTTATTGTTTTAGAAGGACTGCACTGAAAATTTAACATCCAAATTAAGATGTGCTGTTAAGTGTAAAATCTACACTGGAGTTCAAAGACTTAGCCCCCCCCCCCCCAAAAAAAAGTAAACTCTTCCATTAATAATTTTTTTATTAATTACATGTTTAAATAGTAATACTTAGGATGTACCAAGTTAAGTAGAATATTTTATTAAAAGTTCACCTGCTTCTCTTTGCAATTTGCCCACCAGAAAATTTAAATTTACTTATGCAGTTTATTTTATATTTCTATTGGGCAACAATCTCTAGAAAATAATTATAAAGAGAATAAAAAGAGTAGTTTCTCCACTGGTTTCTACTAAAATGCAGAGAAAGAATGATAGAGGAGGGAAAAATGAGAAACTACTAATTTAGCCCATCCAACTATATGAAAGGAAAATAATTTTATCTGAGATTAAATCACTGGTTCACATTCCCTATGGGTTTAGTTTTCCACTCTATGTTCCTAATCAAAACAGTACACTGGCTACTTCTGAGTGATGAGATTGCTCTGTGAGACCCTGGCTACTCAATGCCTGGATGTGACACACAGACCGCTCCTCTTATGAAAGTGCTTAAAATGGTGTAATAAACACACAGCTTAGAGTAATGGCATTAAATGTTCCCCTACATGGTATCTGTGTGGAGCTTAATTAGATGGAAGGATTACAGAAAAGTTTGTGTCATAATGATTCTTTAAAGTGAAACCGTAGATCAAAGTTCACTGCTGCCAAATATACAACTTGAGAACAAACTCAAGTGCTGCTATTAATCATGGTTTCTGGGGATTTGATGACACAGATTAAACTGCTGTAAAGAATACTGCTGTGCATCACATTCTTGCAACTGTCATCAACGCTTCTGCCAAGTGTTCACAGAGCAGGAAGGAAAGCTGTTCAGCATTTACTAGAGGTGCCTCTTTCACTGAGCTTAGTTAAAAATCTGGGCAACAGGTTTAAGGCCATGACAACACCTCTAAGGTATCTGCAAAGCCTCTGCTTTCTTAGAAGGCAAGAAAATTATTGGAGAGATTGAAAGCCAAAGCGGAGGTAGAGCATGGGGACTGGAGGGTGGAGCAGTTGAGAGCAGTTACCACAATTAATTTCATTTCCATTTGCCATGCTGGTCCTATTGTAATCACTTCTTTGAATTCTGTGCACTGTTGGTACAAGAGTTGAATTTAAATGCAAAATAAAATGTCTTTAAGAAGATCACATAAGGATACAATATTGAAACAAAAGGCTACTGTGCATGTAAAAAGGCACACAGAAAGGGGGACATATATTGACAATTGTAAAGTCATTGCTGGAAGAATGACATCAATTCTACCTGCCCTTACAAAGCAACAATCAAGTGCTTTATGGGACTCAACCAGTAGAAGAAGGTACCTTATAGTCTGTTGAAGACATGTTCAAAGGGTGCTTGGGTGGCTCAGGCAGTTAAGCATCTGACTCTTGATTTTGGCTCAGGTCATGATCTCAGGGTCATTAGATCATGCCCCGAGTCTGGCTCTACACTGGGCTTGGAGCCTGCTTAAGATTCTATCTCACCCTCTGCCCCTCCCCCACCCCTCTCTCTCTGTCTAAAAAAAATAGCCTATTGCATCCCAAACAATGCAATGGGTGGCAGAAGAAATTGCAAAGCAACAAGAGAGTGGTGTGATTGACTCATGTGTTGCACAAGACCATGGATAAGGCCCTGTATCACATTTAATTAGCATCATGTTTTCGACCTTAGTGGTTCCAAAACTGACAACACATATTTGATTAAAAAAATATATATATATGTATATGTATATATATATATATATATATAGAGAGAGAGAGAGAGAGAGAGAGAGAGAGAAGAGAAAAGAAGAGAGAGAGAGAGAGAAGGAGGTGGGTAGATGGTAAAGAACTTGTACCCTTAGTTTATTTTGGGCCCCAGTGATATGCTTCTAAGGGACTGCCTTGTCCTTGGCAAATAGTAAGTAATCCCCTGCTCTCCCTTCTAACACAGAAGATGCTTGGATGAAATTTATGTATTTCCTTATTTAAATGATTGTTTTAAAATATGAATCCCCTCTGTTTTTTTTATAGGTGAACAACACTGAGTTACAGAAATGATGAAATCTCCCTGTGCTCTCTTGCCAGTAAATAAAATAATCTTCCCTTCTTCCTTATTTAAGGCCTAAAAAACCACAGAGACTTACTAAATAATCTTCATAGGCTGTCATGATTGTCAGGAGAATCAGAGACTTGTTAGTTAGCTGACAGGTGAGAATCAAATGCACACCAGTTGCATCTGTGTGTCAGGTTCATTTGTTCAGCAGGCTTATGTTTTCAATGCCACACTCTAGCAGTTGCACAAGAGATATTCCCCATCCTTTCCTGGCAAAGCAGTTTCAAAAGTGTACTTGCCTTGCAGAAATGAGAGACTTGGGAAGCCAGGGCAACCCATGTTATGTGAGGGGCATCAGTATAGAGCCCAGTGCACAAGGGTGCATGTTGAAGTTCTCAACTTAAAACTTAAGATCAAAACCAACAGTGTTCCTTCCTTCAATCACATTCTTCCTAGTATATGCTCTCATAGCACCACTGCTGCTCTTTTCATGGAGAACTCTCACACTGTGGTGATTTTTATATTCATTTGAGTTGATGAATGTCTGTTTCCTCTATTGGGTCATATACTGTGTGTGCAGGACAGCTCTGTGTCTTATTCACCACAGTATTCCTACTGCTTAGAAGGATGCCTGCTTCGCAAATTATGTCCATAAATATTTGTTTACTTGGAAATTAAAATCTGAGCCTGTAAATGCTCTTAAGATTAGGAAATCAGAACACTAAAGACAAAAAAATCACAAACAGCCAACCAGGCTTTAAGCTAATTCAATCAATAATTCCCTTACTTGGCTTCCACCTCTTCTCTATAGAAGTCTGTCCCCAAGTTCCCGTCTACAGAGTGCTCCTAACCATTTCCAATTTGGTACTGTCTGATTAGAAGCGAGTTTTGCTCAGGTAAAATATTTAATAAGCCTCAGTTTATCTTTTTAATTACTCATAACATAACTAAGAGCCTCACCCCAGTTCTGAATCCTTTGGTTACCTATTCATGGTGGGGGCTTTTCATGGGAAGCAGGTAAAAAGAAGAAGTTGTATTAAAGGATATATCTTAGTGATTGCTCCTGCCAACCAACAGCTTTCTCTGACAGGAGCTTTGTGTGTCAGTTAAAATCAGCAAGAAGCACCTCCTTTCCTCTTTTCCCTTCCTTCCCCTCTCTTGTCTGTTCCTTCCCTCCCAGTCAGGAATTTTACCCCAATAATTATTACTGCCCTAATCTCCTTTCTTCTCTGCTGCCAAATACCATTTAAGCATCAGAAGACTAGGGCTGAGCCTCAGCTTGTCACTTGACGGGGATGACTACTGGCAACTCCTTAACTTTTGCAAGGCCCTGGTTTCTTCACTTATAAAGAGAGGACCAGGGACGCTTGGGTGGCTCAGTGATTGAGCACCTGTCTTCAGCTCAGGGCATGATTCTGGGGTCCTGGGATCAAGTCCCCACGGAGTTCCCCACGGGGAGCCTGCTTCTCCCTCTGCCTACATCTCTGCCTGTGTGTGTGTGTGTGTGTCTGTGTGTGCCTCATGAATATATAAAACTTAAAAAAAAAAGTGAGGACCAAAGCATCTCACAGGATTGTTGTAAAGACTAAATGAAATCATGTATGTGAAAATGCAATATGTACTAGAAAATGCTACACAAACTTAGTTATTTTTTTATATCTTACGTGAGGAAAATTCTGCATTAATTTGTCCCCATTTTCCCTGAGAGGGTCCCCTTAACTCATTTAATAGAAGTAAAGGAAGAGAAAGAATCACATTCACTAATACATGATTACCTGGGCTTTAGTCTGGCCTGACAAGAGAAGACAATGAGGCGACACTTTACCCTGTAGTTCAATGGCAGGTACTACACAGAGAGTGGAGGAGTAGAGCAAGAAGAAAGAGGCCAGGGTGGCAGTCACCCCAGCCAGGAAGGTTGCCACTGAGCCTTCAAACAACGTTCCCTGTTTCAAACCTCATAATTGTTCTTTCCAAAGCAAACCTTATCAAAGGGAATTACAATGTGTACACTCCCCAGAAAATACCCCTTTGGCCTCTCTGCCTGATAGAAGGAGAACAACCTGAGGCCCAGGGGATCGCTGGGTGCTTGTATAGTATGACCAACTGTCTGGAGGACTGAAGGAGACTGCACAGTGGTTCATGAATGAGTTGCCTGACAGAGTTGGAAAGCATTAAGCAGCTTTTAGTGACCACAAAGTCACCACCTACTCATAAGAACTCTCCAGAAGCATCATCCACTCAGGAGGTAAATTATGTACTGAAGAAGCTATTCTGTCCATTGCCCATTATCCATGCTTCTTTAAGGACGTGCATTGCTTTCTGCTTTGCAGAATTTCATGGAGCTTCACTGTCCAACATGGTGGCTACTAGCCACAAATGGCTATTTAAACTTGAAATAATTAATATTAAATAAAATTTAAAAATCAGTCCATCATATTTGCCTCATTTGAAGTGCTAGCCACATGTGACTACTATATGGGACAATACAGATAGAGAATATTTACATTGTTGCAGAAAAGTGTCATTGGACTATAAGAGTATTCCATTTTAGAGTACTCATCCCCCATTTTTGCTTTTTTTAATTTTTATTTAAATTCTAGTTAGTTGGGCAGCCTGGGTTGCTCAGTGGTTTAGGCCACCTTTCGCCCAGGGGTGTGATCCTAGAGACCCGGGATGGAGTCCCACATCGGGCTCCCTGCATGGAGCCTGCTTCTCCCTCTGCCTGTGTCTCTGCCTCTCTCTCTCTCTGTCTCTCTCTCTGTCTCTCTCTGTGTCTCTCATGAATAAATAAAATCGTTAAAAATAAATAAATAAATAAATAAATAAATAAATAAATAAATAAATAAATTCTAGTTAGTTAATATATAGTGTAATACCGGTTTTAGGAGTAGAATTTAGTGATTCATCACTTACATCCACCATTTTCCCCAGCACTACAGACCTTTGTCAAATAGGGCCTCAGCTTCCCAGATTTTCTTGATTTCTCTACTCCCTGCCATATAATCTTAGTCACATCCTCCAGTGTTCCCTTGGTAGTTGGTATTACCTTTTGGTATGTCCTCTATTTTAACATTTACTACATTGTATCTTGATTATGTGTTTGCACATGTGACCCTCTGATGAGGCTATGAGTTATACCCTCCCCCAAAAAACTTTTTCTCGCTCATCACCACATCTCTTGCAGCAGAATCATTTATGTGGCAAATGCCCAACGAATTCTAAATGCAGAGATGAATGAACAAATGAACTTCATGTAAATAAATAAACAAATGGGTGAGGAACTCAGGATGTCATTCACAGTCTTCTCCCTGGGGTTCTGAAAAATGCATCGCACACACATGGTAAATAGGAAAAAATAGATGCAAAACACAGTTTTGTCAGTCTGGGAAGATATCTGGTAGCCCCTAAGCAGAGTTAGGTAAAACATACTCTGTGATCTCAATAGGGCCTCCTTCTTTATGTATACTCTCTCCCCTCATCTATTCCTATGTCATCCCCAACCTCTTAGGTGGATCTTACCACTAGAATATGAAAACAAGCAAGCAAGCCAAAGTACTATCCTACATTCCAGAGAAAAAGGGATGGAGAGATAGCAAGGCACATGTGTGCCCCAAAATGCAGTGCCCCACTCATCTAAGCTGCTCACCCATAAGACGGCACTAGCTGCTGGGTCAACAGCCATTGTTATGATTTTTCTTGCAGCAAAGATTTTCTCCAAAGTGTCTTAGGTCTCCACCAAAAGAGAAATTTTTTCCTGACACAGTACCCCAAATCCATGGCAGATCTAGGTCTTCTTCTAGAATTTTATTTTTTATATTAAAAAAGCACTTTTTCTAGATGAGATGATATTTATTACAACATCAACTCACTTGCACAGATATACAACTAACAACCCAGAAGTAAGCATGTTAGTAACCTAATACAGCAATCCCTTTAGTGCCACTGCACCCATAACTTCCAGGATATAATAGACCCATCTCATGTGAAGCCTGAGCTTCTCTAACACCCAGACTATCTTGCTACAATCAACAACCCATCTGTAGCTACCTCGATGATAGGATGTAGAAAGCCTCACTCACCCCCCATTATTTCCAGACTAGACTCTAGGAGGTGTCTGCAACAGAAACAGTCAATTCCTGAAACCACAGCTTCAGCCCACTGAAGCTCCCTACATTGAAGAATGATCTCCAAGTTGCATGTAGCACATTCTTTCCTTAGTGGTATCTCCCCTTTGAATTCACATAACATCCTATTAGTTTTGAGAAATATTCATAAAAAATGACTATAGTTTGGGGAGGAGCATCTTAATTAGGTGTTAGCTACAATACTCTCTTCATACAATTCAGCTCAAGCAGAAAAGAAAAGAAAAGAAAAGAAAAGAAAAGAAAAGAAAAGAAGGAAGGAAGGAAGGAAGGAAGGAAGGAAGGAAGGAAGGAAAGAAAGAAAGAAAGAAAGAAAGAAAGAAAGAAAGAAAGAAAGAAAGAAAGAGAAAAAAGGAGGAAAGAAGGAAGGAAGGAAGGAAGGAAGGAAGGAAGGAAGGAAAGAAAGAAAGAAAAGAAGGAAAGGAAGCGAGAGAAAAGAGGGGAAGAAATCTTCGTTCTTATCTGCTGTGAGGAAGCCACAATCCTCTGCATCTCCACTGATGATGGCAAATTGGCAGCTCACCAAACAAATCCTCCAGATCTACCAAATTTGAGGTCCCATTCTAGGCCTACAATGTATTCATTATTTTATTTATTTATTGGCACATGTATTCATATAACCATTCCTTCATTAATCACTTTATCTTTACTATATGCAGTGGGAAAAAAAATGAGATACAGCTCCCTCCCTTTGTGGCTCTCCCATTGTAACTGGGCTAGTTGACCTACGTAGAAAGCAGATGTTGAGGTCTGTTCCTCTAAAAGAAGTATGTAGAGAGTGCTGCGAAAATATTTTAGAGGGAGGGTTTATTTCTGCTGGGGAAAGGGAGGTGGACGGAATGGAAACTGGAAAAGCTTCACTGAAGAAAGACTTGAGTAAGTCTTTCAAAAATCAGAATGTAGGTTTGAAGGACATTCAGGACTAAGGGAAAAACATGAAAAAAGACAAGGAAGTTTGAAAATAAAATCTGATATCATTGGAGACTACCACTGAATTTGCTGAATATCTTGTCCGAAGCTTGTGGATGGGTCAACATGGGTTACCTCTGAAGGTCACTTGCCTCTCCACACACAACTCTCTTAGTTGATACCTCAGGATCTTCTGGCTTTAAATTTGTGTATTTCCTTAAGGGAAAACTGAGCAGATAGAAGATATTTAAACATAAACAATTACTATGTCCTCTCTTCCTCACACAACGTTACCAACATTGGAGAAACAAAACGAGCAGAAATTATAAGGGACCCACCATGATGTTCATTCATTCTGAGCCAAACTTCCCTAAGGCAAGGCACTATTGGACCCTCATAACATTCCTTGACAGGAGTTGCTTCAAGATTCTCTTTATTGTTGCTGTGCAAGAGCTTCTATTTTGTTGGAAAACATACAGTTTAACTAATTTTCCCTTGAAATCCATTCAGGCAAATTAAGAAAAAAGAATCTGTACATCTCCTGCAATTCATTTCACCAAATGCTTTTAAGAAAAATGTGCAGGAGTTTTCCAAAACCCTAAACAAGCAAGGTTTTCCCTTCCTGCTATTAATAGAGAAATATCTTATTACAGTTCTGTAAACAGAGCCAAATTGAAAAAAATTTCATTTAAATGATGCTAGGGTTTCCAATGAAAACCACAAAACAAACTCAGAGTTAAGGCGATAATGCATCCCTGTTGTACCTTGGCACAGGAGCAAGCATTTTGCAGTGACCATCTGGGATATGTAACATTGTAATAAGGGCAAGGGCACCAACTCATAGAGGAGCCAAGAGGCAACACTTTTTTTGTCCTGCCAACTGTGATATATTCTAGTATGAAGGTTTTTCCAGAAAATCAGCATTTCAACTTTTATAAGCATTTGAAGACATCAGAAATTTTTTTACTACTATACCCCAAATGTCTAATGCCAAGCAAATAGTAGGTGCTCAATAAATACTTATTGATTTAAAATTTTTGGAAATGCAAAATGTTTTCTATGATAATGAAAATTTCATGATCCTTTGGGATCCTTTGGGATCCTTTTACCTTACCCTTAAGACATTGAAGGATATATAATGATTTACCCAAGAACAACATTTCGGGTGTGTTGAGAGGAGGTGTTATTTATCAAGTACTATTAAATTTGTATACCTAAAAATCACTTCTAAAATGCACGTTTACATCCAGATGGCTAACAGACACATGAAAAGGTGTTCAACATCACTCATCACCAGGAAAATACAAATTAAAACCACTGAGATACCACCTCATACAGTTAGAATGGCTAAAATTAACAACACAAGAGACAACAGGCGTTGGTGAGGATGGAGAGAAAGGAGAATCCTCCCGCACTGTTGGTGGGGATGCAAACTGGTGCAGCCACTCCAGAGAATAGTATGGAAATTCCTCAAAAAGCGAAAAATAGAACTACCCTATAATCCAGCAATTGTGCTACTATAGCTATTTACACAAAGATACAAAAATATACATCCAAAGGAGTAGATATACCTAGATGTTTATAGCAGCATTATAACAATAGCCAAACTCTGGAAAGAGCTCAAATGCCCACTGACTGATGACTGGATAAAGAAGATGTGGGGGATATATATATATACATATATGTGTGTGTGTGTGTATACGCACACATATATGCATATACACATACACACAATGGTATACTACTCAGGCATAAAAAATGAAATCTTGCCATTTGCAACAACATGGATGGAACGAGAGGGTACTATGCTAAGTGAAATAAGTCAATCAGAGAAAGACAATTATCACAGGATCTCACTCATATGTGGATTTAAGAAACAAAACAGAGGAACATAGGGGAAGAAAGGAAAAAATAAAGACAAAATCAGAGAGAGAGACAAACCATAAAAGACTCTTAATCATAGGGAACAAACTGAGGGTGCCTGGAGGGGAGCGGGGCAGGGGGACAGGGTAATTGGGTGATGAACATTAAGGAGGGCATGTGATGTAATGAGCACTGGGTATGATATAAGACTGAAGAATCATTTACTTCTATCTCTGAAACTAATAATACATTATATGTTAATTTTTTTAAATGGACAAAGGATCTGAATAGACATTTCTCTAAAGATGATATACAAATGGCCAGTAAAGCACAGGAAAAGATGCTCACACCATCAATAATCAGGGAAATGCAAATCAATCACAATGAGATACCACTTCATACCCATGGCTATAATCAAAAAGATTGATAATAACAACTCTTAGTAAGAATATAGAGAAATCAGAATCCTCATACATTGTTGATCAGGATGTAGAATGGTGCAACCCCTCTGGAAAACAGTTTGGAAGTTCTATAAAACATTACAACAGGATCTAGCAATCTCATTCCTAGGCATATACCCAAAATAAAGGAAAACATGTGCCCATATGAACACTTGTGCACAAATGTTTTTAGCAGCATTATTTATAACAGCCAAACATGGAAACAATCCAATGTCCATCAGATGAATGAATAAATAAAATGTGGAAAATACCTACGGTGGAATATTACTTAGCAATTAAAAGTTTAAATACTGATCCATGCTACAAAACAAAGGAACTTTGAAAACATTGTAAGTGAAAGAAGCCCATCATGAAGGATCACATATTGTGTATGATTCCATTTACCTGAGATGTCCAGAATAGGCAAATCAACAGACAAAGTATATTAGTGGTGTATTAGGACTTTGGGATAAAGAAGGGATGATGGGGAAAATGGGGTGACTGTTAATGGGCATGGAGGTTTTTGCAGGTGACCAAAATGTTCTAAAATTGATTATAGTGATGGTTGCACAACTCTGAATATACTAAAAACCACTGAAGTTTTCATTAAATAGATGAACTGTATGGTTTGTGAATTATGATTCAACAAAGCTGTTTTTCAGAAAAATGTTTTGGCCTTATAAAGTTATTCTAGTGACCTGATTAATGTAATTTAAAATGTGAGAGGCACCTGGGTGGCTCAGGTCATGATCCCGGGTCCTGGGATCAAGTCCCATGGGGAGCCTCCTTCTCCCTCTGCCTCTGTCTCTCCCTCTTTCTGTGTGTCTCTCATGAATAAATAAAATCCTTAAGTATATATATATATGCTTAAGTATATATATATAATCCTTAAGAGTGTGTGTGTGTGTGTGTGTGTGTGTGTATATATATATATATATGTAATTTAAAATGTGGACACAGGATGCATATGAAGGTCCAGCCTTGTGTAAATTCGATGAATTACAGAATAATCAACTGTTGTTTTACATTATTGTATCTGAGTCTTAGCATGAATAAAATCTTTCCAAAAAATAAATTCAAGTATTTTCTGGATGACAATTTAAATGTATTTTGAATGTACCTGGAATGATCTCTAGATATTTTACTAGATGGCATACTTATTCTAAAGTGAAATAATAGGAGATCCCTGGGTGGCTCAGTGGTTTAGCACCTGCCTTTGGCCTAGAGCATGATCCTGGAGTCCCGGGATCGAGTCCCACATCAGGCTCCTGCATGGAGCCTGCTTCTCCCTCTGACTATGTCTCTGCCTCTCTCTCTCTCTATCTCTCTCTGTGTGTGTCTCTCATGAATAAATAAAAAAAAATTTTAAAAAGTGAACTAATATTATGCCATTCAGTAAGAGCATCATGAAAAAGAAATTTTGTTAACATCTATTTCTGTTCACTATAAAGTAGCAAATATATTAAGTTCAGATTCCTCCAAATACTAAAGTACATTCTACATATTATATAGCATAGTTCCATTTAAAAGATAAATTCTGGGCAGACCAGGTTGCTCAGTGGTTCAGCGCCACCTTTGGCCCAGGGCCTGATCCTGGGGACCCAGAATCGAGTCCCACATCGGGCTCCCTGCATGGATCCTGCTTCTCCCTCTGCCTGTGTCTCTGCCTCTCTCTATCTCTCTGTGTCTCTCATGAATAAATAAATAAAATCTTTAAAAGCTAAATAAAATAAAAGATAAATTCTAAGTAATCCAATAAATTTAAAATAATCAATAATCCTGGTCAGGGTCATGGTATGTTCTTTGTAAAAACAGATATACACAAATATATATATTCCAAAAGACATATTTTATAGATATACTTTTATAAAGCTATTTTCCTATTAAGCTGAATGCTATTTATACACTGGCATACACTGAAAGGAATGTAAAATTTCTCATCCCAGCCATTCCTTTCACACATAAAAAACTGAGACCTAAACTGGTTAGTTTTTGTTCAAAACGATGATCAAGAAGTACACGGTTTGAAACCAAGCTCCCTAATTTCCAAGAAAATTATGTTCTCATCATACCAAAATTTCAAAAAAAAAATTATTATTTGAAAATCCATGTAGATGGATACTAAGTTTATATATCTTTTGAATGTTTCTATACTTGAATATTTGTTCATTTCCATCATTGATCATGTTTTTAAGCTGAGCTTCTATAAGGTTGCATTCATGTATGCCTATTAACTATTCACATATTCAACCTTACTCTCAACTTACCTCAGCATACATTTTATTAAAGAATAATTATCAAAGATATTAAAACACAATGTGGTAGTAACTTAATAGCATTATTTAATTTCCAATGGAAGGCTTTAGAAAACCTCCATGTAGAGAAGTCATTAATTCCTCACGAGGAAACCCATCATGATTGCACTTTGAAAGGATTCTTTACAAACCTAATTAAAGACAGCATCAGCATAGCATCCACCAACTCTACCATGACTCCTGAAAGAATTTCATGAAATGATTATTTTTAATGGCTTTACACCAGGTTTGCTCAGAGATTCCTCCCCTTGATCCTCTTCCCCATCCAAATCTTCCCAGAATTTCCCTATGCCAAAAATTACTCTTTTCTTCTAATCAAACTTCTGGCTATCTCAGAAGCTTCTGTTTATCTAATCCATACTAAGGTGTGAGTTGTTGATAGGTTTAAACCTAGAGAGCAATGTCTTGAGAGGAATTCACATTTTAAAGGTGAGGTTTCTTTTGCTCAGAATTTCACTAGTTAATGGGAAGAGTGAGTGTGATTCTTTGCTCTATCAGCAATACTGTGGTCCAGTCTCTTCTGGAGGCCATGAAAGTCTCCTGACCCTCTACATTCCAGAAATCAGGGGTCAGCAAGTGGGTGCCCTGCTTGTGAAAAGTTGTTGACCTCTGGGAAGGAGCTTGTATAGAAGCAAGTGTTAATTTTCAAAATGTGACTGGCTGTGATAGCACCAACCTCACCTCATCACAATGTCCCTTGGAATGTTTTCCAGTCAAGAGGTCTAGAAGTGATCTGTCATCACTGGTCAGTGGTAAAAGCAGCTCATTCTTGTATCGTTGCCCTTCTCCCCTGGACCAGAAACAAAACATACCACCATGTCCTCCTCTTCTTACATTTGAATTTTCATGTGTTCAACATTTGTCAGGGCTTCACCTTCAATGACATGGTCAGGGCACCAAGAAATTATATTTAGCACATGAAAAATGAATGCCAGACCCATTTCTCCATGCCTTGTACTTGAAAGCTGCAAAATTTGTGTTCTGGGTGTTCATATGTGCACTTATTCTTGGAACAACATTTATAGACACTTTAAATGACTACCCTCTAAAGTCATAAAAGGGTTTAGTAACACACTTTAATATATAATTTCTTAAGCACTTTTTAATAAAATACAGATATATAATTATAATTATCAATGCACGTATATCATTTAATATAACGATAAAAGGCTAGTCTTTGAAGTGACATGATGATTAATATTTACAGTAAAACCTAAAAGAAACAGCAATTTGTACAATATTGCTAAATCAAAAAAAATTAATAAAAAATTCTACTCATATTATTATGTAATTTCAAATCACCAACAGCAAAAAAGAAAATGCTCTCCCTATTAATACATATGAGTTTAGATCATTACTTTCCATGTTTTCTCAAGACAGAAAACTTTTTTGTTTTTGAACTGTACTAAGTACTAAGGCTGGGATGTACTCATGAGGATTTTCCCAAATCTTTGTCAAGCTATTAATACCATACACAAACACCTTCTACGTATCTACCTACCAGAAAGATTTTGTGTCCCTTCGTGCTAATCTTCAATTTAAAAATCAATACTAATTTGATGAACTGTTACAAAATCCATGATGGAAGTTACCAATATCCATAAACAGAGTCACATCCTGTGCAAATATTTTTCAAACAGTTATGTGTCTACATATCTAACAGCCGTGCTGTTTTAAAGTCAAGAAGTAAATCGGGAGGTATACCCTTTCCCTATCTAAAGTAGGGATGAGTTAAAGCAACTCTGTTTAGCACTTAAAGGAAATCCCACTGCTGTAGGTTGACAAATATATGAAAGGTATTAAGTCAATGAACAGACATGTTATTTTAGTTTCTTAACAGACATTTGGTAATGCTCCTCATCATGCATTCTTAGCCTTTCCTACTCATCTCATAATATGCTATCAAAGTTATTTGTTTTGAAATCTTAAGCCAAGTATACATTATTTTAGGGGTTTTTCAAAAATTAATCCTATTTTCATTTTTTCAGTTTGGAGGCTGAAAATGCTGTTGAGGTTAAAAGTTTTATAGATCCTTTATCATAATTAGTATCTTCCTCCTTCATCCTCTAAGAGGGTCTTTATGGTAATGGACTCTGGCCTTTGCACTACAACCCCCAAAAGACAGATTGCTGGAGATAACCCCCTGAAATTCCTTACAGCGTTATTTAATACCATAAAGGCCTAGAATCT
The DNA here is from genome assembly GCF_048418805.1 of Vulpes vulpes. Lineage (NCBI taxonomy): Eukaryota > Metazoa > Chordata > Mammalia > Carnivora > Canidae > Vulpes > Vulpes vulpes. The sequence continues at coordinate 173,624,627 of NC_132780.1, forward strand.
ATTTGTTTCGGGAAAGACTCAGACAGAGAAACAAGGTTAAGGAGGGGGGAGGTTTCAATCTGTAGGAGTTACAAGACATAAATAAGTAGCTTAAAGGCCTTTTTTCTTACTTACAGACCACAGGTCAAGAATCGCAAAGCAAGATGGAAAAAATATCCTCAATGAAAAACCACACTATAAAAACCTAAGGGATAGCTGACAATATTATTCCTCTTGATTTAAAAAGATAGACATATCTCACTGGAATCAAAGAATTTGAGGTGGATTTATTTTCTTTTTGGCATTCCACTCATATCATATATTCCTTTCCTGGTGAAAATTGGAATTTAAAAATGTTTATAGAACATTCTTTAACGGTCTACTTAAACTAAATAAAATGAGCAAAAGATCCAAAATACTGGAAATATATTCTCTGCAGATGAATAAATACCTCATACATACCCAATGGGAAGTGAAAAGAAAGTACAAGCCTCTCTTCCACCTTACTTAAGTAAATAATTATCATAGGTTGTGGATTTTTACAGAACTAAATCATCTAGTATCGGTGACAAACAAGACCAACAAGAACCCAAAAGCTAATCCTTCATGATTACAAATGCCTCGGAACTAATACTTAGACCTCAACTGGCTTTTGCATTTGAGGTTCTCACACTGTGCCCAAGAATAACAGAAATCACAAGACTCTGTGTGCTGGTTACTGTTTGTTATCAACACTCAAGTATGAAACTGTGTAGAGCATTTTTCTGATAAATTAAGTTATAAGTCTTGGTCTGGTTAGTATCACTGCCAAGTTTTAAGTTTGCTGTTTGGTTTTTAAAAGAGTCTGAGAATTTTGGCTAAACATACTACTTATGCCAATACCCTGTGCAACTAGACGAAATAGGGAGAAAAAAAGAGGGAGGATGTGGTTTTGCAGGCTGCAAAACTCCACATGCTATATACAGTATACATATATACCATAGATAATTACAATCTCACCATGAGAAAGTCAAAACACTCAGTGAGCCTTCATGTCCTATTATATGTAAATCTTACAAGCTACTGATACTTTCTTTTCATATTGCTTTCAGAAAAAAGAAAAGGAAAATGAAGAAAAAAAATACATTAGACCAATTTGCATATGGTTTAACTTCAGGGATGCATCAGACCATATGTGCAGACACTTGAGATGATGACAGAGTTAAGCTTCCTAGGGTCCTAGAGTCAAAGAAACTCTGCTGACCCCCACTGCTAAGCAGGTGCACTCCTTCCACAGGGGGCAACATCTGCCGATCGGTCATGGTCCCACTCGGTGAGGACCCCAAGAAACTTCCTTGGGAAGAAACAATTTTCTCAGGACTGGCAGCCAGTTTGGGGGATGTAGAGAAATTATATCCATACAAAGCACAGGGGCTGTGTAATCTGAAAGTGTTATAGGAGCCCTGATGGGTCTGGTTAGCAGCAAAGGCGTTGCTGGAGGGTGAAGGCATGATGTATTGAAGCTGGGGAGACATCCCCGAAATTTGCATGGACAAGCTGGTCTGTGGGCAGCTGAAAGTGTCTCCATCAGTGCCACCCATGGACATGTTCACCGAGGTGCTGCTGCTCACGCCCACATAGGAAGGAGTCCTGGGCGCTGCGAAGGTCTCGCCAGTCTGGTTGGTGAGCCTGTTGTAGGTTTCAGCCAAGGAGGTGCTGTATCGGTTGAGGGTGAGGCCCGAGCGGGCACAGGCGGAGTAGTCGGCCGGGGCCAGGCTACAGAGCTGGCTGGTGTTGGGCCCCAGATGGAAGGCAGGAGAGGAACAAGGGGAGCCAGACAAAAGATGAGGGTGGGTGGCAGGAACGCCATTCCCAGAGCCTTGGAGCAGTGTGGAAGAACTTGTATTTCCTACAAAAGAAGTTGAAATGTAAAGGGCAAGGACTCTACTGCCATGTCTTCCTTTCAATTTTGTGATCAGGAGCTAGACAATGCTTGTCACCAGGAAGCCCACACTGAATGGTGAAAAGGAGATGGTCTTGGCTCTCAAGGAATTATAATTTACCTGAATTCAGACTGAAATATTTTAGACACAGATCTTCTCAATATTTCTAAAGCAAATGATCTCCCCAGGCAATAATCTTTTTTATTGCAGAAGATAGCAGGACACTACCACAGAGAATTTTCACATTTTCTACTTCCATTACCTTTCCCAAAGTTTTCTGATTTTCTCTGATATCACTAACACTGACTTTTCTGGCAACTTTATAAATTTCATCTTACTCTGTATCTTATTCCAAAATTACAGCCGTAACCTCTCTTCTTCCCATATTCTTACTCTTTCAGCAGACCTTGTTCTGGGTCAATAGAAGGAAGCAAATTGGTCGTAGGATACACCCTGTCTCAAACATATCTGTAGCTTCTCACTAGAAGCTTCTCTGCATCCAATGGCTGTACCACGTAGGGCTATTACAAGAAGGCAGTAGTCTAGAACTTCAAAAATCTCATTTCCAACCAGAAAACAGGTCGGTGAATCCCATGCTAACACAAGAGCAGAGGCCCACCAAATAAACAATCCTGTGAAACAGAGCAGGTGGTTGACCCTGCGTCCAATCAATAACGGTGGTTGTGGCCATCTGCCCTTCTCTGGGTTCACTGGCAGATTGATGTCTGCAAACTTGATAGAACTTAGAGGGAGAATTCCAACAGGCCGGATGGGTTGTAAAGCCTTCACAGCTCCAGCAACAGTGTTTTATATATATATAGCTTCTCAAAATCATCTCAAAGCCCAGTCCAGTTGATAATTATCTAAAACCCAGCATGTTGATTGTCAGTGGGGTGCTGGGCAGGATTGGGTAGACAAAGCCTGAGTGCAGGAGCATGCTGAGAGTCCTAGGACAATTATGCTGAAGGAAGTGAAGAACGAAGCTTGCAAGAAAGGGTGAACTGGCACCTGCACCGGCAATTCCCTGTGAGGTGGACCCGGCACAAGAGCCCACAGCCCAACTCTAATTTTAACATGACATTTAAGGGTGAGATAAAGGTCATTAAATATATAAATAGCCTAAAACATCCAAGACTTAACCTACAACCACAAGAGCCATTTTTCTGGTCCCCATCCCCATTCCCCACAGAAAAGAGATGGATCCTGTAAGGAGAGGATATTGGTGATGAGGTTGCCACTGTGGAGGCAAATGATGACAGGTGGATATTTCAGTGCCTGAGCTTCCATTCAAGAACTGGCTATATATGTGACACAGGAGGCTTTGTTTTACCTTGCTTGGGAATCCCAGGGATATCTTCAAAGGTGAGAGTCCGTAGTGAAGGTCTCCAGAATGCATATGACTCCACAAGGGCTTCCAAACCCATTCTAAATAGAAGGATTGGGATGCAGGTGGACAAAAGAAGCCTAGTTAGGAGCAGTTGGAGCTTCCGCCAGTAATAAGTAGCTCAGAACACATCACTGGTGTTGACAGTGTCCCCGCACATTGGTAGGGCTAGGAGCTCGGCATAGGAAAAAAGAAATGCTTCGGTGATGGGCTACCATTCTGTCACTAGGAACACAGGACAATGGAAACCACCCAAGATATCCTGTTAACATTCTCAGAAAACTAAGCTGACCTGGGAGAATAAAAAACTGTCCCTCTGCACTAAGGAGCTCAGTTGAAAAGGTCCATCCTAGCTGATGGGAGTCCAAGGCTCTCTGCTGTGATTCAGAGTCCACCCTGCACCCCTGTAACATTACTTCTCCCTCTGATGAGGAAGGCTTTGCCACAAAAGCTTAACCCAGTGAAGCCACTTTTTTCCAAAGAGCCATGTCTGCCATTGTTCGGTGCCTTGGTAGCCAGCTTTAGAAGAACACTCATCCAAAGAACACCAACTTCTCTCTTTTTTTTTTTGGGGGGGGGGGGGGGCACAATCCATCACACCCAGTACAGACAGAATAGGCTCTCCCTCCAACAATAGGAAGTCCAGGGGGGTGGGAGGCAGCACTGACTTCTCAGCCCAACATGCAGGAGGAATACAGAAAGGTGATCTCAAAGGCCAGTATAGTATATGGACCTAGAATTAGCATCAAACATTCTTTTCAGGCTCCTACACACACTTAGTGAATGGATACTTAAAGAGAGGGGTAAGTTGGTTGTAAACTATTTACATGACATATATATATATTTGAAAACAAAGGTAACCACTCTGAATGCATATATCAATGTATATGTCTCCTACTGTGAGTGATTCAGAATCCTTCTCTCCTTGTATTAGAGAATTAAGTTCTGGAAATGAGGCACTTCACTCAACTAGCCCATTCTTAAGACCTCATCAGTCTTCCTTCAACTACCAAAGCCCTAAGCAATTTGTTAATCTTAATATCATTGTGATTTTCATGAAACATTGAGCTCCTTTGTAGGAAATGCCTGCTTTCTGAGTATCAAACAATATTCATATTTCTCTTGTGATACAGTTTTACTTCACACAAATAATCTGTATTTAATGAAAATGTTAAAAAGTGAGTCTTTAATCCCTTGCACTCAACTTGCTACTTCCTCTGGATACCTTGTATCCCCAAATCATGAATTATTAACTAAGACTAGAGGAACCTCCCGCCCCCAGAGTCATACCGCCTACACAACATGGGGAAAACTCTCTAGGAGCAGCCTGGGTGACTCAGCGGTTTAGCGTCTGCCTTAAGCCCAGGGCTGCCTTCAGCCCAGGGCGTTATCCTGGAGACCGGAGATCGAGTCCCATGTCAGGCTCCCTGCATGGAGCCTGCTTCTCCTTCTGCCTGTGTCTCTGCCTCTCTCTCTCTCTCTCTCTCTGTCTGTCATGAATAAATAAATAAAATCTTAAAAAAAAAAAAACTCTCTAGATACTCGTAGTACATATGTGCAGATAAAACATCTTACACAACTTGCCCTACTGTTCTGAGGTTTTACACACTGAATTTACTTCTTCAGAGTGTTCAGAGTGTAGACTCCATTAATTTGATGTCTGTCATGATTCCATGAAGCGTCACTACCCCATCTTAGTGACATAAGGAGACAGCAATGTGTGTGTGCATGTGGATGTGTGGTATTGAGTCCAAACACAGGCTTGTGTACATGAACCATCCTCACATGAGTCCACATGTGGACCTGACTTATCTCTCAAGTCACAAGTTCAGGGGATGCTACTGTGGGACTGTAGGAGCACTTCAAAGAGCCATCCCCAGCCTCACACAGGTGCTAGCACTGGGCTGTCAAAGGGGAGAGCAGGGCACAGCATGGACCTGCACATGCCTTCCACCAGGGCTGCAGAATCTAGCTTTGGATATAACCAGTGTTCTACAGAGAGAGGACTATTTCATGGTAAGAAAACTGGACTGGGGGTCAGGAGAACTGGGCCGTGGCTGTAACGCATTAAAATTTACTGTGTGACCCTGGGCAAATGTTTTAACCTCCCTGGGCTTCAGTTTCCCACAAAGTGAAGATTAGAACATGAAAGCTCTGCATCCTTTCTTAGCTCTCAAGTTGTTTGCTCCTAAGTGATTTCCAAAACCAGACATCATATCTGTGGCTGACTGCAAGCCAAATGCAAGATCACTCTAACTCAATAATATTTTACACACATTGAAGTATTGATTTGGGGGCAGTTTGGCAGCTTGGTCAGTCCCAAAATCCCATGTAGCCTGCAGGTTGCATTTAATACTCAACTAATGAATGCTGGGTACTATTTATCTGATTACTCTATATTTAGCCTGTGCTAGGTTTTATAGCTTTCTAGAAACAAGCTTTTAAAAATGCTAAAGAATGTTAGGACGCAGTTTTGTATAAAACTGCTTTTTTATTACCACACAGATGAATTTTAATAATCATAGTTTTAAATATTAAGGATACCAAAGTGGTCATGGAGTGGTCTCGACGTGGAGTTTGCTAAGAGGTAATTAATAAGCATTCACTGGACTTAGACATTTATTAACTATGGAGATGAGCATTATTGCATTATTTGTTTTAGCAGTGTAAACTTTATTATGCTTCAAATACAGATCCATAGACCCATTGGGGAGACATTGATCATCAAAAACCTGTAACCCTAAGCTTTAAAGAGATGCTCTGAAAATGACGTATCTACAAGTGATCTGACTTGGAGCTATTGATTTTTTTTTTTTTTTTTTGAGGCTGCTGTTTCACACTGCAAGTTCCAGAAAGGATTTCAGATATTTTGCAGGAAACAGTTATAAAATATTTATTAGCTGAATCTGGACTTTTTAAAAAAGGCCTTCATTTTCTCCAGTAATGGAGACTTTTCCCATCTAGTTAAAGAAAAGATAAAAGGCACCTCCTGCAGGAGTGTAGCCAAGGCGATAATTTATACAAGATGCCTTTGAACAATTTCCACATTTTATCACCATCCTAATTTATGCTATCAAATGGCCAAGTTTATTTAGTAAAATGGTTATGTTTTTCCTGAAGTATTTAAAGCAAAGAAATTTCTGTACCTTCCTGAGTAAAAAATTTTATAGGGTCAAACCTAAGGCCTAACTGAAGAATGAAACTATTCTCAGCACATAAATTCTCTTTCACGTAGCAAATGTCTTGCAGGAGAGCTTTTAAGGACTGAAGCTACTGATTCCTATAAAATAGGCTGTAGAACCATAAATAACCAGGAAGGGATAATTTTTAATTAAAGCAAATTGTTTTATAAAGTTTAAAAAAATCACAAGTCCATGTTTATTTCTTGTCCTGCTTAATTTGTTTATTTCATATATGGGGAAAAATAAAAACAGAAATTTATATTAAAAAGTAGTAACAATAACACAACAGACCAAGGGTATTAAAGAAATATATTGAACTTCTCTTCATGGACTTTCTTCTCTATTTATATGAAAAAAATACCACTCCTTCCCCAAGCCCTCAATACCAAGGCACCCTCCAAGTCTTACATATAACTTAAACTCTTTTTTAAGGAAAATAATATGTAAGTTAGAAGTCTTTAAAGCTGACCAAATTCCATCTTCCCCATACATGAGTTTTTGCATTTATCAATGGGAAATGTTAAAATTAGATTTCTAAGAAGAGAATGTTGATTTATATATATTTAGCATTGTGAAATAAGCACTGAAGAGCTATCTATTATTGGCAGGAAAACTAATATTAATGAGACAAAAAGTGAAATTATTCTGAATAAGAAAGCTATGTATAGACTCAACATCTTTTTCTTGTACTATGATATTGCTTAAACATTTGGAACAAAACAAAAAATTAAAAATTTCAAAAGAGTTAAAACATAATTCATTATGTTCTGTATGACCATGAAAAACTTTAAAAGTTTTAGAGTCAGGGAAGAAATAGTAGCCACACCTATATACATGTAAAATAAAGGGACGGAAAAAATTCATATCAAACCTAGCATTTTGACCCCATCGTATCAAACCTAGATTTAGTAGTTAATTTTCACCAATCCCATTGATTTTTTTCACGGAACAAATTCAAATGCCTGTTCATTATGCTGACATTTCTAGAATTCTTACTGGAATCTTATCATATGCATTTAATCATCTCACTTCTATTTGTAGGTTTATTCTCTATTGTTATCTATCCAAAAATACACCTTTAAAAATATTTTTAAATGTACTGCTTAAAAAATGAACCGACAGTATACAAGCAGTGTGATTCCCCCAGTGTTGATAGCAGTGTGGTGTCTGCTAGGTCAATCCTACAGGACAGCCTGGACACTGTTCCTGGCTGTATATTCCTCAAGCTGCCTTCCTGGAGTTCCAGTGAGCTTTAATAAATGTATTCACTGCTTAAAGAAAATAACAAAATCAAAGACTCTTAAATGGATAAATACTGCACTGGTTTACCAAAACCACAAGATCCCACCAAAGTATTTATCAATGTAGAAGTCACCCCAAAGTCTCCTATTACCCCTCACTAGTGACCTTCTCAGTTACAAAATTATTCAACTTTTAGAAACTCCTCTGGAGGGGCACCTGGGTGGCTTAGTTCGTTAAGCATCTGTCTTCAGCTCAGGTCATGATCCCAGGGTCCTGGGATCCAGCCCCAGGTTGGGCTCCCTGCTCAGTGGGGAGTCTGTTTCTCCAGCCACATGCCAACACCCCCCCCCCACCCCACCATACTTGCTCTCTCTCAAATAAATAAATAAAATATTTTTTTAAAAAAAAGAAACTCCTCTGGACAGAAAAGTTAACCAACAGCTAATGTAACATAACAAAAGCCAAGCAAAGCTGTTCTCACATTAAAACAAAACATCTAAAAAGACAGAGTAATTTCGATTATCTCAGACAAGAGGTATTATAGGAATACCTGCAAATCTTCTTACAGAATGAAGAATTTCAGAGGAAATTATTGTCCTATTATTAGTTTTGTTGATGTACCTGCACTAAGTTAAAAATCTAGTCTACTCTTCATGCATTTCAGCTGCATTTAATACTCATGTTGCATGGTGTTTAAAGAATGCCACTGTATATGAGTGTGTTCTGCAAGCACCTTAGTGTATTCTGAGAAAAGATCTGTCTGCACCAACTTTGCCTGAATAATCAGCTGAAAGAAACTAAAAATCTGGACTACCACCTGATTGTTTTCTCTACAATTTTAACTCACAAACTGTCCCTAAAACAATACAATTGAGGATTTTGACTTCCTGTAGACATAGCCTATACCAATTTTTCAAGAATACCAAGTTTTCAAGAAATATTAGAATAATTTGTGGAGTAAAGTCATAAAAATTACTCAAATATTTCTTTTTAAAAGCTTTAAAAACATTTAAGTCAAAGCCTTACCCTGAAGAGGCATCTGGAGCACGTTAGTCTATTATTACTCTCTATTACTATCAATACTTATTTTAGAAAATGTTGCACCAAACTATATTGGAATAGAATCATATCAATAAATTCAGAAACTCTTGGCACACAGACAAGGGTGATCTGCTTTTTGATAAAAGTTATAGAGTGGAATTCATTATTGTTGCTCTCCCTCCTAGTACAAACACTATAAAACACAACACAGAAAAAATAAACAAGTGTGTGGCTGTCAGCACAGCCAAGACAAATTTGGAAACTGAAGAACATGAGCTCTCTTGGCAATGGGGAGTAGTTTCATATTCTAGTTGGAAATCTGAGAAAACAAGAAATCCTATCATAAACCAAAGACAGAATCAATAGATTGTTACGACATCACTAAGCAAATTATAAACCAACAGCGATGCAGAGAGGCTATTGACTTATAATACTGAAGCCCCAGGGCACAGAGGGCAGGCTATCAACTTAAGATACTGAAACCCCTGAGTCCTGAAGGGGCAGGTTTCCTCAAGCTTCCTACAAAAGTGGCACGCACTGTGCACCTTGAGAACTTGCATTTTTCAGCCAGAATCACACATCAAAGTTCACCTTAGGAATTGGCAAGCCACAGCACTACACCCAAAAATAAGTTATATCCAAGGTCCAGTGGTAGTGACAAATTTTAATCCGTATCAGAAAATTATTTCAAAGCCATGTCAGTAAACTGTTTACCTTATAATGGAAAATTCACAACAAAAAGTCAAATATGTTTATTGGAGCCAGAATGCTCTTCACTAAATCTTACCTGTTACGCCCAGAGTCTCGAAAGCCTTTGGCAAAAGGATTCCTATCTATCTTCAGGCGAGTAATCTACAGAATACAAAAAAAAAAATCATATCAAATATTATAAATGTCAACTAAGGTAATTCAAAAAAGAAATGGTGGAAGAACTACAAGTAATTTCAAAATAGACTGTGTTCCTCTCCTCTATTTCTCCAGTATTTTACTCCCTTAGCTGCAAAGCTAGAAGAAAATTTTAGAAATCTCCTAGACATTCATCTGCTATCAAAGACATTCCCACCTGCAAATAAAACTCTGTAAATAAAATCTGTTTTGCTTTTAATATCATAGAGAAAGAAATTCTGAATCGTCTGTTGATAACAACTTGTCCTTTGTTTGACAATCCCCCTGAACTAAAGCTCTTCATCTTAACTTTGTGACATGGTTTAATCCTGTTTCTCTTAGTAACAGGTAACAGCTAATATCCAACTTCTATTTAATCAAGTTATTTATACACTTGAATGTTGTTAAGCTCCTACGCATCCCTCTGTTCTTCAGAATTAGGTAACATACACTTCTTCAAGTTTTCTGCCTCTGTATTTTTGTCTCTCTTTGAATCATCTTTATGGCTCACATTTGAAAATTTTAATTCTTTCCTCTATTTTCTGCTGAGTCCTGACCTAGTCAGAGTACTACAGTGAATGTCTAACCAGAGCTAACCACTACTGGAAGGCTCTAATGAGATTAAATCTTATTCATGAAGTAGAAATAAATGATGTTTTAATTTTAACAGAAATTTGGGGGTGGAATTTTTACAAATGGTCTAATCATCTCCATTATATATATATATATATATATATCTTTATTTCTACCATCTCGTAATTGACACTAATAATAACATCTATTTCTTAATAGGTCTCCACCTTGCTCAGAGAAAGTTACAGCCTATTTTCTAAGAAGTACATCATGCTTTGTCTTCTAAGCTCTTTGGCTTAGTGGAATCTACAAAGCTAATGAACATACTTCTGATGGTACCATTTTGGCTAAGGACAAATGAACGCTGTTGGTTAACACTAGGGCCAAGAAATGTATGGCCCTGAAATGTATCTGCAATGCCTCTATATTCTCCTGTGTATGTTCTCAGCCATCCTCCAATTAGCTACACGACACTTGACATACATGTGCTCCACAGGATATTGTCTTAGCATGTGAATAAAACTACATTATAAAGGCTATAATATAAGGGTATACTAATAAATTCAGCATGTCTGCCATTCATTGAAGGAATTCTTTATAGTTCATTATAGCTTAAGTATTTGTTCATTTAAATAATATTTAAATAACATTAAATAATTTACATGTTCATTTAAAATAGCATTTCAAAAAGGAGTACAGATTTACATAATAGTGCCTTGTCTGAATATAAATATGTTACTATTGCCAATATTTTTATTACTGAGTGCATACTATGTATGCTTACTAAGAATTTTATACATATATTTCATTCTCATCATAATTTATATGTAATTATCCCAATCTTATGTTTTCTTTTAAACAGAGGCCTAAGTTTCCTATGATCTTAAGGTTACTTGGCCATAGAACTAGGCTGGGACCCTGGGCTTCAGAACCCCATGCTATTAACCACCAAGCTAAGCTGCTTTACCAATTTTCCATGAGTTCTTAAAATAGGAGCCAGGAAGCAAAAAATTAACATCATTGTATTTGGTCATCAACAATGTCCCTTCTAATTTTTTTACCCTATTAATTGATTTGTCAAAGTTTGTCAATTGGTATCAGTCAACATGTACCAAAAAGCCCACTGCATCTTGCTTATTGTATCACAGAGGCTGGGAGAAAATACACATTTGACATAGTTCATTTGTTTGTGTTTGAGAGATAGAAAAAGAGACAGATAAACTGGGGTTGCTTAAAAGGTCCTAAATGTCTCTGCTCTCTTCTCCTCATACATAATGTTTTTCCTAAAAAATAAATAAATAAAAAAATTCATTTTCTACACTTAACATATTTTAGGAACCTCTTCCTAATTCTCTCCAGTCCTTCTAAAGGCTAACTTAATGTCCTTCCTCAAAGCCTATAAAGAGCATGACAATGTGAGTGAGAGGACAGGATGGCTTTGGCTATGGGACTGGCAGCTCACACGGATGAGAGCAGATGCACCCCTCAGTCCTAAAGGAGGTTGTAGGGGCAGGACCCAAATCTCTTTATAAGCTTTAAAATAACAAAAAACACAACAGAGAAATTACAAAGCCTTAAAATGTAAATAAATGTAAAAAGAAGGCCTAAAATAATTCTCCTAATCACTAAAATTAAAAAAAAAAAGTCTATCACAGACCACATCAGCCTCAATTACATCACTATTTTTTATGAAAACTGGCCATAACTGCATGGACTAAATAACTGCCTCGAATCAATTTTCTACCTACTAGACACAGACTTAAAGAAATACATATGCTTACCTAGGTTGAAAAGAAATATATCATTTTTGAAATTATTACTAATTTTATGAAAAGATTACTCCACAGCTGAGGACCTCTCAGGCTATAAGCATATGTATCACCCTCTGTCACAATTAAAATGTATCTCGAAAGAAATAGCCTTTTTTGTATATACCAAAATGACTACGTAAGATAAATACTTCTGAAATATTTCCTATAATACATGGGTTACAGTTTTAAAATAATGTGAGCTATCAAATCCCATGTTCTATGATCAATTCAGGTTTCATATTCTACATGACAATTTCCTACGCAGTACATATGCTTTTTTTTTTTTTCTTGAGAGAGCGAGCGAGCTTTTTTTTTTTTTTTTTTTTTTTTTTAAGAGAGAGAGCGAGGGCAGCCCAGGTGGCTCAGCGGTTTAGCACCACCTTCAGCCCAGGGCGTGATCCTGGAGACCTGGGATCGAGTCCCACATCAGGCTCCTTGCATGGAGCCTGCTTCTCCCTCTGCCTGTGTCTCTGCCTCTTTCTCTCTCTCTCTCTCTGTGTGTGTGTGTGTGTGTGTGTTTCTCTCGTGAATAAATAAATTTTAAAAATCTTTAAAAAAAAAAAAGACAGAGAGAGCGAGTTAGTGCAGGGGAGGGGCAGAGGGAGAGAGAGAATCTCAAGCAGACTCCATGCCCAGTGCTGAGCCTGACACAGGGCTCGATCTCATGACACTGAGATCATGAGCTGAGCCAAAATTAAGAGTCAGACACTCAACCGACTAAGCTACCAAGGAGCCCCCACATGCTCTTTAATCTTAATTATGACATCATGATTTGACATCTCAAAATGGAATGCAAACCTACATTGTTAATCATGAGACACATTCTTGTCTAAAGATTCTCACTCTAAGTAGCCTTACTTGGGGAATCATGGATAAAAAATTATTTATTTATACACACATACACATCTTGGAGGTCTTCTATGGCAAGTGCTTTATGACACTTCGTAACATTAAGATACAGTGAAAAGGATAGCTAGCTTTCTATTGACACCTGAAATGAAAAGTCTAGAAAGACAGTAATTCTGAGAACAGTACCTGCTGATTCTGATAGGCAGTGACAGTCGTGAAGACAGTTTCTGGAAAGGAGAATGCCTTTACTCCCTCCCCAGACGGAACAGGCTTGATGGGAGAAAGATCATCCCCACAGTCTTTACGGATGACATGGACCCGTGGTTGGTATTTGTGCATAGAATGAAGGATAATCTGTGTCAAGGAAAGAAAGCCAAATATATCAGGAACTTCTGCCCAATCTCAGCACCATGACTAAATATTTAATGTGTAAAATAAATCCCAGTTGGAAATGAAAATTTCCAAAGATGCAGAAGTGCCAATTTAATACAGTATGTCAAAACTGGAAAGAGAGGACTAAGAAGTTATTTGTAAAATATGCATAAAAATACAAAAGGAAAAAAATCGTTAATTTGGTGGAACTCTGCATACAACCATGAACTTAACATCTAATTTTCTGTTTCTGAAAACAAAAGAATAAATTCATCAGCATTTTATTTATAATGAGCCAAAGGGAACATAACAGTCCAAACAGTAAAACTAAAAATAGAGATTGAAATGATTATTTAAATTCTACCACACCCATCCCCTGAAAATAAGTATTTGCACACCACGGTTTTCTTCAGATAACACTCTTCCACCATGGTGATGGCAACATGTCCAGTCAAGGGCAAAAGGAATTTTAAGGATACCAAGGAATCTGACTTATGTGTGGCTTACAACATCCCTGGTTTGTCTGGAGAACCTAGGGTTCATATCTCCACCACAGAGAAACTCCCAAAACCCAGGAACCTAGGGATAGAAAAGCTGCTGCACTCAAACTCTTCTAGGGAAATCTGATAATATGGTTCAACTATCCTCTACACCATGATTCCAATTCTGAAAATTTATCCAAGAAAATATTTTTTAAAAAAAGCATTTCATGTATAGAGATGAGCAGTGAACCATCTTATAACAGTGAAGAAACTATAAACCACTTACATGAGTAGATTGGTTAGGTAAATCAAAGTCCATGCAACAGAATAGATGTTATTCAGCCATTACTAAGTGCTATTTGGGACATTTTTAACCACAAAATAAAATGTTTCTTTTTAAATCTTAAATGATCCAATTTGTTTATAAACTTACCACAACTGCATGAAAACAGACTGTAAAAAGGACCCACAGAAAGAAATAAACAGTGATCATCTCTGGATAATGGGATTGTGGGTGAATTTTTTTTCTTTTTCTTTATGTTTTATGCTTTCAAGGTATTGGAGGTAGAATACAAAAACAGCCTTATCCAATGAAATTTTCTATTTGTTGCTGGACATCCACATTCGGGTATTTGTTAATGAGTTCAGTTAACAAAGCTCTATCTTCCCTGAGTTACACGATTTGAATTCAGGTTTGGGTCACTGGGAGTTTTGAGGAGAAATTCTTAAAGAGTCTTGGAAAAACACTGTAGTTGACCTGTCTCCTGTTTTGCAGGATACAGGCAGCGTAATAATGCCAAATTCAGAATATTTGGTCAGCCCCAAAACAAATAGCCCTATACCTGGAGAGCATGTTTGCTGCCACAAAAGGAAGCCTTTACTCCCTGGCAGTAATCAGTGTGATGGTCAGTTTTGCTTTGTTTTGTTTTTTACCCCCAAATTTTCTTTCTATCAGTGGAAGAGATGCCTGGATGGCAGATCTAATGACAGTGCCCACCAGACTTGCTTGATGGGGGCAACGGGGTGCAGTGTGAATATAAGAAAAGGATAAGAGAACACAATAGCCCTCAGGTCACCTGTGGATACATACATGGATCTGCAACCTCTGGAAAAGTCTCTTTCCAGGTCTAAAAAAAGGACAGAACTTCAGTAACCCATTAGCGGTTCACAAAAGTCAATTTAAAGGGTTGCAACCAAAAATTTTTTAAATAAATAAAATTATAAAGTAGAAACGTAGAGTGTGCTCCTTATAGTAACAATAAGTACTATTTTGTAAAACACCATTTTCCTTGCATGTCTTTACACCAGGTCATAATGTAACGTGTACATCTGGTTATGTGAGTCAGGTAAAAAGTCTGAAAAACACAGATGCAAGACCTATTCTAATGACTCTAATGATCAGCAAATTCCAGAGTAAAAGAGAAATTATAGAAAGCTACCTTATATCAAACAAACACAAATAAGTACATAACTAATTTCAAAAGACTAAAACAAAACAAATTGGAATGAAGGAAATAAACACTGATTCAGGTTTCTACTTACTGGTTGATGAGCATAGGTTCTTGTTTTATGAAGTCTTTGTTCTCTCAAGCAGATTCTCCATATAGTATATATACTTAAATTTTATTTCTTTCTTTCTATCCTTACAGAATTTCCAAAATCACGTAAGGTGGGGTATACTGAAGTAGGGTATAGAAATAGCTGATGTCTACCTATGTCTGCACATTAAAGGGCACATGCCACCAGAAATTTAGATTGTCCCAGCAAAATAACATACTTTCAATATTATCTAGAGGAATTTAGTATATCCCCAGATGTTTTCAGGGAACGTTACACAAGCCTCAGTTCATCTGGATAAAACAGCATTATTTGCTTCTTAATGATCTATCAAACTTACAATGATGAGTGATCAATAACATTCTGCTTATTTAATAAAACAAGTAGAACCTTGGTCTTACAAACAAGGAAACCACAATGATAATGCTGAAATTCAAATAATTATATCTGATCTGCATGTTCCATGCTCTCTGTTCCACTTAAAGGGAGGATTTTTTTTTTTTTTCCTTTTTGGCATTACCTAGTAACAAACAGTCACATGGTCTAATATATATAAACACAGAGTGCTGTCCCATGTGCAGGTTAATATACATCTTTCCACTCTAAAGACACTAGTTTTAAGTCAAAAGAAGCACAATATTACTTATCTTTCATGTGAAAGGACCTAAAGTGCCTGAAGTTTGACAGACATGCCAAATTATCTTAATTTTTTAAAGATATATTTATTTATTTGAGAGAGGGAGAGAGAGAACAGTGGGGAGGGGCAGAGGACAGAGAGAATCCCAAGTGGACTCCCTACTGAGAGTACAGCCCAACACCAGGCTTGGTCTCACAACCCTGAGATCATGACCTGAGCCAAAATGAAGAGTCAGAACTTCAGTAACTTTTGTGAACCGCTAATGGGTTACTGAAGTTCTGTCCTTCAGTAACTTAACAGACTGAGGCACCCAGCTGCTCCTCTAATTTTTTAGGGAAATATTTTCCCCCAGACATCAAATTCCAGATGAATAGGGAAACATGCACACAATGAGAAGGAAACATCTTACCCAAGCACGCTAACCATCTGCACATTGGTAGCCCAAGGACCAGTCTTAGATTCTATACAATTCAATGTAAAGCTGGCTACAGATTCCCCAAGGAGTAAGGAGAGATTATAAAGTCTTTACAACATTAGTCTTTACAAGATTAGTTATAAAGTGACAGGACATTTAAGTCTAGATTCTTACCAATATTGGTGAATATTGGGAAAATGGTATTGGTATTTGGGAAAATGAACAATCCCTGGTATTTGGGAAAATGAAGTCACATTAAGGAAAACCCAATGGCATATAATTTCATGTCTCATTCAGTTCTAGGTCCAGTCATAGCCCTGTGAGGATGTGCTTCCTACATTAAACACAGTGTTTAATAAAAGTCCCAAGTCTACAGGCAGTTCTCAGGTCACTATATTGAATGCTTGTATACCTTTAGCAGAATATAAAACTGGGAACTGAGAGGCCAAAACAGTCAAAGAAAGTTAGAAAGGAAATTAGAAAAATCATCTCTCTTTTGAGTCTACAGCTTGATTAATTAGAAATTAGTGTACTTCCTTTAGAACTTAGGGGCGAGAGAACCTCAACCCTATGATGGCAGATGGGTGAGTCCTTGAGAGGTCTGTGCATGAGGAAAAGGACGAGTGAATTAGAAAGTCCCACCATAATGGTACTACTGTCTTCCTAGATACTCAATCACAACAATGGCATAAGGAACAAATTCCTAATCTCTAATCTAACCTCATTTGGGGTCTTCAAACTGAGTCAATAAATACAAGAGACACAATAGGAGGTCCTCATGAAACCTTCCCAATCTCTCCTGACTGGAATAATGAGGCGTCTGTATCTCTCTGAGACAACAACATGATTATCTGTGTGTACGTCTTCTCTCTCCATCTAGGCTATATCACTGAAGGCAGAGACTATGGCTTTTTATGTTATACTATATTTTACAAAGTCTTAAAAAATACTTTCTTTTAAATAAATAATGGAAAAGATCACTTTTCCTCCTATATACTCCTCTGGTACCAACTGATTCATACATTTTTACCAAGTGCAAAAGCAATTTTCTTGCTTCAGAAATGGACGGGTACCTATCTTTCCCTTTTTCCACACCCAGTAATTACCTCCCTGTATTTCAAAGTATTACATTCAGCCACAATCTTAGAAGAAAAATTTCACTGAGAGATGACACATTTCTCTAGATTTTGCCTGTTTTCTGCTATGTTTTTGTTTTTCCTAAAAGTGAAATACTGTAATTATTTAAACACAAATATGGATGTTGCTATGAAGGAATTTTTTAAATGAGGTTAACATTTATTTTTCAATAAGATTTCGTTAGTTCATTTATTTCAGAGGGACAGAGAGAGAATGAGAGCAAGCCCACAAGCAGGGAGAGGGGCAAAGGGAGAAGGAGAACCTAAGCAGATTCCGCACTGAATGCAGAGCCCAATGCAGGGCTCAATCTCACAACCCTGAGATCAGAACCTGAGCAGAAATCAAGAGTCAGATGCTCAACCAATCTACTGGGCCACCCAGGCACTCCTAGATAAGGTTAACATTTAAATCAGTAGACTTTGAGTAAAGCAGATTATTCTCCATAATGTGGGTGGGCTTTATCCAATCAGTTGAAAGCCTTAATAGAAACAGACTGAGATCCTCTGAGGAAGAAGGAATTTTGCCATGAGACTACCTTCATGCTTGAGAGGCAACATCAACCCTTTCCTGGGTCCTAAAGCTTGCTCGCCTGCTCTCTGTAGATCTGGGACCTACCACCTCTACCACAATTATGTGAGCCAATACCTTAAATAAATCTCTCTCTTTGCATATATTTATACACATTCTATTGGTTCTGTTTCTCTAGAGAATACTGTTTTATGTAAAGTCTGGTGAAATTACAAATAAAATTATAGAAACAAATTACTATATTTACATCAAATGTTACAGATACACTAAGTATTATATGTAAAGGCAATAATTTGCTCTGAAAGAATTAGAAAGTGGCCATATTGATTTAAATTATTTTTAAAAAGGCACTTTACATATGACAGTGTATAGTTTTTAGACCAAATTATCTTTTTTAAAAGATATGTTCTCAAACTGTAGAACTGAGAAAAGTAAAGGATATTTACCCTTTTGAAAACAAGTCACACTTAATGGCATTATTTTTGAGTTTTCTACTCCAAAAACCAAAGACCCCTCAATGAACATGCTAGCGACATTTCAGGCAGCTCCCTCAATCACACAGTAGAAACTAGCGTTCCTTCGTTGAAGTCAAGTGAAAAGTAACTGCTACTACTTGACTGTGTACATAAAGAATAAAAAGAATAGAAATGAAGTAATACACTAAAATATAGGCCATGGAGTTGGATTCAGAAATGAAATCTACTATACTTCTCTGATTTTGTTTTAAATCAGCTTGTCAAACACAAGCAATGTAAGATAGTTGTATCTTAAAAATCTAGACACTGAATTTGTACCACAATAAAATTTATACTTGAATGTTTTTATTAATATCAATTGCTTAAGACAGTTCCCAGCAACTTGCAAATCACATCTCATCATAACTGTATTACTCGTTTATGACAGTTTGCATTTTTGTTTTAAAAGATTTGCTCATAAACATGTTACTTTTACCTTACCTTTTGAGAAATGAACTAGGTGGTATGTATGATGTACTCTTCAAAAGACATTTCAATCTTGCCTCCATTAAAACCCTTTCAAATAACAAAAACCTAATAGAAATGCTAGCTTTTGATGGAAATCAGCATATACCCAGACTTACTTATTAAAATAATAATGTAGAAATCTTGCCTAGGAACAATATTGTATGACAATAAGGGTGCTAAAAATCACTACATTATTAGAATGACTGACTTTGACTTAGGCATCATGTTTTAAGACTAAAAGGAATTGTTATTGTAACATATTTTGACACATTAGATGTCATTACAAAACAACTAGGAGCTTGCAGATGGAACACAAACAGTGTAAGCATGGGCCATTTCTGAGAAGCAACAAGCTTCACCTGGGAAAAGAGCTGAATGCAGCAGGACACAATAAACCATTATCCCTATTACCCCAATTCCCAAGAATTCACATTCAGAGCATAATTAGTAACTCAGAGGGTTTCAGACAAATGATCTGGCTAAAGTGCTCACTTCAGCAGCACATATACTAAAACTGGAACGATACAGAGAAGATTAGCATTACCCCTGTGCAAGGATGACACGCAGATTTGTGAAGCGTTCTATATTTTTATTAAATATTTTTTAAAAAGCAAAAACAAAAGAACAACCTATAAAAAAATCCTAGCTAATAAAAGTCTGCCTGAGACGCTATCATTTCCAATACAAATTTAGTATCCAGTTTTAACCTATTAAATGTTTCACAGAATATGCGTCAGGCACAGGCGAAGTCGCCAATGCAAATATAGCCTTGATTTTGCACAGATCAGGCACATGCTGATCAACCAACTTCTGAGAGAAATTCTTGCCCTTTAGTCGCACAGTATAGACAAGGCTACACCACCCCATGGTGGCACCTTAGGGAGGCCATCTACTCACATGGCCTTGGTCATCCAGTTCATTGTTGGTGAGCTTCAGCTTGTCAAAGCTGATCACTTGTCTCATCCAAGTCTCTCCTGAGGCAGGCGAGTCTGGATGAATGTACACTCGTGGTGGCACAGGGGAGTCAGCGTTACCTGCCACCATCCATTTAGAGCTGTGGTAAACATACCTAGAAGGCAATGACAAGGCTCAGGATAGGAGCTACTGTTCCTTGGAATTTCTGAGTCAGTAGAATCAGACAAACTGTGTATCTTTTAAAGTCTAAAGAACAACAATTTGCTCTTTACATCCAATACATATTAAAATAAGATTTCAAGCACTTTTCAAAAACTCTCTGAGGCAGCAGAGGTCTGCTGACCTCTCAGGGTAAGTGATGTGTTAAGGATTTATGCATACTATCACCACTATAAATTCAAGTATCATAATTCTTAAGAGTCACACTTATTCATATTAGACATTCCATCTGTATTCTGATATTTTCCATTTTACATCTGGACATTCAATTGACATGAAGAGACTCTTGTTGTCAAGCTTAAAGTTGTCAAGCTCACTTTTAAGTAAATCTCAAAAATACTTGAGAGGTATACCTTAAAGTGACCTACTTCCTTTAAGACCACTTTCCATTTTAGACAATGTACAGACAGATTAGATGGATGATAGAGAGGCAAGGGGAAATTGCAAATGTTCCATAACTTTTATTTTCTTAGAAAGATAGTTTTAGCTATGATCATTTAGAATGTTTTCCTAATTCTATTAAACTAAAAATTGCAGATAATGGATTAAGTTCAACTCAAAATTTTTGTGTAATCAAAACATATAGGTCTTTATTTTCTAAATTTCTCTTTCTCTACTGTTAAAGAAAATTCTTTAGTTTTAAAATACCACTAATCAAAATATACATCAAACTTTGAAAATGACAGTATATATAATTAATATGACTTTTCTAATTAAGAGATCAAACATTCTCTTCTGTTTTTTATACATGTCAAGTATATTGACTCCATGAGAATAATATACTTAAAAACAATGTTCCTGGCAGTAAATAAGATCATAATATCTAATCCTATATTCAGGTATTCATTTATTAATTGTTAATTTAAAATTCACTAATTCGAAAACTAGAAACTAAGATACGATGATTCACTTAGAAAAGGGTATAAAATGAAATTATATACTTAAGTGTTTCCCTTCCATTTGTATTTTAAAATATGACATACAATTTAAAACAATAATTTGTGGATAGTTTCAGAGAATTCTACCTGTGTAGTATGCAAATTTCTTCTAAAAATAGTATGAAATACTTTCAATAACATCTCTGGTGAGGCCCTCTGCTTCAACTAATGTCACATATTTCATTCTCTTTTGAGCTCAATATGCCTTCTATTCTTTGATTCCTTGTCTTGGGAAAAAGATACACACAAAATTAAGAATAATTTTTTTAAAAACTTCTTGAATTGGTATAACATAATTTCAGTAACTAAGTTCCTAAGTGCATGGACTTTCTGAATATTAATTTCACATCACAATAAATCACAAGCATTTTAAATTTGACCAAATACCACTCTTTGACAGCAGAAAATAAGCCAAAAACTTTTTTCTACTACTGCTAAAAGTTAGAAAATAAAATGCAAATCTTAGAAATGCAAGAAAAAATTGCATTATAGTTATTTCCAAAGTGAACAGAGTAATATGCTCTATCAAAACCTTGAAAAAGTACACATATTCAATAGTTCAAAAATCCATAGCCACCTAGAGAATAAATGTTAACCATTGCACATTCTTTGTGAAACATTCTAAATACAATTTGCTAAAACCAAACTTCTTGGGAAGCATTGTAAGTGAAACCAAATTTATGATTTATAATTTGAGCTTTTAAAATTTGACATCTTAATACCAATACTTGAAATTTTTCCTGCTTTATGTGAAAATAATAAGAATCAACCAGGTAAAATAAACCACCCAAAATATATGAAAGATATTTGGAGACGTAGGAGACAAATTTGGAAATGAAAGGAATAATTTTTAAGCTCATTAAGAATTACATTCTCTTTCTCAACACAAAACCCAAATTAGAATATGGATTTTAAACCAAGTATATTTTATATTTAAAGAATAAAAAATGCCTCTAGCTCTTACCATGCAGCAGATAATTTTAGCAAACTCTCTATGAGTTATTTAATTAAAATAAACAAAACATAAACAATAAAACTGTCTTTTTTTATTACCCATCTTTTTAGTATTCCATATGTGCCTGTACTAATTAAATCTGTATACTTTTGACATCGGTAAGCCTGTTTCAAAAAAGTAACTCCTTAAATTTTAAAAAGTGATAAAAACCAAATCTGACTTCATTTAAAAACTTACTACATTCTCTAGTTGTTTATTAAAGTTAAAAAAAAAAAAAACACAGAAACAAAGACGACCAAAATTTAAAGCATCTTCTGATCTACTCAAAATTTCCTTTTGAAATGTTAGTATTTTTAACTCCTCTGAAAACTAAAAAGCATTGTCCATTGGAAATTACTGATCTGCTTACTTGAAAAAGAAAAAGCAAAGGTTGGTTTAAAACTGAAGAACATGTATCTTTTCCAACTCTACTTGATATCCAGATAATACATCTTCTTTCAAAAAATAAATCTTACAATATTCTTTTTTAATCTACTGTGTTAACTACCAACCGAAAAACAACAGTAAATTAACAAACTCATTGCCAGTTTAAAGATGTCCTAATATATGATGAATTATGAGATTTTTCTAAATTCAATAATTTCCTAAAATTAAAGGAAAAACGCCTGCCAACAGTAATGATTTCAGACACAACAAGAAAAGCAGAATTTATTTAAGAATCAAAGTCATCATAAAGAAAATGAAACATTTCTTCGAATATTATATATGTTTCTATAAATTTAACATTTCCTCTCAAAATTCTAATCAAAAAGTCATTATAAAAGACACAAGTTAACAACACTAAACTAGCACCAATTTAAAGTTCTCCATACTTAAAAGACATTTCTGTATCTGTTGAAAGCAAAACAAAAATTAAGTTTCCGCATTTACTGCAAGAGAAGGCAGCGTCTGGGCTACTAGAACTGTCGGGAGTGGATTATAGATCAAGAAATACTACAGGCTTCTGGAAACAAACATCATAGTTGTCACAGATGAAACAGGCAGAGCCTGTAAAATCCTAGCATATTCTTATCCTCTGGTATCCATCTGATCACTGTACCTGTATCTTTTGTTGTCCACTGGCACAATGTCCATGGCAATGTAATACTGCTGGTGAGGATCTAGTCCTGAGATCTTCACTCTCATTGCTGGAAACATGCGCCTAAGCATACGGAGGGGAGGAAACAGGGTATGGGTTTTGTTTTTGTTTGTGATTAAGCACTGAGAATGAATAAGCGAAGAAACCTCTGGAAACCTCTCTATTTTTCCTATGGACAAATATTTAGCATTCACTTTGATAATGTAATTCAAAAAAATCAGGATATAGGACATATCAAAACTGAGGCTTTTAAATGTAATTTGTTGTACCCTGTCATGTACTGTGTTTACTGAAATGTCAGTACAGCTAAAAGGAAAAGAATTATACACTGAAAGAGTAGTAGCACTAAAAAAAGCAGTTTATTTTTTAAGTAAAAATCAATAAGCATATTTACTTTAATAATACAAATGATAAAATGTTCCAAAGGTAGAAACAGAAAATTTGAATTTGTACAAGTGATAAAATATATTATAATGTGAAATTTTAAAAGGGTTATAAAAAACCACAAGGAGCCAATGTGCCATGCTATAACCAAACAATATGTTCTTTATTGAGACAGGACTTCCTGTCTGCAGCATGGTAAAGGTGAAGTGCAAAAGTTGCTCTAAATTTGAAAGGTATAGTAAAACTTCTTTATTGAAAGCAGAAACTAAACACAATGTATATTTACCAAATCATTCCTTCCCCCACTATACCCTGGAAATACTTTATTTAACCACACTTACTCAAAACTTGGCTAATTAAAACAAATGAAAATCTGCATTTCTCTAGGCTTCCCAGAGATGCATTATGAAAGGAGATGCTATAGTACTGGAAAGCTATCTTTTAAAAAGGACACAGTAGCAAGAATATAACAGCAAATTATTGTTTATAAAATACAAATAGATTCGTTCCTTCTTTTTAAAAAAAAAAAAAAACTTTCGTCTAATGATTTATGTCTAGGACCCTGCCAGTTAATCTAATTTTTGCTAATTTAACCTTATAACACAAATTTTAGTACTGTTATTTACCAAAAACTTTTTCTATAATAATAATGCCATTAAAGACCACATCCAGAGAAAAGAAAGTCCATTATTCCTAACTAGGCATGAGAACAGTTTAATATGCTGGCTGTTTTAGTGTTATTTCAGTGCACCTGTAAGATAAAGAGTAAAGGTCTTTAACTACATCCTTTATAAGACAACTGTTGCTTTGTGTTGTTGAAGACTGAATTTGGATCATTAATAAAAGCTCTGTGAAAATGTAGAAGGTAGCATATGGATTCAATAAAATATGTTTTTGTAATTTCTAATAAGTTTGGATACTTTTATGCTATCCAGGTTTTGGCCATGTGTACTCCCTGAAAGAGTCGCTGTGCTTTTTAAAGTTCCTTTTAAGGAAGATATTATTCATAGATTTCACTGCATTAAATGAACTGAAAACTTTAAAATGCAAATATTTCTGCTCTTCCCTCAAATTAATAGTATCTGGCCAAATCTTTTTACTAACTAGCGGATGTGCAAATTTCACACTTTCAAAAAACAGATATGCCTTCTTACAATTTTTTTTAAGTCTTCTTCAGCAAATTTAGACGAACGTGTTGGATTTCGTTTAGAAAAATATATGTATAACCACGTAACTGGATCTACAAACAGAATGGTTTTTAAAAACCAGGTAATTATTTTTGCAGAGATTATACACGTATTACTAATGATTCCAGTCTTTTTTTTTTTTTTTTTTCATTCTAGTAGAATACCAAAATAGCACGAGACATCACGTCCTTACATTGCTAGGGTATCTTTTGATAAAGAACCAGCTTGCAAGTCTGGAATCTAAAAAAAAAAAAAAAAAAAAAAAAAAAATCATAGTTTTCTAAAGAATAAACCGCGTTTTTTAAAAAAGCGGGAGGTTAAGGGAAGCAATGTGTTCCGTAGTTCCAGAAACGATAACTAGCGCCTAACCAAGCGCCTAGGCAGCCGTCTGGGTAACCACGACTCTAGCTACCCAGCGCGCCGACTACCCAAGCCCCGAGCTAGCAAGCGCTAGCGCCTGGGCGACGAGGCTGATTTTCTCCCGGACACCCGGGAGGGCGGCGGGGCTGCGCGCCCCACCGACTGCCCTCCGGGGCAGAAGGCACGCAAAGCCAGTCTCTGAGCGCGCCGCACCCCGGGCCTTGTCCAATCTGTGCAAAAATGCTGCCCAGAGACGCCACAGCTCTGCAGGCCCTCACCCTTCCTGACCAGTCACGGGGGGGGGGGGGGGGGGAGGCCAGGGCCCCGGGTTGGCGGCGGATCGCCCTTTACCTGCCCGCCTTGGTGATGATCATCTCCGTGCCGATCTCGTGGAAGCGCTTCCAGAGCTCTGCTCCCTGCAGATCCACCCGCGGGGCCTGCGGCGAGGGCAGCGGGGTCCCCGGCCGAGCCAGGGCGGGCGCCGGGGACCCCTTCGGGGATCCTCCTGGGGACGCCAGCGGGGAAGCGCCCTGCAGGAAGCCATCCTCGCAGCCTCCTGGGCAGCAAAGGGCAGAGAGGGGTAACGGTGAGGGCTCGGGAGAGGAAGCTGGATGGGGAGGCTGAGCCCCGGGGAGCGGCTGGGAAGACCAAAACAGGACCAAGAGAAAATGCGGGGCGGGGGGCTTTCTTGCCTGCGGATCCTTCTAACCTGCAGGCCCAGGGGTACCACCCGCGCTGCCCGCCGAGGGGACTCGACGTACAAGCCAGGCCCCCAAGTGCCGAGTCCCGAAGGCGCTGGAGGGCCGCGGCCACCCCTCCCACGCAGTCCCCGCGGGGTCAAGGCCCCAACAGAAGGGCCGCGCAACCGCGGGGGTCTAGGATACGTGCCCAGCTGAGCTTGAGATGCGCTCCTGAGTCTAGAGCCCCGGCGCAGACCCCGAGATGCCCGCGACCCGAAACGCACACAGCAAAACCGCCCGGCGTCCGGGGCCCCGGTCCCCAGTGCCTGGGCCTCCCTTCCCGTTAGGCGTCCGAGGCCCCTCGCTCTGGGCCCGGGCGGAGGCATCTCTAGAAAGCTCTTCGGCCTCCCCGACCGCCCAGAACTCCTCAGCCCAGCGGCGAAGGGGCGATAAGAGCGCGAAAGGCCCGGCCCCCGGCGGCCGGCGGCCTCGGCAGGCAGCGGGAATCCAGAGGCGAGGGGAAGGGCTCAGCTACCCCTCGGGAAACCACGTTTGCAAGTACGCCGCCCTCTTCCTGGTTTGCCCGAACTGTTTAGGGCATCCGTTCCGGTTTCGGGGGGTGGTTATGCCGTCGCTTCCCCCCACCCCCTTGCTTTTAAAAGTTAGGAAAGAAAAAAGAGCACCCATTGGCTGGAACCCCAAGGGAGGCAGATGCGTAAGGCGCACGGACCTGCACGGCCCGGAGCCGCAGAGAGCAGCGGCCCAACGCGCGGGTCGCCAAGGGGCGGCGGCGGCCCGGGAAGCGAGGCTACGAGCGGCATTTTCCCCGTCTGGAGGGCGCCCCGAGTTGGGCGGCGAGAGCTGCCCGGGCGGCTGTGAGCTTCGCGCCCCAGCACCCGAGGCCAAAGCGCTGGTGGCGCAAGCGCCCCGGGTACGGAGGGGCCCCGCGCGCGCGCGCCCTTCGCTCGCAGAAGTTCAGGTTCCCCGCGGAATCGGGAGGGACGCGCGGCGGAGAAGTTAGGCGGGAAAGGGCCGACTCACCCGCGGCTCCGCGGGAGCCGCAGCTCCGTTCCAGGTCCGCGCAGCTCCGGGCGGGCCCGGAGGCCGCCGCAGCCGGTGGCGGGAGTGCAGCGCCTTCGTCTCCCTCCGTGGAGCCCTTTTCACCGGCGCCGCTGCCGCGGCTGCAGCCTCCGTCGTCTACGGCCCCGGCCGCCTCTTCCGCGCCCAGCTTTCGTCGCTTCTTCTGAAGCTGTTGCTGCTTCTCGGCGCCTATCAGCGCCTCCACGGAGAAGGCGTGCGCCTTAAGGCTCAGCATGCTGCACGGCGAGCCCCTCCGCTTCTCGGCCATCCCCGCCGCCTGGCGCCCGCCCGCCCCTCGCGCACATACACTCACGCGGGCACACGCACACACTCGCTCTACCACCCCCACCAAAATCTGAACGCCTCTCGGGGCCTCCCGCAGGCCGATCTGCCCCCTTCCCTGCCGCGGGCAAAAAAAAAAAAAAAAAACAAATTTGGCGTTTCCTCTTTCTCGCTCGTGCCGGGATCCGAGGAACCAGCGACGCGCCCGCCAAGTTTCCTTCCCTCGGTCTCTCGCGCGCGCTCTCACTGATGCACTCCTTCGTTCCCACCCCCTCCACCTCCTCCTGCCGCTCCAAGATCTGCTTCGACTGATGCGCCAGAGAGGACTAACATGGGTAAAAAACACTCTGCGGACACAAATTAGGGATTGTAATTGAAATTTGTTGCCTTGATCTGTCAGCACTTCCAGGCAGGAGAGCGGTGGGAAGAACTTGCTCATTAGTGTCAATAAAGCGGCGGGGGTGGAGTCTGGAGTCCTGTCAATCACGGGGAGGTCCAGCCAATCAGGCGGCGCCGACTGCGCGCAGCCCGCGCCCACTTCCTTACAAGGGCTCAAAAAAAAAAAAAAAAAAAAAAAAGAGTGAAAAGCGCCGCCGTCTGGCTTGGAAGTGCCAGCCCCGGGCGCTGAACCCGGTCGGTCTCTCTGCCTGCCACATCCCAGTCCAGCCAGAGTCTCTAGTTTCCCTCACCCAGACCTGGAAAGGGGTGAGGCTCCTGGCTTTAAAGCAAGATGATCACCAACTTAGAATATCAAGAATCTTCCAAGAAACTTTAAACTCCAGTCCCACTCGCTTATCACTTAATATTGCAACAATTCAGAACATTTTTTGAGGGGGGACAATTCACAGCCACCAGGCCCGTCCTGTCTGATTTAAACATTCCTGCATCCAGTAGCGCCCAGTCTCCCAGGAATGGCATTAGACTTGCTTATTTGTTTATGTTTATGTTTTACTTAGTGGCTTTTTCTTAGGGAAGATGTGAGAATTCAAAGCATATTTAGGAGAGCAAAATTTTACATGATCGCTTAAGTCTCTCCTATTTGTTAGCCTGTAAAAGTACGCCTTTTTTCAGGAGCCTCCCTTTCCTTTCAAAGCATGGTAATTTTAAGACGTTAAGACTTGGGATTTTAATTCTGTATGTCTTCAGTGATAAAGACTTAGCTTGAAATCCAAAAACTTGGCGAGGTGAAATGTTTTAAGGGACAATAAAATTTCCCTTGGAGTTTTTTTTTTTTTTTTTAATGACTCTGTGATTTAACCTAACTCCATATTTGTCCTGCTGTAAACGATTTGCCACTTCTTTTCTCACGCTTTTAAAGAGCCAGCTTGTTTCTTCAAAGCAATTTTAAAAAAACACATTTTAGTTAAATAACACCAATCATGCATCCATACAGTTCATAGTTTTAACTCGATGATTTTTTTTTTTTTTTTTTTTTTGGTCAGAATTAGCTCCTAAAATGGATTTGATGTAAATAGGACAGATCTCGTACAGAATGAAATTCCTGATGCAAAATACTCTTAAATCTTTGGAATAAAAGACACGATAAAGGGTTTTTTTCTCGCGCTCAATCAACCTCCACAACTGCTGGCTTCCTAGTTACCTCGGACTTCTAAGTTTTCAGTAGAGCGATAGGGAGTAGCTTCGCCACTATCTTTTTACCGCAGTTCGGTAAACTTGCTTTTAAGCGTAGCAAGGTACCTAGATGAGCGGGAACTGAGCAGGAGGTGCCCAGGGGCATCCACGCACTCGCCTCCCGGCGGGGCCAAGCAGCCAGAATCAAAAACGACTGAGTAACACCCACGCGGAAGAGAGCTCTTTTAAACGCTTGAGAAACAGATTTTACTGGAAGGAAATGTTGAGATGTTTTGAATTTGTAAAAGAAGGCTTGGCAAAAGGTCTTGGAGCTCTGCAGACCCCGGAGGGCGCCCCAGGCGGGTAATACCTAAAATGTGAGCGCAAACCGGGTTTCTGAAGCCAGGCCGAAGGGGAATCTGGGCCTGGGAGAGCAAAGAGGCCACCTGGAGAACCTGGGCTGGGAGTGGGGGTGGCAGGGGGTGGTGCGCAAATGTGGCTGGGGGTTGCTCCTGGAGCTCCGCGCGCTGGGCGTCAGAAGTCGGCATCAGCAGCCTGCGAGGTCCGAGCGCCCCGCTGCAGGCCCAGGCTCTGAATGATGCGGAGGAGCGACCCAAGGCTCCTGAGGGCAGCCTTTGAGACCTTGGAGAAGGCTTTGAGGCCCCTGGGTGGAGTCACCAGGACCTACAGGCCTATACTTCCCCAGCTGACCGCGAAGGAGCAGCTCGTACTGAGAAACCTAAGGCCGCCAGGGACAAACGCCTTTTCCAGACGCGAAGCTTGCTGTGTAGATGGGTTCTTGTCCATTGATATGCTCTGCAGCTCAAACTGCTATAGAAGGGGCTTAGACGGCCTGCAGTGGCGCGCTCTGGATTGCGCAGCTCAAAGGCCTCCTCTAATCCCTCTGCCACTTCTTTCACCTTTACCTGCGACAGAAAGGGGCGCAGACCCCAGAACCTACGGACACCGAAGTCTTTTGTGTCCACATAGACGACAGCTGGAAAGCTGAGCCTCGCAGATAGAACGTGGCCCTTAGAAATAATCCAGGTGTGCACTAGGCGGCCAGGGCAGAAGGAAGCAAAGCGTTGGTCCCCGTAGTACAGGTCCAGACAAGGCTTTGCGAACCCTAGCGATAGAGCCGCACCGCCGCTGGTTGCCTCGAGTTCGCGCTGGATCTGGCTCAGGCTTCCGGACCTACCAGGACCAGCTTTAGTCGACCCCGCAAAAGCATCTAGTCGCAGACCTCACCGCACCAGGACCTTCTTTTTTTTTTTCTGGGAGACGGGGACCGAACCTCTCCCAGGAGCGGGAAGGAAGGAAGGCCAGAGTTCGCAGGCCGGAGGATTCTCGGCCTTTCGGAGTGACCCCGAAGACAACGCCTTTACAAAGCGTTTTCTCAAAAGCCTGTCTTGCGCGTTGCCTGGGCCAAGCCAGGGTCTTGCATTTTGCTTTGTTGCGAGAGCAAAAGAAACGGGACAGAACGCGAATTGGCAGAAGAAAAATTCGGTAGAATACGTGTGTGCACATGTCAGTGCTTGTGTGCACGTGAGTACGCCCGTGCGCACTGATCTATGTGTGCACTTGTCTGTATGGGCCTGTGTGCGCGGATGCGCGTGTGTGCACCTGCGCACGTGTAAACGTGGAAGAGAGCTTATGTACTGGGAGCGTGCGCCTCCTGTCACTTTAAGAGAGAAAATGTCTTTTCCCAGGTTGTGCTACATTAAGGAAATGATTAAAACTGGATTAAACTGTCAGCCCTCTGGCAGAACTAACCAGGCTCTATTTCAAATAAAAGCCACCCAGAGAAGAATATTATCAGAGTGGATCTGTCTCCGAGACTTGGCTGGAGGGGAAAGGGTTTACGAGCCTTGCAAATCCATATCTGGGAGAATGGTACCTAGTGGAATCCGTATCCAGTCATAGCAAAACTAACGGGATTAAAAAGCATATCTGGTTCCTCCTGTTTCTTTTCTCTCTTTCTCTTCGTTCTTTCACAGCTTAACATTGGATCGTTGCAAAGGATTCTTTTTCGAAGCTCTTTCTTTCTGTAGCATCCTGACGTTTTCATCGGATCTAAACTCTATGTTTAGACAGAGTCTGCTGTTTCTTCTTACTTAAGCTGCTATTGTTTATATTTTGTATTGTATATTCTTGTACTTTATTTATAAACAATTGTTTATTTTTAATTTACAAATTTTAAAATCCTACGCGGCACCCTTTCATTCTCTAGATTTCTTTTTCTTTTTTCTTTTGCATTTGACAACCGCTGTAAGTTTCCAACCTCATGTCTGATTTCCCTGACTAAAGATCTGACAAGGGGAGGTTTTCCCTGGCACACAGGAAGGTCTGTTTTTTGCCCCTGTACTCCAAGTGCACCACTGTAGTCTCCGAATTTCCAAAGAGGCAGGATCTGAACTTCCTTCCCACACATAGAAAGACATTTTAGTATTCGCTAAAATACTAACTTACAAGAAATAGACTAACTGATGAGAGAGGGTGAAGGAAGGCCCCATCCAAGCCCAAAGAGGGACACTTATTTGGCTAAATTGCTTTGTAACTTGATCTGGGAAGGAGCCTTATCTTAATTGGGAGCCCGGGATGCCTGAAGCCCCCCAGAGTCACAGTACCGCGCCACACACGTGGGCTAGGGCTCGCTCTCTCCTCCATTCCTTTCCTTACCGTTTCCCACTCTCTTCCTTCTCCTTTCTCCTCCTACATATAGTTCTTCTTGCCCCTCCCTCTGATTTGAATTAATAAAAAATAATAAGCTGTAATCTGCAAGTTTACAAAGTCTACAGGAATAAATTCGGGTGGCCAGGGTCTGGCTGGCTGCGCTCTCCGCGCGCTGGCTTCTCTGCAGAGCCTCGGGCTCCGGCTGCAAACCCAGGCCCCGCGCAGAAAGAGATCCGGTCCCGCAATGCCTCACTGCTCGATTCTGCAGCAAATAGCACGCACAGACAGCACCTTCCCACGGGCTGGCGACCGGTTACCATTCTTCTCTTCAACAACCAGTCTGTTCCGCAATTCTGATCATCTGAGACTGAGTTCGTCTACCAAAGAACTCCAGCAGCCTACGGAAGAGCCCTTCAGGGGTCGAAAAGGTGGAGGCCGGAGGAGGGGGGTGCACAGAGAATCTTGTGTAGTGTTGGTTTTTAAATCAAGGCTTATTTCTCGCTGGGGCTTAGAAGGTTTTGGTAGAGCCAAAGGAGAGTGTGCTCTGAGATTAAGTTTGTCTTCATTCCTCCATCCCTCCCACCTCTAAGTTTTCCAGCTTGGAGACGGGAAAGGAAGAGATTCTAGAAAGGGCCTCTGACCTTCAAAGTCGAAGGGTGGTGAGGGAGTGTCCAGAACAAAACTACTCCGTTAGGCTAATGAGCTTCCCCATTCATGTCCGTTTACCAGCAGTATCTGCTCTGCTTCCACAGGATACTGCAATTATTTTTCATCCTGCGCTGAAAAAAAAAAAAAAAATCACTGCCTCACTTCCTCATTCACGGACCTGGCACTCCTCCCACGGCCCTACAATTAGGGGTTAGTAACAGAAAAGTCCAAGAAGGCCACACTTTCTCTATCACTAAAACCCGATTCAAATATAAGATGGCTTGAAGGAAGTAATAGAAATAACATCTAGATGTAAGTGAATACCCAAGTATGGGTAGTTGGACCTTGATGATACCAACATTTCAACAGGTCGATTTGTATGTAAAAATCGGACTAAGACAATGAATGGGGAAATTAAATAATATCCTCCAAATAGTAAATGGGCACTTTAGGAGCTTATATTATACAAAATTATGTTCAAATTGATTTTTAAAATATATACTTTTATGTTCTTGGAATTAAATACTTAACACTACTTCCCTATAAACAAAGATTATCTTGAGTCTGCTACTTTACTAAAATGAATTGAAAATGAAAAAAAAAAAGAAAGAAAATGGAACTAAGTGTCCTTATCTACGTGCCATTTAAGAACTACTAGGTATGGTTTCTAACTTTTTATAAAAATTACTACATCTTTTAATTGGCTGTAAGTTGGGCCCTGTTCTCATTTTTCACAACTGTAGATACCAAAGTTCTTAAACAGTGGAAATTTGTGCACATTTATATAATCTGCTGAAAGTGTAAACAATGAATAATGTGATTGGCATTTATTCATATTTTTGTACTGACAGATGAGACATTTCAGTTTCAGCTGAATGAAAAGATTTTTAACAGTAATTTAAAGTTAGCACAGGAATTACACAAAAAGAAGTGAGCTATTGAAAAAATAGTAGTAATAGTGTGAATGAACCCTGATTTAAACACGTGGGCAAAAAATTTGACAACAAACTATGACGTTTCCGCATGACTTTTGGTTTTGTTTTCTTTTCACTTTTAATTGTGTGAACTCTTCCATCTTATAAGAAATGTTTCATGAACAATTGAGATCAATGAAAAATGAAGAGCTTGTTCTTTTCCCTCTAAAAATATAGGGGGGAAATATAAAAATATGAAACTTTGTCTTAAATAAAATAATCGTACTGGAATATATTTCCAATACAGGTTTTCAGGAAGAGCCAAATGAGAATCTTCAAGCAAAAGCCTAAAGAATAGTAATAACAAGAGGAACTCTACCCAAACATTTCAATGTTTTGAAAAAGTTGCTTGTAAAGGTCCTTGGTATCTACAATACTGCATTTCCAAATCCAGCCTCATGAAGCAAGAGGGAGGAAAAAAACCTATCACAGGCCATTGGTAATAGGTGATGTAAATTTAGAATAACTAGCATTTCTAGAAAGACTTCTGCTTTTTTATGTTAACCTTTAGTCTTTGGTGCGGGTTCCTTCTCATATTACATAAAATGTACTTTAAGAAGCACTCACTACCTGCTACAGATGTCCAGGAAAAACTGAATTATGAAAGTCGGAAACATATGGCAGTTGCCTATTGCACAAGGAAGGTACATATGAAAGTTATAAATTTCTTTCTTTAAGTCAGCATTGTAAACGCATTTTATAGGGTTCACAGTATGTATTACATCTGTAGATTTAATTTTTGAAATATACGTTTTTGGAGATATTTGTGGTTTGGGATTCTAAGAGAAAGAACTCATCTTGATGTGTTAGAAATAAAGGGGGAAAAAAACAAAAAAAAATATCAAATGTGGAGAAGCAAACACATTTCTTTTAATTTCCCAGCTGGTTATACTGAAAAGGACATCAGACTGTCTATTGGCAAAGGATGACTCACAACAGGGGTATTGCATGTCAACATAACATTCTGAATTTATTGAGATCCCCCTTCGAAAAAGCAGAAACGTCAACTTGGGGAAATCCAGGTTGGGGCCGATGTAAAAACCACCAGATTATAATTAGATCCTGCAAATGTCAAAAACGCACCAGTTCACTTTACTCTTGAGAGAGCGAAAAAAATCCAAATACTTGCTGATCTTTTTCCAATCAAAAGATTAGATGTAAATTTATCTCATATAACACCTTTGAAACTATGTATTTTGATTGCAATCATAATATTATAGATTCAGTATTATCAATGGATATCAAGTACTATCAACTACTAAAGTATCATCCCTTAAACCTTCAAAATTATTTTAAAATAATCCCTCCAAAAAAAAAAAATCCCTCCAATTTTCTACCTGAAGCCCCCTGTGGTATCTTTAAATTTAATTTTACTTTGTGGATTTTAAAAGTCACAGCTCTCTTGTTCAAGTTTATTTGGAGAGAGGTAAGAAGCAAGTCATGAGAAAGGACTTGGTCAAAAAGGAGTTTAAACAAATATATACTTGTTTAAGTACCTTAAAAGTGGTAGGCAAGTGCCTACAGGTAAGGTCACTGTGGGTTCAGGTCAAGAAAACCATCCTCAGATTTATGCTGTGAAAGTGGGAGCCTAATCTCCCTTTTGTTGTGCTAGAATGAAATTTACTTGGGGGTAGAAGTAATGCAGAATAATAGCAGATGCACCCTTCCCCTGCATAAGTTTTATTTGGTTGTGTTTTGAGTTTCCCTTTATGATCAACTGTTGAGTGGTCGCCTGCATGGATTTTCTCTTCTTTTCCAGTTCCTGCCTTACCTGAGGCTAGTCGTGGCTAGGTTCTTAACCACTTGGTCTAAGTGAGGCAGTGAGAAGTTGAGCTTTCATTATTGGGGGCTTCCACATAGGCCGGCAAAGGAATTTCTGAGGCGTAGAAAAGACTGTCGGATTCTTTTCTATCTATTCACAGAACTTTGTGAATAAGGAGAGTGCCAGGACAATTTCTGATTTCCTTCTTTTCCAAGTTTTAGGTCACTTCCGAGCTCCCACCCAGTCCTTCCCAAAGCATTCTGCGCCCTCTCGCTAGCATTTATAATTAGAGCTCTTCAAGGGGACCCCCAAAACAGCATTTATTATTCGTTAATATTTAATAACAAAAACAGCAATAATGGTAAAAAGAAAGAAATAAAGTATTTCAGTTTCCGGGGCACCCTGGAATTTCTGGGACGGATCCGGTTGGTAAAACATTGAGGAATTCACAATCCCCATGAGGTTCCACGCCTAAAATCAAAATCCCGTCTGGGTTTCTGAAGCTCATTTTGCTTTGGTCAATATCTGCGTTTTCTTTCATTTTGTTTGCGTTACCTTCTGGGCTTGGTGCTTTTTTCTTCCCCAACTGCCGAAGACAATCTGATTTACTGTTTGACTGAGAGTTGCATTTCTGTTTAGAAGGTGAAACGTCCAAGTCAGTTAGCCAAATTATTCCCCGACGGCTCCAATATTGCGCCAGAGTCCCAGAGTCAGTTATTTTTATGTCTGACTGTATTTCAAATGTGCAGGGTGATAAATAAGGCCCGCCTCGAGCTGCAAACTATCTCAGTGTGATGAAGAACAATTGACAAAAATTAACCCAGCCAAAGCATTGGGGTTTTCGCGAGCCGCTGGAGCATAAATCAGCCTCGCGGGCTGCTTCGGGAAGCTGCGCGCTCGGAGCCGCGCGTCCGCCGCGCGCGGTAGTGGCTTCCAGCAGCCGCTGGGCTCGCCTGGACCTAGCGAGTGGGGCTTGGCCGCGGGGACCCGAGCGAGGACAGGATCAGAGTCCTCCCAGAAGGGACTCACTGGCGGAGAAAGGCTTGGCTTTTCTCCCTAATTCACCATCTCTAATTCTCCAACCGTGTGTGTGTGTGTGTGTGTGTGTGTGTGTGTGTGTGTGTGCGCGCGCGCGCGCAAAATCAAAGAGGACTAAGGGAGGCCAACTTGGCAGGGGGTATGTGTAGGGTCGATGGGCAGGCAGCAACAATCTACACTGTTTCTGGATCCCCAAGGAGCTCCTCTGTTCGAGTCACCTGAAAGGCACGTTCGTCCTAGCTATTAACAATCAAACCCTTCCCGGGAAATCAAGGGTGGCTCCCTGGGAAGCTCTGCGGCGGCGCTGGAGCCGCTCGCGGTCCGGACCCCGCGTGCGCGTTCACTTCCCAGGGCTCACGCCCCGTTCCGGGACGCTGGCTCCCACTGAGCCCGCGCCCTCTTCCTCGGGGCGAAGTGGCGGGCCACGGCGCCCCGAGCCTTGTAGGTCAGGCAAGGCAAGGGGCGCCCTAACCAGTCGCCGCTGGCCCGCGCCACCTGTTGGAGTGGGGAAGCCGGCGACGCGCGGCTACCGGCGGACTCAGGCTCAGCGGCAAAAGTGAAGTCCGGGCGGCGGAGCCGCGGGTTTCTGCTGATAAGTGCAAAGAACCACCCTCTCGGTGCTAAGTGCACAGTAAGTGCGAACAATCAAAGGATCATTTCCTGGGGCGTTCGCTGTTCGGAGGCCGCTGGGGAGTTACGGATGAGTGTGGGCGACCGCTGCCCCTCTGCGCCTCCCCTGGCCGGCGACAAGGGTGAGCAGCCTCGGCCACCGCCCCGCACGGCGTCTGGCTCTGACTTCTCCAGCCCCTTAAAGCCGCACCAGCCTACCCGGGCAGCCGGGGAGGCGAGGAGACCCCGCGGGTAGCGCGTGCGGCTTGTGTGCCTGCGTGCGTGCGTGCCCGTGAGCGCGCGGGAGCGTGCGCGCCTGGAGTGCCTCGGGCGAGCGATCTGGCGTAGCGCGGTAGAGCCGGGGGGCACGGAGTGGGGGGGCGCAGGCTGCTCTTGTTTTCTGTTTGAGCCCACAACTCTGTTTAAAAACTCGGTCACAGAACAAAGTCAGTGAAAACCTAAGCCCCCGCCCCCGCCCCCCCTTCCCGCAGGGAGCCTTAGGTCTGGCGCAGCGCGGGCCACGCTTTTCTGCGGGCACTGCCCGGGAGCTGCTGCGCTCCCGAAGCCGCATCCAGAGGCGCCTGG
This sequence comes from Vulpes vulpes, assembly GCF_048418805.1. NCBI lineage: Eukaryota > Metazoa > Chordata > Mammalia > Carnivora > Canidae > Vulpes > Vulpes vulpes. The sequence goes on from NC_132780.1 coordinate 173,661,605, forward strand.
GCCTCTTTGTGGCTCCGGGGCCCCGCGGCGCACGCCCCTGCTCGCGCTCCGCCCTGCGGTCCGGGGCCCCGCCGGCCCGGGCAGCCGCGCCGCCCACCGCTTCCTCACCCCGGGGCGTAAACCCGAATCCACCCAGACCTCCGGCCTCGGCCCGCGCCCCTGCCGGCGGCCCGCCCCTCCGGAGCGCTCGGGGACGAGCAAGGGGGGGGGGGGGGGGCGACCGCGCTGCGCTCCCGGCGCGGGGCCGCGTGTATTTGTATCGTGACCTTGAGCACGTCCCAGCTTTAACCTCCTCCAAATTACAACTTGGATCCTAATCCCTGCCCTGCTTGCCCGCTGGGTGGTGGGGTAATATATTCCGGTGGCAGCGAGACTGCCAACTCCCCCTGCGTGCCTGTGCTCAGCCCGCCCAGAATTTTGAGGTAGTTCAGGCCCTGGCCTGCGACCTCCTCCAGGAAGGGGCTCTCGGGGGTTTAGGCTCCGCGGAGCCCGCCGTGCTTCGGGCGGGGGGCGCACTCGCCCCGCACGGCCCCCGGTGCTTGGCTCCGGGGTGACCCCAGCATCTGGCCGCGGCGGGCCGCAGTCGTGACACCCGGCTACCCCAGGCGGGAGGAGGAGCGGGCCGACGCAATCTAGGCTGAAGGGCAAGTCGTGTAGGTTACCCCGATCTGCGGCCGTGGTGAAGGCGACCCCGAGTCGCGCCAGAGAGCCACCAGCCTCAGGGAAGGCACGGGTTTGACTGTCAGACCGACGCGCGGAGAGTCCTTAAAGGAAGAAGTCTCCCAACCCTTCACAAAAATGTAAAACCGTCTGGAAGAGGAAACATCTACTGGATTGGAAGGAGATAATTGCAAATAAAAGGTAATTAGGAGGAGGAACCTGAAAGGAATGGTAACACAGGTTTTCTTCGCCCTTGACTGTAGGTAAACCCCAGAGTTTTAATGCTATCATGCAGCCAACCCTCCAACAGAAGGCTTAAATCTCCCCAAGCCGTGGGCCAGCCGGCAGAGATTTCTCAGGCAGCTTCCCACGACCTGTTGCCATTACCACCGCCTCAGATATGGGTAAGGAATGCGCTCCCCCCCCCCCTTCATTGCCATTGCCATTGCCATTTAAAATCCCAGAGCACACCACCTAATAACTTTCTTGACTTCTCATGACTGAGGCTCTCTTTCGTTTTGTTTTGTTATTGTTGTTTAGAAAGGCACATTTCACAAGTTTTTAAGTAGGTCAGCTGTTTCAAACTGCCCCATCTTGAATCATAGCAGAACAAAAAAAAAAAAAAAAAAATGAATGCAACATAACCTGTGTATGGGGGTAGTGATCTAAGATGGTTCTGGGCTCTCAGTTGTATAGTTATTTCTAAGAAGACTTCATTTAAAAAAATGAAAAACATTTGGGGCAGTTACAGTTACATTAGTACATATTGTGGAAATAAGCTTGCAGTTAGAGAAAAATTATTAGAAACAGCTGTGACGTTAATGTCTCAAAACCCAGAGTACTCAGTTCGCTCAGTATCTACTTTTCATCATAATTTTTTCTTGTGCATCCACATAATGCACTACTTTCTGTGTATAATATAAGACACTTGTTTAATAAAGCGAGTGATTGTCTGTGTCAGGGAGATTTGGTCCTCTCTCCCTCTCCCAGTCCATGTGCAGAGCAGATCAAAGACCTGAATTACCTCTGTCTTTCCAAAGACAGCCAGATGGTGTCTTGATTTTTTTCTTTTTTTTCAGATTGGCTAGCAATAGAATTCAAAGGACTAAAGAGTCTGTGTGATGCTACAGATGAAAGCTCTACCCAGGTAAGTTATATTTTAATTAATATCATGCATACCTTATCTTATTCCACTAAAGTTTTGAGGGGTCTCATGGGAATCCATATAAGAAATAAATATGAAAATGATGAATAAGTTCTAGAAAAAGACAACATAGAAATCACAATCTTGGGTCAAGATGAGAAGAAAATAAGAACCCTGATATGTATGTGGAGTACTAGACAGTTATTAAAGAGGAGCTTTAAATTTGTCTCTGAGCCTCCTAGCAGCAAAAGTGAAATGTGATTCTCATTGAGCACAAGGAGAAATCCTATCAGATTCTTTCAATAAGCAAGCTATTCCCTAAACTGATGGCAGTGGTGGTGGTGGTGGTGTGGTGATGACAACAGTGATACTGGAAGCACCATAGCATGTTTTACAGGCGGCTCCATATGCGAGACCAACTGTTCCCCTCCTCCACAAGCCCCCACACACTTAGATACTCTTTTTTTTTTTTTTTTACTTCATTATAGTTAAAATAAAGTTGTCTATATAGAGGCAGTTGGGTGTTTGGAAAGAACTTTGGAAACAGAAAGACCTGAATTCAGTGCTGGCTTCTGCACCTAGGGCTCTGCTGTAACCTTTGGCAAGGCACTTAATCTCTCTCTCTCTGAGACCCAGTTTTCTTTATAAAATGGGCACAATCTACCCCAAAGGCTTATAGAGCAGCCGTTCCAGAGCCTGGCACTAAGAGACCTTTTTCTAAGTGTTAGGTTATTACAGCCATGTTTTATTGTCATTAGCATAACACAAATGTTAGTTTTCTTTCTCCTTTTCTACAGCAATAAAGTATTCAAGGGTACACTACTTTTGGGCTTCAGAGCAAATAAGAATACCAAAATTTGGACTTGAAGATGTTAGTACAGTTAAATGAACAAGGTCTCTGAGTTCCCTTACCCTCCTTACTTGCCCACAATGATTAAGTTTCTGGAAAGAGAAGAGGGTGTTGATAAGATAGACCTTGCCCTAAACCAGCAAGGGTAGGAGTGGGTCAGTCCCGGAGACTGCAGGTCCACAGGTAGATTCTGCTCCAAATCACCAGGGGATGGCAGCTATCAGAATCACTTGGGATAAGTCACTGCATGAATGAGTTCCAAGAGGAGGTGATAGATCTTTGAGTATTATGTTGGAGGGGGATGGGAGCACGAAGGTTTTACAGATTACTACAGAAAGTCAGTATTCCATTAAATATTGGGGGTTTGGGCCAGGAACAAAATACAAAGTGACATTCCCCTTTCCCCCATCCTCCCTCACTCTCTCTTACTGTGTAGATCTTTAAAACCGAGTGCTTGTTGAGAACCCAGCAGTGGTTCTAAGTCTTATGGAGACTGGTTGTTTGCCCTGGATCTACCACTAGGCAAATGGCCTCTGAGATCTTCCATTTTTGTTCCTCTTCCTTCTTTCACCTGCTCAAACCCACTAAACTGTAGGGCATCTGGGTGGCTCAGTGGTTGAGCATCTGCCTTTGGCTCAGGTCATGATCCTGGGGTCCTGGGATTGAGTCCCACATCTGGCTCCCCGCAGGAAGCCTGCCTCTCCCTCTGCCTATGTCTCTGCTTCTCTCTGTCTCTCATGAATAAATAAATAAATAAAATCTTAAAAAAAACCCCACTAAACTGTAACCCTTCTCCTCCTGCTAAATCTTGCAGATTGATAATGGATTAAGTATATCAATATTTTGGTTAAGTATATCAATATTTGGTTAATATATCAATATATTTTCTGAGGTTAGTTGTATCTTAGAAAAGCATGGAAATGTACATGTACATATTTGACCTGCTGTACTAGATTGTAAGCTTCCCAAGCTCGTGAACTTCATGATGTTTATGTTGATTGGCTGAATCTAGGACAGCAGGTAATTTATTTCAGGAAGCCCCATGACTAATAAGCAGCATGGCATAGCAGAGTGGGCAAAGACTTGGATTCGGAAGAAACCAGCTCAAGGTTTTGTTGGCTCTCATTGGCTCAAGGAGCTTGTGTAATCATCTAACATCCTTAGCTTCCACCTGAAGTATTCCGATGAAGTGACCGCAGTGATGCCACATAGCACCAATACTTTATGATCCTGAATCCATCTGAGAGTAATCTCATCTTCCTCTGAATTAGCCCTCATGGCATTTTATTTCTCCATCTTTTAGGCACATAACACATCCCTCTTTACATTAAACTTATTGGAAACTATTTCTTATGCCCTCTATCATTCCATAAGCTGGCCCCATGAGTGCAGGAACAGTTTCTACATCAGTATTTCCCAAAGAGCTATTCCAGTGTTTTGTAGCACTATACTCAATAAATATTTGTGAGTGAATAAAACCTTATCCTTTATTCATAACATCCACTTATTTGGTGTAAAAGAGGGAAGGCTAAACTTTGGGAGGGCTGGTACACATAGGTCTCCTCCTCTGCCAAGTCCTGCTGTCTTATCTCCAAGTCAGCCAGGGGGCAAGTCAGGCTAGAGTTGCTTTGTGGAGCAAAGCCAAATTTGTGGAGTACAGGCCAAATGATCTAGAACATATATCCAACCCCCTTCCTTAGCAGATGCACAGAATGTGGCAGAAGGAAAACAGGCTATGATGACAGAGTTTGTGGAGTACAGGCCAAATGATCTAGAACATATATCCAACCCCCTTCCTTAGCAGATGCACAGAATGTGGCAGAAGGAAAACAGGCTATGATGACAGAAGAGAGAGGCATATGAGGAAGAATTTCTCCTCCTGTTAAGTGTAGACAGTGGGTATGAAGCAATGTGGTACCCAACCAGCAGTGGGGTCCACCCGTCCCATGAAGAGGGATTCAGTGAAGCCTGCCTATTCCCGTGGCATGATTTTCTTGGCCATGTTGCCAACTCCCTGAAGCTCTCCCAGGGAAAGGGAGATGGAAAGGAGGAGTGAGAAGACAGCCACATTCTGTTAAAACATGTGCATCTGGATTCTTCTCCTTTATGGATTCCAGAATATGGTTATAGGCAGAACTGGTAAACAGTATTCTAGAACAGTCCTGGTGGGAGAAGGATACAGTAAATTCTCACAATTTCTGTGCTTCTTCCATCATTTGGATCATTGGGACTGCAACCCTGCCCCATCCTTAGCCCTCAATGCTTACCTTAGACTGAAGCTCCTCCAAGTAGTCCTTCATGCTGTGACCCTCCCAGGGACTCAACATTCCTGCTCTTCCACCTTGGGAGACTGGTGCTTCTGGAGCTTCTTGGGCTATTGCTCAGTGCCCCCCAAGTTACTGATATGCTCTCTCCATGGTCATCCCAACTTCTCATTACCAGGCCTAAGTACATACTTGGATCTTGCATGTTAGAGGCCCTGCTGAAGTGTCGCCTTTTTACCTGTATTGAATTGAGCTGTAGTAGTCCAGATTACTTACCTTTTCCTGTTGCTCTGGATTCTCCTTCTTCCTTTCCCAGCTCCAACCCCACAGAGCAGTGAAAATCCCTTTTTCGTGAGTTAGTGCATTCTGGCTCTTCCTTCTAAGGGTCCTCTCCTTGATTGGCAGGTCCAAGGGTGTGGAATGGTACATCCTATACACCTTTCCTCTTTTGCCCCTTGGTACCTGCAAGAAGTCCCCATGTACCCACATATAAAGTCTGGAATCTGTTCTCCTTGGGGCCCATTAGGTTTCCTTGAGCTCAGTTGGATGCGTATTCATCTCTGTCCATTTATGGTGCATTTATTATGTAAGCCTCAGACTTCTTTTAGGAAATTTCAACATTCTAGAGGTTATTTATTAGTCATGGAAATTAATATTAACCGCAGTCTCAGACAATCTCTGAATAACAGTGGAATAACCCAATACTAGTCTACTTACTTAAGATCCTGGTGTGGGTGAGGTGGCATCTTTCCTCCAATTGGTGACTCAGGACCTAGGCTGACCCCTTCTTGTAGCTGTGCCATGGAGAACCTGACTTCCAAGTTTGATGAGGAAAGGAAGGAGGATGTGTGGGGAAAGCATACCCACTCTTAATTACCTCAGCCTGGAAATGACACTTGTCACTTCTGATCACATTCTGTTGGCCAGAAATCAATCCCAAAGCACCATGTGCCTGCAGAGGAATCTGGGAAATGTAGTATTTCCTTTTTTTCCCCAGGAAAATGAAAGTAAAACAATTTGATGTCTAAGTGTCTTTTTCTTGGTCACAAGTTTGAAAGGAAACTCGTCTGTTTCCTGGACAAGAGAACTTCCAGACTAGTGTGCCGCATACTCAAAGGACAAGGAAAATAGAAAACACAGCTTAATCAGGTACAAAAACTAAGATGAATACTATAGGCCGAGATTTGAGCTTTGCTCTATGGAGCTAGTTCAAGGACAAAGTTCTCTTTGAGGTCAGGGAGAATTACATTCCGTGAAATTGAAACCAGGTATCTGGAGGAAGATGGGGATATAAGGAGCCAAAGGATATCCTCTTATTGTGGAAACAGCCATATCAGTGTGAAAAGCCCTAAATCCATCTATTACAGATTTCCATAGTCGTTTTATTACCAAAGTTGTTTCCAGTGACTTGAAACTTGGGACGGTTTAAAAAAAAAAAAAGCAAAGAAACTTGGGAACATTTAGCCAACAACCTATAGTGAGATTCCAAAGTCTAGGAATTAATCACGTCTTTTCTGGCCTTTTACTTTTAGTCCTAATACATACTATCAGCACTCTCCCTTCCTTCTCTGTCTTGGTTAACATTTTATTTGTATCCTTAATGATTTAACAGATGTCAAACGTTGTTATGCATTTGACAAGGGCTGACATTGCTCAAGAGTCTTTGCCCAGGTCTGGTCCATTTATGAGGGGATAACAGACCACTGATGTCATTTTCATGTGCTTTGATGGAAGTTTTAGTGTCCCAACTCCCCTGTGGAGGGAGTTTTACACTTCTAAAGTGGCTGCAGCCTTCTTGTTAAGTTCTTTTCCCAACACACTTTTGCATTTTACCTTCTCAGTGAACAGTTTTTCTAATACCGCTTTAGGATATTTGGTTCAACACCAGTCAGCTCAAATTTTCCAGATGAGATGTATAGTTAAGAGAAGAAAACTTGAAATCTTCAGTTTCTAGGGGAGATGATGGACATGGTACATTGATCTGTATTTCCAGTCTTCAAAGAGATTAGAAAAAAAAAAACCTTTGTGTTGTCTGTTCTTAGAACAGTTGCATTTATTGTTTAAAATAGCCTGACATATTATTCTCATTCCTGAACTTGTATGTGAGCAGGTCTTAGAAGTCCTGCCAGAGCTTTAGAAACTGCTTGATTGGTTAGTACTCACTGGCCATATTTAAAGCACCCAAGGAAGGTCTAGGCAAAGTGAGGAACTAAATGGAGATCTATTATATGCCAGAGACATGTTGTGAACTATGCTGACCACTAAGACTTGACCTTCACCTTCAAGAGTTTATAGCCACATGAACTGTGTGAAAAATACAAAATAAATTAGCTGTATTAAAAAAGCAGAAAAAGCATGGTCAGAGGTGAACCAATGAAAATCCCTAAAGGAAGCATAAATAAAAGTATTTGGCTGATATTCTTTTAGGCGGAAGTATGAAAAATGTCTGAGTAGGAGTTAGGACCAAGTTAAAGGAGCAAGAGTTGAGAGATGGTTTTTCAAGCAGATCCTTTCACTACTGCTTGTGTGACTTTGGGACGAAGTTCTTTAACTTTTATGAGCTTCCTTTACCTCAACTGAGAAACAGCACTGTGAACCCTGGCAAACACGTTAAGTGATTGTGTGGATCAGATGAAACAGCATGTATTTTTTTATATATTTTTTATTTATTAGAGAGAGAAAGCACAAACAAGGAGAGGGGCAGAGGGAGAGGGAGACGCAGGCTCCTGCTGAGCAGGGACCCCCACCACCACCACCACCCTATCCCTCACATGGGGCTCCATCCCAGGACCCTGGGGTCATGACCTGAGCCAAAGACAGATGCTTAACCAACAAAGCCACCCAGGAACCCTGAAACAGCCTGTTTTGAGAGTGTTTTCAAATGGTGATGTGCTCTATCAAGGTGAAGGCAAAGAGAGGTCTTAATTCTGCACTCTCAGCTCTCTCTTCTTCTGTTCCCTACCCTGTCATCCACACATAAACTGCCAGGACAGTGCATGCAGGAAACAACACTTTTGAGTGGAGGTGGTATGGTTGTGATTGGTTTTTGGTATGTTATTTGACACCACATGTATATGTAAAAACAGTAATTTTGGTGAAGACCTTTTTTCCCTAAAAATTTGCTTATTTCAGCTGCTGAAATAATTTACTATGTGAATGGAAACAATTTAACTACAGTAGGATGTGACACTTGGTGGTGACACTAGACTAGTTCTCCAAAAATCAATTTGCCAAATTACCAATTGTAGGAAACCAGCAAGCATATATCTTTTACCAGGGGGAGGAGAGTTTGTAAAGAGACTTTTCACCAGCTGAAGTAGAGGCAGAGGCAGGGCATACACCTGCAGAAATAGAAAAGGCTGTGTAAAGTGTGTTTAAAAAGAAACTCATCTATTCACATCTTAATGTTGAATCTTGGAGAATTGCTTCAGCAACTGAAATGTGACTCAGATGGGAAACTGATAACTGAGCTACTCTATCAAATCATCTGTGAAAACTACTGGTGTGAACAATCACCAAAAATAAACTTTCAAAAGAATTCAGCAGCAACTCAGTGAATTGAACAATTCGTCAGAATGGTAGAGGGTGACTATTGATTTAAAAGAGAGTGGGTTGGATCTACACTGCTTTCCCCTTTGTGCACGCACACACATGCATGCATGTGGCATGCCTGAATGCATGCATGCATCTGTGTATGTGTGTGTATGTAAGTACTGCAGTGGTATTTTTTAGGCAATGGGGATTGCCAAAGCTGGGTAAGAGTTAGGACCATAGTTTTCTATGGTTTATGCAGTTTGGAGCAGGATCAAGAATGCTGTTGAAGATAGACAAGAATGGAGGCAAATGATTGGCTGTAAAATGGCCCACAGAACACAGGTGTACTGGTCCTGTCCCACAAATGCTGGAGTCCAGATGCAGAGAGGACAGTCACATTTCAGAAGCACCTGTAGGTTTAGAACTCTGGTTAAGGAATGGCTCTGGAGCTCTCAGGTGGTCAGAAATGTGGGTTGGTGGCATTAGTGCCAGCGTCTGAGAGCAGGACAGGACCACAACAGATGATGCTGGATCAGAAACCAGGAACCCCATGTTCTGGCCCCAGTGCTTCTCTTAAATTGTGGTAGACCAGTGCTTTTAAAACTCTCTATGAAGGACTTCTTTTGTTTTTTCATTTCTAATCCCTTTAGGACTGACACATGGTATTGGTGTACATGACATACACTCAGCTTTTGCCGCCTGCGACTTACCAAATAAATTAGATGACACTTGAACTGATCTACACTCAATTCAGTGAGACAACTATATTGATCATGGGCTTGCATGTTTCAGAAATGTCAAAGTGTTGTAAATTTTAAAGTGCTTGTTCTCAATTTTGATCTCTCCTTTTGAACTTATAAACAGTTTAGGGACTGACACTGGAATAGGTATTTTCCAAATTGTTTTCTACTTTGACATGTTACTAATGCAGATGTGGGAGGTTGAGTCATCTTTCAAATACTATGATGCTTCCTTTATGGGTCCTGATTAGAGGATGGGATTGTGAAACGGCATATTGAGAAATGCTTCAGAAAAGCGAAGCTTAAAATGCAGGTTAAGGAGATACTGATTTTCTTGCAGCCTGTTTCTCCTTCTCTTTTAGTATTAGAACCACAGTCTCTAGCTGTGAAAGAGTAACTGCATTTCCCAGCCTCCTTGCAACTGGGAGGTGGTCATTTGCTAAATTCTGGGCAATAGCATACAAGCAGAGGTGGTGTGACATCTTCTGGGAAGCCTGAAAGGGAAAGATTCAGAAGGGAGCCATAATTGCTGGGGCTCCACCGTTGATGGTTAGCTGCCATTGGGAGTAGAAGCACTGAAAAGCACGGCAACAAGACAGCTATAGAGCCTCTGTCCCTTTCACCATAGAATCAAAGTGTTACAGGAGGCTGTAATATCAAAATGAGTATGTAGGAAAGAAATAAGATTCTGTACTTTTTTAAAAAAGGTTTTATTTATTTTTTAAGATTTTATTTATTTTTTAAAAAAGATTTTATTTATTTATTTATTTATTCATGAGAGACACAGAGAGAGGCAGAGACATAGGCAGAGGGAGAAATAGGCTCCCTGCAGGGACCCTGTTGTGGGACTTGATCCCAGGGCCCCGGGATCATGACCTGAACCAAAGGCAGACACTCAACCACTGAGCCACCCAGGTGACCAATTTATTTATTTTTAAAGATTTTATGTCTTTATTAGAAAGAGAGTGAGAGTGAAAGAGTACACGGAGGAAAAGGGAGAAGAAGACTCCCCACTGAGCGGGGAGCCCAATGCAGGGCACCATCCCAGGACCCTGGGATCATGACCTGAGCTAAAGGTAGACACTTAACTGACTGAGCCATGCAGGCACCCCAAGATTCTGTATTTTTAAAGACAGTGTTATCTTGGTATTTCATTTATTTGCTGAAGCCAATCCTAAGCAATATAAGTACAATTTAAAAATCCTTATATTTTTATTAAAGTATATATTTAACAAAACATAGTTTACTATCTTTTTTTTTTTTTTTTTTATTTATGTATTATAGTCACAGAGAGAGAGAGAGGCAGAGACACAGGCAGAGGGAGAAGCAGGCTCCATGCACCGGGAACCCGACGTGGGATTCGATCCCGAGTCTCCAGGATCGCGCCCTGGGCCAAAGGCAGGCGCCAAACCGCTGCGCCACCCAGGGATCCCCATAGTTTACTATCTTAATCCTTAAACCAAGAATTTAAAATATGATTTAATCTTTTTATGATCAACGGGAGTCAACACAAAGAGCTATGATTATATGTGCCAGCATCTAGGAGACCATAACTACCTGCTTGTGAGGACTGTGTTTATAAGATCGCTTACCTTGTCAGCTCCACTCTTCGTACTCAGTGGGCCTGCATCTAGAAGGTAGAACGATCTGTTTAAAAATTTTTTTCTGCCTGCCTCCAGATGGCTGCAACATGGAAATCAAACATATTAAAGCTGAGTAGAATCAATTCTACTTCTATTTGTTAAGCACTAATGTGCCAAGCACTGAGCTAGATGCTAGGCACACACAGATCAATCAATATAATTCTTTCTCTCAAGTTTAAAATCCAGTGGGACATTGTTAGTGACATCAACAAAATATTCTAGGAGAAAGGGAGCTTTTATTTTGCCTGGTTTTGGAGTGGGGTTGTTAGGAGAAGTGGGAAAGACTTCATGGAAAAGGTGACATTGAGGCTGGGTTCTGATGTGGGATACTACCACAGGAAGAAGTGCTGATCATGTTACTTGTAGGGACACAGCTCAGGAGAGTCCTGAGAGAGTGAGAGTGCATAGCATATTGGGAAATAACACAGGGAGACTGGGACATGTGGCTGGAAAAGGAAGTTGAAGCCACGTTTAAAAAGACTTTAAATGTTTTATTTAGGATTTTGGTCTTTGCAGGCAGTTTGGATCATTGAAGTGGGTTGTTTATTTATTTGTGTGATTCTAAGCTGGACATAGATATGATACAATCTCTAATCTTAGGGAAAGAAATCAGACGATACTGTAAAATATATATTGATTGGGAAAAATGATAGGAATCTACTGCAGTATATTATATACTATGATCTACTACAGTATAGATGAAGTCAGAACTCAAATCATTGGCTATGAGGGAGAGAGAAGCTTGTGAGACTTGCTTTTAAAGAAGCAAGAAGACTTGGGGGGGTTAGTTGTATATGTGAGATGAGGGAAAGGGAAGAGTCAGTTTCAATGTAGGTAATACTGATATTAGATTCAAAAGGAAAATCAATTTTAGGGAGAATGGTGTTTTTAGGACACCAGAGCATGTTGGGATAATGTAATACCTAAAGGATGTCAAAGATGAATGTTTTTTCCTCTGCTATCCTCAGCAAATGGTGCTCAGTGGTGCTCAGTGGAACCTGCTGCACTGTAACAAAGGTATATTGAGTTAATGACTAAATCATTCAACTACTGGAAAAGTCGGGACAACATAGGGATTTGGAAGTCACCAGCATCTGTGTGATGCTTGAAGCTATGGGAGTTGCTGGAATGAACAAAAGCACGAACAGAAGTTCAAAGAGAATTTAGAAACCTTAGGAAGTCTTATTAAGGAATAAAGAGGAGAGCTAGTGAGGGTATTGCAGAAGAGGTGATCAGATAAAACTGTGTTCTAGAAAACAACATAAGACAGTTTTTTTTTGTTTTTAATATTTTTTTCTTTATCTATTTATGATAGTCACAGAGAGAGAGAGAGAGAGAGAGGCAGAGACACAGGCAAAGGGAGAAGCAGGCTCCATGCACCGGGACCCCGACGTAGGATTCGATCCCGGGTCTCCAGGATCATGCCCTGGGCCAAAGGCAGGCGCCAAACCACTGCGCCACCCAGGGATCCCCAAGACAGTTTTAAGATCGAGAGAGTGGTGAATTCTACTAAATGCCACCAAGGAGGAAACTTTCACAAAGACTAAGGTCAGCAAATTTGGAATTAAGAATGACGGTGACCATGTAATTCAACTTCTATAGAGTGATCTCTATAGAGCAATTTCTATAGCTACGTACCTCCACCTTCATTTCTGAGTCAGTAGGTAGAGGATATTTGCATTTTGAACAATTTCCCAGCTAATACTACTGCTGCCAGTCCAGGACCATATTTGGAGAACCACTGCCGTAGAATATCAGAGAGAGAAAACAATTGAATTATTTGAGGATAAAAGAGAAATTGTTTCCTCCTAAACTAGAAGTTTCTGAAAAGTTGTGAAAAAAAAGGGCGGGGGGTCCCATTCTACTCACAAATTAGTGACTTTATCACTTCCTGGTAGAGAAGTAACAGAATCTATTTTTCTTAAATATTTGAAGTTGAAGAATTTTTGTCAAGTCATGCAACCTCTTTGAACTTCTGGTTTCTGTTCTGTATAAAATAAAAATAATAAAACCAACTTCTGTGCATTGTTCTTGGGAATAAGTGAAATAATATGACAGTGATATTATTGCATTCATGTCAGTGTTTAGTGCTCAAGTAAATAATTGTTGAGTCAGAGCATATACATTATTTATCCAAAAGCAAAATAGCCTGTACATACATCAATGTATCTGATCATAATAAAGATTGCCTATACACATTTCCAGCAGCCCTCCAAAATATGTTTTTATATTTGGCTCTCCATTGCTATCTATAAATTATAAATTGAACAAGAATAAAAGTCTTGATGACTGTTTTCAGGGACAGTGAATTTTAATCTACATACCACAAAGCTTTTTCCTTCTCTCTCTTTGAATATGTGCTATTCCAAAATTTCTGTCTCCTGAAATATTTTCAACTGGTCACATTTAAAAATAAACATTTAAGTTAATCATTTAAAATTTATTTCACTAATGTGATCAGGGAATGTAAATCACTAAAATGTGTCTGAGTAAAGACTATGAAGATCTATTCAAATAAAAAATGTGAATGTAAAAAAATATGTGAACATTTTCTGAAGAATTTAATAGGAAACCAAAACAAATGGCCAATATTCTTTATTAAACAAATGAAGTATTCCTTTAAATTATACTATGATTATGAAATGAATCCACAGACTAGGTAAACAAACTAGGATCTTGAGAAATAAAATTTAAATATGTCTTATAAATATCCTAATCCAATAATTGTATTTAGGTAGGCAATAGTTATTAAATGTGCTTCTTATGATTATATTACAAAGATATTTTAAAATTGTGTATGCATATTCAGAGAAGGAAAATATTATCTGTGATAATATCAACAACATAATTGTTCTGAAGATTAGATTAAATGATATCTATAAAATATATACATACCTGGAACAAAATAAACATGTTAATAACAACAATAATAAACATAGTAGCTATTACTATTTTTGTCTGAAATAATGGTTAAGTCATTACTACATTAGCCTAATTTAATCACTATTACTTCACTACATATAGTAGGTAGTATTATCTTTAGCCTCATTTTATAGATGAAGGAAATTAATTAAGACTTAGTGAGGTGAAGTAACATCCTAAGTAGCTAGTAAGTAGTGGAACTAGTATTAGAACGCAGACCCTCTAGCTCCAGAGCTATGCCCTCTAATCCATTATAACACCTACATATGTTGGGTATGTACGGTATGCCTGAATCTAATAGAAATGTTAATAAGAGAAAACATAATATTAAATATGTATCCAGTGCATTTAATTTGAAGTATTTAATTAGAAAGCATGCTTGAAGTTAACTTGAATATAGAAAATGTGTCTAAAAGGAGATGGTGATTATGTAGATACTTACTAAAACATGCCAAATTAAATGCTACACACATTTAGTAAATCACATATCTGATAAGGGGCTTGTATCAAGAGTAGATAAAGAACTCTAATAACTCAATAATAAAAAGACAATCCAATTAAAACTGGGCAAAGAATCTGAATAGACATTTCTCCAAATAAGATATATAAATGGTCAATAAGCACAAGAAGAGTTACCTGATAATCATTAGCCATCAGGGAAATGCAAATCAAAAGCACAACAAGATACCATTTCATATCTACTGGGGTGGCTAGAATCAAAATGTCAGAAAATAACAAGTGATGATGAGGATGAGAAAAAATTGGAACTTCCATACACTGCTGGTGGGAATATAAAAGTTTGCATAGCCACTTTGGAAAACAATCTGTCAATTCTTTAAATTATTTCACAGAGAGTTAACATGTGACCCAGCAATTCCACTCCTAAATATGTGCTAAAGAGAAATTAAAACATAGTTCACCCAGAATCTTGTATGTAGATGTTTATAGCAGCATTATTTTTAATAGCCAAAAAGTGGAAACAACCCAAATATCCATCATCTGATGAATGAATGAAAAGGATAAGTCCACACAATGGAGTATTATTTGGCCATGAAAAGAAATGAAGTTCTGATATGGGCTACAACATAGATGAAACTTGAAAACATGCTAAGTGAAAAAAGCCTACACAAAAATTTGTTTCTATATACTCCCAATGAACTATCTGAAAGAGAAAGAAAACAATTCCATTAATTATAGCATCAAAAACAATAAAATATTTAAGGATAAACTTAACCAAGGATGTGAAAAAAAAGAAAATGAATTTAACCAAGGAGTTTTTTGTATGGTGAAGTCTGTAAGATGTTGATGAAAGAAATGAAGAAGAGAGCAATAAATGGAAAGATACCCCATGTTCATGGGTTGGAAGAATTAATATTGCTAAAATGTCTATATTACCCAAAGCCATCTATAGATTCAATGCAATCCCTACCAAAAGCCCAATGGCATTTCATGTCTATAATGGAATATTATTCAGCCATAAAAAGGAAGAAAATCCTGCCATTTGTGAAAACATCAGTGCACCTGGAGGGCATTATGCTAAGATAAGTTAGACTAGAAAGAAATTTACTGAATGATCTTACTTATATGTGGAATCTAAAAAAGCTGAACTCATAGGAACAAAGAATAGATTGGTGGTTTCCAGGGGCTTGTGGAGTGGGGAAGTAGGGAAATGTTGGTCAAAAGGTACAGACTTCCAGGTATAAAATGATTAAGTTCTGGGGATTTAATATATAAAATGGTGATGAAACTTAACAATACTGTATGGTATATTTGAAAGTTGCAAAGAGAGTAGGTCTTAAATGTTCTCACCCCCACCCTCCATACTATAGTCCTAAAAGAAGCAAAGATATGCTGATTTCCATGCATAAAATCTATTTCCTTTGGTCTCTATTGTACTGCATAATACATTTAGGCTTCAGCAAAAACTACAGGGCATACAAAGAAGCACGAGAAAAATACAACACGATTTCAAGAGACAAAGTAATCGACGACAGACTAGACTAAGATATAACACGGATGTTGGAACTCTTGGACAGGATATTTAAAATGATTAATATGTCAAAGGATCTAGTGGAAAAAGTGTATAATGTGCATGATTAGATGGGTAATATCAGGAGAGAGATGGAAACTATAATAAAGAATGAAATGGAAATGCTAGGAAAAAATCATTTAAAGAGAGATGAAGAATGCTTCCCATGCCTTCTTGAGACATCAGTAGAATCAATACAGCCACGGGAAGAATCAGTGTACTTGAAGATACACTGATGAAAAATCACCCTAACTGAAAAAGGAGGAGAAAGAAGAGGGAAAAGGGAAACAGAACAGAGGACTTAAGATCTGTGGGACAATAACAAAAATCTAACGTGTGTAATTGGAATCCCAGATGAGAAGAAAGTGGACAGGACACGAAATATTTGCTTATAAGAAGAAATAATGGACTAGGGGCCTCGGTGGCTCAGTCAGTTAAGCATCCAACTCTTGATTTCAACTCAGGTCATGATGTCAGGGTTATAAGATTGAGACCCATATGGGCTTTGTGCTCAGCAGAGAGTCTTCTGGAAATTCTCTCTCCCTCTCCTTCTGCTCCTCACTTCACTCACTTGCATTCTCTCTCTCCAATTAAAAAAAAAAAAAAGAATAATGGCTAATGATATTCTAAAATTAATCAAAGATTCCAATCAACAGATCCAAAAAGCTCAGGGATCATCAATCAGGATAAAAACAAATACACTGGGTGTCTGGGTGGCTCAGTCTGTTGAGCCTATAACTCTTTGATTTTGGCTCAGGTCATGATCTCAGGGTCGTGAGATTGAGCCCAGCATTGGGCTTCCTACTCAGTGCAGAGTCTGCTTCTCCCTCTCCCTCTGTCCCTCCCTCCACTTGCATGAGAGCTCTCTCTCTCAAATAAATAAATAAAATCTTTAAAACACACACACACACACACACACACACACACACACACACACACACAAAATACCCAAATAAAATGAAGTATATTTAAACTACTGGAAGCCATCGACAAAGAGAAAATCTTGTAGGCAGCCAGAGAAACAAAAGACAAATTATCTACAGACGAACAAATATAAGAATAACAGCAGATTTTTTATCAGAAACTGCAAACCATAAGATAAAAACAGTCATATCTTTAAAATGTTAAAAGAAAAATCTATAAGAATTCTATACATGCAAAAATATCTTTCAAATATGAAGAAGAATTAATGACTTTTCCAGAAAACAAAAAATAAGAAAATTTTTTGCCTGAAATAAATCCTAAAGAATACTGTTCAGGCAGGAGAAATGTGACACCAGACAAAAATTTGGATATACATAAAGAAGAGTGCTGGAAATTAAATAAACGATGAAAAATATAATTCACTTTTCTTAATTCCTTTAAGACATGAATGATGCCCTAAAGGAAGAACAGTAGCAATATACTATATGAATTATGTAAAAGTATTATGTAAAATTAAAATGTATGACGAAAAAACCCACCAAGTATGGAAGCACACGTAAAGCTAAACAATACTATTGAAAGTAGACTCTAATTAGCTAAATATCTAAATTTTAAACATTATGGAAACCCTTAAAGCATTTTATACAGTGGTATAAAGAGTAAGTCAATAGTGAAGATAAAAAGGGAATCACAAAAAAAAGTTCAATTAATATAAAGGAACAGAGAAAAGGGGGAAATAAAGAACAGATGGAACAAAAAAAGTTACTAGTAAGATGGCAGACCATAGCAAAGATTGTATTAAAATATAAGTTATCTAATAATATCAAATAGACAGGATTCAGGATTCAGATTGGATACAAAGCAAGACTCAATTCTATGCAGTCTATAAGAATCCTACTTTAAACAGAAAACACAGATTGAGAGTGAAGGGGCACCTGTGTGGCTCAGTCAATAGACATGCAACTCTTGATTTCTGGGTCATGAGTTTGAGTGCTATGGTGAGGGTAGAGTTTAGAAAGCTGGAGTAGTTATATGTACATATATATGTATATATTTAAAAAGTAATCTCTACACCCAATGTGGGGCTTGAACTCATGACCACAAAATCAAGAATTGCATGCTGTTCTGAGTCAGCCAGGCACCCCTGAGGTAGCTATATAATATCAAAGTAGATTTAAGAGCAAGTAATATTATCAGGGATAAGATAAACATTTCTTTTTTCTTTTAATTTTATTTATTTGAGACAGAGAGAGAAGGAGAGCATGAATGGTGGGGAGGGGCAGAGGGAGAGGGAGAAGCAGGCTCTCTGCTGAGCAAGGAGCCTGATATGGTGCTCAATCCCAGGACCCTGGGATGGTGACCTGAGCCAAAGGCTGACGTTTAACTGACTGAGCCACCCAGCTGCCCCAAGAGATACATTTCTTGCTGACAAATTAGGGGTCAGTTCAGGAAGAGGACATAATAATGATCAATGTTTATATACTTAATAGCAGCTTCAAAATCCATAGAGCAAAAACTGATAAAACTGAAAGAAGAAATAAACAGATTTACAATTATAGTTGAAGATTTGACACTTTTCTTTCAGAAATTAACTTAACAAGTTGGTAGAAAATCAGTAAGGATATAGAAGATCTGAATGATAGTGAAGACTAACTCTGCTTTATGAATTTTCCACTTACCTTTATGCCCTTTCTGGGGGATCATTTTCTGAAATTGCTTTTGTAGGATTGTGGACCTCCTAACCTGACCTTTTAACTTTTTTTTGAACTTTTTCTCATCTATTTTACTTCAGTTAATCCTTATGTTCTACATTCTTGGAAATTTTCTCAATTTTATCTTCCATCTCTCTTCTATATGATTTTTTATTTCTGCTATCATATTTTAATTACCAAAAGTTCTTTATTTTTTCTCTAAATATTTCATTTAAAAATCCTCCTGTTTTAGTCTATTTCTTATCTTGTTGTAGAATAAGAGCTATCTTCTCTGTGACTATTAATAATAGGTTTTTCCCCAAGGTTTTCATCTCACTATACTGTTTCCTCCAAGATACTTTTTCCCCCTGGGTTTACATCTGTTATGTACTGAATTATGTCCCCCTAAAATCCATATGTTGAAGCCTTAACCCCCAATGGGACTATATTTGGAAATAGGGCTCTTAGGTAATTAGAGTTAAATGAGGTCATAAGTGTGAGGCCCTCATCCAATAGGATTGATGTTTTTATAACGAGACATCAGAGAGTTTACTTTCTCTCTGTGCCATGTGAGAACACAGCTAGAAGGTAGCTGTCTGCAAGCTAGGAAAAGAGCTCTCACCAGGAACTGAATTACCCAACACTCTGATCTTGGACTTTCCAGCCTCTAGAACTATGAAAAATAAATCTCTATTACTTAGACTACCATCCTATGCTATTACATTAGCTAGAGCAGACTAAGACAACATTTTTCATAACAAATTTTTCTTGCATATTTGGTAATCCTTGACTGCTCCAGCACCCAAGTATGGTTTAATGGGACTTAAAGAAGCTCTAGCTTCCCAGGTAACTGTATCAAAGGGCCTGATATTGAACTCATGACCACAAAATCAAGAATTGCATGCTGTACTGAGTCAGCCAGGCACCCCTGAGGTAGCTATATAATATCAAAGTAGATTTAAGAGCAAGTAATGAGAATGATATTATATCCAGCAGTGCTGAAGAGTTAACAGCTCTTAGGGCACTCTTTGACCAATGGAAGACAGGAAACAGAAATGAACCAGCAAATAAATTGCTTACTTTTCTCCTTCCTTCCTCTCAATAGCAGACTGTTCCAAGTGGTTAAAGTTCTGTATAGATTCTCTGGAGAAATACCATGTGACCAATTATCCAGCCTGTACTTTCTTGAGAAGTTCTGATGAGTTGGCAATACACCTTCTTGTATTTGCTTTCTTTCTTCTCTGCCTCTTTTCTTCTCTCCTTTCTGTTTTTTTCATTGGGATTATACTCTCCAAAATTGTGGCAGCATATTAGCTTTGCTTCAGAATCTGTTTCAGTTTAGAGCAACAGCTTTGCATGTTTAGTATTCATAAGAATCACCTTGGGAATTCAATAAAATGCAGATTCTGATTCAATATTCTTGGGGTGGGGCCTCAGATTCTGTATTTCTAACAAGCTCCCAAGTGATGCCAATGCTCTTGGTCCTTGGACCAGATTTTGAGTCACAAAGCATAGAAAGCACAGGAGAAGGCACCTGGTATGTGAATTGTTGTGGTAAGAACATCTGGTATGCTGTAGCTTTACACTTATTAAAGCTTTCACTTGTTAATTGGGCTAAGGTGGAGGTGGATAACACAGCATTAGAACATTTTGTCTCCTGTACTTTAACATTATGGGAACAATGATAATTATAAGGATTGTGGTGTTGGATGGCTGCTTTTGACATCATCAGAAGCCTTGCAAAAAAAAAAAAATTATAGGCTAAAGACAGTTTTTAATCTATGTCATGCTGTGATAGCCAAAGGATCTTATGGCAGCTTTAGAGAAACTTTCATCTTCTGCAACTGTAGGAGTGACTAGATTAGGCTGAAATTTGGGCATTTGATCTGAGTATACGGATAGCAATAATGCAAAGGAAACTCAATAGTAATTGTATATCTAAATCTGATGTCTGATAGAGAAAGAATTGGAATCCTGAGAACTGTGATGAGAACATTTGTGTGTATGAACCTGAGGACTATTAACTCTCAATTTCTCTGAATGCCCTGGCCATCAGAAGCAAGTCCTTTCTCCTTGCCAGAGACCAGGAGCCTCCTCTTCCCTGGACAGTATGCAATGACCTCAGAAGATGATGCTGGTTTTTATTAAGGTCATCCACCTACCATATTTCATTGCCTCCAGATAATAACCTGGGTCAGGTCTCAGTATAGCCTGTACAGGGAAGTACAAGGCTGCTTCAAGAAGAAGCTATCACATGCCAAAAGCACCATAGAACCAGGATATCCACATATACCAGAAGGAACATAGGAATATATGTAGGCTTTCAAATGGGATAACTAGGAGAAGATGCAGTATATAACTGGGTAAGAGAGAATTCATTGTCATGGCAATCTCACATATGACTCAGAATTCAGTAATTTGCTAAGTATGTCTATTGCTGGTCTTAATTTGCTGAGATGACCCCTGAGAGATTAGAGATGGCAATGGTTTATCGTAAATGAGGTATTGATGCTAGAACAAAGATCATGTCTTAAATCAGTATTCAGCAAGCTTATTCCACGAAAGGGCCAGATAATAAATATTTTATAGGCCATAAGGTCTCTGTTGCAACTGCTCAACTTTGGTGCTCTAGCGAGAAAGCAGTCACAGATAATACATAAAGGAATGAGCATAGCTCTATGCTGATCAAACTTTATTTACAAAAGCAGACTATAGACTAGATTTTGAACCAGGCCTTGGTTTACTGGACCTGGTATTATATGAAATTAAAGCAGCTTCATGTGATAGAAAGAGCTAGAGGTTTATAGAAAAATAGATCTAGATTTGATTCCTAGTTCTACTTATTATTGTGTAATTGTGCAAGTTACTTTATTTCTCAAGCCCCAATGCTTGTATTTATTAAAGTGGGCCTTAAAACCTTTCATGTTTTTGTAATAATTAAATGAGATGATGAGATCATTTTTGCAAAATATTTGGCATAATATAAATGTTCCATAAATTGAAGCAATTATTTTATCTTTTTTTTTTCTGAACAGCACTAGGCATATAATCCAGAACATTTTAAGTATTCAATAAGTGCTACTTAAAGAAAAGAAAAAATCAGCAAACTGCTTTCTGCTCATGATGGATTTTCCTAACATCTTTCCTGTCCTTTGTATAAATACACTGATCACCTGCCCATAAACTGTATAATGTACTTCTAATAGAAAACCATTAAATTGTGATGTTGCCATAAACCAGTCTCATGGCTTTTAGTCATGGGAGTGAGTTTTCTGAAAGTCTGATCACGAAAGACATTTTTTGATCACTAATGTTCTACCTGGAGCTCTGCTGCTCAAAGGTACTAGGCTGCCTAAAGATCTCTCCCAGGGTGATCTAAGCTGTGCACAATTACACAATAGTAAGTAATTGTGCACAATTACACAATAGTAAGTAGAACTAGGAATCAAATCTGGATCTATTTTTCTATTAACCTCTAGCTCTTTCTGTCACATAAAGCTGCTTTAATTTAATATAATACCAGGTCCAGTAAACTAAGGCCTGGTTCAAAATCTAGTTTATAGCCTGCTTTTGTAAATAAAGTTTGATCAGCATAGATCTATGCTCATTCCTTTATGTATTATTTGTGACTGCTGTCTCGCTTCTGTAAGTGTGGGAGCACCTGGGCTGTTTTTGAGGATTGCAGTATATTAAACCATAAAGAAATGCCAAATGGAGTTAAAATAATGTGATACAATGTATTTTGAAATATTTACATGGAATAAAATAAAGCTTTTAACTCTCAAATAAAATGAATTATATTCCCTTTTTTAGCATAGACTGTCACATGTCTGAATATGAGGCCCATGAAGACTGTGGGACTGGGGCATATAGACTTCAGGGTTCTGCTCCCCTGAGCTTGACCCTGCTCAACTCAAGACTTCTAACTTGTTGGCACTTTAAATCATTTTTCAACAACTGTTTTATGCTTCTGAGAAATAGTTCTCCACTTCCGTACAGTGCACCTGGAAATATTGGTGTTTTTTGGATAATAGCTTTCATATTTCAAAATTAGATCTGATAACTTGCTCTATGATGGAATGAGAAAAACAGAAGCTCAGCCAGAAGAAATACTATAAAATGCAGTTTAGGTTGATATACCTAAAACTATGCATGGATAATAAGTAGTGTCATCCCACTTGGGGAATTAATTTGGAAATAAATGCTATTCCTTTTATGAAGTTTTAAGAAATGATATATACATAGGCGGCATTAAAAATATCAGCGGTATCTTTTTAATGTGGGTTGGTATAAATTATCCTTGGAGTCCTCTAGAACTAAAATGCATTGCAATAATCTTTATGAGTGTGCTCTTGCCCACAAAATTGAGTAATAAAAACTATGGGGACCAAGGCACAGAATCTTGCTGTGTACAAGGGGTTCAAGAGATTGCAAGGGAATGTGTTTCCCTTATGATTACATACACTTGAACATCCTTCTGGCTATCAGAATTCCAATTCTATCAGCAACTATTTTTAGAGGAATATATTGTGTTGGGTGCCCTGTCATGAATGTTCATTTAAAGGTCCTTTAGAATGTTACTGTTTCTTATTTATCACTGCAGCCATACAACTGAGGACACAAGAGCTTGATAATTATTTATAGAATGTTTTTGAGTACATATGCTATTAGACTTGATTCTCACACTGACCCTCTGTGAGATATGTTATTATAAACCCAGTTTTATAGACTAGAAGCTGACATAGCTAGTAAGTAGTAAAGATTTAATTTGGCACCAACTATGCTGAGATGTCTGGAGGGCAAAGTATTGTGACACAGGTGTATGTGAAGCGGGAGAGCAAGGTTCTTTTCTCGCAGAGTTGAAGAATGTATCTCATGGAGAAACAGTAAAGTGATGGAAGTTTATTAAGCCAGGATAACAGAAAAAGCTCTCAGGAGTGAGAGGGGTCCTGACAGGGTTGCCAACGTGAGCCTCCACTGACAGTCTTTTATTTAGAACTAACCAGGGAGCTTGTGGCCTTAACATTCTTGTGACTTTTTGGTTTGAGTAAGGACTGGTGATAACATCTTTAATGGCTTACTTCTTTTTAGGGTATGGTTATTCTTTGTTGGTCACAGGTGACTATCATTTAAAACAAAAAAACAAAAAAAACCTTCCCAACCCTGACACCTAGTGCAGGGTGGTCTGCTTTGTTCCCTTATCTCTGGTTTCCTTACACCTCAGTATTTGGGGATTTCTGTGAGCCTGACCACACACATAGCCCCCTACCTTTCTCTCCTGTCCTTTATTCATATGGAATTGGCTTGATGGGCTTTTTGCATCTAAAAATGCACTTTACTAACAAGGAGGAGCCTGCCTCATATGAACACTCTTTAGGGCCAGAAGGTTGAGTAAGTGGGTAATTTTGATCCTACAGAACCTAAATGGTCATGATATTGTTATACCATAGTATCTATTCTGTATCAGACACTGGGATAGACATCGGCTTTTATGTTGTTTCTAATTATTATACCTGTGATGTTTTCCTAGAAACTTGGCCCAAAATTTCAATGAGCAACCTGAAAGTGTTTATATTTTAGTTTTTGTTTTTCTGTCATGTTTTTACTTTTAGAACCAAATATTTAAGGGCAGAGGTCATGTTTTATAATGAGAAGCAGCGTGATATGATGGAAGGAGGTGAAGTGTTGCAGTTAAACAAATTGTCCCATTTTATGGACAATGAAACTGAGGCTTAATTAACTGCTATTAAGTGGTGGAGAGTGGTGGAGGATGGATGAGAATCCAGGTTAATGTAATTCAAAAGCTCATAATATTCTCCCTTGCCTCCTATTTTTGAACAATGACAAAGGATCAAATTATGTGATGGTGATGTTTGCTCCTAGCATATAGTTGGATCCTTTTTGAACTGGTCACTATATACATCTAGGTTTATTGATGTCTCATATTCTTATACTTCAGATCTGGGAAGAATGAATCAGATGATGGAAACACATTCAAAAGAATAACCAACTTATTAGTTGCTGTGTACAAATGTTTTGAAGGTTCACTCATGTTAATTTTATTGTAATACTTGACTTTCTGTAAGTGGTGTATTCAAATCCCAGTCTTAGCGTTGTTTGAAGCTGATCCTTCTTCCAGATGGTAAAAGCAGGTTTGTGTGGCTTGGGAAGTAGTGCAAAACCTGACCTATGATAGTTTCTGGACAGGTTGAGCTACAACTGACCGTACTTCTGTCCGAGAGCTTTCTTTTCTCAGGCATGGCAGACACAGTTCCGTGGAAGCTAGTAAAGTGATGCTTTAAGCTGAGATTGAAGAGCCACATCAGACTAGACCCTACTGTGGTAAGCAAGCCAGGTGTGGGGCTCCTTCAGTAGTACCATCCCAAGCCCTCTGGGAGCACCCTAGATCAATAATTCTGGTGTCGGTAACTTTTCTGACCTTCTTGTGGAGATGATGTGTGCAAGAATTCCACCCAGAGTAGACTGAAGGCTAATGTTTCAATCTTGTTGCAGAGCATTGACCACAGAGACTGGTCCTTCCTGGGTGGTCTGGAACAGTATTGTTTCCAGTTCAAAAGAGTGAATTGGAAACTTGCCTTCATACACATTCATGAAACAGTCTAATGTGTTCTGGCAGAAATCACTCATAGAGTGCCGCATTCTGGAAAACTGGTACAAAACCCAAGCATCAACACAGAATATTTAAATTTATTTAAGCCTTTATTCTTTCATTAAATAAGTATTTATGGGCTGCTAACCATGTGCCAGGCACTATTCTAAACTACTGAGGCTCAAAGATGAATGAGATAGAGTCCCTGCCCTCAAGTAGCTCACAGTCTAATGAGGAAACAGATACAATAACAGCAATTATAAAACAAGGTGGGATATTATTGGCAAATATTAAACTGCAGGGGATATTATTGGCACACCAAGAAAGAACCTCTAAACCAGCCTGGTGTACAGGGAGACTTCTTGGAAAAGGCGTCTCTGATATTGTCTAAAATAGATGCTGTAATATATCTCGCAAAATATAAGGAGAATAATACTCCATGTAAAGAAGTTTGGGGCGATAAAGCACCAAGTGGCAAAGTGCCTTTTTTGAAAATGTGAGTTTATCCTTGTAGAGTTCATGTAGGATGATTATGATATATCCAGAAGGTATATTATCTTCTTTGTTTAAATTAATATCCATAACACTCCCTCTTAAATTCTAATTTGGTGTGATCTACAGATATCCATAACTTGAGTAATAAATCAGCGTTCAAATGTTGAAATTTGAGCGTCCAATAATCATTACCACAAAATTACTTGTGTTCTGTTTCTGGATAAAGATGCCTAAGGCTTGGTAGGCCCCATCTGGTTTCTGCAGGGACCAGACTGCTGACTTAAAAAGATATAATTGAAACCACCATCCTTGCATCTTTTAGATTTTAGTGATGGTACTAATCTTCACTATCCCTGCTGGTATGTGATATTGTTTTTGATGTACTATCTTGGTCCACAAAACAAGAGCAGTTTCAGAGATTTCCATTTGGTTTTCCCCATTATGATAGGTCTTACTCCACAAGCCAAGGACCCAATGTGGGGTTACTCAAATTCCCTAATGTGTCAATTCCAATTAAAAGGTAGGGAACTGAGGAAATGGCTGCTGGGTAGGTCCATGCTTGGACGTCAGACTTCTACCATAACATAGCATTTATTACCTGGTATCTGTAAGTCCCCACTCTAACAGGGGGACTATGATGATGCTTTGGGTCCCTGGGATTCAATGTCATTTGATACTCTGAATGCAGTAGCCTTGATAAGTTGATATTTCCTTCTCCCCAGTGTATTCAGTCACCTAAGTATATGACCATAGATCCCCTGGGGAAGAACTGGGGAAAATCATTACAATGTGTACTTTTCACAGTATTACAGTGTTCTTCCTTTTGGGGCCCTTTCAAGTAAAGGGATTCTGGATCTGAAAACTGAGCAAGGGGTTGTAACTTTTTTCCTGATGGTAGAAGTTAGGCACCACCCTTGTTGACTACTGGTCAGTTTTGCCCCTACAGGTACCATTAATCATCTCCATAACTCCTTATAGATCAAGACCCCATTAGTTACTCCTTTGGTCTTGCATGTCATTATCATTATACAGTAATCTATTTTTTAATATTTTATTCATTTATTCATGTGAGACACAGAGAAAGAGAGAGAGAGAGACAGAGACAAAGACACAGGCAGAGGGAGAAGCAGGCTCCATGCAGGGATCAGGATCAGGATCTCCAGGATCAGGCCCTGGGCCAAAGGCGATGCTGAACTGCTGAGCCACCTAGGCTGCCCTGTCATTATCATTATAGTAATTTTCTTTTCTTTTTCTTTTTCTTTCTTTCTTTCTTTCTTTCTTTCTTTCTTTCTTTCTTTCTTTTTTTTTTTTTTTTTGTGAGGTGTAGTCGACACATAATGTTACATTGATTTTAGGTGTACAGCATAGTCATTCAACAACTGTATATATTACACTGTGCTCATGACAAATATAGTTACCAATCTGTCACCACAAAATGCTATTACAATACCATTCACTATATTTCCTTTGCTGTACCTTTTATGTCATGACTTACTCATTTCATAACTGGAAATATGTCTCTCCCCCTCCATTTCACCCATTCTGCCCATCCCCCTTACACTTCCTCTGGCAATCATCCGTTTGTTCTCTATATTTATAGATTCTGTTTCTTTTTGGTCATTTGTTTGTTTTGGTTTTTTTAGATTCCACTTATAACTGAAATCATATGGTATTGGTCTTTCTCTTTCTGACCCATTTCACTTACCATAATACCCTTTAAGTCCATCCATGTTGCTGCAACTGGCAAGATCGCATTCTTTCTTTCTAATGGCTGAATAAAATTCCCATATATACAACCACATCTTCTTTATTAATTCATCTATCAGTGAACACTTGGGTTGCTTCCTTATCTTGGCTAAATAATGCTGCAAAACATTAGGTGCGTATTTCTTTTTCGAATTAGTGTTTTTATTTTCTCTGGATAAATACCTAATAGTGGAATTATTGGATCATATAGTATTTCCATTTTTAATTTTTTGAGGAACCTCCATACTGTTTTCCACAGTAGCTGTGCCAATTTACATCCCTGTTAAGAGTGGACAAAGATTTCTTTTTCTCCTTGACCTTGCCAATACTTGTTATTTCTTGTCTTTCTGAGTCTAGCCATTCTGACAGGTGTAAGGTGATATCTCATTATAGTTTTGATTTGCATTTTCCAGAGGATTAGTGATGTTGAGCATCTTTACAAGTGTCTGTTGGCCATCTATATGTCTTCTTTAAGAAAATTTTTAGTTAGATATTTGGGTTTTTCTGGTGTTGAGTTGTGTAAATTCTTTGTATATTTTGGTTGTTAACCCCTTATCTGATATACTGTTTGCAAATATCTTCTCCCATTCAGTAGGTTGCCTTTTTGTTTTGTTGATAGTCTCCTTTACTATGCAAAAGATTTTTATTTTGAAGTAGTCCCAAAGTTTATTTTTACTTTTGTTTCCCTTCCCTCAGGAGACCTATCTAGAAAAACGTTGCTAGGGCTCAAAGAGATTGCTCTCTGCGTTTCCTTCTAGGAACTTAATAGTTTCAAGTCTTTAATCCATTTTGAGCTTATTTTTGTGTATGGTGTAAAAAAGTGGTCCAGTTCCATTCTTTTGCATATGGCTGTCCAGTTTCCCAGCATCATTTATTGAACAGACTTTTTTCCATTGTATATTCTTACCTCCTTTCATGTAATTGATTGGAGTATGGGTTTATTTCTAGGCTCTCTCTTCTGTTCTGCTGATCTATGTATCTGTTTTTGTACCAGAATCATACTGTTTTGATTACCACACCTTTGTAGCATATCTTGAAATCTGGGGTTGTGATACCTCCAGCCTTGTTTTTCTTAAGATTGCTTTGGCTCTTTGGGGTCTTCATTTTGGTAAATATGACATCTTGGTTTCTGGTGGTTAAATACCTACCCTCTGGTGCTTTGAAGCCCCATCATCTTCCATAAATATTAATGAGCTCAGTTCTGTGATTGCCTCTTCTTCAGTCAGCCCCAGCCTACAGAGAAGAGCTACCATGAATTCTTAGTGATGTTCACGCCCCTTCTACCACTGCATTTTTGATGGCCTTAGTATACGAACGTTCTCTAGGCTTTACTATAGAATGCTATATTCTGGCCTTTTAACATGTTCATTCCAGCATGCCCACTTCCCCCAAATGAGAAGACACAGTTTCAACAGTCTCAAGAGAGCTCTTCAGAGACAATGTCCTCAGGGGCATCCATCCAGATGGCCTTATCCCATATTTCAGGTTCTCAGTTTTTCCCAAGCAGGAACCTTAGGATAACAGACTTGTCTTGGGTGAGTATTCAAGTCATCTCTTGAGACTGTTAACTCAACTATCAGAGCTCCAGTATGCTGCTCAGCTGTTTTGCTCTTCCACATCAGGAAGTAAGGGCCTCTTTGTAAACTACCAAAGATATGCTCTGGCTCTCACACTTGGCTTTTAACTGTCTGTTAATGCATCTCAGTTTTTCATCATCCCTCTGTAGGGCATCAAAACAACAGTAAGTGATAAGTGGTCACTTCCATAATTCTTGTAGATATTGCTACCTCACATCTTTCAAATGCCTGGATTGTTTCATCTGCAAGGTGTTTACTTCCACTCATTTTCCCAGATAAGCACTGGTGAAATCTTTAGCAGTTGAGCTGTTAACTTGTTCCAGGGACTGTCTACGGCCCTTTTATTAAAGACGGCATTTGTTGTGATGAGCACCAGGTATTGCGTGTAAGTGATGAATCACTGAATTCTACTCCAGAAACAAATAGTGCACTAAAATTTACATTTAAAAAAAAAAAAAAAGGATGGCATCCTCTTTGTGCTCAGGTGATGAATAAGCCAGTCTCCTGTTTTCATCTCACCACCTGTTTTCTCAGACCCCTTCAGTGCCCCTTGCATTAGTTCATGCCTATTGAAAGCAGATGCCAGGATGGAATTAGACATGTAAGAGATTTATTGGTAGAAGGTGGAGAGAGGCTTCAGACTACATGCAGGTCTGACATCTATAGAATGAAAGAAAGAAGAGGGAGAATGAAATTGGATTGGAAAGGAAGAGTCTTGAACTAATGAGGCAAATAAGGAGTCATCAAGCAACATCCCCTGTGGGGAATCCCCACTTCTTGCTAAACTGGGCCTGCCTGAGTGCTCCACTGATCTCAGTCATTGTCTGGGGGAAACTTGTGGGAAGTGTCCTCTTGGTGTAAAAATAGCCAAGAGGCAACAGTGGGAAGAAGGGCAGTTATGCTCCCAAGAGTAGTAGATCTGAACAACACATTTTTGTTACTGCCTCAGGGAATCTGTACTACAAAGTAAACTTTCCAGCAGTCATCAAGGGGGTGGTTGATGAGTCAGGGCATTGAGTTTGAGGAGACAGTTGCTGTTTTGGTTTGAAGTAGCTCAAGTGGCAGACATGATAGGGAGGGGAGGAGGCTTGACAGGATCACAGAACTAATGGTGTCCTGGTTTACCCCCAACAGAGCTGGAGCTGGGTCCTGAGCCACAGCAGACATTCATGGTGGTTGATGAGCCATCAAAGGTGGGCCTGAGGACCTAGTACCATCAAGGTCTGCCCAGATTTGCATTTTGTCTTCACCCAATAATGAGTGAGTTACTGTCCTGCATAAACACCTTCGCCCCTCCAAATCTATTCTCCATTCCACCTTGCTCTGAATCCTGGAGTCTGGCCTCTAGGGACTACATCACCAAGTGCTTTTGCCCTCTGTTTTCCATTTGGGTCAGCCAAAGGAAAATGCTTTAGGAGATCTGAGAGAAAGAGGAGAGAGGTCAGGGTATTTATTCTCCCAGCCACTCACCTGCCAGGTCACAGGTTGACAGTGGCTATCTTTCTATCAAAGGCTTCTGCTGGCTGGCCTTGCAATATTCCAGCCAGGGATAATAAAAACTTCCTGATAGGGTTAGGCCCTCACCATTGTTTGTTGATTTCCCTTAACTTTGCCTACAATTTTGTAAGTAATCTCTTTATTAAACTCTATTCACCCCTTCTGAGGGTGACATTTTTCTGTGCTAGGATAGATCTCCACTGGTATAATCTTCTTTTATCTCTAAATCTGTTTCCTTGTTTATAAAACAGCGATAATAATAGCACTTATATCATAGAAGTCAAGTGAGATAATGTAGGTGAAATTCTTAGCATGGCGCATAAAACATAATAAGTTTTCAATGAATGTTAGCTGTCATCATCATCATATTATCATTGTAATTAACATTTTTATTCAAGACTCAGTCATTGGGACCAAGATAAGAATGCTGGGAGTTGGAATTTCCCACCAAAACTTCCACTCAAGTCAGGATACTTGGCAAAGTATAAATGCAAACAAAGGTTGGGTTCCATTAGATGCATTACATGATAAATCCACCTTTGCCAATATCCCTATGACTGATAAAACTCTCAACAGGATAGTTCTGATCATCATCATTTCTGAGTACATTTTTAAGGCCAAAGGTTAGTGCCCCTCACATTTAGTAATCCCTTGCTGCAAATTAAGCTAATTTAGAGAAGGAATTCTTAATCAGTAGCAAGAGATAGAGGAAAAGATATTTAAGAATATAAAAAGGCACTACTACAATTTAGAAAAGCAAGACTTATTTCATCCTAAACACATTATAATTCCTGAATATATGATATATTTACAGTGGAAAGAAAGCACTACTTAACAGAAATGCTACAGTTTATCCAGATTATTATCTATATAATTATTCTCACAGCCTCACTGTGGCTTAGATCAGTTAATTTATTTGGTCATTTAAGAGATAATAGTCTTCATGAGGCTAGGTTACAGTTTGCATCTCCACGTAGGCCTCTTAGCACAGAGAGCCATTCTTTTCCATGATGGAAATCTGGAGTCATAGCCTGATATTCCAGCTTGTAAGTGAATGATGATGATCACAAGAACAATGGAAAGGGGGGAAATGTTCGCTACTAATCCACACAAGTAGAAGAAAGTCCAAGTCCATGTTTTACTCTGAGTAGGTAAACAGTATTCTTTTCCTGCGCAAAAGGCTATTTTTAAAAATGCGAATGGGATAAATTTGTCATGTGAAGAAAGAACAATACAACAAACATACAAATTTTAGTGATGTACCATTAGTGTTTATATTTGTTTCTTAAGACTACCATAACAAATTACCACAAACTGGGTGACTTGAAACAACAAAATCTTGTTATCTCACAGTTTTGGAGGCTAGAAGTACAAAATCAAGGTGTCAGTAAGACTATGATCTCGCTGAAGTCTCTAGGGGAGCATCCTTCCTCACCTCTTCTTAGCTTCCAGGGGTTGCCCGCAATCTTTGCCTTTTCCTTGGCTTATGTCAGCTTAAATCCAACCTCTGCCTCTGTCCCACATGGCCATTTTCCCTGTATGTCTGTGTCCAAATTTCCTTCATTTTTATAAGGACACCAGTCTTATTGGATATAGGCCCACCCTACTCTATGACCTCATCTTAACTTGATTATATCTACAAAGACTCTATTTCCAAATAAGATCACGTTTACAAAGTTCTGGGTGGCCATGAATTTTAGGGGAACACTATTCAATCCATTATAGTGTCTGTCACCCTAACTACTCAAGGGTTGGTTCATCTCTTAGAGACTCTTTTAAGCTAATTTTTTCTTTTCTTCTTTGATATTTTATTTCTTTCTTTTTAGCCTCTCTTCTTTTCCCATTTTTTTTTTTTTAAGATTTTATTTATTTATGCATGAGAGACATAGAGAGAGAGAGAGAGAGAGAGGCAGAGACACAGGCAGAGGGAGAAGCAGGCTCCACGCAGGGAGCCTGACATGGGACGGGATCCGGGTCTCCAGGATCTCACCCTGGGCTGAAGGCAGCGCTAAACCACTGAGCTACTGGGCCTGCCCCTTTTCCTTATATTTGTATGCTCATCTGGGGAGAGAGATTTAAGTTATATCATTTTGGTAATTGCACAGCAGACAGGTTTCGTCTGTGGGACAAGTGGTTTGTCACTCCCTACTTCTACCCCACGTGGCATAAACTTATATTTTCACTGTCACTTTGCTATATAGAAGATGTGGGTTTTGGAGGAAAGAAGATTTTAGTGAATGATGAGCCATCAGCAGGCCGCTCTGATGATGAGATACCCTGCCAGGTAATTCCCAGTTCTCTGCTGCCCACCCCACAACTTCCTCCTTCCTTGAAGCTACTCCTCAAGGACATCCTTGGCAAACAGACTTCCTTTTTGCCCGACCTAAAAAAGTGCTTTTAAAAAGTCCCATGGTTATTTCCCATTTCCCAGCAAATGTATATTTACAGTAAATAAACTTGTAGAATTGATGGTTTGTTGAGCAGAGAGGGAACCTGGAAGCAGAGAGAGAATCTTGTATGTTTCCAGCCCATCCACTCAGCCTCTTCCCCACCTTTCCCCAAGTAAGGAAGAGTTGCTCAGCCAATTGATCAGTGTGGGATAACTGACTGGTGCTCTGATTTAGAGTTATTGTGTTCATGCTCACACGCTCATAGGTTCTCTTTTGTGGTCCTTCATTGTACTATTGGTGTGGTGAGAAGGCCAAATGCTGCCTTGTTGCTCCATTAAATCATGCCTTTGTTTTTTAGTCATCGCTTTGATTTCTGAACCATATGACTGGCCAAAAGATGGAAAGAGCCTAATATGGATTAGGGATTGGGGATAAGAAGAGGCTCTATTTAATTGCTTAGACATTCTGCATCCACAATCCAACCTAGTTTTATCTTCACTTTGCACTGGAGGTGATTGAGCAGGGCTAAGCCAATAAAAAACAAACAAAACCCCTAGGCTTGCTTTGCACTTTGCTTCTGGGATAGGTATATGCATGCCAGCACTTGTGTCTCAGCAGGAGCCTCTGAAAAGGGATGATTGTTGGAG
The DNA here is from genome assembly GCF_048418805.1 of Vulpes vulpes. NCBI lineage: Eukaryota > Metazoa > Chordata > Mammalia > Carnivora > Canidae > Vulpes > Vulpes vulpes. Next base: position 173,694,968 of record NC_132780.1, read on the forward strand.
AAGAATATGCATATTTGGATCCTTTAGCCAAATATCTTGAACAACACCCAGTAACAGCTTTCTAACAAGTATGTTACAAACAATGTCTAAAATAAGAAAGCTGTTTTATTGAGATAATATATCTAGGCCATTTATTAATTCAAATGATTTGGGAATTGGCCGCATTGTGGCAGCCCATGTATGTTCAAAGGTAGGCCATCTCAAAGGTGAAACTGTGTTACACACTGTTATTAGAGATATGCAACATGTACCTTGAAAGCAGCTTTGCACTTATTTATTGCATTGATGTACAACAAAAGAGAATATCATTCTTCTCACTCTTTGTGGCCCTGACTAATGAGGTATCAGCTGGTCATTAGACCCTAATGCTTATGTCTCTGTATAATACTTCATTTTTATAGGACACCACACTCTTTTAATAGGGGTGTTAATGGAGCATTTTTTATTAAATTTACTCAGTGACAAGATTGGAAATTGTGGCAATATTTTAGATCCTGCCATTAATTGAATATATATTGGAATCTAGTTCTTTGTCTTATCAAAGACAAAGGTATCATAATTGTGAAGAATTTCATTTATGAAATGTCTGACAGGATCATTTGTTAAATTGGAATTTAGAAATGCAGCTCCCTTCAAGTTAAACTAAAATATATATTAAACTGCAGAAGCCATTAAAACCAGTAAGATTTTTAAAAAAAAGATTTTATTTATCTATTAGAGATATGGAGAGAGAGAGAGAGAGAGAGAGAATAAGCCAGGCTGGATTGAGGTGGGGCGAGACCAGCAGGATTCTTAACCATCTTAAATTGATTGGCTGAATAAAGCTAAAATTTAAAATCTCAATATATGTAAAACTTTGACCTAATAAAATAATTGTTTGCTCTGTTTCATAATATTAATATAATGTTTTTAAAAATTAAAAATTTACTTCCATCCAGGGTTAGCCATTTGATTACTCATTTAACATTTTTTTATTCCAAAGGAAGCCAGACTTAATTACTAAAATATATATATATATGTATATATATATGTATATATATATGTATATATGTGTATATATGTATATATATGTTTATATATATATATAAACAAGACTATTAGAACTATTTTGTCACAGGTAGTGTACAATTATTATTGTCATGGCTGACATATGATATAGGTAAAAACTTCCAATAAATTGAGGAGAAATAGATAAACATGATTTTGTGGGGCCTTTGTTCCAAAACTTAAGTGTACTCTTTGATGGGACAAACTGCCACTTGTTTTTACCCAAGAACATGGAGAATCTGTTGTTCCAATATCATTAGTAAAAGTGAATTAGTAATTGCTTATCTATACAGTTATCTTTGCTGCAACTGATGGCAAAGTTCTAATGTCACGTTTATTTACAGATATACGTGTGTCCCACGATGTGTCAATGGCAGCATCTCTTGCATCTATTTTTGTCTCTTTATGACTTTGTCAGTGAACTTTCAGGAAATGGCAGAGTAGCTTCATTTGGAGCCTGAGGAAGCAATGCCTATAACCGGAGCCCAAGGAGAGTCCACTGGGGGGAAACTAAAGCCCGCAAAAATTAAATACTTATCCATGGTGACCCAGAAAATCATTAAGCACAAATCCTCTGACTCCTGAGACAAGCTCTTTTTTTGCTCACATTTATGATGTTATATGCCTCCCTGTGGCACCTTCTGAACATGCCTTTCAGTGTGTGCTTTGGCATAGCTAAATTTATTGAGGCTGTTAACTGGACCTTGAAATGCACGTTCCACTTTGTGGTGTTAGGCAGATTCAGATGTAAAATCTGCACTGGGTCCTTATGACCACATAGTGACTTCAATCCTTTTGGACAACTACAACTTAATATCACTAGAAATTCCTTGCATGGATCATGAGCAACATGTGACCCCCAAACTCTTCTCAGTTTGTTATAATCTTTCATTTCTTCTAAGACATCTGAACTGGATTTTTGTTCCCATTTATGCTGTTTAATATCTTAATTGTTTAAAGAAATATTTAGCTATATGAACATGAAGATTGCAACTGAAAAATATTCAAAACCTGTTTGCACTGCTTACTTTTTCTTTGGCGTATCTGTTAACTACAACATTACCAATCCACTGCTAATGAGATTGTCTGGAATCTGCCCACTTATTCCATTCTTGCTTCAGGATCCTGTGCTACTGGAGTTCTTCTCATGACATAGGCATCATTCTTCCTTGTATCCATGGCTGTGTCTGTTAAGACCTTTTATACAATAGCCTCAGAACTCTGGTTGCAATTAGAGTTTTGATTAGCTGTCAGTGATGTCATAGCCATGGTTATTTTAAATCCACTGTGCTAAGTGTTTTCCTTTTCCTAATGTACTGTAGAAATTCCATTTCTTGACAGCAATAAGACACTTCAGGCACTGTGTTTCAGGGCCAATATTGCACTTCTCATGGAGTTAAGACACTTGGCCTTCAGCCTCATGACTTATAACACAATCTGAGTTATGCTATAATCACCCAGATATATACATGGCCTGTTGTGTTTTATTGCTTAAATGGAACCTGTCCCAGCGCCTCATCAACTGACAAGGTGGGAATATAGCCCCGAATGACTGTTCAGATTCCCACTGGGAGTTGCATTTGGTCAGATCCCCTTTAGCCGTCCAGGGGTTGTGCTGAAACTCTGGAGGCCTTTGGTATATTTACCACACAACAGAAATCAAAACTTTAGCATCTCAGGTCTCGCTGCCAGACTGCCCAACTTAGGTTGCCAAATATCTCCCTCTCAACACGTTTATTGAACTTTAAAACAGCAGAACAGCATTGAATGAAGTCCAGTAATTTTTATAGGATATATTTTAGTCACTAGACTTTGAAGACTATTCCAACATTAATTATAAAGTTTCTGTGTCTGGATAACATATTGTTAACAGTTATTTTGCAAGTGCTAATGGCAAGATGGAAGATTTCCAATAATTTTATTGAGGAAGTAGCAATTAAAATGTTGAGCACTACAGGGTACATACAAAATAAAAATAATTTTGCAAACATGGCACTGTACTTCATGACAAAAATGGAGATATATTCTTTATTTTCAAATAGATATAATGATTTTGCATTTCCACCTGTTTCTATTCAGAGAAGATCAAGAGGTCTCTTTTTTGTTTGTTTGTTAATATTTAAAGGCGGTGTAAAATGCCAGCGCTCCAGGCTGGTTTGATATTATTTGCCACAACATCATGAAATGATTTTAAGACAAGTTGTTATCCATATTTCTTTCAATAACAAATATCATTAAAATGAGATCATTGGCTTTGTGTGACAATTTATGACTCTGGATATGCATGAGCTGTCTTTTCTAAAGACTTTCAAAGACCTCATCTAGCATGGTTTTCCTCCAGAACTCTCTTGTGTGACCACCCATCTTCCAGACTCACCCTACCACAGTCAGCCAGCATCTTTAGGTCATTAGCCTGTCAGAACCCTGAGAGCAGAATGATGGACAGCAGAAGGCAGCAGGCAAGATGGAGAGCACTCTGGTACATGGGGTGTCAGAAGCAAGACCTAGAGGGTTCAAAGGATTTTCCCAAGGTCACACAGCTGGGGAGCAATAGATGGTGCATGTGGACTTGGTCCAGAAGTGTGTCATCTTTACCACATTGCTTCCAATCATTTTCAGTTTAGAGTGCAAATTGTTAATTGTAGAATCAAGACAGCAGGAATAAGAACAAACTGATCTTTTGTCAGTTTGGTGACATTATATTTTGAAAGGGATTTCAGACCAAGAATACAGCTGCTTTCCAACCCTACTTGATCACCGCTTTCTTTTTTAGGCATATTTTGATTGCTATATAACTTAGGCCTAGGTTTCTGTCGTTCATTTGGTAAAAAAAATTCTTTTCCCTAAAGAGTAATGTATATTTTAAATTTTGCTTTAGATCTGTAGTTGGAATGCTCATCAGCACTGGCCAATGATGTCAACACTATGCTATAATACCACTAAATGAAGTTTCCTGCTAAAACATTTTATTAAGCTTCTGCTTTTAGGGGGTCATTGTGTACTTTCCTTGGTTTTCCTTTGTGGATCATTTCTTAAAAACACCTTTTCTCTGATGGATCATACAAAAGCAGTAGGTTCAGGAACCAGCTTTCCTTTTTTCACTCAAGAACAATAAGCATACAGAAACTGAAGTTATCTGGGAGTTTTTTTACCCACTTTTGCTAAGTCAAAGGGATTTTTAGAAACATTTCATTGTTTCTTAATTCTCAGAGAGAGAATAATTCTAATTAATGGGGTTTCCTCTTTTTTAACTGATGTACTTATGGAATTAATTCTTATATTCTCATATTAATTTATTTACTCAGTCTTATGAATTATAAATAAAGCAAATTATTAGATTTCTAATTAGCTTTCTTAACTGTTTTTGTTTAATAACCGATCAAGGGCATGTGAATGTCAGTTAAATAATTCCTTTATAAAAATTCATAATCTAACCTAGAAGCAAATACTCCTTTTAGGCTCTTATAGGCCTCTTATAGGCTGCCATCCTATAAGAGGATTGATCATTTGTTGATTTATTGCCACTGATGAGAGGATTCACCATTTGTTATTTATTACTTAGTAAATATTCTTGGTTCATATTGAGCAAATATATTACCACTTTACCTTTGCCTCATAGGGGGCAAATATGTCTTCCTTCTTATGCTCAATGTGTTATGATGTTTTCACTTAATGGATGCTCAAAAAACTGCTCACAATCATGTGGGAAGCTGAAGATATGCATTTAATTCATCATGTATTTTTTCTTCAAGAAAATTATTATTTTTTATTAAAGATTTTATTTTTTCATTAGAGATACAGAAGACACAGGCAGAAGGAGAAGCAGGCTCCCCAGAGGGAGCCTGATGCAGGGACTCAATCCCAGGACTCCGGGATCACGATGTCAGCCAAAAGCAGATGCTCAACAACTGTGCCACCCAGGTGCCCCTGTTCAAGAAAATTAATCACAATTACTGAGTCACAGAAACCATGTGTTTAGGAAAAGTTATTATTGATTATATGTAAATGACATTGAAAATTTTTCTGATTTTCCAACTGATTTTTTAAACTGATAAATTAACACAGCAGAACATGTAAGAGAGAAAGGCTTCTGCACAAGAACCAATATCAGGGATAGATAGTAAACTTTCAGTGAATTTCAACATAAAAATGTCCCTCTTCTATTTTGCTAACATACCTCAAGGAACAGGTACAAAATTGATTTTGAAATAGCAAATTTTTAAAGCTAGAAATCAAACTTATATAAATAGAATTTGGTTACAGAGGTGACCCTGGAAAATAAAGTGATCTTCCTGTCAGTGGTTGGGTGCCCTGGGAGCCAATTAGTGAAATCTTAGTGAAAACTGTGTGTCAGATTCTGAAATAGTTAACCTCCCAAAGGTGTGCATTTATCCCCAGGATGGATGTATGTGCTCTTGATTGGATAAGTGTCACTAAAAAGAACTTGGAATAATTGTTACCTACAGGAATCATTGGAAAGAATACGAGTTACCTGTTAACTGAAACGGAAAGTTTTTATGACTAATACTCCAGAATTCTTGCTTCTGTCCTCATGATGCTGTGGCTGTGAAAAAGCAGAATGAAAAGCAGAATGTGAAAGCAGAATGAAAAGCAGAATACTCTAGAGTTTGATAGTTTGGGCTTTGAAGACTGACAGGTGTGGCTTTGGTTACTGTTTCTGCTTTCCTGTATACCTGAAGTTGGCAAATCCAGGGGTATATGACTTCCTTTTACTGTATTGCTTCTAATAAGAATGGTAAGACGATTACAGAGACTGAAAGGGCAGACAACATTTTGGAACATATTAAAAATGGAAAGGACTCTTTATATTCCATATTAATGGAAAGGACTCTTTATATCAATAATCCACCTGTCTTCAGCAGCCCGGGTGGCTCAGCGGTTTGGCGCCGCCTTCAGATCCTGGAGATCCTGGAGATGTGGAGATCGAGTCCCACTTCGGGCTCCCTGCGTGGAGCCTGCTTCTCCCTCCACCTGTGTCTCTGCCTCTGTGTGTGTGTGTGTGTGTGTGTGTGTGTGATGAATAAATAAATAAAATCTTAAAAAAAATAATCCATCTGTCTTGTGATCTTGTCAAATTATCTATTAAGACAATTTTGAAGATGCTTTTACTAAAAGTGTGATAACCATAGCAAAGACTTTTAGATGATCAACAAAGCTTTTCTTTGTTTTCCAGGGCATACAGCCAGATGACATTTCCCAGACTGTCTTATACTAAAGTGTAGCTAGGTGACTGAGTTCTAGTCAATGGAAGGAATAGCAATGACATGTAGCATTCCTGAGCTTGGTGCGTAAAAAAATCTCCCATGATAGATTATCTATGCTATTTTCCTTCACATGAATTTCAGATGAATGTGGCAACACTGGAAGTTTTGTGTTAAAGCTGGTGGAGCCACAATGTGGAAGGAGCCCAGGACCCTGAATCAGTGCCCAGAGGTGAGCTCCAGTTAATCAGGAATATTCATCTGATTGTATGAGTAAGAAATAAGTGTTTGAGCCATTATAAGCTTTGTTTTTTGTTGTTTTTTTAATAGCGTGAACATCACCTTCACTAATATTCTGTGTAATTAGCATCTTGTATAGAATTTATTTCATTATTATATAAATTCTGCTTGTAAGCTTTCAATGATGTTGCAAATGAGTGAAACAGTTCACATTGAATAAATATGTTTATCCGTTTGACCATATCATCGCTACGTTTATTTTTACTGTTTTCTGTCATCCCTGAATTTATAAAAATATATGAGAAGCCTGTCCAATTTCAATTTTTCTTTCACTGAAGCCATGTATTTCCCCATCCCCACCTTGACACTGGAATTCTGCCTAAAATGAAACAGCAACAGAACAGAGGTCAAGAACTTGGAAAGATTCATATGGAGGAAACCAGGTACAGCTTGATTTAATATCAGTATCTCATGTGTTCACAGAGAGTGGAGGCTACAAGATAACAGCCCATCATTTTTATGCCCTTCCATCTGTGAAAAGCTGTTCCTCAAAGCATAGTGTATGAACAAACTAGCAGCTTTTCATTTTAGGCACCATATTTTGAAAAAAAAAAAAAAGAGAGAGCTTTTGAGGCATAACCAGACTCTAAGAATAATTGAAATCTATGGCGTTTTAGGGCCAGACTCATAAAGAATGCAGACTTGTTCCTGAAACATATTGCTAGAGAAAGGTACAGAGCACAAATCTTTAAAATGTCTGCTGCACATACAAAACAAAGGCTACACCATATACTATCTGCCAGTGAAGAAACAAGTGTGTGTGTGTATTTAGAGACAGGAGAATAGGAAGACC